>NW_028301614.1:13174534-13785668 GCF_987345545.1 Pholcus phalangioides
ACGGATAGCGTGCCGAACCTTTATCTTGAAAAGAAAAGAGCATTCAGAGAGTATAAAAGTGGACGAGGTGACCTATCATTGTTTACTGATAAAAGAAGACTGTTGAAGAAAGCGATAAGGGATAGTAAAAAAGAAGTTGAATCTAGGTTGGCAGATAACATTGGCCCTGACCCAAAATCATTTTTTCGATACGTCAATAATGGATGTAAGGGGACAGTTGGCGGAGGCTCTAGGTTAGAGAGCAATGTAGGCATGTGTAGTGCTTTCAATGACTTTTTCGCGTCGGTTTTTAATGGAGATAATGATATTCGATTTGGAGTCGGATAATCAGCATGGGTTCAGGCAGGGGAAATCACGTGTAACTAACCTCCTTTGCTTCTATGATCACGTGACGAAGGCTTTGGGTAAGGGAAAAAATGTAGATGTTTTTTACCTTGATTTCCAGAAGGCATTCGATCGTGTCCAACATTGTAAACTCTTGAAGCGTTTACACGACATTGGAATTGGGAGCAGCTTGCTGAATTGGATAGAATCGTGGTTAAGAGATAGGTCGCAACGAGTTATGGCGAACGGGAAATTCTCTGGTTGGACAGACGTCACAAGTGGACTTCCTCAAGGAAGTGTCCTTGGCCCCATACTTTTTCCATTTTTTATCGATAAACTCGATCAGGGTATCGATGGGATTACCAGCAAATTCGCAGATGATGTGAAACTAATGGGGGTAATCGGGAATCAAACAGGATTGCAGCATGGGCAAATGAATGGAGCATGACGTTTAGCGTTGATAAGTGCAAGGTCGCTCATTTTGGTTCGAACAACCCAAGGTTCTCTTACGAGTTGAATGGTGTCACTATCCCGGATGCAACTAGGGTCACCGATTTGGGAATTCTCATTGACGAGCGACTTAGGTTTTCTGAACATTTTTCAGCGGTGGTCAAAAAAGCGAATAGAATGCTTGATCTCATTTTCAAAAAGGTCTCTTCGCGTTCTCCTAAAGTCATTCTTCCGCTTTTTCGATGCTTAGTTCGTCTTGGACTGGAGTATGTTGTAAGGTTTTGGAGACCATACCTACAGAGGGACATAGACTTGGTTGAAGGGGTGCAGATAAGAGCTACGCGTGTCCTTATTGGCACACGGGGCTTGAGTTATGAAGAGAGACTTAATTTTTTGAATATTTTTACATTGGATGAACGCAGGTATCGAGGAGATATGATCGAAGTGTTCAAAATTTTCAATGGGATGGATAGGATGGACCATGAACTTTTAGTACACCGCCAATCGACAGATTTTACAAGGAGACACCGTTATCGATTGGTGAGGGACAATGCAAGGCTATGGTGTCGCAGGGGGAATTTTTCTCTAATAGGGTTGTTAATAAATGGAATAGCTTACCCCCGGAGGTAGTAAATTGTAATACAATTGACACGTTTAAAAAGAAATACGATAAACATGTTGGGGTAAATCGAGAAGCTATCCATACTTAGAATAAGACAACCATAAATACATTATGGGCACTGTATAGTATTTTATCTTGTGTATATATTGTTTATAATTTTTGTTAATTGCATTTTTAATTGGGTTGCTGTATTTTTGAAATATGACATCCATATTTTTATGGGCATCTTTTTCTCAGCCACCTCGTTGAGCATTTTGCCTGTTGTGGCGTTGTATTTGTATTTGTATTCTAGAAAATCCAACCAATGATCTTATTGGTACTAATTTTAAACTGTTATAAAAGGACTTTTATCAAACTTTTATAGTGTAATCCTGGCCTTCGTGAGAGCGTGAAAGAAGAAATAGTTCAATCTCTGTTCACTGTCTTCAGCTTCCTATCTATACCCGGGATTACACTATAAAAATTTTATAAAATCTGTTTTACAAAACTTGAAGAAAATAACCAGTAAGCTTATTGGTTACATTTGTCACGTTTCATAAAATAATTTTTATATAGCCTTTATAGTGTAATACCAGTTTAAGGGTATTATTATTAAATAGCGAATATATGGCTGCAATAACATAATATTCGCTATTTATTTAGTCTATGCATCAATGAAGAAAAAAATTTTCTGAAAGGAATGGGGATGGGACAGAAAAATATTGTCAAAGGGTTCACGTAAGCAATTGAAATAAATGAATATTTACAGTTGTCCCGCTTTTTTTGGGTGATGTGTCGCTTCTTTTCGGAGATAATGCAACGGATTGTGATACGTAAGTGAGTCAAAACAAGGGATTTTCTTCATCTCACTAACGGAGAGGGAGGCCGATATAAGGCCAATAAGTCCGGATACTTTTGGAAATATAATGACTTTTGAAAATATGTTGACATTATAATTCAGTTATTTCATAGAATAACTAATCTTACTTATTGCGTGGAATATTCTACACTTTAACTGCTTGTTTTATGAAATAACTGAATTTACTTTAACGGTAACATTTATATAGAATTGATATTTTCGACCGCCCAATAATTACACACGTGATTCCTTGTGAAAAAGTGATATCGAAAAATGTTTTCTATTTAACGATCATACGAATATATTAAGAGAGTTAAAACAGTTTGAAATTTTGCGGAGAGTCAGTTTTGTAACGGCCAGTTACGCGCCAAACAAATTACACATGTACACACCCACAAAATAATAATAATCCCCATGCAGAGGATTGCCACTAATTGAAAATGAACTAAAATATTCAATCCCGTTAGAAGCCAAGTTTAGTTATTTTCTTTCAAGATTGGCGCTTTTCCCTCTTCGTGTAGAGTGATGTTAACCTTGTTATTGTGTGCTACCTTTGCCCCACTATATTGGCAAATTTATCTCCAGATTTGTAAAATGTGAGCCAAACAAGATCTCTTGAAAAAATTGTTAATTGAAGTAATTTTTTTTTCCTTCACTGTTAGGTCAAATTTTTGGAGGAAAGGGCAGTTGAAAAAAACGGGTTGCACAGCTTTAGCTTTCTTGATTACTCTCAGGGTTATAGTATTAAAAACACCCAAGTTATACGTTCGGTGAATTCGGCAGGATTCGAAAGTGACGTAATCAATTTTTAATGCTCAAATCAAAAAAAAAAAAACAAAAAGAAGCTGAAAACACTTTTCCATATTATTTTTCCCCAAGGAATCACGTGTGTAATTATTGGGCGTCGATAGTATCCACCCTGTATGTACGGGGTGATTACAAAAAAAACTATCCCGACATATGGGCCCCTAACTATCATACTATTCACAGAAACTGAATGAAATTTTGGCATAAGGTATTTTGAGGTATGCGCTCAAGAATGATATGGAAAACAACAGTGTCACTCTAACAGTTACGGTTACAGTGAGAAAATATCAAATGGCAACACCAAGTTTTTTGTATTGGAATGCGATCTCCATACTGAAAAACACTAAATAGCGTTGGAATGGCACCTGCAGCACGAAAATCCCCGGAGCTAGGCAAGGAAAAAGGACTTTGCTGTGCACCAGAGCATTAATGTTCGTTTCATTCGTCACACCGTTTCTTCGGCTGAGATCCCAGCCTGATTAGTCCTCCACAAAACGAGAAGAAGAAACCAAGAAATGCAAATTTCGGGTTCTACGTAAGACACAGTCATGACTGACGTCGTCACGCTAGGTGAAAGAAAAGGCACTGCGAAATGCGAGCCACGTATGTTGCTTTCTGCCATTCCGAACAAGATGCCGCTTTCAGGGAAAGAACGTGGGGAAATCGCAAAGATTTATTACTTGAATGGACAAAATGCCGCAGAGACATTGCGTGTTTACCGCAGAAACCATGGATTACGGCGAGGCCCGTGCACTGTCAAAGCTGTACGGGACTTGATTCATAAATTTGAAGAAACTGGTTGCACATGCGATCGCCCTCGGTCTGGACGACCTTCCGTTCCCGTGGAAGCTGTTGCAGAAGTTCATCAGACGATAAGCACAGTTCGTCCAGCAAGTGCACGCGGTGTTTCACGTGTTCTGAATCTGCCGAATTCAACTGTCCGCAAGATTCTGCGCTCTGTTCTAAACATGTTTCCGTATCGATTCCCGCGTGTCCAGATGTTGGAAGCGGGAGACTATCAATTACGGCTGGATTTTGCGAATCAATTCCTTATCCGGTACGATGAAGATTGCAGCTGGCCTTTACGCATTCTATGGACAGATGAGGCACATTTCTCGTTAACTGGTAACGTGAATTCGAAAAATTGTGTGCACTGGGCAGACAATAATCCACATGATGTGCTTGCACGTCCATTACACGAGGAAAAAGTGACTGTGTGGTGTGGTATAACGAGCACGTTCATCCTCGACTCTTACTTTTTTGAAGAGGTTACTGCCGGTGATCTGCAAACATGTACAGTAACGAGTGCTCGCTATCTGGACATGTTAACTCGTTACGCGATTCCCGCATTGCAACGCCAAAATGCTCTATCTGAAGTTGTGTGGATGCAAGATGGCGCTCCTCCACATGTAGGGTCTTCAGTCAAACGTGTCTTAAGTCAACAGTTTGGTGACAGAGTTATCTCCCGTCATTTCCCGTTTCCGTGGCCACCAAGGTCTCCTGATCTCACACCAATGGATTTCTGGCTGTGGGGATATCTGAAATCCAAAGTGTATCAGTACCGTCCGCAAACTGCATCTGATTTGAAAGATGCCATCAGAACTGCGATTCAAGAGATTCCTATTGCCATGGTACGTTCTGCAGTGCTATCCACCATCTGCCACATGCAAAGTGTCATCGTGTGTGAAGGAGGTCATGTGGAAAATTTGTGAAACACAATAAAATGCTTTATTTTATGCTGCTTCTCTGTCCTTATTGGTTGTCCTCACTTTTAGCCTATCTACCGCCGGTGATTTTCATGCTACAGTTGCCGTTCGAACGCTATTTAGGGTTTTTCACAATGGAGATCACATTCAAATACAAAAAACTTGGTGTTGCCATTTGATATTTTCGAAATTTTCTCACTGTAACCGTAACTGTTAGAGTGACACTGTTGTTTTCCATATCATTCTTGAGCGCATACATCAAAATACCTTATGCCAAAATTTCATTCAGTTTCTGTGAATGGTATGATAGTTAGGGGCCCATGTGTCGGGATAGCTTTTTTATAATCACCCTGTATATCATTTACTATGCGACAAATAATTAGGCACATTGTTTTTTGGCGATGGAAGTTTTTTTTTCTATAAGATTGATTAATAGGATCGAGATTTCTGGAGACACTAATATAAAATTAATCCGTTGTATATTTTCCAGGACTGGGCAATGGTCTTGGAACGACGCTCCTCCCGCATGTCATCAACCAGAACTTCGACGCGTACCTGTCAACTGCTTCGGGGGTCTCATATTCGGGAACCTACATAGGATCGTTCCTCCTGCCTCCAGTCGTGACACTTGCCCTCGATAACTACGGCTTCTCAGGGCTTTTCCTGATCTTGTCGGGCATTATTATGCAGTCGGTGATCGCAGCGATGCTGTTCGGGCCCGAGTCTTCCAACAAGAAATCGGACAACGTCCAACAGGAAATTAAGATAAGAGACAACGTGAAGTTAGACAGCTTCTGCAAAATTCTTCCGTTGGTGAACAAAACGGATCTCGCCGTGGACACCGTCTCTTTGCGCGTCCACAGTTCCAGAAGTTTTGTGAGGAGATCTGTGGAGAAGCCGTCCATTAATCGTAGGATGAGCAGCCCTGCGATGACATCGGGCGAAGCTTGCGCGAGGTTGTCTCGGATCTTATCTTCGAGACTACGACCATCGAGAAGCTGCCGCAAAGCCCGTCATTTTAGTTTGCCTGGTTCCACTTCTTCGAAAAATTTGAGCGACTCAACGAGTGAAATGAGCGGGCAATCAGTAATTGATTTCCATTCTAAAGAACCTGCTGTCCACAACCTTAAGGTAGTTCTCATACCAGCCAAAATTGTTCGGATTCCCTCGTATTGCCATCACGGATCATATCCCAGGATTTCTAATGATGACAAATGTAAAGTGGTGCGAACCACCTCTACTCAATTTGACAACAACGTCCATTCTTCCGTGGGTAAAGTGGACGGGTTCATAGAATTTGACACAAAAACCACGAATCGCGATTTGAACGCTTTATTCCCCATCATAAAACGACGCTCAATCCAGGATTTCCGCCTCTCAAGAAAGTGGCGTCGAAGATACACTTCCGAACCTCAAGAGAGTCACCGGAGCCACCAACATCTCGAACGAACGAGCGCTGTCTACGAAAACCCAGCCTTCACTTGGGAAAGTGACCATGAACTTCATCCCAGCTGCGACGACATCGTGTACTCGGGGGATAGCGCCAAAACCTCGACTCCATTCAGAAGCTTGACGAAGATGGGTGACCACTTTTGGCCAATCGGCCAAAATATTCGGGATAGTATTCCGTGGGATGACGCGCGAGCCATGCCAGGTGCGACCAGTGGTTGGAATCGGCGCAACGACCACGGACTACGAATGGGTAACGCTAAATCTTTCGAGTGTTCTGTTCCGATCTTAAAAGATATCGAAAGTCGTGCCGACGAACAATCGACAAAAGGTTATTTCGTCAGCTGGATCGATGTATTCACCTGTCCTATGTTCGTCGTCATAAGCGTCACGCACTCGCTGTACTTCTTCGTCAGGGTCTGCTTGTACACAGTCATAGGGGACTATGCCGCGGATATAGGAATGCCTCATCGCAACGTCCATTACGCTGTCATGGTGCTGTCATCCGCAGATCTAGTCGGGACACTTTGTTTCGGATGGATTACCGACAAGAAATACTTGAGTAAGTTTGATCGTTAATCACAATATACAGGGTGAACGTGACATGTTCTGCGACAAACGAAAGTGAATGATAGACGAGCCCAACTGGAACATGAAACACCCTACCAACCCTGTCATATCGCGAAAGGTTTTCGAGTTATGGTGGATAGTCGATTATGTAAAACATGCATCGTTTGAAAAACAAAATTTATGAAGTTTTTGCAAGACCTAAACACAAACTAATCACATACAAGTTCAAGTTGTATTTAGGAAGAACAGAAAAAATCCTATAAGGTGACACCAATTTCATTAGAATAACTGGATTTAATATCGAGCTGCAATGAAAGATTAGCAAAGTTCAAAATCGAATGGTCGTCAAAATTTTTAATCGCCTATTCCGCAAACACCATTCTAGCTACAATCGGTCAAATTTACTAAACACTTTTCCACTGCACCATCTTTCGCAATAGTCTACGGAAGAGTAAACCATATTAGTGTTCTGGTTTAGGAGAAATTCAGCTTTTTATTCGCAATACATCACTGAAATAGGAGTTCGAAATTGGTAGTTACAAATTTTGGCAACAATTTGATTTTACCGAAAAAAATCCCATTTGTCTACCCCCCTATCAGGATATCTGGATTAAATGGCGAGCTACACGCGCTGAGAGATTGGCAAAGTGCAAAATCGAATTGCCGCCGAAATCTACTAAAATTTCTATTTCAACAACGCTGATTTCAGTGATGTATATTCCAAACAAAAAACTAAATTTCTCCTAAACTAGAACACTGACATGGCTTATTGTAGGCTCTTTTGAAAGCTGGTGCAATGAACAAGTTTTTGGTAAATTTGATCGGTTGAGCAAGAAGGGTATTTGCGGAATTTTGGGCGATTAAAAATTTTGGTCGCAATTCAATTTCGTACTTCACCAGTCTTTTAGCTCTTGTAGCTGATCATCAAATCCAGATATTCTGATCAAAATGGTTTCGCCTTATAGGATGGATTTTTCCTCTTTTTCCAAATATGAGTTCAGTTTGCTTGTAGGTCTTAAAGAAACTTCACGAATTTATGTCTTTTTCAGACTTGACGCATTTTTCTTCTGAAATCGATTCTCCACCATAACTCGAAAACGGGTCGAGATGGGCAGGCTGGTAGTGCGTTTCATGTTCCACTTGGGCTCGTCTGTCTGTCATCACCCCCCATCTTTAGTTTGGCAGAACAGGTCACGCTCACCCTCTATATATAGGGTTTTTATAATTAAAGCTCCACTTTGAAATGGCGATAAAAGAAAAACTACTGGACAAAAATGTTATCAAACTTGGTAATAGTTTGCAGGAGGTCATAGGATTCAATTTTCCACAAAAAAAGTTCAAGAACTCACCACCAGCGAGGAATGGCGCTGTATTTAATATTGTTAAACGAAATAGGACACGAAGACATCGGTTTAAGATATTTTTAATAGTTTCTAAAACGAAACTGTTTGTGGGGTTATGCAAAATCACAATGGCTACATTTCTTACGGCAGGATCATTTCAAATTCGAATTACGCAAATGCGCTTTATACGTCATTTGATTTTTCAGCTATAAAATTTAGCCTCCTCGTCAGAGCTCTCATTGTTACGAGTACATTTCGTTTTACAATATTGCATACAACGCCATTCCCCGCTGGTGGTGAAGTTTGAACTTTTTTTTTGCGGAAAATTGAATCCCATGACCTGTAAACTACTACCAAGTTTAATAACATTTTGTCCTGTAGTTTTCCTTTTATGGCCATTTCAAAGTGGAACTTTAATTAAAAAGACCCTGTGTATCAATATTTTGCAGACAGAACGTGTAAAATATTGTAGCGCGTATTCTGTGTTTCATGTTGTGCAAATATGTGCTTGCATTCTTTTTTCGCACTAGGCAGGCCTTACTACATGGCGGTGTGCTTCGCTGCGATGTGCGTCTCACTGACGGCGATATCGTTTGCGGAAGAATTCGTGACACTGATGATCACCATCTTGGTTTACGGGGTTTTCGAATCGAGCGCTCTGACCATGTTCCCGTTGCTCATAGCTCAATACGTCTCCGATGAAGACAAGCAGGCTTCATGGATCGCTTCCAACAACTTTCTCGTCGCACCGACGATGCTGCTGGTGTCCGTTGTCATCGGTGAGTTGAGATTCCATTGCAACAGAGTAGACAAAGCATTCGTCAGACCTCATGCAGAAAACACACACATGTATAAGAACACCTGTATACCATTGTGGCAAATCCACTCAGTTTCTATTATGGCTATTTACATGTCTTGAAGTGCCCTGTGGGAATGCAAATGAGACTAGCCATGGGGGGGTGGGGAGAACCGTCCAGGCAGGTGGGGCGAAAGAAGGCAGGGCAGGATAGGCAGGACAAGACAAAGTAAACAATTGGGTACTATTTTGTAGGATTGACACCTTATCCCACCTACGCCCCCACTCACTTAAACGTCACGCACTCCCAAGGGATCCGTCCAGGAAATTCGTTAGTGTTAGTAGACATCGAAGAACCGGGATTCGAACCCAGACTTGCACAATCAGAGGCTACTAGCTCACTAATCATTGGGCTGAGAGGCACAATTTTTGACGCATTTCATCTGTCTGGGAAGTTTTCGGAGTTATTTTACTGGTGCGACTTATACGCCAGAGAGGAGCCGAAACTGTCACGCACGGATAATAATAATTAACTATAAGATAAAACCCCTGAAACCCCTCAAAGATTTGATCATTTTCAAGTTCACGTCCATATTCTGTAGAACTTGGCTTAGGCCGGTATTACACTGTAAAAGTTTGATAAAATCCCTTTTATAAAACTTGAAAAATCTAACCAATAAGGTTATTGGTTACATTTTAGAAAATGCAACCGGTGACTTTATTGGCTACATTTTTCAAGTTTTATAAAAGGACTTTTATCAAACTTTTATAGTGTAATACCGGCCTTACTATTAAATTTGTCATTTTTGTATTGATTTAGTATTTATCATATTGGTTGGGAATGATAATGATATATTTGTTTTATTAATGCGTGGGTCTCACCCGGACACAACCAGAGGACCTCGTGACGAGTAGAAATGTTTACAATTTGCGAGAGTTAAATTACAAATCGGCCTTTTTTTCTAAAAACTTATTTGAAATTAATGGAAAATTAAGTTATATGTTTCATTCAATAAAAACATTATGTGATAATTTCATCCATTTGCGCGGGGTATCCGTTGTTCGATTAAGCGGGGCCGACTGTATCTCCAGCGTGTAGCTCGTGAAACACACAGGAACCTAAAATACAAAGAACGAACAAGTTTCAAATCAGCCAATTTAAGGTATCCGACTACGTTGAAAACGTCATTTTGGAAGAAAATATGGATTTTCATTTTTTTATTTTTTATAAAAGCCCTATTTGTTGTGATTCCAAAACGGGCCTTGTTTTGTTTATATGATGCTTAGAATCAAAGTTACGTTCACTTTAGTGTTGTGTTTTTACATACAAGTAATACGCAAATAAAGATTTAAACGTGTTTTACGGAGAATGCTATTTTTTGACATTTTACTTGGCTTTGAGACATGATTTGTAAAAATTCATGCATTGAATTTTTACGAAATTTTAATGTGGTATTTTGCTATATATTTTTGAGGTTATGAACCAAAATCTAAAGTCCATCACATATATTTTTAAATAAAAATGTTTTTATAGACAAAATGTAGGATGAAATTTCAAAAAAATTCACACGTACTTTGGTGTAACTTATGAACATATCATGCAATGCCTTAAATTTTGGTTCATAACATGTAACATTACCAGCTAAATGCACTATGAAAGTCACAAAGCATTTCATTAATAAAATTTTTTGCAATCGTGTTTCGAATATCACATGAATTTTGCCTAAAATTTGACATAAAAACGATTTTTTCATAGAAAATATAATAGATAGACCAAAATTTGTCACTGTTTTCACCATTTCGAGACACTTTCTATCAAAAAATGTATTTGAAGTTCACTCGAGAACCATTTTAAAGAAAAGTGACAATAAAGGTAGTCGGATACCTCAACCGATTCTCAAAGTCCAGATAGTTAAAAATTTTCGGAATCTGTGACTTGAATTTCCGCGGCACGCCGGAAAATATGGGTATTCCTGGCATGCTAGTCTCCCTCGATGTCTGCCGGCTAATGGAATACGATAATTAAAACACTCGAAGTTTCGGTAGCTTACTGGTACTTATTCGTAATTACACGAAGTAACGAGAGCATGTTTTCCCCCCGTTTTTTAGGTTGTTTCAGAGACAGCCTCGGCAGCTACACCGGCATGTTCTACCTTCTTTCTGGTTTATCGGCTTTCTCATCCGCAGTGTGGTTCATCCTACCAAGTCACCTCCGATAGAGATACGAAGTCACTTAGCGAATGACGAAATAAGCCTATGTACTGCAGTAGGGCGCTGAACAGACAATCGACGCAAATAAAATGTTACATCCATCGTCGTCTTAAACCGACAACGTTAAGAGAATAACATCCGGTCCGAGTATCAGAACCGGACGAAGAGAATCTGAACGAACGACGAACTGTGGAACGACGTTTCATCGCCTCGCAGATGGAACTTCAGTTGTGGTTGCAACCGATTTCATGCTACATGTCACTTCAATTCCCCTTCTTGTATCATTAAAAGATTACTCAATTGAAAAAAAAATAAGGATCTTTGGTCTTTTCCTATACAAATACAACACCACAACAGGCAAAATGCCCAACGAGGTGGCTGAGTGTATATGGATGTCATATATTTCCAAAAAAAAATATAGCAACCCAATTAAAAATGCAATTAACAAAAATTATAATCAATATATACACATGATAAAATACTATACAATGTCCATAAAGAATACTTATGGTTGTCTTATTCTAAGTATGGATAGAGCTTCTCGATTTACCCCAACATGTTTATCGTATTTCTTTTTAACCGTGTCAATTGTATTACAATTTACTACCTCCTATATTTTAGTAATTTATTTATTTTATTTATTTATTTAAAAAATTACCAACTACAGGCAAAAGTCCAGTTACATTTTGCATATATTAATACAAGATAAAGATGAAAACATGTATATACAAAATAAAAGTTTAAAAATATTCATCATCAGTACTACCGCATCTTAAAAATCGGTACAGCGGAGAATTTTTCGAAACATTAGAACGATATGGAGGAATATAAAAAAAGATTACGGCATCTAAGATTGATTCGTGGGCAATAAAAAGTAATAAGGTTTACAATGTTAGGTGCATCAATATTCGAAGTGAAGAATTTTTACAAAAAACCTAGTAAGGGGCCATAAGACGGCGAGTTTCAAGTGAATCATAACTGAATGATGAGCGAAGTATTTCGTTTCGTTCGTAATGATTATATGACTGATGTTTCTTAAAATACGCATAGCGTAAAAACCTGTTTTGAACACGTTCAATTTTAACTATATTAAATAAGCAATGTGGATCCCACATTATGCTACAATATTCCAAAACAGATCGAACATAGGAACTTAAAAGTAAGATAGTTTCAACATTATGAAAAAGCTTACTATTACGAATTATAAAACCAAGACTTCTGGATGCTTTAGATACAATATAATTAATATGTTGGTTAAATGAAAAAGAACTGTGAAATATATTACACCTAAATCCTTCACACAATCAACCCTTAGAAGTAATTGACCATCAATACTGTAATCATATATAAGTGGAGAATGACTCCTACTATAGGTAATGATTTTACACTCTTATCAATGTTTAAATACAACTTATTATTTACACACCATAAATTCAGTTTGTTGATAGATTCTTGTAATTTAGCAGCGTCATCATTATTAATAACATGAAACATTTTTACATCATCAACAAACATTAAGCATTTAGTATCAATACAATCAGGTAAATCATTTATAAATGAAATAAAAAGTAAGGGACCCAAAAGCGACCCCTGGGGAACACCAGAATAACATGCATAACAAGAGGATTTACAACCATTAAAAATTACCCAGTAAGGTATGACTCAACTTCTGAACTTGAGCAGATGTCCAGAAAAGTCCCAACCCCTGATCTTCTGAAGAAGAATAATATGAATTGATTGAATCGAAAGCCTTTGAGAAATCAGTATAAACAACATCAATTTGCTGTTTATTATCTGTAGTTTGTGCTATAACTTGAGAAAATTCGACTACATTAGTTAATGAAGATCTCTTGGCAATAAAACCATGCTGACAACTAGAAAACCAGAAACGAACGTGGCCATAAATTCTTTCAAATACAAATACAAATACAACGCCACAACAGGCAAATTGCCCAACGAGGCGGCTGACTTAAGAACATCATGGATCCCCGAGCCCCTACCTACTACTGCTACACCACACATGCACTCCCCTCCCCCCCGCGGAACCCCCCAACGAATCGGTATATGCGGGAATGTGCGTGTACGTGTAGTGCAACCTGGCGTAAAGTTTGTTTCTGTGTAATGCTTGTTATGTGTAGTGCTGTCATCTGCCCCCAGTTTTACTAACTATGAGTGAAGTGTTATGGTTGAATGATTTATCGTTGTAGGACTGTTGCTCGGACTGTGGCGAGACTTTTTAACGGGGAGATCGGCTCGCATTTGCGCCTTGAAGTTGGGAACCACAGAAAACCAACTTCAGCCGACCACCACTGTGGGGTTCGAACCCGGATCCTCGCATCGCGAGTCCGGCACTATAACCACTCGACCACCACAGCGGCATTTCATGGATGATAAGTTCAAATACCTTACAAATAGAATTAATTTTAACTATAGGTCGATAATTTAAAACATCAGATTTATCACCATTTTTGAAGACAGGCAACACTGAGCAAGTCTTCCGAATTGTAGGAAAGACACCTGAACTAATAGAGATATTAAAAATGATAGACAGAGGGCCAGCTAAATATGAGCCGCAACCCTTAACTATGTTACCCTTTAACCTTTAACCTTTTTAACCTTCTCCCTCTTAACCTTTGCCGCTGTGGTGGTCGAGTGGTTATAGTGCCGGACTCGTGATGCGAGAATCCGGGTTCGAACCCCACAGTGGTGGTCGGCTGAAGTTGGTTTTCTGTGGTTCCCAACTTCAAGGCGCAAATGTGAGCCGATCTCCCCGTTAAAAAGTCTCGCCACAGAGAGCAACAGTCCTACAACGGTAAATCATTCAACCATAACACTTCACTCATAGTTAGTAAAACTGGGGGCAGATGACAGCTCTACACATAACAAGCATTACACAGAAACAAACTTTACGTCAGGTTGCACTACACGTACACGCACATTCCCGCATGTACCGATTCGTTGGGGGGTTTCGCGGGGGGGGGGGGGTGCATGTGTGGTGTAGCAGTAGTAGGTAGGGGCTCGGGGATCCATGATGTTTTTAAGTCAGCCACCTCGTTGGGCAATTTGCCTGTTGTGGCGTTGTATTTGTATTTGTATGTATGCGGGAATACCATCATCGCCTTGGCCTTTACGACTTTTGAGTTTTTTTATAGCAGACAAAACACATCCTGTTCAGTAATGGAACTGAAAACACAACTATTCGCAAAATCATAACTTGGTAGTTCAGTGGCAGACAAATTGTTGGAGCTACGAAAAATTGTACTAAAAAAATCTTTAAAAAATTCAGCAATAACAGGAAAATCAGATGATCGGCCGCAATAAGATGATTGACCACTGAGAAAGCAATTCGGGATCTTAAATTTCCACAGGAAGACCAAAATTTACGAGGGTTGTGATTAATATCATTTTCAAGTGAAGAAACATAATCATTACACTAAAGCCGTATTTTACGCTTAATTTCAGCCTTGACACTGCGCAGATCATCAACAGTTTCAGAGTGACCATTGCGATTTGAATTAAGAAGCCTGTTCTTTCTTTTGATCAAACCAACAATATCTGAGGAGAACCACGGTGGGAATTCACTTTTTTTAGTCTTGAACTCTTAGGAATACACTTATTAAATATGTCATAAATAACACCATAAAATACATCCAAGTCTTCATCAACATTGGAAAATGTTAACAAAAAATTCCAATTGACAGAACGCAACAAATCAGTTAAAGCAAAAAAATCAGCTTTCTTTGAAATTATATCTCAAATCAAAATGAAAATTAGAATTGACTGCAATACGTTTAGACAAAGCTAAATGAATTGAAGTCTCTAATGCTGGGTGATACGGATCTTCAGTTACTACAGGATTCACTGCTTTACGATGATCAAACCGAAAGCAATTCTCATCTACCAGTACAAGATCTAAAATTTTACCATAACAATTTACATTATTTAATTGAATAAGTGAATGGCCCAAAACAAAATCAATCAATTCAGATGTAGCAGTTGAGAAAGAACTAGTATTAGTATTCGATTGCCAATCGATCGAAGATATATTAAAATCACCAAAAATTAAAATATTCGATTTAGAATTAGACAAAATATCAACTGTATTGTGAAATTCACTATACAATGAATGACTACACGATGGTGGAAAATAGATAACACATATATATGGACGCTAGAAAATTGAGAAAGTTTAATTGTTGTTACCCAAATGTCTTCGTTGGAAGTTTCAGCAGCCGCCACATGCTGTCCAGAAACGACGCCCTTTCACTTCCGTTCGCCGGCTGCCCATCTACACAGACCATGGCATACTACGTCGAGAGGAATCAAGAGAAAAGATAGGAAAAATGGTGAAATTCCTCGAGGAACATCCTGAGAAGATAAGGGACCCGTCTCCTCCAACTCCGGTACCAGCGCCTCCGTTAAGGAGATCGCCGCGTCTTCACCCTGACAGTGCGCTGGTGGCACTGTTTGAAGGCGAGGAGCAGGATGAATCCTAAATCTATAATCAAGTGTCCCGGAGATATTTTAAAGGCCTTCAACTGTGATCAAAAGCGAATTGGACAGAGTGTACTGAACTGCCCGAGCGCAATGGGGTGCTCTGCCTTTCTGTCATACAATCCTTGATCAATTACAAATTTATTTATTTATTTATTTATCAAATTTAAATTTATTTATTTATTTAATTTAATCATATTTCTGATTGCGCCTTTTGCGATATGATTTTATACAACTTTCTATGATTATTTATTATCCGTGCCCGTTGCACTTTGACTTTAACTTGATTAATTTGATTCTTCATTTTACATAATTTTTAATTTCCTTTCACTATATGTATGTTGACGTATCAATAAATATTGGTTTTGCCGGAGATTCGCTGGACCTCCTCCCTTCGGGGAGGGGGGGGGGCGAAGAGCTTACGTTGCTTCTTGCGACAGAGCCTGGGTGTCTCGCGGTCTCTCCAGCCGAACACCTAGCTGACAAAACTATTCTTGGTAGCAAGAAGCACACCACCACTTCTTAACCTGTGGGAGTCACTATATACGATCACGTCTAAAAAAAAACAACTATATATATATTTATTTATTTATCTGTCATCAAATAATTCATCACTACATATATCATTAACAAGCCGTGTTTCCGTTAAACATATTACGTCATAGTTACAGGAAAGAACCGAAGTAAAAAAATCATGGGTTTTAGTTCGAAGACCTCGAAATAAAAAAATAGTCGATCTTTAGTAGAGACACGAGAATTCAGTTTGATGAGAGTTCAGTGAGAGACAGACAGTCATTGCTCCGATTGTACTGCCTGATCTGTATCACCACTGGAGACCGAAATGTCAGCCGCGTTAACGGCTGAATTAGGTGTGGGCAGATTAGACTTCTTATTTGGCGTTGCTGGATTCGATCGAATATCACTGACCCTACGTCGGGGTGGGTAGAAACGACGCACCCTAATACCCATTGTGTCCAAAGGGAAGAAACCTTGCACCATATAATATTTTGGTGTTTAATATGTCCGAGGTCCATTGCCGTTACAAAAGGTTATTCCTTCTTTCATGTCTTTCTCGCCGGACCGCAGTGTCACACTTCACTCACAGTTAGAAAAATTCATGGCAGGTGGCAGCACTATAACAAGCATTGCACCAATAGTGCTTTATCCACCTAAACGCCAATGTCACAATAAAAACCTTATATAAGTGCCAGTAACAGGAAAATTCAGAAATGAGACGTTAATCGTACACCCCTGCATTTTATGCGACTCTGCTTTGGATATTTTAATTGATTTGCTTTCATACAGCGTCCCCGATCGACAAATATTTGAACTATTTTTTCTGTTAAAAAAATGTTAATCTCCCCCCTCCTTTTGTAAGATTAACTTTTTCGCATTGAAATGTACCAATGCGGGACGTGAACAAACGTGTTTGTTTTCAACTCAATCTGCTGATTTTTTTCGTTATCTGCTGATTAGTCCGTTTTTTTTCCTCTCCCTCCTTTTTTTTCTTTCCCTCTTTAAAAAAAAGAGCTCCCGCGGAGGGATCGTCATAAAACCCTTACATTTCAGAACCCCCTCTGGTCATTTCCCTCTATATCCTCCTCCTCCTTCACTATATGTGGGCATTTCTTCCTCAAATACAAACACAACGCCACAACAGGCAAAATGCCCAACGAGGTGGCTGAGAAAAAGATGCCCATACAAATATGGATGTCATATATTTCAAAAATACAGCAACCCAATTAAAAATGCAATTAATAAAAATTATAAGCAATATATATTGTTCCCACCCTTACGTGATTTTTTCTTCCCAGTCGCAATTCTTGTAACTGGTACCACCTCTTCTTCCGACTACGAGCGCAGCTGAGTCACTCTTTTAGTCACCCACATGCTTACATGGTTTTTTTTATCACGCTCAGGGCCGCGTGCTTGGTCACCCGGGCAAGCGCGCATTTTGACGCCCCCTTGTAATGATGAAGGAGAGGTTTCAGAATGAAATTCGCGCCCCCTCAGGTCCAGCGCCTGGGGCGCGAGGCCCGCCTGCTCCACCCCCCCCCCCTAGTTGCGGCCCTGATCACGCCCATGCTCTTACACATTGTAGGCCACTCTTTAACGCTCTCATGCTTTCCTCACATTTTTCAACATAAAATTCTTTCACACTGTTTTTGTTCCTCATATGCACGTCACTCTCAAGGTTGCTGACTATGACCCTCACTCTTTAGGCAGAGGTGGATTTATGGTTTTGATCCTCCTCCCATTCTGCTAATTTTCTTGATCAATCGTTCCCAAAATTTGTCACTCCCCCTTACCCTGGATTACAGTCCACTAAGTCCCCCTTTAAATACGCCACTGAGTGCATGCAGTTCACGTGTTTATCTAAGCCTTACTAGTCCATTGGGGGCTTAGATTCTCATTGGACATGACACACTGTTGAGCTCTCTCTTTCTTTCGTATAACGATTCAGTGGTCGTAGCTTACGACGGTAATGATCTTTAATGTTGTCCGATCCTCTTATGCCGGAATTACACTATGAAAGTTTGATAAAGGTTATTTTATAAAACTTGAAAAATGTCACCAATAAACGCACGGGTTACATTCAATCGAATGCAATTGATACGATTATTGTTTGTTTTTCCCAAGTTTTATAAAAGCATTTTATCAAACTTTTATAGTGTAATTCCGGCCTTAGTGTCGTTTGGATCCTATCGCATCTGAAACAAACGTAACGAAATAATAATAATAATAATAATCGTCTGGCGTTTCAAGAGAAACGTTTTATTTTTGCGCGACCGGCGATTTCTAGGAAACGTACGAGCACAAAAATAACTGCGCTTTTTTTTTTGCTCTCGCTATTGAGCAAGCACGTCCGTTGCGAAAACATGCGCAACGCAGACGATTTCGAAAGTGCATTGCAAGCATATAAATGGATGTGCATAATTTACGGTTACTTAAATTCACTCGGTGCTAAACCTTCTATAGGGGAGAACCTGGAATATTATTTTTCAAACTTCTTTTCCCAGAGTCTCAGTTTTTACCGTAACATTCCACTAAATTCCTTTTTTAATATATCATCGTACTGCATGAGACATCTGGTGTAATTTATAATAACTTTTCTGTTCTACTTTTACCATGAGATGGATTTGAGAGTTAACGCAAAAAAGAAACACTAACAAGGGAAGGGTCCGTAGGTGTCGTGCTCAAAAAATTATGAAAAAATCTAATCTCACCTAGAAACACATAAAAACAAAGAAATTAGCGACGGGATGCAATTATTAAAGTCCCAAAAATGATTAAAATGGCAACACGGCTACTCATCTGTTCTCGCACTTCTTGGCGATATACAGTATATAAAGAATTTCTTTTTTACTGTTTTTACACTCTATAGCTCCCATTTTATCCTCTTTTTCTGTGCTGTACCAACACTCTCTAAGATAAAATCTTATCTATAGGAATAGCCACTGGATATAGCACATTCCAGTCCCCATAACCCTATTCCAGTCGCCTTACGTATAGGGGGTGTTGGCTGTACCTGGTCTAAGGCCGGCATTACACTATAAAAGTTTTAGAAAAGTTCTTTTATAAAACTTGGAAAATGCAACCAATAAGATCATCGGTTGCATTTGCTCGAATGTAATCAATATGCTTATTGGTTGGATTTTTTTAAGTTTGATAAAAGTTCTTTTATGAAACTTGAAAAATGCAACTAACAATCATATCGGTTATATTCGCGCAAATGCATCCGATGGTCTTATTGGCTGCATTTTTAAACTTCGATAAAATAAATTTTATCAAAATTTTTATCAAAATGCTAGCAATTAGATCATAGGTTGCATTTTCTAGAATGTAACCGATAGGCTACGCTTATTGGTTGCATTTTTCAAGTTGTATAAAAGATATTTTCTAATGCCGGCCTTAGCCGAATTCGTATTCGTCAGCCGCGGCAGAAAAATAGCGAAAAAAATCTATTCGTGAGCCGAACCAAGTGTTTCAAGATTTACTACGGTCAAGGTAAAACGTTTTCCCTATACATCTTATTGGTATTATATCAATTGTACTTAATCAGAACCCGACTTTTAGGCCGGGATTATACTATAAAAGTTTCGTAAAAGTTCTTTTATAAAACTGGAAAAACAACCAATAAGAGTATAGTTTGTTTCTTTCAGGATTTGTAAAATATATTTTATCAAACTTTTATCGTGTAATCCAGGGGGCCCTCTCCTAACATAGGAGAGGGAGCCCCTGCGACTAGGGTCAAAAATTTATGACAGATGTGATAAATCGGTAACTATCTATAATCGCCTGTTAGCATGAATAATCCCCAATGTCTCAATAAGCTTGAAAAATGTTGCTACTCTTATCACCTTTACCGGTGATTATGCATAATTCCCGAATGAATCTGGTGTGTACGATAAATATGGACGAAATCATGTGGAAATTTTCAGTTTCACCACACATCAGTATCTTCCGTGCCCGATGGGTGCACTACACTTATTTTGCCATAAAAATTAAATTAAATGAAATAAGTGCTATAAGGAGATAAAAAAACGCATAAATTAATATCAGTCTTGCGATATAACTTTCTTCACATTCATCATCATCATAATCAACAATCGAATCCATTATCCGAGACTAAGATTATGAAAATGTGCGGTAAAATTACATTTATTTTGACGATTTTTATCATATTTCCCGATACGAGTACAAGCATCATTATACTTATTGTTACGATCTGTAGGCGATAGATGGCGCGATTTGTTCGATTACTCTCAGAAATATCGAAATCGGTTGATGCCGGTTTTGGTTTATCGGAAAGGGACGCTATTGGTGAGAACATTCTAGAAAGTCCCACCCCTCCAGACATTAGTTCAACCCCCTCCGTACGGTGGCGCCGCCGACTAGAAAACTGTAAAATATAATTTTGTGGAATGTTCTATTTCTCGAAGTTTCTGTTGGGGTTATAAATAGTTTGGTGCTCACAAGATGGCAGGCTCAGAGAGGCTCAAAGAGACTCGAATAGAGACAGTTTCGATGAACAGTCAGTTATGTTTAAACTTTACGAGAAAGTTGTTAGCTCTCTGATTAGCTTGTAAATACATGTAAATTGCAGTTCTGTAAATAAATCTGTGTTTGTCCGTCGAACCGCTTCTTGTTTTGCAATCTCGAAGTCTTGTGGAAAATTACCCGGAACAATATAATCACCGGTAAATGCAGTAAAATCGCAAAAATCAACAATCTTACCCAAATGGTCGGTGGTTATGCTTAATAACCTGCGTTGTATTTGTATTTTATGCATAATCACCGGATTCGTAACAATGACCATACCCATAAAATCGCGTGTAATAAACGTTTAAAAGTTTGCAAAGTTTATAATTAATTTTTGAAGCGGAGAAATGTAAATTTGAAAAATTACTGCATGAGACCCTAAACGTCCCTCAGGCACGAGTTCCTTGAATACAAAATGGTCAAATTGACCAATTCTTGTTTAAAATGATGTCTCGGTAATATATGCATAGCTCTGAAAAATTGTGGTTTTTTTTTTACTAATTGAAGTGAAATTTGTTTTTGCTCTTTTCACTTCCTAGGCTAGCTTAGAAAGGATGGTTCACTACTACTACTACTACTTAATCGTAAAAAAGGGATTCTACGGAATTTCTATCGACTTGGTTTACACCGAAATAATGTATGTGTTCTGAGTGTATGTGGACGTATAACGCAATTTACGTTTTCGTAATTGTGCTTGTTTCATGTTCTTGCTGCCACCTGCCATCCATATTTTGAAGTAAAGATGTTTAATTCTTGAATTTATATGTTGTGCAATATCGTGTTGCCTGCTCTCTGCGGAGAGATTTTTTTTTTTTTAATGGGAATTATATATATCCATTTTGGGGACATGAGTGGGGATCATGTTCTGGTTTGGTAGGAGTAATAGAAAACCGAACTTCAGCCTATCGTATTATCATACCGACCATATTCAGGGAAATCATAAAATTATTTTGCCGATATATGTGAGCCCTTGCTGCCGCAAAAATCTACTAATGCTAATGAAATTATAGCTATTGGAGTTTCAGTGTGTATGCGCTCGAGAATGAAGAGAAAACAAAGGCCTACCTCTAGCGCATACGGTTACAGCAACAAAACTGTATTTCGAAAAATTCAAATGACAATACTCGCTTTTATGCATTGCGAAATGATCAGAGCAATTGAAAACCCGTGAATGGCGTTGAAACAAGGCCGAGCGGGGGAAGGGACTTGAAGGGGCGTCTTTCTTTCTTTCAAACCGAGCACAACTCAAGTCTATCACCATCTATGGACGATTTACTACCTAGTGAGTTGTGCCGGAAGTGTAACTGTGTGTGTGTACCCAACAGTTTGAGTGCGTATGTAGTGTTGTGTTTGATTTTTCAGTGCTGCTATCTATATTTCAGAAGTGAAGTGAGTGATGTTTTATGATTGAATTACATTTGTATTGTTTGTAGGTCTGTTGCTCTCCGTGACGAAACTTTTTAAAGGGGAGATCTGCGCGCATCCGCGTCTGGAAGTTGGGAAGCACAGAAAACCAGCCGATCACCACTTTGGTGCCGGTGGGATTCGAACCCGAGACCTCGCTACGCGAGTCCGTCACTATGACCACTCGACCACCGCAGTGGCACTTGGGGGTCTGGTCCCCCCCCCACAAATGTGAGAAAATGACTGAAAAAAAGAAAACAGATGGCCAAATCTATTGTTCTATCACTTTGGTCCCCTTGAACGAAATTTCTGTCAACGGGCCTGCGTTGAAACGGTTCCTGTATGGCGATAAACGACGGCGCAGGACGCAGACAAAGAAAGATTTTATCAAGAGGTGAGTGCGCTAACCGCACGGTCGGCAACTTCCTGCAGATCTGACCGAGGTACTCGAAACAGCGAGTAAGCGACAGAAATTGAATCGTCTCTTAAATAGCCTGCGAATGTTATCAGGAATTTTTCGAAATACACATCTTTTATAGTTCCTTGTGCGGAATGCAAGAATTTTTTGCCAAGATCTGCATTCAGGGCTATTGCAACGGCTTACAGAAGGCCTGGCAGGCTAACGACAGAGAGAAATATACTCTCAAATATGCCAGTCAAAGTTGGGAAAATCCGCAATATTTTTAACAAATTTGTAATTTTTTGCTCTTTAAGAGGAGGCCGGTAAATTCGTGGAAGGAGATACCTGGAAAGAACTGAATAGAAGTTAGCACTAGGCAAGGCCTAGCAGAAAAATAAGGTCCATCTTTCTCGTGGCTTTTCAGCGAGAGACACAAAGTCACGGTAAATTTGTAGCGAGACACCGTCCATTATTTGTCCTTCTGCCATGAGTGAAAAGACGGAATGGAGATCGCTTTCTCAGTTACACGCTCAAAGTTTCTGGGCCGGTTCGGCGAAGATTGAAGATCACCGCAAGGTTGCTCGTTCGGTCTCGGAGCGCTTGCCGTCATGGGTGCCGCTTTCGGTGTGGCGGGTGTGACCGTAGGCAAAGCCGATTGGGAGCTAGTTTTTTTCTCGAGAAAATTTTTGAATTTCGATCTTTGCTGGAAAGATGTATGAGAAGAAGACTGTTGGGGAAAGTATACTTGAGACTAGATGGTGTCAGTCTTTTTTGCTTGACAGCCGGAGATCTCTTTGGAGTTCCCTTTGAGAATTTTGACGTATCCCGGACATTTTTTGTAGTTTGCTGGATGTGGGCCTAAACAAAGTACGCATGTCGGAGTGTCCTTTCCGCGCACCTTGCTACATTTTCCGGGCTCGTGGTGGTCCGTACATTTGATGCATCTATAGTGGTTTGACGCAGGAATGAGCAAAGTGCGCGAATCGAAGACAGCGACGGCACTGGAAGTCATGAAAATCTGTCTTAAGAGTCTCCGGACAAAGTGATTTTTCTGAGGGCCCCCCCACAACTGGTTAGAATTAACTGCCTACCAAATAGAATGCTTTACTCTCGAAAACTTAAATCAGATTTCATTTTCTGCACTTGAGGCAACCAGGCCGTGTCTGGGTGGGCTCAAATAGGGCGTATGGCATTTCACAGATATGTCATTCATGCCGCAAGTGGTATTAAATTTAAAAATTTACGTTTTATGCAGTCCTCCGTGTGCCCGAAAACCCAGTTAGAGAGTTTTTGCCCTGTTTCTCTTGATGCCAACTAAAAAGAATTCCACGTTTCTACAGAGATATTTGAATTCAAGAAACGGAGGGGGAAGTTGTTAAAAAACAGTATTAAATGCGGGTAAAACGATTCTCTTATTACCTCTGTATATACGTATATATATATCCTTGCTCCAGAAAACTGTAACCAGATCTCATTGTCATGAGGCCCCCTTGTACTTGAGAGAATGACCGTGCACGTTCGTTAAGATGGCACTGCATGCCACATTACCTATTGTGAAGTGAATAATGACATTCTTAAGATGTATGTTGCGGCTTTCTTCTTCCAGAGCTATTTTCGGACTGTCTTCTACTATAATTGAGCACGCGGAGCAGTAGCTGGATTAGCGTCTGTCATGCATATATAAATGCAACTCGGGTTTCTCTCCCCGTTTTCTGCGAATTTAGATGGCTATTGATCAAAGCGTGTAAACAGAGGCGGTGGTTTTGCCGCTCTTTCACCAATCTATTTTATTAACCACTGACTCCTCAACCTCAAAGTTGACACCCTACTTCACCAAATATCGCTATATTGCAATTTACTGCCATTAGTGAGATGGGTTGGAATTGAAGGCGCTGTCTATCGGTGGTCGCCTCGAGTTCGTTAGGGAAAATATCTTATCCATGTCTTCCCTTGGGTTCGAACCCGGGACCCTGACAACAACCTTCATGATGGTAGACGAGCATCTTACCACCATGCCACTCGGGCACAAAAATTTCACCCTGTCAAAAAGTTGACACCCTGGGCTATTTACCTACTTGGTTCCCCCACACCTGTAAATACGCCTCTGTCTCTAAGTCACTCTTCTGGTCACTCACGTGCTTTCACACTTTCTTGGTCATTTCTCTGACTGATCATTGACATGATCACTTGCTGTTCAGGTAACTTTTTTGGTCAGTCATTGACCCGGTCCCTCGCTCTTTAGGTGACTCACTGACCTGGTCTTTTGCTCTCTAGATCATTCTTTTGGTAATTCACTGATCTAGTGCTATGCTCTATAGAGCACTGTTTTGGTTACATGTTTCCACACAATTTTGGTCACTCACATGCTTGCAAACTCGCTAAGTCATCCTTTTAGTCGCTCACTGACCTGGGTCCTTACTCTTTGGATCACTCTTTCAGTCCCTCATTGACCTGTTTTTTTGCTTCCTAGGTTACTCATTTGATCACTAATATGCTTGCACAGTCTTCGTCGCTCCAGCTTACAAACTAGCTAGGTCACTTTTTCTATCGCTGACTGACCTGATTCCTTGTCTCTGGGTCACTATTTTAGTCCCTTATATGCTTGCACGTAGGTTTTGCTCATTCAAATACTTGTAAACTCTCTAGATCATACGTTTGATCACCCAGTGATCTAGTCCCCTTCTCCTCTCTCTCTAGGTAGGAACGGATTCATGACGTCTGTGGGTTATACAAGTTGTATCACCCTTATCCAACATTCTTATAGTAATATTAATGCTAATTTTCTTGACCAACTTATTCCTCGAATTCGCCGTACTTGCCGCTCTGGGTTATAGCCCAATAATCCCCCTGTAAATACGCCTCTGTGTAGGGCGCAGTAGCCCATGTCGATAAGATACTAAAGGATGGTGGTTGGAGGTGTTGCGAATTCGATACCCGGTTCGTCCTTGTCAGAAACTTCCTAGACGCGGAAGTACAACAGAAACAGCTACAACACGACCCCATAAAAAGACTGCTACCTCAAAGAGCCTTACTCACCGAGAGGTTGGTACACTAACCCCTCGGTGAGTCCAACAAAAAAGAATGCCATCGGAATCGGCTATAAATTGCAGATCTCAGTCTAACTTGGTTGATCATATTTGCTCAAGAAAAATACGGGAAATTGAGCTTCCGAATTCGGGAAAAGACAGAGCATTGCCAATTATTGCTAAAAATGATGCTAAAACTAATCAAAGTCGCCAACTCGCGCAAAAATCACAGAAAAGTCACCAATCGTAGGAAATGAAGCGCCATTTCAGATTTCTGTGAATTAAAAAAGAAAAAGGAGACAAATGTGTGTGTGAAATAAATTTTCTTGTTGCAGTCCTATTTATCGTAATGTAGTTTCTGAGTTGAAAAGATAATTTCAATCGTTGATTTGAAGAATAAAAATTCAAATTGGCTTCGGTGAAAATACGTAAAGACCGAGACATTTTGGCAAGAAAGTCGGGAAGCCAAAAAAAAACCAGATAAAACCGGGGATGTCCCGGGAAATACGGGACGTATAGTCACCTTAGTTGAAGCCCTAACCAGCCCTTGAGTGCGGAAAATGACCGTGGTGTGTGCGACAAAAATTATCAAAGCCTTTGCCTGTAAATATGCATAACCACACACTGATGATATATGCCATATATGTTTCACGGTGCTATCCTTCCCTTTTCCCCGAATGAAAAAATAAAATTTTCCCAAAACCTAAAGATTAGGGTGACCACACGTCCCGTATTTCCCGGGACAGTCCCGGTATTTGCTGTATTTTTTGGTCGTCCCGACTTTTTGGCAAAAGTGTCCCGGTTTTTCCCGTATTTTACACGAAGTCTACTTGAATTTTTATTCTTTATTGAAGTCAAAGATTAAAATTATTTTTCAACTCATAAATTATATTGTGATGATTACGACTATAAATGAGAATATTAATCTCCCACATTTGTCTTGGAGAACGTTTTGTTTTTCGTGGAATTCATTTTAATCCACTGCAATTTGCAGTAATGCTTCATTTCCCGCCATTGTGATTTTTCCGTGATTTTAACAATATTTGGCAACCGTGTTCGGATTTGGCATCATTTTTGGCTATAATTGGCGATGTCCCGTATTTTCCCGTATTTGGAATCGCAATTTCCCGTATTTCTCTCGAGGAAATATGGTCACCCTACTAAAGATGAAGACAGAACAAAAGATTTTATGAGGAGACGCTTAAAATGACACAAAAAATGAGGACGTCTGGTAACGCTGATCTCACATATTTGTCGCTTTCTGTAATCTCGTATATATTTTTTACCTTTTTTTTAGCTTTGCTTAATTTTTCCTGCATCATTTTTAGCCAAAACTGGCGATTTTCCTTATTTTCACGTATTTGGGATCAAAATTTGCCAGCTTTATTCTCAAGGAAATATGGTCAGTATATTATAGAGGAGAAAAGCAAAATATTCTTTGGAAGTAGTGGCGCCATCTGTTAAAGACCATGGAGCTTTAGATATGTAGTTTCTTTCTCAGTGATTACGGCAACAATAATCAGGGAATTCCACTGAATTTGCGACCAATGCACAAATATGATTGAGCAATCGTACATTAATGTAGGTGCCTCCATCTATATTTTATAAGAGCAGTTCTCCAAAAAATACGTGTCTCGTATCAGAATTTTTTTTATCTGTATAACAATCGAGGTTAAAAAAAATCTTTCAATAACCAAATGCATTTTCAACAACCAAATGCATTTTCAACACAATATAGAGCTTGATATGAATATTTTATTGAAGCATTTTTTTTTTTCCTTTAAAAAAAATCGTAATCCATCGTGAGACATCTCGAGCATCTGAGAGAGCTGGTCGATTACACAACCCACGTCAAAGACTAAAATTTCTCAGGCCTGAAAACGTGCTGCACGTGTTAGGGTCTGAGCTGTATAATCTTTGTCCATCTATCATAATATTTTTGTACTTGCTATCGAAATTATCGATCAACTCTATTGCATATTTGTGGTTAAATGTACATGACACTGGTCTCTCTTGCACTTTGACCTCTCTTGCACTGCACCAATTTGTATAATTTCGGCTACACTTGTTTTTCTATTACTTCTTTTGTATGTTATACAGATTTATTTTTTATTATTATTCTCATTAATGCATTATGTAGCATTTTGGTGAATTGTACATAAGTGATTTCATTTTTGTGTCCATTATAATACTTGTATTTATCGCATAATGTATATACATATATTTTTTACTACTGTTGATTTTGCTGATCAACTCTATTGCATAGAATAACATTTTGATGAAGTTTGGCTGATCTTTGTGTATTTTACTATTCTGATGGTGGTAGCATTTATCGGACTGTATGGTTTTTTTTTTCTATTAACTTACAAGCACTTCACATCTACACAAACTTGTCTATAACCCCCTTCATAGCTAGCAAGAGCAGTCTGTAAGTCGCCAGGCAGCCCCTTCGAGCCGGGCAGCGACGAGAAAAATTAAATTCTGTCTGTCTGTGTCCATCGTGAGACAACGCCTTAAAAAGGTTATTTGCAAGTTGTTAGGCAGCCTCATTGGGCTGGGGAACAACAAACTAATATATTATATTATATTCTGTTCTGTTCTTTCTGTTCGTTGTATGACACAGTAAAAATAAATAAAAATTGTTGAATCATTGACGAAATTATTACGTACAATGTAAATTTCCCAGACTGTCAGCCCGCAACTTTCCCCCGGGGTGGAGGGCGACAATGCTGCAGTCTTGAAAGTAGAGCTAGTCTTCTTTGGGGCCGTTGGCTCGGGACGCTTTCAGCAAAACTTTGTTTTTTCACATTTCTAACTCCAGCTCTTTATGCCCCCCCCCACCATCAGAGTCAAAGGAACAGCATGGGCGGAGATACGGAAGGGGGGGCATTGCCCCTCCCCAGAGTCAAACGTGGAGTCGACTGATCTAATGTATATATGTATAGATGAATTGATATCCAGCAATAATGACCTTGCCCCCTTAACTTCCAAGTCAATCTCATCCTATGAGGTAGAGTATATGTTCATATGTATATGTGAATTGACATCATCGTCATCGTGCCCCCCCCCCCAGCAATAATGACCGTGCCTCTCCCACACTTCCAAGTCAATCTCCGCCTATGGGTTTTACCACCTGTGATCTATATACAAAGTTTGCCACCCTTTATCCATTCTACTCATGGGCGGAGATACGGGGAGTGGGGGGGGGGCATTGCCTCCTCAGCATCAAAGGTGGAGTCGACTGATCTAATATATATCTGAATTGACACCATCATCATCATGTCCCCCCCCCCAGATTTCCAAGTCTATACTTCCGACTGTGATTCTACTCTAATTTTCTTCATCAACTCACTCTTCAAATTGGCTGAGCTGGATTATATTCCGAAAGGCGCCCAGCCTCTATTACACAAAGTGATTTCAGCACATTGTCGAAGGGAACTCGGGTGCCTCCGGAGATTTATTGAATATTAAAATTACATCGGGCTTAGGCTGTGGTCCAAGTAGTTCTCCTCCCCCTCCAGCATGTCCCTATTTCTAAGTCATTCTTGTGGTTACTCATTTTCGCTTAGTCATTCTTTTGATCACTCACTGACCTGGTAATTCGCTCTCTACGTCACTTACACGCTCACACACTCTATAAATCATCCTTTTGGTCACTCACAGGCACGCATTCTAGGCCATTCTTTTTGTCACTCACATGCTTGTATACTCTTTTGGTCACTCCAGAGCGGTCTTCAGGGCATCACGGAGCTCCCCCGGGTAAAATGATTTTTCTGAGTCTCTAGCTGGCGAATTTATGTACTTATTATCAGAAATATCATCAAGATCTAATTTTTGTGAGGCACCCCCCCCCCACCTTTTTCAGGCCTCCTAGACATGCATGGCACAGAGCCACTCACCACTCACACGCTTGCACACTCTCTATGTCACTCACATATACTCACACACACTCTGGCAACACCACTTATAGAAGGCCTCTGTACGAAGCTTGCGACGTCACCGAAGAAGGCCATCTCATCTATAGCTCTTGGATATGCTACGAAAAAGGGTAAAGATGGCATATGCGTCGGCCTGCTATATCCAATGTCTATAGGTGAGATGGCCTTCTTCAGTGACGTCACGAGCTTCGTGCGGAGGCCTTATTCTATAGGAATCAATCATTGACAGGCCTCTCGATCTGTCAAATAAGCGGATTTATGGGGCGGTTGCTTCCCTTTTCATAATCTTCTTAGCCACTCATTCCTGAAATTTACAACCCAGGGCTATAGCCCCCGTTTAACCCCCCCCCCTCCCGTAAATATGCTTCTACCCACTCCACTCCAGGATGTAGGGAGAGGACATGTGCTCCGAACATAAGAGCTTATGTCGACATGACCCCCATAAGAACGGTCTGAGCCCTCAGTCCCGATTAGTTTTAACTAGAGCTCCTTTGCTACCCTCGGCGACCCGATCCGAGCACTACAGGAACCCTCCAAGGACTCTCGTGAAGGAGTCGGAAACAGCGTACAAGCATCAGTCGAACGGCCACCTCAACAGTCTTCCCTCCCCCCCCCCCGGAAGCTGACGCTTCCAATTATATTTATTGAAAAAGAAAAATTTATGTACAAGGGCTGGCCGAATGAGGCCATGAAAAGTCTGGTTTGGGGACTCACTTAAGATACCATCCTAGAGACCAGAGGTGTCAACATGAAGAAACTATGGGGAAGGGGGGGGGGGGTTGAAAGTTGTTAGTCGTCCCGTATATATATACGTATATATGCGGGATTCAAGTTCCGTATGTAGGAGGAGGAGGAGGAATGGTATATTACATGGTATATTAGAGGGGCGCTGAACCAAAGTAGGCGCAAATTTCACCCTTTAACCATCACCTTCAACATTACACTGAGGCACCAAAATTCATGCTTGTCCTCACTGGCCAAATTGCGGCTCTGCTAGGATCACAACTCCATGATGTGGCGGCCATTGTTGACGGCCACACTGTATTTTGGGGATGCTTGAAACAGCAGTGGCGTCAGAGTCAGGGGTGCAGTGGGCGCTCGAGCACCCAAACAGTTTTTTGGAATAGGTTTGAGTACTCCCAGAATTAAATCACAATTGAAAATTTCCTGCATTAAAGCTCAATCTGAGTACCCGCTGGCCTAAAACACTTCTGACGCCAATGTGAAATAGTACAGCGTTTCTCAACCTTTCTGGAAACAAGGACCAGTGAAATGGCTGAAGCACTCTGACGGACCGCTTCTGTCCCGTAATACGGGACATTCCTGTAATTTAGGCTGTTCCGATTCTGTTTATACATTTGTGTGTGTGTGTTTCCCGCTTTTTAAGCTCATTCAACTGCTTAGTTGTATTTGTAATACTTTCTCAATTCGCCAGTACATAGTGTTTTCATAATACCGTATATAAATTACGTGATGGTAATTATGACGAAAATATAAATATCTGATATATTTGACCGGTTCAACGGTTTTTTCCGCAATTTTAATAATGCTTGGTGATTGTGCCTACTTCTGACAAAGTTTTTGATGACAATATTGGCAATGTGCCCCGTATTTTACCATGATCTGAATTTTTCCTCAATGAAATAGGGTAGTTGGAATATTTTTTTCGTGAAATACATTTTTGTTCACTTGATATATTCCGTATTTAGGATCACAATTGCCTCGAGGATGAAATGATGGTCAACCAGAGTATGAAGGTATAATTTTTGATTCAGTTAAAATTAAGTTATCAAGTCTGCCTGTGGACCACCTCTGCTGTCCCACGGACCAGAGTCGCCCTTAGGGATGTGCGACAGGTGCGATCGCACCTCGGACCCTCACTTACGGTAATAGAAGTGGAAAAATATATACATAATCAAATACATTTTTTTATTGTAGTCAAGGTGTCCGAGCTTCAAATGATTTGAGTCAGGAATTTTCATCAATTCTGGAACTATTTCTTTCATCATTTTTGGAATGATTTTTTTTCATCATTCTGAATTTCCAGCAATCTGGGATTTTTCTTTCATTAATTGTGCATTGTCCTCGATTCTGGGACTTTTCTGCCATTAATTCTGAACTTTCATCAATCGTGGGAATTTCCTTTCATCAATTCTGGGATTTTTTTCTTTCATTAATTCTAAATTTTCATCAATTCTGGGATTTTCAACCTCTTTCATTCTTGATTCTTCAATCATTTTGGTTAATTTTGAATTTTCATTTATTATATATTTACAATTATTTATCATTTTCGATTCATCAGTTGTAAATTTTCATTAGATATCAGATCATTGGAGCCTAATTTCCATTATTTCTTCCATCAATTCAAAATTTCCATTGTTATTATTATTTTTTTCTTGGTTGCGTCTACATCTTTTTTGAGTGGATATTTTTCTCAGTATTCCTGTATATTGCGTGATGCACGAATCTTTGGATACCGATTCCCCCTCCGCGCCGAAATATATAAAATTCTGGCTAAGGAGCCCGAAATCATTTTTGCACCGAGCCCTGCTTCTTATAACGGTAGCCCCGCCGCGCACCATATGTTGAGAAACGCTGAAATGTAGTAGAAGATCGTACGAGTTGACGAGCACCGTGCGGGATAGATGGCGGCACAGTGCAGGGTTTTCATAATCGCACAGTTGCACGTGTTCCGACGACTTCGCAGAGACGAGTGTGCACGTAGGTACGTATGAGAGAGAGTCCGGCTTTTTCAGAACGAGATCTCCGCCTAAGAAAATACCAATAAAAAGGGGAAAAAACCACCCATTGTAGAGCGACCGTCGATAATTTGGTCGGTGAGTTTAATTGTGCCGTAACACGTCACCCCCACGTACTCATTATTCGTGATAATTATCATTTCCTATTTATTTTTCTATAATTATTTTACGGGAATTATTTCCCGTCCACAAGGATTTCTCGTCGGAGCAACCATGCATATTATACACGGGCTTTTGATGTCGACTTTTTTTTGAGCTTCCTCTTGTCGCAAAAAAAAAGAATCAATCGGCGATTATTGATGATCGATTATTAAATGCTCCGGAACAAAAACGTGAAAATTATCAGATAAATCTTGAGGGTCTCCCCTCCCGTCCTCCCCGATCTTAAAGGTACGACCTTCTCCCCCTCGTGATCGAGCTGATTTAATTGGAACTCGGCCACGCGACCCACACATATGCTAGCGATTGGCTCGATTGTTAAATAGCCTCCGATTGTTGTTAAAACTGCGAAATAAAACCCTTAAAGATCGCCTCGAAGAAGGTTTGTCCCCCCCCCCCCTTATTTTAAGGTAATGTCTTGAAGAGGTGGTGGCGGTGGGCGCACCTTCGCCGTCACGTCATCCTTTTGAACACTGGTACCCAGATATTATTACTACTTTTTACACTGAATATATTTCTGTTGTATTGCATTATAATTTTGTTATTGTTTTGTATTGGGGTTATATTTTGTGATATAAGAAATTTTTCTAGTGAATCACATAAGAAATGTCTTCCATAAAATTGCTACCTAACTCCTTAATGTCTACAAAGATTATTCATGCAGTGAAATGACTAATGAAGAAATATGTATTACTGATGCTGAAATCATTGATCACTGCCAATGGTTTATTCATCGGTTATTTGGCTGTAGTGCTCCTTTTTATTATCCAAGGCCATGTGCATTACTGGTGCACCAGCAGTAAAATTCCTCTCTTATTCCTCAGTTTTCTCAAAAACATTCTTTTTTCCTAATTTGTGATCATACTAATGATTGTTGTGTCCATATGCAGAGACACATTTATGGTTTTGCTGTCCATCTCCCATTCTATCCTAATTTTCTTCACTTTTTTCTCGAATTCACCACCCTGTGCTAATGACTCCCTTCTCTCCTGCAAGTACACCCTGCCTCGAAGTCATTCTTTTGGTCACTCCCACACCCTCTAAATCGTTCTTTTGGTCATCCCTACACCCCTGTTTTGGTCACTCCCATGCTTGCACTGTTTTGGTCACTCTATGCTTGCACACACTTTAGGTTGCTCTATTAGTCACTTACTGACATGGCTTCCTGCTATATAGATCACTCTTTTGATCATTTACAGATTTATTCATGCTCTAGGTCATTCTTTTTTATCATTCACATACTTGTGCATGCTCTAGATCACTCTTTTGGTCATTCACATTCTTATACATGTTCTAAGTTATTCACATTCTTTCACACATTCTAGGCCACTCGCTGACCTGGTCCCTCACTCTGTACGTCACTCACATGCTTGTAAACTCTCCAGGTTACTTACTGATTTAATCACTTACTGTCTCACAAAGGTGGATTTATTTAGGGTTATACAAATTTTGCCACTATTCTCCCATTCTATCAACTTCCTTAGCCACACATTCCCTCAAACTTGCCAGCCTGGGATATAGCCCGCTAACCCCCCCCCCCCCCCTGTAAATATGTTGTTCATACGAAATAGCTCAAACAATTGTTTGTCTCTTTATTTTGTCTTGAAGATGTAGTGGTGGTGGATGCACCTTTGTCACACCATCCTTTTAACACCAATGGTCCCAAGGGTGGGACTAACAGAGCTCCAGCCCATGGGCTGGGGAAGATTTTTACCATTTTGTTTTTTCTACATTATAAATTCACTACAGGAGGGTCCATGTAGATCTGGCCCGCCAAAGATCCCAACACTAGGGCTCTTCTATATAGTGTGGGGAGCCATGGTACAGTGTGAATCACTTGAGAAATGTGCTGTAGGCTATAGGCCTACCTATCTGTAATGTCTTTAAAGGTAATAATAGTCTTAATTAGATTAACATTATTATAAATATTGTGAGGGCTCAGAATTATTGAGGGGCAGCTTGGGCCCCAATGGGCCAGTTCAAGCTTAAATCTATGTTGGTGACCTTAAAATAATAAATGATGAAATTTGTGTTATTGATAATTCAATCGCCACAAATTTACTAAACATATAATTTGTGATTGAATTATCAATAACACAAATTTCATCATTTATTATTTTAAGGTCGCCAACATAGATTTAAACTCCATGCAGTTATTTTTTCCCACTGAATTACCTTTATAAGAATTGCTCTACATTTTTGTTACTGTTTTGTGAATGTCGTGTTTTTTAGTGATAAAAAAATAGATCAATAAGAAAAGTGCTGAAAAAAATATTGCTGTATACCTAAGTCACACGATGTCTTTAAAGATTATTGATACAGTGAAATGATTAATGTAGAAATATGTATTATTGATGTTGAAATCATTCATCAATATCAATGGTGGTGGTGATAAAGTTATCAATTACTTGGTTATAGTACTCCTTTTCATGTTTGCTATCCAAGGCAGTGCATATTACTCATACTTTCACACCAGCAGTGAAATATCTCCAAAATTGCTCAGGGTTTTCTCAAAAATATTTTGTAACATTTATTTTTTATAATTTGTGATCACACTAATGATTGTTGTGTCCATATGAAATAGCTCAAACAATTGTTTGTCTCTTTATTTTGTCTTAAAGTAGTGGATACACCTTTGGTACGTTATCCTTTTAACACACATGGTTCCTCCCCCACAAGGGTGAGGCTGACAGAGTTCCAGCCTATGGCCCAGGGAAGATTCTTACCATCTTGTTTTTTTTTCTCACATAAACCCGTTACTCAAGGGTCCATGTAAATCTGGCCCGAGGGCCCACCAAAGATTCCAACACTAGGGCTACATAATGTGTTTGTGGGGGGGGGGGGGGCAGCATGTTAACACCTATACACATATATATATTTTCCCACTGAATACTTTTCATGCATTGTACTATATATTTGTTCTTTTGTAAATGTTTCTTTGTTGTAAAATACTTATAGTGGATTACTTAAGAAATATGCTGTAGGCTTTACCTATCTCTGTAATACCTTTGAAGATTATTGGTGGCCATAGGTGTAACATTATTGAGAGCTCTCAGAACTATACAAATACAACACAACAGGCAAAATGCCCAATGAGGTGACTGAGAAAAAGATGCCCATAAAAATAGATGTTATATATTTCAAAAATACAAGCAACCCAGTTAAAAATGCAATTAATAAAAATTATAAACAATATTATGCACGTGATAAAATATTATACAATGCCCATAAAGAATACTTATGGTTGTGCTATTCTAAGTACGGATCGCTTCTCGATTCACCCCAACATGTTTATTGTATTTCTTCTTAAACGTGTCAATTGTGTTACAATTTACTACCTCCGGGGGTAAGCTATTCGATTTATTAACAACCCTATTAGAGAAAAATTCCCTGCGACACCATAGCCTTGCATTGTCCCTCACCAATCGATACTGGTGTCCATATTGGGTGTTCTGCTTGGACCCATGGACTGGATCAAACTAGCACCTATGTTGTGACCATAAAATAATTAATGATGAAATTGGTATTGTTTTTGCTGAAATCATGTCGCCACAAAATATATATTCAATAATTAGATATTTGTGGTAAAGCTCCTTTTTGTGTTAAAAAATAGTGAATAACTTCACTAATTAACACAAGAAATGTGCTGAAAAATGTATACTTAACTCTTGTTATGTCTTTGAAGAGTATTGATGCAGTGAGATTATTAATGAAAAAATTTGTATATTTCATGCTCAAACCCAATTGCAACAAATTATATATTCAGTAAACTGACCATAAAGCTTTTTTTTGTGTTATTGCTGTTCAAAACTATGTACAGTATAACCTGTTACTTTGGACACCTTTATATCCTAGACACCTCCATATATTGGACAGTTTTGAATGGAACTGGCCATAATCCTATATGAAAGCATGTCCACAATATTTTATATCTTGGACACACTTCTATCTTGGACATTAGACACACTCTGGGTTCTTTTCTTGGACAGGTACAGCCCATTGTCTGCCGATTATCTGCTTAAGTGTGTGGAGTACTTGACAGTATCTGAAGTTGTTGGGTCAGTAGGTTTGCCCGTCTCTCAAACAGATTTAAAGAACAAGTTTATTGTTAACCTGCAAAATAGGGTGCAACAGTCAGATTATAGTGTTTTTCCTCATAATTCTGTGCGTCCCTTCATTTCTTAAGCTTTTTTATCTTTTTGAATTTTAAACTTTTATTTGGTCTTCAATAGTGTTCTGTATGTGAAGTATCATTTTTGACATCCCACAAGTGTTTTGAATTTAAACAGCACTATGAGTAACAGCCTTATTCACCAACACAGTTTAAACTACAGGTGCAAGGATTGAAGATCAAAACTGATTGGTCAAATTGAGGATTTTAACCAATCCGTGTTGATCACTAATCCTTTAACCTGCAATTGTAGTTTGAAAACTGTTTTATGGCCGTAAGTGAAATCGTGGCTTTAACAATTTATTGTTAAAGGTGAAGATTTTCAGAGCTTGTGAAAATCTGACCTGGAGGCCCTAAGAGCTCAGCCCAGCCCTATGGCCCTGCTGCAGTACATGGGTGTACACGAGTGAAAGTTTGTAGATTTGATCATCCGAAAGAAAAAAGGTTATTGAATATTTGAATCAACCAGAAATAAATGAAACTTTGTTTGGATTATGACAAAAAATTGAAAGTGAATGGGCATTTTCTACCATCGATGGGACAAAACAATGCCTTTTTTCTGATTTTTTTTTTCTAAGCATTGATTTTATACAAGTGAAAAAAGGGGAATTTCTATTAAACTGTAAAATACATTTTTAATTAATGCATTTAAATTTCATCATTGTAAACATAGGGACTGAGGCCATTTGAACCCTCTAATAATATCTGAGAAAATGCAATGCACCCTCCCTCAACTGTGTACACACGTAAGTCCTGTATATACGGGACGACCAACAACTTTCAGCCCTTCCAATGTTTTCATTTTGGCTCCTCTGATTGTAAAATATTGACAGTAATTAAAGAGATACTTTGTTCACAATTATTTTCTAACGCCTATTCAAAATTTTAATGCTTAGAAGAAAAACATAATTATATAGTTTTCTTGTCATATTCTACAAGTTAAAGCTTTTTAATGGCGTATTTAAAACTATTTCTTTGTAGCTCTATATTTTAGACAGATTTTAATGAAACTGTAGGTGTCAAACTTAGACAAGGTTTTACTGTATTATTACTCTCGCACACCAGCAGTGAAATATCTGATTCCTCTGAGTTTTCCCCAAAAAATTGTGTAATGGTGAATGAGATGGGTTTAATCAGCCCAATATATCAAGGAAATACTTTTTTGGATATTATGGTGAAGTGAACTCTGAAAGAAAAGTCACCTGATCTCCGCTGGGAATCAAACCCAGGTCCTCTTGCAAATCGTGCAATTGCATCACCATATACACTGCTGGAGATGCGACCCTGCCTTTCTTATTTCACACACTGTGGCGTGAGGAATTGAAGTAGAGACATTAGTAGCTTCCCTTAACTTCAGCGAATGGGGGGGGGTGGGCAGGTTGGACAATAGGAAAAGAGGACCTGGGTTTGCGATTTGCTGCAAAGACTAGGTGAATTTTTTTTCAGAGTTCGCCTCGGCATAATATCCAGTAAAGATCTATTTCCTGGATACATTGTGTAATAATTCCTCTTTTTTCTAATTAGTTATCACAGAAATAATTGTGGTACCCATAATGAAATGGCTAGAAAAATTGTTTGTCCCCCTATTTTTTTATATTTAGTCTTGAAAAGGTAGTGGTGGGCGCACCTTCGTCATGCCATCCTTTTAACACCCATATACTGAGATACTTTTCCATTGAACAACTTTCTAAGAATTTTTATTATTGTTTTGTGAATGTTGTGTTCTTGTGATAAGAAAAATGCATAGTAAGTTTTGTAAGAAATGTGCTGAAAAAATATTGCTGTGCACCAACTCTCATTATGTCTTTGAAGATTATTGATGCGTTGAGATTATTAATGAAGTAATTAGTGTATTTGATGCTGAAATCCAATCATCATGAATGATATATTCATCAATTATTAGTGATAAAGCTCCTTTTAATATTATTGCTGTCCAAAGCCATGTGTATTACTTGCACCAGCAGTCAAATATCTCCAATTTCTCTGAGTTTTCTCCAAAAAATTTGTAATAATTCTTATTTTTTATAATTTGTTATCCCACAGCCCAGCCCCTCATCCGGGGCAATGGCTAAAATTTACAGTTGTAGATAGAGCCTGGGCGGTTCATGGTGTGAAATGAAAATGAATGAAATAATTTGTTACCCAAATAATTGGGGTATCCATATGAAATGGCTTGAATATTTTAAGAGGATGTGTACAAATTGGTAGATATGAATGCTTTTAAAAAGAGTTCACACCCATTGGGTTCAGCATCTATGTCTTCCTTATAGTTTGCTGTTGAATGCAAATGTTATTTGACAAATGATTTGAGTAAAGTTATATTTACTCCACCCTCTCTTTTTTTTTAATTGGGGGGGGGGGAACACCATTGTCATAATTAGTATGTTTTCCTTAGAATTTTTTTGTAGTGGAAACAAACATCTTGGTTGAGAGCGTGTTTTCAGAGTACAAATAATTACACAAATTATATATATTGTTCTATGTACAGCCTACAGTAACACCTTGTTAAAGGGTCATTCTTGGGATAGTAAAAATAGGCCCTGTAAGCAGAGTGACCCGATAAATGGAGTACTCATCACTTCGCTACTTCCTATTCCCTCCCATTGATGCATTCATGTACAAAAAAACTAACTTTTTGTTGTTCAAATGAGTTCAACCTTGAAAATTTATTGATTCAAGTTAATTATTTTAACTTGTATTTATTTATCTTAATTTTTCCCTTCCATCCAATGACATAATAGTTTAAGCACAAAATTTCCATTGTGGCAATTTTGCAAAAGCCCAAGATAGGTTCATTTTGACTGCGGTGGATTTTTTAAATATATTTAATATGCAAAGAACTACTCCAGTAATAAAAAAAAAATACAATGGCCATCAAAAGTTTTTGGAAGGAATTAAAAATAAATTTATTAGACCAGAGTAATAATTAATTGCAATTACAATTATATTTACCATTCAAGTCTACTAAAAACAAAAAAAGTTTGGTAGACTGATTTGCCTTTATTTTTTCAAACACTTTGAATTGATAAGCTTTTGTACTCATTTCTTGAAGATGAAAGCATCATAAGCTTTTACTTTACTACCAGGCGTGGCCCGCTCACCATCTGTCTTTTATATGCTACAAAATCTGACAACATTGATGATGAAAATTATGTGACAATTTCATTTTGAGAAAGCATTAATTGCAAAGAAATAACACCTCAAAACAATTTCTTTTGGCGTGAAAAAACATTTAATGCCAAAACAAGTGAAAATCTCATTATGGGGGTTAAATTGACCATACTTGCTGGGTTGCCTCAGCACATGGGCCTCCACCTGGGTATGCCCCAATTGCACAAGAGTCTCATACAATATGACCAAAACTTTAAAAAAATGATATTCGGTTTTATAACAACAATACAAAATTTTAATTCATCTGTGACTGGGAATTAAAGTTCAGTAGTAAGAGGGCGATTCATGAACATAAAAATTGAGTTTCTGTCATAGGGTTCCCCAAAAGTCATCTCAACGCATAGGCTGGGAAGCATCTGGGAAGGGGGGGGGGCTCAAGTTCATAGGTAACTCTTGTGATGACATTTGGTGTAAATAGGGTGGCAGGTACTTCCAGTTAGGCCCTAAAGTAGAATATGCCATAATCTGTGACGTATGTTGCATAACAATCTGGGAGAGTATTAAGAAAAGTTTAGAAAACATTACTATGAGAATTTTTACCTCGGATAATTTCCAGTCAGCTGAGGGTTGTTTCAGAACAATGCAAAACATTCTTCAAAGACACCGTAAAATTGGGGGTCCTGAAGTCCTAGAAAAGTAAAAAAAATATATTTCAGACTTTTTTTTGGGATGGGTTGCTGCTTGGCTCGTATTCAATTTAGCTGGTGCCTAAATTCATTTTTGATTTTTCAAGTTGATATACATCAGTGGTTTTTAACCTGGAGTCATATGGCCCTTTTTCTGTCCTGGGATATTTTGTGGGAGCGTGTGTGTGAAAATATCAGAGGAAAAGGGAAGCCAACACACACAACAAGCAGTGAAGGTGGGGGGGGGGGCTCCACAGAGAACTGTGAAGAAATAAAGTGGAAATATGGTAAAAAAGTGATTACTTTCTAAAGCCAGCAGAGCTGTCTATAGGACCAAGGCCCTCATATCTTCGTTCCAGAGGTACACATGTGTAGTTCATCTTTAATGGTTTTAAACATAGTTTTTTAGTTAGGACCTAATGTACACATGTATACCTAACGCAAATGGTCCCAGTAAAGATATTGACCAAAATTAATCACTTTTTTTTTGCTTTAAAGAGCATTTTTGGCATAAAATCAAAATTTGGCAAACATTGAAAAAAATTTTTTTTTTAATAGTTTTGGTTTAGATGTGAAGATATCCATAGCCTACATGATGATAATTTGCAATGATGTTTGAATATAAGTAGGTGAATATGTAAACTGTTACTTTTCCAGCTGAGTACGAGATCCCCTAGAACAGTGGTTGGCAAACCGCGGCTCCTGAGCCACGTACGGCTCTTTGCTCCCTAGAGTGACTCTTCCACAAAATACCATGTGCGGGCGTACAAAAACTCCAGATTTTTGAAAAATGTTTAGACCAGGGCCATCTTAAGAGCATGAATGGCCCCCTTGGCCAAGCGAATTTTCTGAGGCCCTTTACCTGCCAAATTTTCGAAAATTTCAACCGGTTCTAATTTCTCGGAGGCCCCCGGGCCATTCCTGGGTGGGCCCATGTGTTTGGACGGCACTAGTTTAGACACACATTTGTGCCATTTTTTTCTCGCTCCTTCCCCCTCCCTAGTGAGTCATCTTTTTTACAGGCTTTTGCTGAAAGCCTGACGCTGCTGTCATGTGACATTTCCGTGACCAATCAGATGGGTTGAAACTGGGAAGTTTGGGAAAAAGTTGTCCAAAACGAAACTTTTCTCTTAAGGTACTTGGGGGGGGGGCCAGATAGACGCAAAAGACGAGTCTCCTCTCGCAACAGGGGGCATGCAATGTTTTCCATACCAAAGGAACGTCAACCTCTACCCGGCCAGATCATAGAAGGCGATGCTCCTGGGCCACCACCTCTCATGATGACTCTCTCGTGACCACCTCTCTCCATCCGCATCCAACATCTGTCATATACAACATGAGTGTGGATGGGAGAGTCTGAAGGGGTCGACGTCGGCAAACATACCTCAATCAGATCGAGGACGTTTTTAGCAAAGGCCAGCTTAGGAGTACCCTAATTAAGTTAAAAATGTACCTACCTATATAGTTTAAGTTTAAGAAAATTTGGCCCTCAAAAGAAATTTGAATCATTGTACTGTGCATATTTGGCTCTGTTGACTAATGAGTTTGCCGACCACTGCCCTAGAACATCACTTTGCCAGAAGACTCATGATTACAGCCCAGACAGCCTTTCATAAACATATCCCTTCCCCCCCCCCCACACACACACACACAAGAAGGAAGCTTACTGAATTCTATCCTCAGGGTAGATGTTGACTCGGGGTGATGTGCCAAAGAAGGAGCCAATTTATTGTATAGGTTCGTTGGATCATCCTGTGTCTTGCACAGGCCTATTTTTCTCCCATATGTTTGGGCTCTTGGGAGTGATAATCATACACCTTCTTTAGATCTGTGCTTGGTCTGGGGTTCCAGAAATTGATTTTATTTATAAACAATTTTTTTGTTAAAAATTTAGTTTTGATTAAATTTGATAAGTAGTCTTGTTTTTAGATGAAGGTGGGGAGGTCCTGGATAAGATAGGGGAACACAAGAAGAAAATATGGTCCAAAACGGGCCATGGGCAGAAAAAGGTTGAGAAACACTGGTCATCTTGCGCATGCAGTGAAAAGTTTTAAAATTTGTGTTTCTTAAAAGTTCAAGATTCAAAGGAAATAATAAAAAGTTTCATTTCTTTTTAACTTGATCAAAATATGTTCACATATTCATTAAGGAGATCAGCAATAAACGTTTTGATCAAAAGGTTGGTTGTGGGTTTTAAAAAGTTTGAGAACCGCTGGCGTCGAGGATTAAAACTATCACCCAGTGTGTTGGACAACTATTTCCTGGCTGAATGAACGCTAGGGGCTCCGCCACTGGACTTATCCCGTTGCCGAGATCTCTTCTAGCCCAGTTTTTGTGGCAGAGTCTGGAACAAAGTGTGTGCACCTAACAGTCTGAGTGTGCAGCTAGTGTTGTATCTGATATTTCAGTGCTGACATTTATACTTCAAATTGTGAGTGAAGTGTAATGATTGAATATTTGTAATGTTGTAGGCCTGTTGCTCTCTGTGGCAAGACTTTTTAACGGGAAGATCGGCTCGCATTCATGCCTTGAAGTTGGGAACCACAGGAAACCAACTTCAGCCGACTACCACTGTGGTGCCGGTGGGGTTCAAACCCGGATCCTCGCGATGCGAGTCCGTCACTATGACCACTCGACCACCACTATTTTCTGGCTATTACAGTGATGGAAAAAACATTAAGGCCAAGTAAAAATCACAAAAAAGTTGGAATTTTTCAAAACATTCGTCGAAAGGTAATGGGAAATAATATTTGGACAAAAATTATTTGGAAATTTCAATTATTTTCTTTTACAATGATGATTATAAATGAAGGGTCCAGGGTTTCCAGATAACTTTGAAATAATATGGAATAAATATTTTAAAAAAAATAAAAATTATGAGGTATCTTATGGTATGAGGGGAAAACGAGAAAGGACTATATTTTTGGCGGTGTTGCACAGTAAGAAAAGGTGAAATGTTCTTCAACCAATCATTTTGGGCATCGCACACGTGCTTTTATTTACATCAGGACCCAAGTTAGAACGAACAGAGTATAGGTATATTAAAGAGCTTCTCAGAACATTGGATGTGGTTTCTGTGAAGCTTGATTTGTAAGGATGGAAGGCAGGCTTTGTTAGGTACGTGGTCATTCAGGTATCTCGGGTAATGAATTTGCTGACTGGAAGAGATCCTAGGACTCTGTTCATTGGTCCTGAGCCAGCTTTAGGTATTTTACAGGAATTTGTTAGAAATACTGTTTTCAACTCATTCAGTAAAAAACAGTACTACGATTAGCTGAACATTCATGGTCGGCAACAGGCAAAAGAGATGAATTGTGACTGTCCTAGTTTAATGCAAAAGGAGCTGATAAAGCTTAGCAAAAATAGTATGCACAGAGCTGTTGGTCTACTTATTATTTCACCGTACACCAACTCCAGCCATATCGTTTTATACAATTTATTGTCGTTAACAAGTTGGGCAGAAAATAAAGGCACCATCTATCGGTGGTCAAGCTCATTAGAGAAAATATCTTATCCACATTCTTCTTCTGGATCAAACCTGGGACCTGATGGTAACCTTCACAGTGGTAGACGAGTAGTATCTTACCACCACTCCACTTGAACGTTGGTCTGCTTAGGTCATTGGTCTTTCTCGGTCACTCAGTGTACTCTTAAAAGGCATCTTGATATCATGTCATAGGAGTTGATAGTGACTCAACCTGTAGAGGTTGTTTATATAAGGAAATAACAGCTGCTCACTTTCTTTGTGAACATGAAATTTACTCTACACATTGGTTTGAGCACTTGGGTTGTCATTTAATCCCCAAGAGCTTCAAGACATTCTTATTAGATGTTTTCTCTTCAGCTATAGGTCTTTGCTAAAGATTTAATTTTTTTAGGGATAGTACAAAATAGACCTCTGGTCCCAGTGCTAGGTTCTATGTACCCACCCACCCATAAGTGAAGCAAAGGATAGAACAAAGACCATTAAATTACCATCAATAATTTCCACTTTTTTCTAATCTATCTTTAAATCAGAAAGAATATTAATAGATCTAACTGGTTTGTCTGAACGCATAAGTTTCTTGGAGAACAATAAATGCTGTTCTGAGTATAACAGTACAGGTAGGCCGTCTTGAACAGATTGGCTGAAGAGGATAGTGATAAACTGAGATGTGAACAAAAAATGTTTTCAGTGAAAATTTGGAATGATTTGGAACTCTCTTTGTATCATTTAAAATGTCTGCAATATTATACAGTCAACACTTGTTATAACCATAAGTTATTGCATAATATATTCTGGATCATAATGCCTGCAGGCAAAGTCCCAAAAGTTTTGTTTTCATACAAAATAACTACTTACAAAGACCATTCAATATTATATGATGTCCGAACTCATCTCTGCCAAAACTCTTTTTTTTGTTAAAAAAATATGGAAAATCTGTTTTTGTTTAAAAATTGTGTTTAACCTTGACTCTTCATAATGAATAATTTGGTACATAGGTGTGTGTTGCAATTTTGTTAACGCTAATCTAATGCATTTTCACGGCAACTGCTTACATTATAACAAAATGAACAAGAAAATGTTTTTATTCAGTCCAAATATGAATTCTCTTAACCGTTTAACCCTCTGACTGCTCAATTTGTGGACCGAAATTGCTTTAAAAATTGTGTAATTTTTTTCACTCAAAAAGTGAAGTTTGAGTAGTAATACCACGCGCCTTCAAATGCCGCAATTTAGTGGACAACTAACGACATCTGTTGGCCAAAACGTAAATGAAAGATCTAATACTGTATATAATTTATTTCAGTGGTTAAACGGGGAAAAAACGGGATGTGCTTCTCAATAAAGGAAGAAAAACACATGCTCACGGGATGAGCAGATTTTGCTACATTTGAGTTGCCCGTGGAAATCGCGGGATGAGCAGCCAGAGGGTTAAAAGCCGAACTATGAATAAAGTCACTTATTGTTTTGAAGTTTGAGGTCCTTTTGCATGCCTATACATAGATTAACTTTGAAATTTGAAGAAAAAATTTTTTTTCTTTGTTTTTCATGATGTTCCATAAATGGAACATTATCACTTGGGGAGAGGTGAAAGAAAGTGGCATTGCCTATATTCTCACGATTATTTATTCCTGGAGTACAGTTGCCACACGAAATTTTCTATTTTCTAATAAAATTCAAATTCGCAACACATACTGGTTTTTTTAACACACAAATGAGTGCAGAAAATTCAAATTTTTTCTAATGTCCGTGATAAAAGAAGGAAAACATATTTTATGGACCTTTTTGTGATGCTTGTAGCATTTATACATGGTGTTTTTTTTGGCGAACCCCACAAAGTCATTTCGTCACAGACAATATAATAGTCATTGATGACCTGACATCTTTTTTTTAGTTGACAACGTGGACCTGGATAAATAATTAACCCCTCCTTCGTTCATAGAAGGTCCATTGTCACTTCTCTTCGGAATTCCAAATGTGAAATACGATCTGCTTCTTGCAACTCTGAATTAATTATTCAACATGCTGTAATGGTCATATGCCAAATCTTTTTCAATGGAATCCAGAGCTGAGGTTTTGATCGGGTTCTAGAAAGAATTTTTTTATCCCATGTAATAATTTTTTTTTTTCTGATCGCTCAAAACTGTCTTGCCTTTTCTTGAAACCTGAGTGTTGCACTTGCGTTTTGTTCCTTCGTTCTGCCCTACATCTTTTGAAGAACACATTTCGGGAGTTTTCTAACACCTCATCCTCGTTGTTGCAAAATTACCTAGCATTTCACATGCATCAGTTTGAACCGTTGATACTACTGTCAATTATTTTCAACGCTATCATCTTCATCCATGATGTTCTCATTTTCATTAGCATGTAATTGGCATATATCTGCATCTTCTAATTCGGAATCTGAATGAGTTTTTAAATATCTTACAGCTTCTTCTAATATAAGATAATTTTTTAATACGGTTACACTCAGCTGAACGCACCAAGACTATCTAGGATTGTCGAACTCGGTTTGATTAGTCTGCAGTTCGCAAAAACATACAATTCTAAGAATGCAAGAATAAGAAATACTCACCCAATATAAACAATCCACCCCAGAAAGCACATTTCTCTGTGTCGTACTACCCAGAATTAGCCCCTATACACATGTTGAACGATGACAACCACCCTGGGGTTCGAAGCAGTGCATTGCACATTAGATATCCCTAGATTCCCACTCTCTTGAAAGGCCAATGTTCCATAAATGGAACATGCATTTTTGTAGTGCTTTAACGTTTAACAGTACAAAGAAACTAATTGATTTACTTTACAAATACAAATACAACGCCACAACAGGCAAAATGCCCAACGAGGTGGCTGATAAAAAGATGCCCATAAAAATATGGATGTCATATATTTAAAAAATATAGCAACCCAATTAAAAATGCAATTAACACAAATTACAAACAATATATACACATGATAAAATATTATACAATGCCCATAAAGAATACTTATGGTTGTCTTATTCTAAGAATGGATAGCTTCTCGATTTACCCCAACATGTTTATCGTATTTCTTTTTAAACGTGTCAATTGTGTTACAATTTACTACCTCCGGGGGTAAGCTATTCCATTTATTAACAACCCTATTGGAGAAAAATTCCCTGCGACACCATAACCTTGCATTGTCCCTCACCAATCGATACTGGTGTCCCCTTGTAAAAGCAGTCGATTGGCGGTGTACTAAAAGTTCATGGTCCATCCTATCCATCCCATTGAAAATTTTGAACACTTCGATCATATCTCCTCGACACCTGCGTTCATCCAATGTAAACATATTCAAAAAATGAAGTCTTTCTTCATAACTCAAGCCCTGTGTGCCAATAAGGACACGCGTAGCTCTTCTCTGCACCCCTTCAACCAAGTCTATGTCCCTCTGTAGGTATGGTCTCCAAAACCTTACAGCATACTCCAGTCCAGGACGAACTAAGCCTTGAAAAAGCGGAAGAATGACTTTAGGAGAACGCGAAGAGACCTTTTTGAAAATGAGACCAAGCATTCTATTCGATTTTTTGACAACCGCTGAACAATGTTCAGAAAACTTAAGTCGCTCGTCAATGAGAATTCCCAAATCGGTGACTCTAGTTGCATCCGGGATAGTGACACCATTCAACTCGTAAGAGAACCGTGGGTTGTTCGAACCAAAATGAGCGACCATGCACTTATCTACGCTAAACGTCATGCTCCATTCATTTGCCCATGCTGCAATCTTGTTTAAGTTGGTCTGGAGCAACTCCCTATCGCTTTCATTTCCGATTACCCCCATTAGCTTCACATCATCTGCGAATTTGCTAGTAATTCCATCGATAACCTGATCGAGTTTGTCGATAAAAAGTGAAAAAAGTATGGGGCCAAGGACATTTCCCTGAGGAACTCCACTTGTGACGTCTGTCCAACCAGAGAATTCCCCGTTCACCATAACTCGTTGCGACCTATCTCTTAACCACGATTCTATCCAATTCAGCAAGTTGCCCCCTATTCCAATCTCGTGTAAACGCTTCAAGAGTTTGCCATGTTGGACCCGATCGAATGCCTTCTGGAAATCAAGGTAAACAACGTCGACATTTTTGCTCTTACCCAAAGCCTTAGTCACGTAATCATAGAAGCAAAGGAGGTTAGTTACACATGACTTCCCCTTCCTGAACCCATGCTGATTATCCGACAATACTATATTCTCGTCTATCCACTTCACAAACTGCCTTTTGATGATAATTTCCAAAATTTTCGAGAGGGAGCTCGTCAAACTCACTGGACGATAATTAGACACCACTTCTCTACTACCCTTCTTAAATATCGGAACAACGTTAGCCAGTTTCCAATCTCTCGGGACGATACCCTCAGCAACACTACTCCTGTATATCTGTGCGACTGGCCCCAACAATTCATTAGCACCTTCCCTGAGAACCCTGGGATAGATATCATCTGGTCCTGGTGCTTTGCTTGCACATACATTTCTTAGAAGATTTAGGACCTCCACGTCTTCCACTTGAATATCGTTGAGCGTTTTATTACCCCATGCAACACCCGTATATCGAATATCATTATCTCCATTAAAAACCGACGCGAAAAAGTCATTGAAAGCACTACACATGCCTACATTGCTCTCTACTTTTGAGCCTCCTATCGAGAGGGGGCCAACTGTCCCCTTACATCCATTATTGACGTATCGAAAAAATGATTTTGGGTCAGAGCCAATGTTATCTGCCAACCTAGATTCAACTTGCTTTTTACTATCCCTTATCGCTTTCTTCAACAGTCTTCTTTTATCAGTAAACAATGATAGGTCACCTCGTCCACTTTTATACTCTCTGAATGCTCTTTTCTTTTCAAGATAAAGGTTCCGCACGCTATCCGTGAACCATAGAGGGTGTGATGTACAAACACGCTTTTTTCGAACAAAGGGTATGACGTCGTGCAAAACAGAGGACAGCTTCGTACTAAATTCTTCCCATTGACTTACCACCCCTACTGATTCCAACCGGTCTTTGAAAACTTCCGCTAACCTTCTTCGCAAAACATCAAAGTTAGTTCTCCGAAAACAAGGAATCAGTCTTTTGTTATCAACCTTACCCGAGGAAAAGTTACAGAGAAATCTGACGATACGATGATCACTGGAAGAAAACTCTTCCCCCACCGAAACATGTTCAACTAGATCCTCAGAACTAGTAAGAACTAAATCCAAAATAGCAGTACCCCTAGTGGCTTCTGATACATGCTGATACAAAAAATTTTCGAGCACCAACTTAAGAAAGTCTCTTTCATACTGATTTCCAGATGAAAGGTTCTCCCAATCAATACCCGGGTAATTGAAATCCCCTAGTATGAGAACCCTCTTTCGCTTACACATGTAGGAAATTTCATCATGCATTTTGGCGATATAGTTTTGATCCCTATTCGGTGGATTGTAACAAACCCCAACAATAAGCTTATGACGTCTTTTGTTCTCAAGTTCAACCCATATGGTTTCAATATCACTTCTCTGCACGTTACACTCTCTAGCCTTCAAACATGATTTCACGTATATCAACATTCCACCCCCTTTCCTATCAGATCTATTCCTCAAAAAAGTATCGTATCCGGAGATGTGTAAGAAAGATTCATCCCCATCGTTTGCCCAAGATTCTGTAATGGCTATAAGATCCAAGTCCTCCACAACTATCATAGTTTTTAAAAAAATCTTTCTTGTTACCCAAGCTCCTGGCATTTATTAACACACATTTTAATTTGCCCGGTGGTTTGTTGTCAATCGAGAAGCCATCCAAGTCAGAGGTGGGTAATTCCCCGTCAGTACTGTTGTGATTATCATTAACTAACCCGCATTCCCGACTACGTGGTCTGGGAGTAAAAAACCTGACCTAAGACTATCGTAAACCTCCCAGACCCCTCTCTTATTTAGATGGATCCCATCCGAACGAAGCCACCTATCGGTAAATGCGGGAAGCTCCAAGAACGTGACTCCAAGTGAGGAGCAAATGTACTTTGATATATTAAGTGGTAGAAACACACAAAATAATTTTCAATTTACTTCAAAATTGAAATTTTGGCAAATTTTTATCGAAATGGAAAAAAATGCCCAGATTTCAAAGATGTCAAATTTCAAAATTCTGTCAAAAATGTCAACCTGAAGTTTCTGAATTTATTTAAAAAAATACTTTGAACTCTCTCGTTTATATACGATAAAAAACCTGAAATGTTTGAATCAATTTTTATCTGATATTTTTGTAAATAAAAGCTATGTTCCATTTATGGAACATTTATGGCCTTTAAATGGTTAAGAAGCAATTTTTTTCCTTAAAATTTTGATATAACTAACTCCCAATATAACGTCTGTTTTTTGTGGAATGAGGGGATTTTTATAATAACTGGATTAAGTTTGTATTCAATGATCAGTAGACTCTCACTGATTCGACACATATCAGACCAGGGCATGGTGGATTACTGGCAGTTAATTGAAAAAGCCCATTTAAATAATGTAAACTTCTGTGCTCAGATATGTTTCCTCTTCTATGATGGAAGAAAATCTGCCTAAAAACGCTGGATTACTGGTTGGGCCAGACCTCCTATAGGACGGATTATGGAGAGTCTACTGCATTTGAAATTAAAGGCAACCCTGAATGTTTCTTTGAAAAACACAATGTGATTAGATTTCTAAAGAGAATTTTATGTTGGGGGGGGGGGGGAAGGGGGAGGGGGGGAGTGTTTTTTTAGGTTGCATTTAAATGTGTTTTAATTTGCAAAACCTACATTATACTATTTATCTTTTTGCACCTTTATCACCATTTGTAACAACAATCCAATAGTTCAACTATTTCTTGTGTTCTGTACGAGTTAAAAATTATGACTCTAATGATTCTAATTATATTTTCATCAGCTTGCATTCAGAAAGATTATATAACCAGAGTTGGTGTGAGGTGAAGCAGTTAGAAGACAATACATTGTCTTCTGTATTTCTTTGATAATTTTGTGACTAGTCCATGGAGGAGAGAACTGAAATTTTGTTTCATAGAAATCCAATTATTAGTGCTTTAATTATTGTTAGCAATTGATTTGCGTTAAAATTTCAGGAATTTTTGGGAAAGATGAATTGATGGAGGAGAGCACACAAGAAAGGGACACTATCCATACTTGAAACAACTATCTTCATTTATCAAGATATAAGAAAAAAGTGAGTTGGCTAATGACAAAAGGAGAATTTTTGTGCTGATTTGTCAATCTTTTCACTGTTATGGTAGAGCATATTTGATTACTGATGGAGCATATAACCCTTACATATGCCAATGTGTGCAGTTCAAACATTCTTGGGTACAGTCAAGGCTGGTTCTGAACATTTCTCAAGTGTGAGCGAATAATATTTTGGGGGACTCAAGATCCAGCCTTGGGAACAGTGTAACTTTTACTGGCTCCAGCAGGGCCATCATTTCAACTTTTTCCGGGGGGGGGGGGGGGAAGGCAAAGACATGCACTCCATGTATGTATATCATTTTTAGTGTATTTTCAAAAGCCCCAAATGACGGGTCTGGGCTCCAGATATAATGAGCATACCAGGACCGTAGTGTGCCTTCTTGGGTCCCTGGAGCAGACTTTCCCTAAGGAACTCCCTTGAAAGGGGTTATGAAAGATTGTTATGCGAATGAGAGGACATTTTCTGTATGCCTCCTATGGCTTGGGGCCCCAGGGCAGTGTCCGGTTGCCGCAGCCTAGTTATGGGCCTGGAGCATATTTAATCATTGAACTGCAGAGTATACTCATCGTAACAGTGAAACGATTAATATTTAACAATATTTTATGTTTAACTAGTTTTGTTAATATAAAAAAATTATAGTGGAAAATGCTATATAAAAAACTGTTTTGTGAAAAAATAGGTAGCAGAAACTATTGACATTTTTGGAATGAGAAAGCTACTTGAAATAATACATTTTACTTTTGGATTTTACTGGTAGTTCAAAAAAGGACAAAATTCTTGAAAATCTGAAGAATGTATTAGAGAAAACGTCTATTTGATCCACTCAAGGAAATTGCCAAAAAACTGAAATTTACCCTCTTGCTAAAATTGAAAACAAATAGCATTAATCACAATTAGTTAGGCAGTATAAAGGATCATATTGGCTGCCAACCAATGATATAGTTACCGTTCAAGTTTTTTACATTTTCATATCCCTTTCCACTCTGCTAGATTTTTTTCATTTTCTTTTGCTTTAACCAGCACAGCTTTTTTTTTCTGTGCATAGAATGATATTCCAGTGTTTCTTAACCTTTTTTCACCTGTGGTTCCTGTCTTATCCATGAGGAAGAGGGAATTTATGGGTTTGTGTGCCTCCTTCCTCTTGTTATGACCAGATCCTGAGCTTTGGTAAGTTCCCTCTCCCATGCAGCTTCTATGCAGGGATGTTTGAGCATTATAGGATTTCTCAAGTAGTGTTCTGGGGTCCTGTATTTGGCTAGAAGTAAAGTTTACAAACTTACCTTCAAAAATCATGCTACCAGATATCATGTAAGTCTGATTATGGACATGAGGCCCTCAGTCCATGTTTGAATGGGCCCATGTGTTATAATGGCTCTGGTTCTATGCAAAATTCTGCTGAATTCTGAAATTAGTCACTTCTTTTCTCACCAAATCTAATTTAAAAGCTTGATTTCTATGTGAATTTATTTTTCACGTCTCTCAGTGGCCCTGCTAACTACCTGTTATAGCTCTCCTTCCACTTCTTGATTTTCATCCATGGCAACCTTTGAATTTCCTAGTACCGGGGGCAGCATATGGCCCCCTTTTGAAATCTGCTGTGATATTCTATATACACAGATGCATAGGCTCACTACCATCTCCATATTAACCTATGGAAATGTTAGGTTTGAGGCGTTCCCCCCCCCCCCCCCCCTCCTCCCAAACAATTGAGAGCCATTCCAATATTTCAAATAACTTTGTCTATGCACCGATAAAAGTGTTGAACAACTTTACTTGCATAAAAGCATTTTCTTCTATGCAAAGCTTAGAGATAACATTGGTCTTGCTGCTGAGAAATTTGTACTCCCAAGATCTTTGATCATGAAAAAGTAATAGCTTATTCGTGGACACTGAGGTGTTTGAATTTGACAATTTCAGAAAATAGGACCTACTGCACTGCATATGACATTTTCCATTTCTGAAAACATCAGCTTCTTCCAGCATCATTTTAGAGCAAAAAACCAGATTTATGAGATTTTTCCTTTGGTTTCCAAGAAGAGGGTAGCTGATAAAATGGAAATTGGCAATTTTCTAGAAATCTTTGCCCAACCTAAATTAGCTGACTTTTTAAAAAGGAAAAAAAAAAACAAGATCGAAATGAGAGAAAAAGTGAGGGCTGCAAATAGTGCTTTTTAATGGGTTTCTTTTTAGATGAAAGTAAGTATTGGTATCTCAGAGAACACATGTTTACCAGGGCTTGACAAGGGTTAGGTTGAGTAAAGATTTGGTATTAGCACCCAAAACTTTGTCATAGGATTGTTACATTTGAGTCAGGGGGTCGAACTATATCTTCAGAATGTGTATCAACATGAAAAAAAATCTTTTAAAACCATTTTTCTTGAAAAAAAATATTTTAGGCTCCAAAGGAGAAATTTGACTAAATTCTTTTTTGATTTCTCAAGCCCTTGTTATCACACTACACTGTTTATCAGGATTGGCAAGTCTTTATATTATATACATGTCTGAAGTGTTAAAGAATTGCTCATTTAAAAAGTGTCTGCAAACAGCAAGGCAGACCTTCAACACAATACTTTTAAAACGTGAAAATTCAGACATTTCAAAATATAGAAGACAGATGACTGAACCAGTTCAACATGTGTGGGAAACACATACTTAGAAAACTTAAATATGTTAGGGCCACGCATACACTTAGAACACATATTCTGGCATGTACCAATTAAAAATTCTCCAGGGTTATGTTTACAAGGTCTCCATATATGGTTAAGTAGTGATAAAGAATTGCTGATGGGGCAAAAGAGACTGATGAAAAAACTGATAGAAATCATATTTAGGATAAACTAAATTAATTCAGAGGATGATAGCAACAGACAGAAATGACAAAATTATCATTTTACCTAAAAGAAGCATCAAATATAGGTATAGACTGAACAAATTTTTTTTTTTCCATTTTGACATGTTTAAAAAGTATGATGAACATAGTGAGATGAATCGAGAAGCTATCCATAGTCAGATAAGGCAACCATAATCTTTTTTTTATAGGCAGTGCATTATACAGTATTAATTGGGGCTGTTCCAGTTAATTCGTTAATCAGTTCAGTTAATTGATCGATTGTTAATCAGTTAAAAATTTTAGTTGTAAATTTACTCGATCAACCCGATTAAAACTAGATTAAAATTTGCTTAAAAATTTGTAATTTAACTTGATTTTTTTCACGAAACCAATAGATGTTTTAAATTATATACCTATATATATAACATTTTGGATAAGCAACCAGATTTAAAAATATTCGGATCAATATTTTGATTTAATTCTTTGGCATGAGAAAATACAACTAGATTTAATGAAAACTGATTATTTTAGTTTCAAATTGAGTTTGCTGGGAATTTCAAGAACACAAGACTAAAATTTATTGTCTCCACTGTGAATAGCAATTTTTTGTATTCTTGGAAGCATCAGCTTTTCTCACAATAACCATTTGAGCGCTAACCCCTTGATGGGGGACTCCCTGCGGTGGCAATCTTTTTCTGTGGTCATATCGCTGTTTCTGTTGTACCCCTGTGTCAGGAAAGTTTCTGACACGGACTGTTATCAAACTCGCGACACCACTAAACATCCTTTGGTACTTCAGGCGAGTATCTTATCGACCTGGGCTACCACACCCTGTGAAAATATAGATAATAAAGTGGTAGGGGTATATAAGGTGGCGAAAAAGTTCACATGTGGGAGTGGAATAATCGTTAGCTGCTCTAATTTTTTTTTTTTTTGTATTTGAATAGTGAGGGCGTATAGTGCTTATATAATCACTTCCCCATACAGTCCGGCCATATAATAGATGTGAATAACTGCATAATAAAATGAGAATAGGAAAGGTTGATTGATTTACATATTGCTTAAGGTAATAGAATTTGTATAGGGTGTATCGAAGTATTGTATGTGTTTTCCATTTTAGGTTTTATCTATTTGTACACCAAGATACTTTATTGAAGGTACTTGTTCTAAAGATGAGCATTTGCATGAAAAATTATACAGACAGTTTTGGCTATGAAAAATAACATTGTATCTAATATCTGTATTTTTATGCAAAGAAAAGCACATAAATTTTGTTTTCGATACGTTAATTTCAAGATTTGCAGAAAACCAGTTACAAACTTTAAATCATGATTTATGGTGTTCGTTAAAGATTGATGATCTAATGCTGAATAAAGTAATGCAGTCTCATCACCCCACCGTCGTTGCTGTGGTGGTCACTGAAGTTGGTTTTCTGCGACTTCCAACTTCAAGGCATGAATGCAAGCCAATCTCACCGTAGAGAGCAACAGGCCTGCAACGTTACAATTATTCATTCATTACACTTCACTCACAGAGAGTTGAGAAAAACCTCATAGTTTAAAAAATTGATTGCAGATGGCAACACTATGCATAACAAGCATTACACAGAAACAAACTTCACGGAAGGTTCATTGTACATACACACATTCAAACATATACCAATTTGTTAGAAGTTCTGCAGGGGAATATGGAAGAGGTGCATGTCTGGTTTAGTAGTTGTATCATCAGCGAATGTTATAATTTTAGCAAATAAATGAAGATTACAGAAATCATTGATAAATATAGTAAAAAGAAGTTGTCCTAAAGTAGACCCTTGAGCAATTCTTTTTTTCATGGGCATCGAAGTAATAATGTATTCATAGGCGTACGCAGAATTTTCTCAAAGGGGGGGGGGTGGAGTTCACATTTTTCCCTACAAAATAACACTATAATCTTGGCTTGTGGGTTGTAACCCCCCCCCCCTCAAACCCCCCTTTGCGTACGCCAATAAATATATTTGTCACATTTAACTCTTTGAATCCTATTCTTAAAGTATGATTTAAATATGGCATATGCATTGCCTCTAATTCCTTACAGTTGAAGTTTATTGAGTAAAATGGTATGGTCAATGCTGTAGAAACATTTCTGTATATCCAGGAAGATAGCTATTTTTTTCTTTGATGTGTGTCGATATTATCTGCAACAGAGTTACTGAATTCAAAAAGTGAAGTTTTTCTGCATTTCTTTTTGGAAGAAACCAGTGTTGGGTGTTTGAGAAAAAATTATGCACATTTAAATATGAAAATAGTGTGTTCTCATAATTGTTTCCACAATTTTTGATGCTGTGGGTCTATGATTGTCATTTTTGTCACCTGCATTTTTTAATGAGTCAGGAAAAATTCCATTCTTCGAACTGTCATTGGTAGGCCCGGATAATGTCTGTAGCATTATCCGGGATGTGTTTCCAAACTTTTGCATTAATTGAATCAGAAAATGTAGTTGAAGTTTTTTTTTTCGAATCGAATGGATATTTCATTCATACCCTGGATGAACATTTTTCTTTTTCATTGTTCTGTTTCAGGTGATGTTTTGAAAACCTCATTTATTATAAACGACGACGATGGCCAACTCTAAGCAAGGCGACCAAGAGGTCGACCACAGACTCAAGATACTCGTTCCTTCTGTTGCCGCTGGAGCCATCATTGGCAAAGGCGGCGAAACCATCTCCAAACTGCAGAAGGACACTAAAACCAGGATAATAATGTCCAAAGTTCGAGACTTTTATCCCGGCACAAACGAGAGGGTGTGCCTCATCATCGGGAACGTCGAAGGAATACTCTCGTGCCTGGATTTCGTCGCAGGAAACATCAGGGAAAAACCGGATAACAGGAAAACCAAGTCCGATCTTCAGTGCGGCTTGACGCTCGAGCGCGAAAATCAGGTAAAAATTCTGGTGCCGAACACCACGGCGTCCATGATAATCGGCGAGAAAGGCAGGTACATAAACCAGATCAAAAACGACAGCGGGGCGGTCGTGCAGGTCTCCCAGAAATGCAACGACCTCACGTTCAACTCTCTGCTGATCGAGCGATGCGTCACCATCACCGGCGACGTCGAAAGCAATCGCCTGGCTTGCCGGATGATCCTCGACAAGATAGTCCAAGACCCCCACAGCGGAATATGTTCGAACGTCAGCTACGTCGGGGTGTCCCACCCTCCGAATTCGAACCCGACGGGGTCGCCTTTCGCCTTCTCGGACGCGAGTTCGGCGGCCAGTTCCGTCAAGAGTCCGTCTTTCAGCAACAGCTCGAACAGCAGCGTCTGCAACGTCAGCCAAGAGTCGCAGAGCGTTAAGTTCAAGACCCGCGCCGGCGACCCTTCGAGTCCCGTCGCGAGACCAAACAACTCGCTGTTCATAGAAAATATCGAGGGACTGCTACGAGCCAACGGCTGCTTGGAACACGTGATATCCGAAATTATTTGTGCCCTGACCACCCTGGAGTCCCTGGGAGTATTGAATTTCATACTTAGCGTTCTCAATAATTCTTCCGCCGTGCCCTGTTGCAGCACCGACGACTTTCAGAAGATACAGTACCACTCCTCCGACGTCGACAACGTTCAAGTGATTTCCGCTTCGGACGCGACCATGCCAGCCGGTGCTTTTGCAGGCACGGACGCGGCGACCGTGGATCCCGCTCTGCATTTCCTGGCTCCGCAGTCGTTTCCGAGCGAGACAGTGGCGTCGCCGGACCATTCGTACGACTGTTCGCCGATAGTCGCTTCTGCTCCTGTCCGCGACACCTTCGCCCAGACAGAGTGGAACGATCCGCCGCTCCAGGCGGTCGTCTTCGACTACGAACACGATTACGACGACGATCATCGCCGTCATCACCATCAGCAACTTCAACTCGATGCCACGTCGGAAGACGCCACCCAGATAGATATAGAGGTCCCCGAAGCGGTCGTCGGCGCCGTTCTGGGTCGAGACGGAAAAGTTCTCGTTGAAATCCAACAGTTGAGCGGGGCGAACGTTCGAGCCAGCAAGAATGGCATCTCGACCGGCAATCGCATCGTCAGCATCGGCGGTTCCTCGAACGCCATCTGCACAGCTTTGAGCCTCATCGAACAGCGCGTCGCTGAGGCGCAGCTGAAGCTTGCCTAGACGACTCCTCCCCCAAACAAACACACACACACACAAAAAAAAAGCCACCCCCCTCCCCCAATCGCTTCCTGGTCACTTCTTCCTCGTGTGTCGTGTCTGCATTTTTTGTGTCATTTTTCCATAACTCGTTAAGTTTTCAAGACACACAAGAATTTCGATGATCCATATTTTTTTGCGCTTTTTTCCACCCGCTAGAGAGTTCTCGGATTCGCGTCGGCGACACACTTTCGTCGTGTTCTGTAGGTTCATTAGAAGGAAATTTTGTACGAAGATATTCATTCATCAATGACAAACTTTTCATATTCTTCAAGAGTATAGCTTGTCTCGTCATATAAGGACGATTCATAATATTGTTGCACCGGTGGGTCCCCTATTCGATCAGACACTTTTTCCGCCAGCAAAATTCCATATAATCAATCCATTTACAGCAGATCAAATCGATGGATTGGACAATCCTCGTGTTTTGGACATATTTAGTTACAGGCGTCCATTCTTTTCCGGACGAACCCTTATTTATCGTAAGTCACAACAGACCGAGAATGATCTGTAGTTTGTTTCCCCCAAGTATACCACGGGGTCTGTCCGCATCATCCTCATATAAGGTACGGCATCCGAGAGCACACTTACAAACGCCGGTGGTGTCCGTTAACGCGTTTTTAGGTTCGGTGTGTAGGGTAACTACTCATTGTTGATTTGTCCGTTATCGGTAGATTACGTATCTAGTCTGTGGTTTTTCACCAAATCGCTCGCCAAAGGTGGTTCGATCGATCGTATTTAATTTATTAATCGAAGCTTTTTCGCTTATCATGAAGACAATTATTCAGTTGTATACAGTGTTGGTGTTCGTTTCTCGGGACGTTAAGCTTGAAATTGATCTCGATGTATAAGAAAATCGAAGAAATGGCTTTCGATGCGGTTAAAATATTCGAAGGCAAGAGTGTTCGATTGGACATATTATATATGATACTTTTCCTGTTTTCGGTGCGGAAAGAATAAAGAATGTGCCTTAGCTCATGGCGGAATTCATTATTTTGCGTTAAACGATTATTATCAAAATTGTTTATAATGTGAAAAAAAAAAAAAATTGTATATTTTCCAATTCGTTTCAGTGTGCAATACTATTAAAACGATGTTTGACGTGTATCGGTTTTTTTCCTCGTCACTCACGTATCCTCAAAACGAATAAAAACGTGTTTAGACTCAATTTGATAGATTGAGAAATTTATTTTATATCTCCTCGCGTGGAATTATTTCCAGTGCGAGTCATTCACGAACCTCCTACCCTCCTGAAGCGAGTCAACTTCCCTTAAAAAATTAAATTGAATGCTGATTTCAGTTATATTCACATATATTAGGAGTTCCGAGCCAGTGATCAGCAATGGTCGGAAAACAATGAGATGGGGGGGGGGGAAACAAAAGCTTGCTATATACGGGTGGATACTATCGACCACCCAATAATTACGTGATGCCTTATAGAAAACTTTTCCATTTTAGGATCGGGTGAGTATTAAGGGAGTTGTCAGTTTTATTAACGGTCAGTTACGCGCCAAACGCAACGAAAAAAAACTTCCTCATGCAGTGGGTTGCCGTTGATTGAAAATGAACTGAAATATTCAATCTCATTGCAACCCAAGTTCGGTTTTCTTTCACGATTGGCGCATCCTCTTCGTCTAGTGATATGAACCTTGTTATTACGTGTTACCTTCGCCGTACTATATTGAGTTCATCAATGGATTTGCAAAGTGTGTTAAAAAAAAATTGAGAAAATTTTTTTCCCCCTTCGCAGTTAACTTGAAGTTTTCGGAGGAAAAGCTACGGGTTCCATGGCATTGATATCAGCTTGAAAACGCTAAGTTATACGTTCGGTGAATTTGAAAGGACGTTGATTTTTATTGCGATATAACTTCATAATTGTTAGTCAAATCAAGAAACTGAAAACACTTTTCCATACTAGGGAGGAATCACGTATGTAATTATTGGGTGGTCGAGATAATATCCACCCTATATACTTCATGACAATGGTTCTCGGACTTTTTCACTTGCGGTGCCCTTCCCCTAATCAAAGCTTATCAGCTATTCAATGTGTGGCCAGACAGATTAGAAGATCGGAAAGGAGGACGACATCTATGACTTGGTTTGGAACTGGAAGGTGCTAGTTGTTCTGTTCGACCAGCCTTCAGCAGGGCTGGAACTGGAGGAATGGGGGTGGCAAAAAGCCTAGTTACGGCCCTGCCTTCCAGCCTCCAACATTTGACGATCATTGCCAATGGTAGAGCGGCCGCAGTACTTGAACATGACCTTGGAACGTATGGCCCTGGCTTTAAGGTAAAATGTGCAAGTCTTGTGTGGTACTACTTCACCGCACACAAACTTCGGTCATATCGTTATTCTGCAATTTACTGTCATTAATGAGTTGGTTAGAAATAAAGGTGCCATCCATGTGATCGCCACAAGCTCGTTGGGGGAAAATATCTATTCTTACCTCGGTTTGAACCTGGGACCTGACGGCAACTTTCACGGTGGTAGACGAGCATTACACCACTCGGGTCGTGACGTGTGGTACTGTGAACTGAGCTGTTTGAAATACTAGACTAACTCATCCGCCATCTTCGAGCAAAAGTCTATAACGCTGTTTCCTATCCAGAAAATGTGTTTTTTTTGTTCAAAGATGGACGGACGAACAGTGCGCTCTACTTTATAGGCAGCTTAAACCGTGCTTGCTACATTCGTGCACAGCCTGGCCCACTACGTTGGCCATGAGCGAGTAGTGTGGCCGTTCCATCGCTGGCAATGATCGTCAAATGTTGCAGGCCGGAAGTCAAAGAAGCCGCCTTCCTTCCCAATCCGTCTGGCTACACATTGGTCGAAGAACGCACAGTCACAACAGGGAGTATCCTTGGAGAGTGTTTTGGAAGCAAACATTGGACCAGTGTAAAGCAATCAGTAATTTGGGGCCTTCTGCTTGATGTGGGGATCTGGGTCCTTTTGTCTTACAACAAGAAAGAATGCGTTTATTGACCCGGGTAGTGGAGCCCCCTTCACGAGATGATCAAGTTACCGTATAAAATGCATAATTATTTTTTATTTCCTCAGTTGAAGCTCATATGCATCTTGTTTTACTTACTAAAAAAAATTCAATTGATCTTTTTTTTTCAATTATCTTCACTTTCATTACCGTGAGCGTGAGGCCCCGGTGCGACCGTACCCGTCACACGCTCCTAAAGAGCGGCTCTGCGTATATCCATGTCAGTGGTTCGTAACCTATGGGTCGCGACACAGACCTGGGTCACAAAGGCGAGATGGGTCGTATGAACCCTCTTACAATCCGGTTATAAATTCATTTGTTGCACCATTGGTTTCACTGTCTTAACTTTCCAGATTGGGCTGAAATTAGCACCTCCTAGAGATAGAAAGCCTCCGCACGGGTTGCCATAATTCATTGCCGTCATTCAGACTACCTAGCAAGTTTGCCACATTTTGAAACACAATATCCTATTTCGTTTCTTCTTATTTTGGCGTAGAATCTTCCTGGTTGGCTCATAAATACCGCATAGTGATTGGACGTGGGGCATAGAAATCGCCAATTCTCTCAGCCCGATCATTTCTTTTCCGCACAACGATGTTACTGACACAAGCAGGGAATTTTTTCCCCTGGATATTCTGAGGGAAAATGTACTACTTACTGACGTCACAAGCAGCGTGCGGAGGCCGCCTATCCCTAGGAGGTGTTGCTGAAACATAAATATTACGGGGGGGGGGGTGCTATTGAAATATGATTTTATATGCAGTATGTTTTTGGGGCCGCTGTGGTGGTCGAGTGGTCATAGTGACGGACTCGCTTCGCGAGGATCCGGGTTCAAACCCCACCGTCGCCGCTGAAGTTGGTTTCCCGTGGTTCCCAACTTCAAGGCGCAAATGCGAGCCGATCTCCCCATTAAAAAGTCTCGCCACAGAGAGCAACAGGCCTACAACGATAAATCATTCAATCATTACACTCCACTCATAGTTAGAAAAACTGGTGGCAGATGGCACATAACAAGCACTCCACAGAAACAAACTTCACGCCAGGTTTCACTACACGTACATTCCAATATGTACCGATTCGTTAGAGGTTCTGCAGAGGAATATGGACGAGGTGCATGTCTGGTTTAGTAGTATGTTTTTGGGGAGAAGCTTATGATATTATAGAATGCACAGGAATGCTGAAAATTATCCATTTAAAAATATGAACAGATTAGAGAGCTCAACATAATTCGAGAATTAATGAAAGATATTTACATAATCGATGAAGAAAATTCTGAAATTAGTGGGAAATAATCAAAAAATTACTGAAAAATAATTCTAAAATTAATTCCAGAATTAATGAAATAATGAATAGTTATGACCAGTTATAACATTAATAAAAATAATTTCAGAATTTGAGATAATTTCAGCAGCAGTAGCTTTTAACGATTTGAGGCCCAATCCACCTCCTTGTACTTGATTCGAGGTCCTGAGCTCAAGCCCTGTTGACCCAGACCGATGGGTCGCGAAATTGATTGTGCTCTTGATCTTGGGTCACGGCCGAAAATGGTTAGAACGCCCTGCCAATAAGTATAGGAAAAATTTCTAAATATGTAATCCATGCAGCGATTGAAAAGGCTGTCGTGTTTGTCGAGGCGTTTCGTGCGCGCGGAATTCGATTCAACAAACTTCCGACATTTTCAGATCTGGATTAGACGAGCAAAATCCATCCAGGTTTGAGGAATCAAAATTTCGTCTTCAAAATCTAGACAGAGCTGCTCCCCGGTCCTCCAAACCGCTGTTCGACTTCGTCTTTGGAAACATTCAGAGGGGTGATCGAAATTGCAAGGCGATGGCTCCGAAAAAGTCCCCAAAAGACAAGAGCAAACCGAAATTGAAGACCTGCATGCCGATCTCAGAAATGCAACGGATCTTTCCGAACTCGGTCGTCCAAACGGAAGCGACAATCTACCTGGCGTCGATCCTGGAATACCTGATGGCCGAAGTGATCGAGCAATCGACGGTCCTCGCCAAGAAGAACAGGCGTAAGGTGATCGAGAAGACGGACGTCATCGAAGCCATACGTATCGACTCGGATCTCTGCAGGGCGCTCTCCAAGTTCCTGCCCAGGAACTGATTCCGATCGCCGATTTGGAAGACCCCAACAAGCGACAAAAAAACAACTAAAAAAGACAGCGAAGAGAAATCACGTAGTGTGTGTACCCGCGGTTACGTCTCACCCGACATTTTACAACCAGATTCGAAAAAACGACCACATCCATGGCTTTTTCCTATTAAAAAAAGTTAGATTCTACAATCAATTTCTGTTCATTTATAGCGAATCATTGAATCGGAGTGAAACGTAAGAGTCAATTGCGATTTTCAAATTAGTAATTCGTACAATATGTTATGGGAGGAGTCGTCAAGAATATCTGTCGTGTTTCCGTACAACTGAGTTGTGGAAGGGAATGGTGATGAGTTTCAAATATGTTATACGCCTGGAATCTTTATACGTTGTATAAACAAAAACTTTATATGATTACGACACTGATACGTCTCTCGTTAAACATAAGTAAACTAAAAAATGTGGATTGTGTTAATCCCATTTCTTCTTATAGATACGTTCGGATAACGAATTAGAAATGACCCAGTGCGATGATCAGAGACAATGAATCATCTGTGTCATATGCCCCCCCCCCCCCCGAGCATCAAGGAGGACCACAGTCATAAGCAGATACCATGTACCATGGTCCCCACAAGGGTGGCACAGGACTATTCTTACCAGTTTTTGTTTTCACACTAAATTTCACTATAGAAGGGCTCCCCTGATGCTGGATATGGGGCATGGCGGATAGACTCATCAAACGGGGGAGGAAGAGTGCTATATAGCAAGGGCTGTTTCATCCCTTTGAAGTTGCTCTTTCCGCTTTGGCTCAGTGGTCATCACTGCTCCAATACTTTTAAATGACAGGATTACTCCCCTCTCTACTCTATTAACTCCCTCACGATCTCCGATTTCTTGTCTTTGGTTTCAAAGCATATGTGTAATTTACAGCGTCCTCTTGTATAGGCCAACACACAATATTGTATAAATAAATAAATACGGCATGGTGTTGCTACGGCGTATCATGAGACAGCCCTTATTGTATCATAGGCCCTGGTACGGATCATCGAGTGTGCATGGTGAACGTGGGGAGGACCGTCTATATAAACTGAAGAGCCAAAAAAACTGGTACAGCCATGCGTATGCAAATAAAGAGATATGGAACCAATCAGAGTACGGCGCTGCGGTCGGCAACGCCTATATAACACAACAAGTGTCTGGCATAGATGTTAGATCGGTTACTGCTGCTACAATGGCAGGTTATCGAGATTTAAGTGAGTTTGAACGTGGTGTTATAGTCGGCGCACGAGAGATGGGATATAGCATCTCCGAGGTAGCGATGAAATTTGGATTTTCACGTCCGACCATTTCACGAATGTACCGTGAATATCGGGAATCCGGTAAAAAATTAAATCTACGACATCGCTGCGGCCGGAAAAAGATCATGCAAGAACGGGACCAACGACGACTGACGAGAATCATCAAACGTGACAGACGTGCAACCCTTCCGCAAATTGCTGCAGATTTCAATGCTGGGCCATCAACAAGTGTCAGCGTGCGAACCATTCAACGAAACATCATCGATATGGGCTTTCGGAGCCGAAGGCCCACTCGTGTACCCTTGACGCCTCGCCTGGGCCCGACAACACCGACATTGGACTGTTGAGGACTGGAAACACGTTGCCTGGTCTGACGAGTCTCGGTTCCAATTGCTTCGAGCTGATGGACGTGTACGGGTATGGAAACAACCTCATGAATCCATGGACCCTACATGTCAACAGGGGACTGTTCAAGCTGGTGGAGGCTCTGTGATGGTATGGGGCGTGTGCAGTTGGCGTGATATGGGACCCCTGATACGTCTAGATACGACTCTGACAGGTGAGAGGTACGTAAGCATCCTGTCTGATCTCCTGCACTCATTCATGTCCATTGTACATTCCGACGGACTTGGACAATTTCAGCAGGACAATGCGACACCCCACACGTCCAGAATTGCTACAAAGTGGCTCCTGGAACACTCTTCTGACTTTAAGAATCCCCAGACATGAACATTATTGAACATATCTGGGATGCCTTGCAACGTGCTGTTCAGCAGAGATCTCCACCCCCCTCTTACTCCTACGGATTTATGGACAGCCCTGCAGGATTCATGGTGTCAATTACCTCCAGCACTACTTCAGACATTAGTCGAGTCCATGCCACGTCGTGTTGTGGTACTTTTGCGGGCTCTACACGATATTAGGCAGGTGTACCAGTTTTTTTTGGCTCAGTGTATATCATTTCCGCCCTCTCTCCCACCTATGCCAATAACACTGTATAGCTATCTGCTTATTAGCTCTCCCTTGTTCACAAAATAATAGTCAGTATATGACCGAGTAAAACTAAGGAGTTGCTTTCTCATCCAAAAGCTTACGGATCCTCTGAAATCTCTCCAAGGAACCCCCCCCCCCGACGTTCCATGTACTAGACTAAAAAATTGCTTCTATAACACTAACAGTTACAATTTTTAAATTGTAGCAGTTTTTGACAAAAATGAATTTGAATATTTGAGACTCTAGGTACGCAAGAGTTGGGGTCATTGGTATAAATCAGGCATCTTCAATGCATTGCTTGCGAGCACTTGATCAGTAGTAAACAGTTGGGAGTTTACCTCAAGTAAACAACTTGTACAAAATTTCATTGAAGGATTGAAATCGTCCAGATTTCATGCATGTCAAACTTGCCATAAGGGTGCTGTTCTTTTGATAATGGGTACAGGCAGTGCTCGCGACTAGAAAAAAGGTTGAAGACGTATACACCATGGACCTTATATCCTAGAGCTTATTCCCCAGCCACAGATCTTCACGGGCACCTAAAATAAATCTAGTGTAAACAGGGCTCCCACTCAAAAAATTAAAAAAGGTATAGCTAGAAAGTAAGAGGAAGGGCACCCCTCTTAGACAACATATAATTGTAGCATAATAAAAATCACCAATTTTTTTATAGCACCATTTTAAAATTCTGTAAGATTGACTCAAGCCAAAGCAAAATGACTTGGCTACGAAAACAATTTTTCGGCCAAAACAGGTGGTACTAGCAACCAAAGATAATTCATTTGCCATAATTTTAAATAATGAATGTTAGTTACTGTCCAAGACCATTAAGTGCATATTATCATGTAAATACAAATTTATTTTTTCCATCCAGACAGAAGTTTTGATGACTACTCTACTTGGGGCCCCAGAGCTGGCACCCTGTCAGCTCCTCCCCAAGTGGAGAGGGGTGATGGAGTATTTAAGGGGGGGGGGGGGTTAGCAGGCTATAGTCCAGATTAGCAAATTTGAGCAATGAGTAGTCGCAAAATTTGTATAATCCACCAGGTGGTAAGACCATGGATCTGCCCCCAACCTCAACAGCAAGGAACTTGGTCAGTGAGTGACCAAACACGTGACTTAGAGAGTTTGTAATTATTTAAGTGGACAAAAGCGTGTGCAGGCACGTAAGTGACCTAGAGTGTGTGCAAGCATATGAATGACCAAAGGAGCAAGGAATCAGGTTGGTGAGGGACGTAGGGAGCATGAGAGTCACCCACACAGGGGGAGAGAGACCAGGTCAGTGAATGACCAAAAGAGTGACCTAGAGAGTGAGAGCATGGGAGTGACAAAAAAAGTTACCTAGAGAGATTGAGAGCACAGAATATAGAGAAAGACCTACACAGGGAGCAAAAGACCAGTTCAGTGAATGGCCAAAAGAGAGAGAGAGAGTGAGCATGAAAGTGACCCAAAAGAGTAATCCGCTTGTAAAATGGCCAAATGAGCCACCTAGAGAGTGCATAGGCATTGGGGTGGAGTGACCCAAAGAGTTCGCAAAAATGTGAATAACAAAAAGAGTGACAAAAACAGAGAGAGGTGTGTTTATAAAGGCATGGGCTATGGCCCCATGGTGGCAAATTTGAGAGATGAGTTGTGAAGAAAATTAGACCAGCATGGGAAAAGGGTGGCAAGATGCACCTCTGAGGAAGTGGGGGGGGGGGGATAAAATATGCACCCTTCCATCATATTGAGGCACGATTTCAGTAAATGGAAATCATAATCATTTGCATATAAGCTGCGTTCTAACTTCAGAAAATTCAATCTCTTGATTCAGTCTGCCCAGTAACAAAACAAGTGGTAATTCTTAAAGTATATTCCTTAAAAATAAAGTAAAAAACTTAGAAAATAAAATTATTTTAATTGGCCCCTTGGCAGTATGAATGAGGTTTTTTACAAACAATACAATCAGTGATTATTTTCAGGACAAACCAAAATGCATTTTTTTTGGCTCAATCACATGAGATTACAGTCTAACATACAAAGAAAGGAAAAAAAAACCCAACAGAACTTTGACTAAAACATCACTCATTAAAATGTAAAACTTTGGCAGATCGCAGCACACACAAAATAAAAAAAGCTGGTTTTCCAAGCTAATTGCCAAATTCTGTGATTTTTCGACCACAAATATCAGTATAAAATGCAAACACAGATAAGAAATCAAAATTCAGTTAACATTATGCACACACTGTTACAGAGGAACATCAAAGTAGGAAATCTGATAGTTTGAGTGAGATTCAAAACTATTTACAACAGGTTGAAGTAAATGTTACAGATGCTTTGCAACAAGATAAAAGACTATAAATGGGAAGGGGGGAGGGAGAAATCAATGATCTGTTTTCAATGCCATTTACATCAGTGGTTCTTAGCCTTTTTTTTAACACATAGTACCTTCTGGACCATTTTCTTCTGGTCCGTCTTACCCCAGGCCCCTCTACTCTCACCCAGGAGCAAGCTTTTTTCCACTTATTGAATTGAATTTAGTCAAAACTAATTTTATAATGGACAAAAAAAAAGTAAGATCTCTGGAACCCTGGGCCAGGCTTGGATTCAGAAGGGGGTGGGGGTTGGCCATCCTTCCCAGGTGCCGCATTGTATAGAAAAAATAAGTCTGTGTAAAATACAAGACGATCCAACAAGCCTACATAATAAATAGCCCCTCCTGACATATCACCAATGGTTGACCGTACCCTTGGCAAGAGCCTCATTCTTGTGGGAGTTCCATGCATGGTTGTCTCACCATCATGGGTTCTCATCATCATGGGTGGGAGAAGTGATTCTGGGGCATCATACTTAGCTAGAAGTATGCATACTCAGCTTATATATTTGCATACTTACATCAAAAAATCATAGTCATGTGAGTCCTCTATGCACATGAGATCCCAGTGCTCACATGGGAATGCGGGTTAAGATGATTCTAATTCCACAGACAGGTCTACTGGATTCTGAAAGTAGTCACACTTTTCCCACCATATTTCACTTGAAAGCTTTTTTCACAGCACAGCTCTCTGTGACTCCCTACACAACTTGTTGCAACTCCCCCCGTCCGATTTTCACCGATGGGACCCCTTAGAATATCCCAGGACTACTACTATTACATAATCATACATGCACCTAGTACACATTTCTCTGTGGAAATTCTAATGAATTGGTACATGTTGAAATGAGCATGCATGAGCTGTGAAGCTTACGTGGAGTTTGTTTCTGTGTAATGCTTTTTATGCGCAGTGTCGCCATCAATTTTTCTAACTATGAGTGAAGTGTGATGATTGAATAATTGTAACATTGTAGGCCTGTTGCTCTCTGTGGATAATAATATTCTAGGACGCCGGGGGAAGCATTTATGGCTTAAGGTTGAGAACCACTAACTTAGACGAGTATACTTAAACAAAAAAGAAAAAGATCTAAAAAGAATGGAAAATGAAGGATGAAATAAAAACTTCTGGTGATTCAAGTACATAATGATATTTCATCACAAACCATAATACATGCAGTTAACCTGAGGCAAAACCAGAGCTGTGCAGATGCACCAGGCTCTGTGCGTAAAGAATGCCCTAATAGGAATGAAAAAAAATGTCGAGAAAAGTGGTGTCAAACAGGCTACCCTTCAACGATGAAAATGCTTATGGAAGAGGGAAATGATATTTCAAGTTAATCTTTACACTAACTGGTGGGGGCATCAACAATTTCAGTGTCCCAGGGAAGCAGACATTTTTGGAAGCCCCTCAAGCCCAATTTAATACAGGGTGTTCTGTAAGTTAATGCTGCATTTATGTCAACCTTTTGTTATAGAGATATGGTTGCAATTAAAAGAAATGGTCCCCCCCCCCCCGCTCTAACTTCCAATTAGAAAGTTGTTGCCTTGTTTTCTCTGAGCATGACAAAAAAAATCCTATGTCTTCAACCGCAATATTTACTGAGACATTTAAATTCAAAATTAGAGAAAAGTTTGGAAAGAACCGTAAATCTAACAGACAACACTTATTACCCCTATTATGCTGCTCTTTCCAATCTTTTGTCCAATATTTGAAATTGAATATCTCAGTAAATATTGTACTTAGAAACATGAAATTTTTTGTTAGCCTCATAAGAGATAGGGCAACAACTTTCCAATTGGAAGTTGGAGGACGGGGGACCGTATAAAAATTTGAATTTTTTTTATTTTGTGAAATATTGTATTTGCACTTTCAAAACTGGCACAGGGTGATTTTTGAACATTTTTTAAACTGCTACCATATCTCTGCGACGAACGGTTCATGAGATAAAGCCCGCATCAGCACTTACAGGACACACTGCATACTCCAAAAGAAAAAATTTTTATGTTATGAAAACATACCAAATACGTTATTAAAGAATGTGCACAAGGATGCTTAAAAATATTTTTTCAAAAATGTAAACTCATAATTAGATGCAAAATTCAGACACAAAAGTGTAAATCAACACAAAAATTAAAATTTTGAAAAATTGAAAGTAATGTAACTATTCCAGAAGTAATGAAAATTTGGAACTGATGGAAATTCAAAATTATCGAGATAAATAATCCCAAACTTAAGATTCCACAGCCTGTGGTAGAGCCCCGTTATTTTCCCCCAGGCCTTGCATTTAGTTAGGGCAACCCAGGATGAAACCTGTCAAGACATCAACTCACTGCAGAAGACGAGCTTAGTACTAACTTTTACAATGGCTTTGTTCCCAATTCTGAAATTCAGAAGAAAATTTCAGCGGGACAAAGAATGGACTAAGGCCGATTGTATGGCAAATGTTCTGAACTAAACTTATATTTACATGCATGGTAAATAATCTGAAATCAAACATATCTTCATTGAAAAAACACATCTTTATGTTTAAAAGGACGGGAATTCTATGAGGTAGCAAAAATACCTATTTATAGTAACATTTTAGTAAACATTCAACACAAAAAGAATAAACATTTCTGTTCGATATAAATTAATCTGACTAGTAATAGTAAATTTCACTTTGGCACGGACGGATCACAATAAGAGGCAGAGTAATATCAGCTTGGAATCAATCAAGATATAATAAGATCTCTTCCAATGAAATTACGTATCAATATATAACTGTGAAGGTAAATACGATAAATTCAGTTATTATGCATAATCCCTGAGTATATTGGTAAGTTTGATAAATTTCCCCAAACTAATCACTTTTAATGGCGATTATGTATAGCACCCAAGCATCATTGATAAATTTGATAAATGTAAAATTTTGTAAACATGTAATAATTCATGCATGCATTGTATCATTACATTGGGGTTGGGGGTCTGACAATATACAAATACAACGCCACAACAGGCAGATTGCCCAATGAGGTGGCTGACTTAACAACGTCATGGATCCCCGAGCCATTTTTTGGAGGCCCTACCTACTACACCATACGTGCACCCCCCCCCCCGCGGAACCCCCAACGAATCGGTACATGCGGGAATGTGCGTGTAGTGAAACCTGGCGTGAAGTTTTTTGTTTCTCTGTAATGCTTGTTGTGTGTAGTGCTGCCATCTGCCACCAGTTTTTCTAACTATGAGTGAAGTGTTATGATTGAATGATTTATCGTTGTAGGACTGTTGCTCTCTGTGGCAAGACTTTTTAACGGGGAGATCGGCTCGCATTTGCGCCTTGAAGTTGGGAACCACAGAAAACCAACTTCAGCCGACCACCACTGTGGGGTTCGAACCCGGATCCTCGCATCGCGAGTCCGTCACTATAACCACTCGGCCACCACAGCGGCAAATATATAATATATATTCATTACACATATTGCACAACTTTTTTTTTCATATTTATCAAATTCAACAATTACACTGAGGTATTATGAATAAAAATCACAGATAAAAAAGATGAATTTCAAGTATTTATCAAATTTATTAACGAAACTTGGTTAATATGAATGCAGCCAGTAAAAGTGGTAATGTTTTCTGCATTTATCAAATTTACCAATGACGCATAGGTATTATGTATAATAACTGATTTATCACATTTACCGTAACATAGATATAATTTTCTTCATCAACACAATAATCTTCTCATAATGCTCAATAACAATTAAGAAAAATCTTAACATTCACATAACCTCTCATAAAATATTAATATTCTATGAAGCGGTAGAATGATAAAAATACTGTATGAAGACATGAATATAGTTCAATCTTTTCATAAAAAAATTCCTTGGTTGCAGTGGGATTTCGATCATTATAGATCGCATAGACAATGATATTTTAGACAAAATAAAAGACACAGGTTACCTACAGAGATACAGTGTTACCTATGATTCAGAAAATAGTAATGAGGTGAAGTCAACATCAGCCATAAGCTAAATTTGATAATATGAAAAGACCCTTCAAAGTAGGAATTATTTTCACTTTGATGAAATATTGCTTTATGTGGAACATGACATGAAATTCGGGAAAGGGTGAGGGGGAATCAAAATGACGATTTTGAACATTCATACACATGAGAATGCTTCATAGTGCACATCACATTTGAGCTCAAACACAGACAAAGAAAACAAAAATAGAAACTTGTATTTCTTTAAAAGGCACTCGTGAAAAGAATAAAAAAAATGTACAAATAAAATGCAACGATAAAAAAGAAGACAGGGCATTCAAGATTTCAATAAGGGGAATTCATTCAATGATCATTCACTACCGTCTATGATTCCTGCTGACAGTTTTTGATATCTCCCTGATTAATGAATTAGGTGGAGCAGATTTGGACAAAGCTGCGAGTCTGGAAAAAAAAGGCAGACATGGACACAATCATGAACAAGACAACAAATGAACATTAATGGTTACTTTCACCGACAGACAAGTGTATCATATATAATATCTTGCCCCTGCATTTCTAAAATGAAACTACTCTGAATAACAGTCAATAGATGATCTGAAACAATACCAACTTTATAAGTGGTAGTGATGTATATACAGGGTACATAGGTAATAGGACGTATGACATTTTTCTCACGAACCATTGATCCTAGAAGAATACTTCCAATTAGAAAAAACATCCAAATAACATGCAGTACTCAGATATGTCATTCATGTTACAAGGGGTTGTTTAGTTATTAAAATAAAAATTTTAACTTTTATATGGACACCCTGTGCTCAAGAAACTAATCAGAAAGTTGTTGCCCTGTCTGTCCTGGTGTGAACAAAAGAAATTTCACATTCCTAAGTACAATATTCACTGAGATATTTGAATTTGAAAAAAGGAGGAAAGTTGGGGAAAAAAAGCTCTAAATGCAGAAAAATCGTTTTACCCGCATTTAATGTGATTTTACCACAACTTTACCACCATTTTTCAAATTCAAATATCTCAATGAATGTTGCAACAAGAAACGTGGAATATTTTTTGTGGGCACCCAGGAGAGACAGAGCAATAACAACTTTATAATTAGGTTTTTGTTCACACAGGGACAGTATGAAAAGTTATTTTTTTTTAAATTTTAAAATACCTATACAACCCCTTCCAGCATGAATAATATATCTGAGTACTACACGTTATTTGGATACTTTTTCTAATTGGAAGTATGTCTCTAGGATCAGTGGTTTGCCAGTAAAATGCCATATGCTGTTACCTACGCACCCTGTATAGTACATAATTACATATAGCTTCGTTTGTTTTTGATAACATGTTAGAAACATGAACGAGAGACACACACACACACCACTGGTTGAGTATTATTGTTAAGTATTGTTTCTACAAGTGGAGTGCCATGTATTTAATTCTGCAAAAAGTTTTTGTCTTATGAAAATGGTTCAAACATCAGTACAGGTGGAAATTAAGGGACCTCCTACCTTTTAATATAGTAAAAAACTTTCTTACTTAGATATATTATTATAAATATTGTTCATCCATTGATTTATTTCACATTTTTACCACGTACATTTGATTGTGTATGCTATCCTATAGCAGTACTAAATTTTAAATATCTCAAATACTTTATTTTTTACAAATTTTCAAAAAAAAAATGTTAAAAACAGCTTGCACACATGTTAAATTGCATGAAATCAATGTAATCGAATAAAAAATTATCCTAAACAAAAAAACTTTCAAGTTCATAAAATGATGAAAAAGATTTAGATTTCATCGACTAAATCATATTCAAAGCTAAATTTAAAATTTAATTATTTTTTTTTACAAACCAAGTACTTATAAATGAATCTCAAATATTTTTATGAACTGAACAGTTTCCTTTATTTTGAATCAACTTTTCGTCAATTTCATTGATGCCATGTTATTTTATCATGCACGCAAGCTGTTTTTAATTCATTTTTTAAATTAAAAAATAATTAAGTGTTAGAGATATATGAAATTTTGTACTGCCATAGGATAGCATACACAATTAAATATAGGTGGTAAAAACTTGAAATAAATCAATAGATGAACAATATTTTTAATAATATTTCTACATAAGAAAGTTTTTTACTATGTCAAAAGGTAGGAAACTTCTTAAAGTTTCACATCTCAAAACACCAACTATATTGGTAATTAATATTCAACTACTTTTAAGGTATTCAGGAAATATGTATACATAAATTTTTATCACAAATATGAAAAACTGATCTTAAAATACCCTTATGTTCAAAAGGAATTAAAAAAAAGCCCAAACCCATCTCTGCCCACGTATAGCAAATGACAGATATATATATTTTTCAAATCCCTCTGATCACCCAACATTATCTGCAACAGAGACAATGTATTTTTTATACTGATGCACGCGCGCAAACACACACACACACACACAGACAGAATGCTGCATCTCCAATGCAATATCATATACCACAGATTCATGGCAAATTATGATCACTTGCTACAATGCAGTTAACACAGAGAAAAATTTTAAAAGAAAAGAATCGGGGGGGGGGGGGAACATGGATTATTATTATTATATATATATATATATATATATCAGACCTTTTTCACTTTAAATTGAGAGCATATCTGAAAAATCTTCATGAATTGAATGTGGAACAATAGTTTTTGGAAAGGTACACATAATCTGCATTCTTAAGTCTAATTCTCTGAAATGATATAGCACTGAAAATCGGCTACTCTGGGTTGAAGGCCATCATAAGTTTGAGTTTGACTTCAATGGTTCTTCAACGCCATTGGTTGGCATCTTCAGTATGATATTATGAACAAAGTCAATTTTTGTTGAAATGCCTATATAACGATACTCAAGGGACCAGAGAAACATATCATTGTAGAGGAGTTATCATAAAAGATGGAATATACATTAACACTCATGGAAGTGCATCAGGACCAGAGAGTAATATTGTTATATAGACAATTATAAAGGGGTATCATTATATAGGATTTTCACTGTAATAATCTCATAAATACAGTAGAACCTTGATTATCCGGGCTAATGGAGAGAAAGGAGAACACGGATAATCGAAAAAAACTGTTAACCTGTCAGGAGTAAGAAAACTGTGTAAAATAATGAAATTGGGAAAAATTATTTACGTATTTTACCTGTTTAAAATGACTATCCACTATATATATATATATATATATTCATGTCATCCGCACAAAAAATACACCAGCTTTCATTGATAGAAGAAATACAGTAGAACTTCAATTGTAGGGGCTAATGTCTGAGGAAGGTGATCACGGGTATCAACTAAAAAATCATGGTCAGCCATTTTGCACAGTTATAAAATGCACTATGAGAATGACACAAAAAAGGAATAGTGCTGGTTTAGTTGATGAGCCATGGGAGTCAAGTGACCGCATCCAAAGTTACACCATTCTTGTGCCTTATCTTTCAGTTCCAAAAAAAGTAATACACTTAGACTAATTTTCTGATATTTCCTGTAACTGGCTGTAAATCTTAAAGTCTCAATCGCCACAGGACAATGTCAGAATCATGTGTGCATAGGGGACTGCCATTTCAATCCGTTGATACGGGAGTTCAACTCTGAGAAGGGGGAGAGCGGTTCTGTAAAGGAATGAAGAAATCCAGTTGTACAAAATGGAAATGTTTGTTTTCATTACAAAAATTTACATTTTAACCAATGAAAAAAAGAAAACCAACTGCAACAACACAGAAGAGCTGATCATGAAATTTTCGTAGCACAGCTAATCTGTGCATGAATAATCGAGGTTCTACTGTATTGCAACTTATAGGTGTAAGCCAGTATCCAGCCCACGGGTCACCATCCCCATAATATATTTTTATATATATACATATATATATTTTATATATATATATAGGGTTTGAGCAGTCCCAATATTTTCAATCACTTTATGCCTATGTTGCAACTCATATCCAACCAAAGGTACTCCACAAAAACTAAAGATAAAAATATTTATATAAAAACAGTGCTTCCAGAGCATACGATTTAACAAATGAAATCTTTGATTTTACAGATCATCAAAGCATTCATATAATTATCTTAGATATTTTCTATGTGTATGTGTGTGTTCTTTGTTAATTTTTTCACAAATAAAAATTATAAAATATTTTTTGATTGTAGATGGCTCATGTTATTAACCTTTTAATGACCAATGTTCCCAATCGAGATTATCCGGTTTATAAATCAAAGAAAAATAGTTTTTGTTCTTGAATGAACTTGATTTTTTCCCTTGAAAGTGTAAACTTGACCCCTTAATGATCATGGACAAGATATCTGAAAGCAAGTAAAAAAATTCAATATATATATATATATATATATAGAGCTCACCATTTTTTTACCTCTTTTTTCATCCCTATGAAAGGAAGTTGTTTTTTCCTCCTCTTCATTTTTTCTTTTCTCCTGTGTTTAGTGATTTCCTTGTCCCACATATAACGTTCCTCTCTCTCTTCCCTATATACTGTATACACCCTCGCCTTATATATATAGTAAAGGCGGGGGAAAAACAATATTATCTACTGCATAGTTTTTTTTTCTCTCCTTCTCTTTTCGTCCTCCTTCCTTTTTCTAACATGGAAACCCTTTTTTTTAGAATTATCGCTGATATTGCACAGTGATAGTCCAAATATGTAAAGGGGTTAATTTACGAAACAAAATGTCATTAATTTCAGCACTTATGCCAATTTTTTAAATCACCTATTTCGAAGAAAGAATAAAATTATTTTTGTTTCCCCAATTTATTTGTTATTTCTATGGACATGGGCGAGTCCAGAAAAACATAGGAGGGATTTTTTTTAATGAAATTTTTCGGTTAATATCTCTAAACTAAGGCATCAGAAAGGGAAAAATTTATAAAATAAATCCAAATTTGAATTTGGTTGGTAAAAGGTTAATATAAAAATCAGCATTTTTTATATTTCAGTTCTTCAACACTCACATCTCCACAGTAATTAGCTGAACAAAGCACATTCAACTTTCATTATTTTTTTAACTTGAAAACTTCTTATCTGGAGCATTAAACTTTCCTATACAGCTAACGGAGATAACATTAATGTCCTTAAAATAGTGATAATTGTATGCAAATTAATTAACAAGGCACAATACAATATATTCTATATGAAATAAAAATAAGTTTCGTATTTGAGATGTACAACATGGGTTTTCAATGACTGGTCTGCTGGAAATTTTGGAAATTAACTAATTGATAGAGTCTAATGATACTCCATATAACTATATAACATATGATTAGTAAGCTTGGTGTCCTGACAGCTTTAAAGAAATTTGCAATCGGCTCACATCACATGAAAGTTCGAAGACTCCAGCAGTGCAGTCTTAAAAGGCTGTCAGTTCAACAGAGATTTAAAACGATAAATAACGAAACTTTTTCCATGTATTTCATTCTCATGAATCAAATATCCTAAAAAAGGTCAGAGCATTTTTATGGGAAATGTTTTGCTTATAACACTGTACATTGAAATTACTCTGGTGATGTCTTGAAAATATATAAATAAGTTTTGTTTCCATAGAAAAATATTTTTCTTTCCCTAAATTTTTGAACGATGAGTTTGTAACATAGAAAATATAAATAATCTGCATAACCAAAATTAAATATGATTAATTAATTTATTTATTCAATATTGCTTGGCAGAGGTATATGAGAGAGGCAAGAGAATGTGGTGGTGAAACATGACAAAGATGACAGTTGATGTAAAAAATAAAACCAGAATTCGTAGTACAATCAACAATATTGGATGGGAGGCTGTTTCAAGCTGTTATAATTTGAGAGAAAAAACTAAATGTGTGTGCGTGTAAGCAAAAGGTTAAATTTTTGGGGATAGTCGGGATTGGATTTAAATTTTACTGGCGCAAGGACCAATTAGGTCAAGCTGAGACTAAGACTTGACTTGTTCTTGCCATGTCAATAGGTGAAAGAATGTATGAAACGTAAAACAAGGACATACATTGTAAAAACTATAATTTGTCATATAAACCAATGGCTTTGATGAATTTAAAAATGTGAGATGCATCGCAATGATCAGATGAAATCTCATGAAAGTGAGAGATGATTCTGACCAAAAGCGGTCGTAAAATGATGACGACAATGTGAACAAGCAAAAGTGTGAGCAATGGTCAATGGACTTTGACAATGTGGGCACTCTGGTTGATACTCTCATAATATTGGGAATAGTCAAGACTATTGGAAAATGTGAAGATCATTAGAATATGAGAAATTTCAATATAAAAAAAAATCATGGAGTTAATCGAGAGATAGGTTTATGAGCAGCAAAGCAGTTGAATACTAAGTTTAAAAATGGAGACAGAGGAAGACCAGCAGTTAAAAATGAAACAGGTGGACTTATTTTTGAATAAGTTACAAGTGGTTTCCGGGCTATTAAGCCATGGTCTAATGCAGCAGTTCTCAACCGGGGCTCTGCGGCCACTCAGGAAAAACAAAGTAAATTTATACCAAAAACGGCTCTACGATTCAAAAAAAGATGAGAACAGCTGTCTAAGGTCTTGTTTCTTACCATTTTGCCCACATCTGTGAACGCATCTCCATCTGTATAAATATACTTACATATCGGGATCAGTACACATACACAAATTATTGGTATAAAATTGTAAAATGCAAGTTCAGTTGCTAATTATAGTAGAAAAAATTGTCAACGGCAAGTAAAGTTACCAACTACCGCTAAAATTGTTGAAAAATTGCCAATGGCGTAAAGTAGGAAACTTCTTCTAGATGCAATGGGTGAAAATTTGTGTAATTCACCAAACAAAACGTATATGTTTGAGAAATATGTGAGATAAATGTTTATATATGTGACTATAATTAATTATAATATAAATTATATTGTGATAATTATGACTAAGACATGAATAAAAAATCTTAATTCTTGATTTCAGGAGTTCAAGTAAGTCTCATTGAAAATAAGAGGGAAATTTTATAAAAACAGTTGGGATGTCCAAAATTACAGAAAATGTGCTGTAAAATACGTCACACACACACAAACTATATAAGGTTTCTCGCCAGCGAGCTACAGAAATATCCCATATCTGGCCCACGGACTGAAAGGTTTGCGAAAAACTGCCTTGGATAGTAGCCTAGAAATCGCTTGTAACTCACTAAATGCCATCCATAAAAGCCTCAAACAATACTTATTCTGAATAGTTTACAACTTTCATATAGAAATGTCCTCTCCACTTGTCAATACAAGATTCATTGAGACTGGTTATTTGTGGAGATGTCTCTCAATGAATCTTGTAGTTTCCAACTTGTTTACATTGGTTTGCATATGAGGGTTCCAAGTTTAACAACAGGCATAGAAGAGAACTGGAAGGATATAATTTTGGAAAGGAAGTGCTGGACATGACAGATGGAGTTCTTCAGGTTATGATGAAGGAAAAAAAAAGTTATTCGGAATTTTACTCATTTTGAGTTTGTCAAAATAACATTTCCCCACACAATCAAAGGCTTACAATAATTTTAAAAAATTAAATTGAAGGAATTATAATTTGAGACGAGACAGAAAGGTAAAAGAATTGACAACAAACATAAAACGACCACACTTTGAATCATTTCTTTATTCATTCAAGAAGCTCATTACATCTTTGTTAGATAGGTTGTCTATATAAATGGATTAATTTGGTGAAAATTTCACAGGTATAAAGGATATTCTCTTTCATACACACTTTCAAATAACTCTTACAAGACTGTTTACAATGAAAACATCCTTCAGTATTTACAATTTGCTTTGATATTTTAATTTTTTCAGTTACATAATACATGGAAATCAGTTGAACATATACAAGAAACTTACACAATGTCACAAATATTTCTTACATAAAAATATATTAAGCATATATGTATATACAGAGAACCCAATATTTGGTACAAATGAAGTAAGCAAATATATTAATTTTAAAAGTTTATAAAATAATCACCCTTGGTATATACAATGGATCCTGCTTATAACATTTTTCAAAAAATCATGAAAAAAATGTTTTAAGCAAAAAACACTAAATGGGAAATCTTAATGAAAATTACTTGGGGTTGAGGACACGAAAATGTTGTAATAAGCGGGAAAACATTTTAAGCGAGATCAACTGTATATGCTATATTCCAAGTCCAAAGTTTCAATACTCTGTGAAGTAACTTCATACATTGCCAAGACTTGTCAATACATTCCATGTATAAAGATAATCCCTATAATAAGATGTTTTGCAGCAGGGTTGTTTGCAGGATTTTTTTTCCCTCACAAAGAAACAGCAACAGTAGTGACACCATCATGCTAGGGGCACAGGTGGTCCTATAATCCAATAAAGACACCAGCTGTCCCTAACGGGCAAAGACTAGTGTACTAGTAGTTACATTACCTCACAGACATTTTCATTCCCATAAGAAGTAGCACATCTCCTACTGTATATCTCCCAGTCTTAATATTCAATAGTTGGTTTTTTTTATACTTTCACCGTGAAGCTCAGTTAATCAAGGTTCTACTGTATAGTAGTAACAGATTTATGAAAAATAATCAGCTATATACAGGGCGATTATAATTAAAGTTTTGATTCCAAAACTATACAGCAAGTACTGGTCAGAATGACTTGAAAATTAACAGGGTTTGAAATTTGCAGCAATGGAAGTTTCTTTTGCAAAAGAAAAAAGTGCAAGTAGATGATGCTGTACTTGGCCAGCAGTATAATCTATTTTGTGCAATCACATCATTTCAGCACTTCCACAGCATCAGTGTGTGGATAGAACAACTTCTATCAAGATGCACATTGCAATATCAATAAAGCAGCTGCTTATGACTCATTTTGACAATAACAGGATGCAACTTAACCCTTGCAAACTTCTGGCTGTGAGGGGTACCTCAAAATGTTATGAACAGTGGTCGGATTGCAAACTTTGGTAATTGCAAGCTCCAGCACATCCCCTATATGTTAGAAGTTTTTCAGGAATATTAATGTGGGGTGCGCATTAGGTTTAATAAAGGTGAATTGCAAGCGCATCCACATCATGACCATGGCATACTCCGATCTGTTGTTGAACAAGAATTTTTGTGCTTTCACCTCATAGCCAGAACACGGACAACGTATTTAACATTTCTTGAGTAAGTTGTAGTTATTTGTTCAATTACTTAATTTTTTTGTGATGTTTCCATGAACTAAGAAATTGCGCAATGCTATAATTAAGTTAACATTACTAGAGATATACTTCCAATTAGCAAAAGCATCCAAATAATGTAGTACTCAGATATGGCATTCATGTTGCCAGGAGCTGTATAATTATTAAAATATAAAAATCAACTTTTTATAAGAACACCCTGTGCTTAAAAAAAAACCGAACAATTAGAAAGTTGTTACTCTGTCTCTCCTGATACCAACAAAAAAAATTTCCCGTTTCTAAGTGAAATATTCACTGAGATATTCAAATTCGAAGAAACAGCATTATATAAAATACGGATAAACTGTTTTACCTAAATGTAATGCTGTTTCTTCCCCCCAACTTTCCTCCGTTTTTTGAATTTCAATATCTCAGTGAATATTGCACTTAGAAACGTGAATTTTTTTGTTGGTATCGGGAGAGACAGGGCAACAACTTTTTAATTGGGCTCTTAAGCACAGGGTGTCCGTATAAAAAACTAACATTTTTATTTTAATAACTATACAACCTCTTGCAGCATGAAAGGACATATCTGAGTGATACACATTATTTAGATACTTTTCTTAATTGGAAAGTATATACCTATAGGATCAACGGCTTGACAGTAAAATATCATACCCCTGTTTGCTATGCACCCAGTATATATATTATTTCAGGACCTCATGACACAGCCACGAGTCCTCCTTAGAAAATCACAACTATGATTACAGGATTATAACATCTGGTGAAAAAGATGAAGAGAAAGTTTCAAATTAACAATGTCATTTGTTTGAGAAAATGTGAGATTATATTTCTTGGAATGAGTGAGTTTTAGATATACCGCAGTAAAAATTTTCAAAAATGCATGTTTGGGATGTTGAAACAGAGAGAGAGTTTCCAATTTCCTTTGTTCTACCCTGCCCCTTCTGAATATTTTTTGACCTCAATTGTCCTCCGACTTACGACATGCAATTTTATGTTATATCCATAGCTTCTACCGAACACTCTGGACAATTCTATTGCCCCTCAGGGGGTGACATTGTCCAATTTAGAAAACACTGGGTTAGAATAAAGGTGGCTACACAAGTGCAAGCTTAGAACACACACATGACATTCAATCTTTTTTGTACAAGCATGTTTAATCATTGAACATATGCAGGAGAATTTTGCACAAGTTGTTGAAGATTGAATTAATTTCCATTACGAATGCTTGTACAAGCTGCGCTTGCGCAAGCAAAACCAAAGGTATGTATCATGTGGATACCCATACCCACCTTCATGCTTCAATGAGCTATGTTTGGGGTATTTTTCGTTTGCCTTTTTTTCTTCCATACACAGGGACAAAGGAAACCAAAGTGAGAGCATCGTAGCCGAAACTTCACATATTACAAGTACAAAATTAATAATTGTGCAAGCATGCTTGCAGCTTGTGGTGGCAAAAGGGAAATTGTGCATGATTGTTCAAGGTTATTAAAATTGAACTGCTCCTATTCTGACCCAGTGTTTGTCAATACACATTTAAATACAGGATTCCCACATAAAAATTCCATTTTACTCCTTTCATTTCATTAAAAAATGAAAAAAGTTCAAATTTTGTGATTTTTTTCAAAATGATCATTTTCCTGTTGTTCATGAAAAAAAGAAAAAACTTTTTTTTTTTACAAAACTACCTCTCAAAATTTTGGTGACGGTGAAATTCCTCAAGATTATTTTTTTTTTGGAAGCACCCTGTTCTGGTGAACATATATCATTGCATCTTGGTTCAGTTGACGTTCCTTATAACGACACCACGCATTATAGCGACCATTACATTACAATGAACAGTAGGATAAGTCCTAAATGTTTTCACAGGGCAACTATCATACACGCTTTACTTTCGATATAACGACCCTCCTGAAATAAAACCCATTTTCGATGGGACGAAAGAAGTTATTATAATGAGCATTGGCTGTATATACCTCGTACATTATATGGAGCATGGGGAAAAAGAAAACAGAAGTAACGAAAATATTTCTACTTTCCAACACCAGGTGAAAAAGTGGCGCTTTTTATAACCACAGTTCTCTTCTCTCCATGGTCCACATAACGTTCCCAAGCTTTTGTAAGCCATGCCCCACCATAGCATCTCTGAGATCCTAATGTCTCCCCCCCATGAAACATAATAGCATAGGTTCCAATTCGCATACTTGGAAAAGTCTGCAGTTTATCATGTGATGGCATACTTTGCATCAAAGGAAATATGTCATACAAATACAAGGAAATATCCTGGGATTTTATTTGGGGGGTTTGCAACAGGTGACCATATATAAATCCCATTTTCGTGGGATGCATTTTTTGCAGTCCTGATTTTTTTAGCAATAATTGGCAACTTAACTTGCTTTTAACATCATATTTGGCACCAATTACCAATTTTTCATGCTTTATATCCTGATCTTTGCCGTATTTTTCCGGAGAAAAAGTGGTCAGCCTAGAATTGCAAGGACTGAAGGGATATTTTCTTTAGGGATTTTCCATTCAAACGAAGCACAATTAGAGGACTTTTAGGGATCTTTCCATGAAGTTATAAAAAATCGGAGGAATCTGATTTCCAACCGGAAGATTTTAATAAAGCTGAAAAATCGGAAGCATTGGCACCTATGTAATTAGTTCTATAACAAATTTTGGTTTTTAACATTAAAATATTTTTTTTTCCTTTGCATCCTTTTAATTTTACAATTCGGAAACACCCTCCTCAGTTCTTTCTCTTTCACCCGTTACTTGTAATTCTTGTTATTCAAAAAATAAATTCCTATTCACGTTGAGGGAGTTAACTCATTGAATAGAATAGGTAGGCTTTCACAACAGGAATACAAAGAGTATCCATGCTTTTTGGGTTGCTTCCCTGTGTTTGAGGCTTTTTAACAGCAGACGTTTCGTCCACTACTGTGGTGGATATCATTGGTGTAGATATGGCGAGCAAGGAGAGGAAACAACTTCAGAAGACCGCTGACTATCAAGGTTGTCAAATTTGCTCCCCGGGTAGATACCCATTTCCTGGCTGGGTTTTTAGGCTAAAAAACCTGGGTTTTTTTGGGGAAAATTAGTTTTTTCAGGGCAAATTGTTTTCGAAGAAAATGTGTTGCTTTCAGGTTAAAATTTTATTTTAAGGTTAGTTTATGTATTCTACAAATTGCTGCATAGTGCAGTATTCAGAATATGCATATTTTGAAGTACTTTTAAAAGATTTTTGGGAGCAAAAATGTGATAATTTCTTGGAATCACACACTTTTTATAATTCTTCCGACTACTTTTTGTATGTAAGCATTTAGGTACGAGCAGAGCCGTCATTTCAACATTATCTAGGGGGGGGGGGGATCAATGATGAAACTGCCGACTTTACTGTAGAAATTTAGTGGGGCCACATCAATAATTTTGAAAATTATATTGAATTCTCAATTTTTGAAATACTGAGTTCGCTTAGAGATAAGAAGCCCAGAAAATTAAATATGAAATAATTAGCCGGATCTACTTTTGAGTTGGATATCCATGCGATAACATTGATTTCAACTTTTTTATTTACATTTTGTCAAGCTCCAAAATGAAAATGTGTCTATTGTCTTTTAATATTCAACTGCATAAATTCATATAGTTTAGGCTATTTCAAAATTAATTATGGGCCAGTAAAGTACATTGAAGAAATTCCATAGCTTTAACTAAGCATTTTTGGAAGCTGAAACAAGCAGATTGATATCTTGAAGTTTGGGGGTGGGGGGATCAAAATACCTAGCACTCCTTGAAAAAAGGGGGAAAAAATTCATTTCCACGTGTCTTTAAATCTAGATTTATTTATTTCATGAGTCACACAGGATCGCTATATTGGTTAACTTGGACACTGTTTGCATGTCCCTCAAAGAAAGAGGGAGATATCACGTGATCCAAAAAGCCTCATTGAAGAAAACCCGGGTAGCACCAGGTATTATAGCTAGCACATAATTTTTCACACACACACAAATCCTTGTATATATAAATTGAAGTCTCTGTGAAGAAGTAAACCAATGTATGTAAACTTATAAAAATGTAATGCAAACATGTAAATATTTTTTGAATTTTCATTCAAAAATATTTACATGTTTGCATTACTTTTTTTATAAGTTTTATACAGGCACATCAGACTTTCATAACTGAAATATCAAGAGACAAAAATAACATCTCATAACAAAAAGAAAACAACTTTGTGGGATTCTTGAATTCAACATTGGTAATGAACACTTTCAAGTGAAACAGAACAAAAAGCATAGTTTCCCTCCAAAAATAAGACCTAACCAGAAAATAAGCCTTAGCTTGATTTTTCAAGATGCTCAACCTATATAAGCCCAAATCCCCCAGCGAAAATTAGCCTGTTAAAATCGTCAACCAGATGAAGGCATTCTGTTGCTATACATGACAGATTGTCTTGTATAAAGTGATATTAATATACAATAATTACTAACATTTGTATTTAATAATAATTCACGTTATTCTGCAGTTTTAAGTCCCCAAAAATGGCTAATTTGAACAAGTGGAAAACACCTCCAGAGTAATGAATCCTCTGAATGACTATTATCTCCTCCTCTTAACCAGATCATTTTTTACTTATTACTGCTCTTTTAAAAATGTTTCAGAATTTTAATTTAATGAAGCAGGGATATTTTTCAACAGTAAGAAAATCAAGAAAAAGAGGGGCATGTGACTTTAGCTTTTGAAAGTTTGGGTTTGATTAAAAAAAATAAAAACTTAATGGTTTTGGTTACATAGCCAAACGTTTCATTTTTGACGGATCAGGACACTTTTGAATACATTTTCTGCAGTGTTTGAAAAATTTGGAGAAAAAAATTCAGGCACCATCCTCATTTCTAAGAATTTTCATTACCCAAATTCATTTGTTTTACCACAAATAATTTTCTTGCTACAGTTCTGCATGCAACTGAAAGTTTGGATACAATTATGCAGAAGTGGGTGTTTTTGTGTGTGAACAATTATTCCCTTGTTGTATGGTCAATTTTATTAATCAAATACATAGCTTAACGTGCACCAAAAATGTATATTTAGGCATAATGTAAGACGTACACATAAAGGATGTACATACAAGTTTAAATTAGATATGTTGAGGTTTTGGAAATGACATTCAATTTTCCCCATTTTGCCTAAACCCAGGTTTTTACTCAAAAAAACACGAATTTTTTAGAAAAACCCACCCACGGTTGGTTTCTTACAACCCCGCTGACTATTGATGTCATTGATATGCTGCTTGTTCCACATCACAACAATGATAGATTTTACAGCGTCTCCATCCGAAGCGGCAGCAGGTCATGGTCTTTTGAGGAGGTTGTTTCATCTCCTTGCTTGCTGTCACCTGCACCAATGATGCAGTAGTGTACAAAACAAACCTTACAAACCTTTTTAAACATATTTAACTAGTGGGATTTTCGGCCCACCAGTAAAAAAAAAAAGGTTCACTCCTAGTCTATGGCCTTTTTTTTGTAAATGATTATGACTCCCACTACAATGTTGTGTCCTTTTGCTCAATGTGGCCCACCAGTTTAAATTTCCTATAAGATGGCCTGGGACGAAACGTCTGATGATAAAAAGCCTCCAACACAGCATAACAACCTGAAAAGTATATATATATATATATATATATATATATAATGTTATTTTGTAAAAGAGATCTTGGCCTTCATTTTTATTTCGCAGGAGGTTCATGGACGTCATCTTGTTGGCACAAATTCTAAACACAAAACTTTAAGAACTCCTGGTCAAACCCCTTAAGAAATTGTTTAAAATTTTTTTGAACTGATATAAAAATGGTGGGAGTTCCAAGCCTCAATAGAAAAACTCATTCTCAAATTGCCCCCTTGTCAAAAATCAAATTGCTCCTTTGTGGGGTGTAGGCCCCAAGTTGGGAATCACCGGTATATGAGTCATTCCCAAAAAAAATGTACAAACCATTTCCAAGACTTAATAATTTTTTTTTACAAAATTCCAGAGCAGTCTGGTAATAATTTTTTTTCTAGTTCTTCATTTAATTCTCTCTCATATGGTATTTCTTTATTTGCTTCATTCAGATATTATCAAATTTAAAAAAAAAATCATTTTTGAAGCAAAACCTCAAAAATTTACCCAGGTTGGAAAAAAAGTGGTTAAACATAGACTTGGTGCAAATTCGTAATTTTTTTCTCAAAAAACTTGGGAGTCATGTTCTATATATGTACGATAGATGAATAAAAACTGGCAATAAAATTTTGAAAAAACAATTTTTTTTCCTTACGAAAACTTTTTTTTTTATTCATGTCCCAAAAATTTTCCAATCTTAAAATGTTCACTCGGTTATGGTCATTTAAGAAATATATTTTTTTACACCAGATTAAATCTGATAACATTTGATCTCATTGAAAGGATTACTTTTAATGCTTGATCAACTTTTTTTGAAATTTGACTTTTGTAAAACGACTTAATATTCACGTTATGTCTTTAGTACCAGATTTTTCATTGTCGGATGCCCACTCTGTTACGTCATTATCATAAATAATGATTTTTTTTCCATCTACATCAACATCAAGTGATAGTACATAGAGATATGCTTCAAAATATAATAAAAAATTCCATCAATCATTCTTAGCGGATAAAAATAATTCAGCCTAATTTGACCACTCTGTTACATCTTCCGAAAATTTGAGCAACAAATTAGAATAGAAACTATGATTTAAAGCATAGTTTCCCAAACTTTTTATTCCATCGCCCCCTTCATCAGAAAATGTTTTCTTGCACCGCCCCTCCCCAACTTAAGTGAACCCATAGGATGCTATATTATTTGTAGCCTCCTTCACCCACCAGGGGATATTGCCCACTTTGGGAAATATTGATTTAAAATAAAGTTTTCTTAATTAGAGATTCTGAAGTTTGAGTTAAATTCAATAAGTTATCTATTCAATTTAAACCCTTCACAACATTCTCCATCATGGAAACAGATATTTTCTGAATTTCATGCCAAGGTGAACTCGGAAAGTCATCTGGTCTTTGAACCCAGGCCCTCTTGCACAGAGTTCACCACAGCATAAAATCCAGAAAATATCAGTTTCCTTGATATATTGGGCTGACAAAAAGCTCTCTCTATCCTCCATCACATTATTTTTTCAGTTGAATACCAAAAAGTAGTACAGATCGTCAAAATCACTGGCAGGCACAGATCCAGGAAGATGTGTCAAAAGGGGCATTTTAGTATGAGTAATGGGCATTTCAGTATGAATAAAGGTCATTATATGACATCACATCCTTTATTTTATGGGACAAAACCATCATTTCCCTATATTAATTTTGTTTCCAGGCTATACTCCCCCTCCCCAAGTGCACTCTGGATCACTAATGTGAGAGGCATAAATGCCAGATTTATACCAACATCAAAACCTATTCAATTTCAACAAAAAAATGTTGAAGTGAAAGAGAAATCATCATGATATGATATACAAGCACGGTCCCTACTTTTAGCAGATTTTAAATATTTCACCAGAACCAAAATTCAAACTATACGGGGGGTCATGTGCTTTTTGAATTTCCTCATGGTGTGGATACCTATTTGGAATATTTGAGATATATTTCTCTCAGTTAAACATTTCTGTCCACTCCATTACAATGGTGTCCACTTTGTTATGGGATGCACTTTTTCAGTTCACAGGCAAAAAACTAGGAATACTTCAAACTAAAATGATAAATTATAAATTACCAACCCATTGTCTGTCAAAAATAAAAAGTGTTGATTTTAAGCAACTAAAAAATTAACTTTTCTTATGTGCTATTTTGAAAAATCCATGAAAAACCATCAAAATGACTTAAAAATTTGACTTTTTTTCTGCCTTTTCTTAGCATGTGTAAGAAATAAGCTGATTTCATTATTTTAAGAGATAAAAACTGCAGAAATAATATTTATTTTTTACAATATTTGTTTATGTAACAGAGTGGACGAAATCCATGACTTTCAGTCATAAAACCCAAAAAATGAAATACTACAAAATAAAAGGAAAAATATTTATGAAATATTAAACTTCAAGTCATTGTCTATTATCTGAGATCAATTTCATTTTTAAACTTCAACTCGGAAAATTTTTCGTTTCAAAAATGTGGAATGCACATTTTTTCGGGAATGACCCAATACACCAAGTTCAACGAAATACGTCCACCAGAATGGGTGCTACATAGGCCTGAGTGGTGTCAGTTTCATTCTAACCATCCTGTGCAAAAAATTTCACATGCATGTTTGTCAAGCTTGCACTTGCATGTGTAGCAGCTTTAAGCAGTACATCTCTGCATCAAATTACTTCAAATAAACTAATGCCATGACACTTATTGCAAAAAAACATGGCAATGCTGATACACAATATTGAGTTCAAGCTATAGATAATTATAGAAGGTACAAATGGAGCAGAACTGTTCCGAACAATTTTCAATTCCAGCTCCAGAAATTGATTGAAAGAGAGAAAAATAAACATAAAGAAGTACTTATGTATAGTTTTTAACAAAACACTTCTGGTGCTTACTTTCCTTCATTTCGAACATCCTCGATCATGTCAACAATTTCATTCATGATTGAAACGGCTGGTTTCTTCGTGAATGAAGGATATGATGTACAGGGAAATAGTGCTTGAGGTTTCCATCGATCCTCTTGCTCTGGATAACGATCTGGAATATCCAGATCATAGTAATCTTCTACAATTCGCCTTGAAGGAGACACTGTTCTGGGATCTGATGAATCTCTACTACCACTTTCTGGGCTTAGATAGTCACGGTTTCTAAGATGACTAGGAATGTGTGTGCTTCTCTTCTTCCTCCTAGAGCGCCGATGGCTGTGGCTACTTGAGCCAGATTTCTTCTCCCTCGAGTGACTATGAATGCTTGAGCCTGGGCTCTTCTCTCTCGAGATACCACTGGTGGTTAAGCCTGGACTCTTCTCGCTTGAGATACTAACAGTGGTTAAGCCTGGACTCTTCTCCTTTGAGAGACTACAAGTGCTCAAGTCTGGGCTTTTCTCCTTTGGCAGACTATGAGTGCTCAAGATTGGGCTCTTTTCCCTTGAAAGACGGCGGCTATTAGTATTTGAGTTCTCTCTTGGACTTCTCTCCCTAGAATAATGGCGACCATGAGAGCTTGAACTTCTCTCCTTGGAGTAACCACGACCGCTGGGGCTGAAGCTAGTTTCTCTAGAATAGCGAATGCTGTGAGGGCTCTGGCTCTTCTCTCTAGAATAACGACGGCTTCTCTCCCTAGAGTAACGCTGCCTGCGAGACTTTGAGCTAATGCCTCTCTCTCTGGAATAATGGTGTCTGCGAGAATTCAGACTTGAGCTTCTGTCTTCAGAATAATGGTGTTCAGAAGGACTTCTATCAGTGGCCAAATGTGCCATTTCTTCATCATATCTTTGAGGAATAGATTTCCGATGACTTTTATGAGTGTCCCGACGCCTGCGATTCCATGAACTAGACAAATGGAAAATATTGTAGCAAATGAAAAACATTGATGCTACTAACAGTTTTATTGATATAATAAACAAATAAGAATATGTGGGTGCATGTGAGGATCTTGGTATACTTTATAAGGTAATTTATTACCAATTCACTCCGTAAGATGCGAGACATATGACATGATGTATGACAGATACTATTCCACAACCACCCTCGTCAGGGAAAGGATAAGGAAATAAGGATGAGTAAAACCTGTAATCCACCTATAAAAATCCCTATGAAATAATTATAAAATACCTTGCTCAGGGGTAGGAAGTGACAAAGTCTATTTCGGAGCAGTTTCAGAGCAGCAAAATATAGGATTCTGAGCAGATATTTATAAATTGAAGCAGCGAAATTAACTTACAAGAACATTTTCGTTAACCCCACCCCTTTCAAAATAAAACTGCACTGTCTTTTGTTGTCAAACATATTTTCATCACCTCTTTTTTTTTTTTTTTTTTCATGTTTCAGGCTTTTGACACCTTGATTGAAAGAGCGGCTATCATAAAATTTTCACAGTCTATTTAAGATGACACACTTTTTGGATACTGAGGGATCAAATACTTTGTGGAAGCCAACAGCACATTTGTTAGAGTAGTAACTTGTGAATTCAGATACACTGAACAGATACAATGCAGACAACGACAACCTCTTTGAAGTAAAAATGATGGTAAATTGCCTCATAACAATAGACTAGAATTGTGTGCAGTTTAGTAAGTATTTCGACTCAACATTTACAATTTTTTTTACAGGCACACATGCTATTAGGCAATCACTTTGGAAGGGGTGAGGAGAGGGTGTTCAATCACAGTGTGTTGGTGTAAACAACAAAAACATTCTGAAATTTTTACAAACTTTGATGGCTTTCCTGACACCAAAACGCTGACTCCTCTTAAATCTGTTTTGGAGAGCGCCATGTTTAAGGCTAACACCTTCCTGAGCCAGTGTGACAAGCACTGTTTGGGAAGGTTGTGTTTGGCATCCATGAAAGAATAGACTGGAGAAGTGAATATTATAGCTGATTCCAGTTATTTTTGAGTACAATCTTTGTAATTCAATTGAACATATTACAAAATTTGTTTACAAAACAATTGTGTGAACATAGGATTAGGTTGAGGCCTTTTTTTTTTATTCATTTCAGTAATCCTGTTTGTTTCATTCTTTTCAAGTGAAAAGAATAAAAAAAGTCTTCCACAAATTCATCCCGTGCAAGAAAGATGATTTATGCTTGAAGAGGGGGGTATTGCCTGGTGGATAACAAAAGAAATATCAAATTTACTCATCTCTTGTATTCTCTTTCCTGAGTAGAAACCGGGGCTGGAAAAATTGCAAAATTTACATGCCCGACCGGGTATGTAACTTAAAAAAATACATGCTCGAATCAATATTTTACATAGCCAAAAACCATCGCATTGTTTTCTCTATTGAGGAAATTTTTCCCACATATTCAAAATGAATGTGCTGTTATGAAAATATGCAGATAATATAGAAAATTAAGAGCATTGCACTACATTAAAAAAAAGTCAAATTACAGTAGAATACTGTTATAACTCACTCTATTGTAACATGACAGGAGTACCTGTGAATTATTGTTAATCAGTCCCATGATTCGCGGATGGGGACCATGCAGAGTTGCCGTCAAAGTTAGAGATTATGATGGCAATGTTTTGCAAGTATAATTAAACATGTGTTCACAATATTTTGCCTTCTCACCGTTGGTGGGCCTAGAACCATCTCACGGTTTATAATGTCAAACTTATACAATCCAAAATAGGCCTAATGTTGTGGACCCTGGCCAGGTCTTCGATGTTTATGGATTTTTGTGTTGCCAGATGCAGACTACCATAGTTGTATAGTATTACTCTAAGTTCATGTGAATATGCTAATTTATTTGTCAAATTTTACGTTGATTCTAGCGCCGCCAAATCTAGATACGGATTGGCTCCGGTAATAATGTGAGATGGGGCTCTTATATGCTGGCAGTGTGCAGTGAATAGACACATTGATCTTTGGACGTTGCATTTCATTTCAGCTGTGATGTTTTCATCCTGCCTCATTCTGTAAGTCATGATTCATAATTTAGCTGGGTGCCTCGGCGCTGTTTGATCCGTTGATCATACTCTTCATCTTCTAGTCAAAAATCACTCTGCCTGTGTTGAAGTTTCTATGAGATGTCGGCTCTCATCTTTGATGACATATTCGTTGGGTTCGGCGTGACGTAGCCTCTTCGGATGTGTGATGCTGTTCCTATGGAGCATTCTTTCAGAAAGTTCACCTGGAGATCGACGGATCAATCAAGAAGTGAACTGTTCGTTCTTGTGACAGTGACATCCTGAAGGGTGTAATCGACGAACTGATTGGGTGAGAACGTTTTGAATATGTGATATATTAATGTTAAAACTCTAAAGAAAATTTACCTGGCAAAATCTAAAAATTAACACTGTAATAAAAGTCTTAAGTAAATAAAATAATTGTCATATATCTGACAAAATTATATAGGGAAAGATAAAAATAGAATCCGGGATGTAACGACAGCTATAATCGCTACACTATGTGACTGAAAAAAAATCACTTTGCTATAGCAAAATTTTGTTATAAAGGAATTTATGATTTTACAAATTTGAACACTCATTATAAAAATTTTGTTGAGAATTTTATTTTTAGGAAAAAATAATGTGTATATTTATGATCTAGATCAGTGATTCCCAACGTGGCCGTTAACGCCCCTGGGGGAGATGGAAGCTATGGGTATAACATAGGATTCTATAGGTAATACAATTATTTTTTTACTTATTTACAATAACCCCAGAAGGCATGAAATACACTTATACTGGAAGAAAAAAAAAAAAAAAAAATAGTCAGAACGGGAAGCACTTCGCATATGGAGTCAGGTCGAAATCCCCAATAGTGGAAGCAAATCTTGCGTAGGAGGCACATACAAGTTCTGATGGAAGACTGTTCCATATTCTTGCCACACGGCATCTATATCCGTGGAAAAAGCAATCCCTTCTAGCCGTTGGTATTCTTATTTGGAAGCGATGCCTACGTAGGTTAACTCGCCTGTCTATGATCTCAAAGAAAGGCTCTCTCGATGGTAGATAAACAATTTGGTGGACTAGTTTGCAGCACATCTTCAGATCTGCAGCGATTCTACGCCATTCCAGTGAGTGTAAACCCAGAAATTGAAGTCTCTGGCAATAAATACAAATACAAATACAACGCCACAACAGGCAAATTGCCCAACGAGGTGGCTGACTTAAGAACATCATGGATACCCGAGCCATTTTTGGTGGCCCTGCCTACTACTGCTACACCACACATGCACTCCGCCCACCCCTCCCCCCCGCGGAACCCCCCAACGAATCGGTACATGCGGGAATGTGCGTGTACGTGTAGTGAAACCTGACGTGAAATTTTTGTTGTTTCTCTGTAATGCTTGTTATGTGTAGTGCTGCCATCTGCCACAGTTTTTCTAACTATGAGTGAAGTGTTATGATTGAATGATTTATCGTTGTAGGACTGTTGCTCTCTGTGGCGAGACTTTTTAACGGGGAGATCGGCTCGCATTTGCGCCTTGAAGTTGGGAACCACAGAAAACCAACTTCAGCCGACCACCGCAATAAGATAGACCGCTCATGCCAGGTATTCGTTTAGTAAACGACCTCTGTGGCTTTTCGAGGAGCTGTATGTCCTTGATTTTGTAAGGGCTCCATACTTGCGAACAGAACTCCAGAGTCAGGCAAACGTACACACAGAAAGCATATGATAAAAAAGAATGCGTTGGGATAAAAAAGGTTGGGAAACTATGATCTAGATAATTAAAAAGGTAATTTCAAAAATAACTCAAAGCAAAACTCAAGTAAATTAAGCATTTTTTTGGACAAGTTAACTACTTAGTTACTTAATATATTTAAGGCAAATAAACTATAATCTTTTTTTTGTACGAGTATTGTGGAAGATCAGGAAACAACAAATTCCTCTAAAGCAGGGGTGGCCAACAGCTGGCCCACGAGGCGATTTTGTGTGGCCTGTGACAAGAGAAAAACTTTTGTTTACTAGTTTTGATTGACAAAATTGAAGTTAATGTAGAAAATTCTAATTTGACAAAAACAATTTATATTTTGAACACACAAACACAAAACTTCTTTGAACATACAGGTCACGTGATTGATTTCAAAAACCTACTGTGGGAGTTATGGAAGTAGCAGTAGCAGATTTTCTTGCGGAATCATCAGAGGTCAGTGATGGTAATCCAGACAAGCAAAATTTCTCTCAAAAAAATTTCCCTTTTAAGTAAGTAAAACTATAAAAAAAAAAAACAGTGAGGCACACAAAAAAGATCTGGCCGAGCTGCGTGCAACTGACAACATCAATTTGCGGGCTAAAATACCCCCAACCAGAAAAATCTTGGGAGAAGATTAAGTTCACCATGTTTGAAAAGTCTGAAAAGAAACCAACACCACATTTTTATTGTGAACTGCTTGGGAAACGTTTCGCAACCATGAAGAAAGCAAAGTCCAAAATCCAGTCATCAGTGGAAATTTCTCGAAGACCGTACACAACGGATCTTCTCTAAAAATCTAATTTGCTAAATTTTGCTAAATCTAGTGAGTGGAAGAAAAATTTGGAAAAAATTGGATGCGTCAACCCCAAAAGTTTTTGTGTCCAGTTTTGTGAACTTGCAGAGTGGATCTCCCAGATTTTGACAAAAACTCTGGAAAAATTCTATCCAGTGAGGAGCCGGAAGCAGACCGCACTTACTGACGTACATTAAATACACCTTCCTAAGTTGTTTACTAGCCTGTCTTTAATCCTACCATCAGCTCTACAGGTAAGATTCTAGTCTAAGAAATCATAATTTTCTTTACATAGTTTCCTGTTTTTTTAAATTCAAATAATTACATGATGATAAAATATCATTCATATACAAGTACAAAACAACCAAGGAGACATTAGTCCCATACTGGTTGTTACAATCAAAATGTTTGTGTATGTTAAGATTACTACAATAAATTATGATTCTTGACAAATATATATTAAAATTATAATGAAATAAAATTAAAAATATGTATTATAAAGATAAGTGAAAAACAAACAACAGAAAATAAGAGAAAGGAAAGAGAAATGTGATTAAATTTAGCATAACAATAAGTGGTGGCAAGATATATACAATTGATGTGAATAATAAAAATGTAACGGGGTTGCCACTTTGCCGTGGTGGGTGCGCTTGAGCGCTCTGACAACATCGAGAGTTATGTCGACGGTAGCTTAGCTACTGGTAGGGCCTCCCAAGCCAGACAGGTCTTCGTGGGATAGGAGCCAGACTAAGAGAGGTGCCTAGGAGATGGTAGGCTCTGATTCCAAACTACCCTGACACTGGGCAGAAGCAATGTCAGTAGTCTTTGACCAGATAGATATTCACAGAAATGTGGAAAGTACTGCAAGAAGAAAGCAATGGCAAGCTACTTCTCATCACTGCCAAGAAAACTCTTATGGATAAGGCTCAAAAAGAAAATACGTCATGTTGCCGGAAGATGGCCCCGAGGTCGGAAAGCCACCACTTTATTACTGGGAAGATGCAAGAAGACTATCCTGGTGGATCCTGGTCTTTTGACCATAATGACGTAGATAGATCAAAGCCTTTAGGAATTTTATCTAATGATGAAAGAAACACTAGGAAATCTTTGAGTTTAACAAAGAAAAAATACAGGATGGGGACATGGAATGTTAGAAGTATGAATAATGGAAAATTAGAAGTTGTAAAGAAAGAAATGGAAAGAACAAAGACATTCTTGGAGTAAGCGAATTGAAATGGACTGTTGCAGGATTATTTCAATCAGATGACTATAAGATTTATTACTTTGGACATGAAAATCATAGAAAAAATGGAACAGCAATAATTATTAAAAATAACATCGATGCATCTGTGTTAGGGTACAACCCTGTTAATGATAGAATTATGTCAATCAGAATAAAAAGTAGTCCAATAAATATAATGATCATCCAAGCGGCGATCAGCCGCTGTGGTGGTCGAGTGGTTATAGTGACGGACTCGCGATGCGAGGATCCGGGTTCGAATCCCACAGTGGTGGTCGGCTGAAGTTGGTTTTCCGTGGTTCCCAACTTCAAGGCACAAATGCGAGCTGATCTCCCCGTTAAAAAGTCTCGCCACAGAGAGCAACAGTCCTACAACGATAAATCATTCAATCATAACACTTCACTCATAGTTTGAAAACTGGTGGCAGATGGCAGCACTACACATGACAAGCATTACAGAGAAACAAAAAAAAAAAAACCTTCACGTCAGGTTTCACTACACGTACACTCCCGCATGTACCGATTCGTTGGGGGTTCCGCGGGGTGGGGGGTGGATGCATGTGTGGTGTAGCAGTAGTAGGTAGGGCCTCCAAAAAATGGCTCCGGGACCCATGGATCCACGATGTTCTTAAGTCAGCCACCTCGTTGGGCAATTTGCCTGTTGTGGCGTTGTATTTGTAAGTATATGCGCCAACAACTGATGCTGAAGAAGTTAGCGATGAATTCTATAATGTACTACAACAAATTATTGATCAAACATCCAGTAAAGATATGTTGATGATCATTGGGGGATTTAAATGCAAAGGTTGGAGATGTGGCAGTTCCAGGTACAACAGTAAACTTTGGGCTTGGAAATAGGAATAAAGTTGGACAAAAGTTAATTGAATTCTGTTCATAAATTGATATTTTCATTGCTAATACTTACTTTAAGCAGCCTAAAAGAATGAACACATGGACATCACCAAATGGCATGTACAAGAACCAAATTGATTACATAATTGGCAGCAAAAGATGGAAAAGCTCTGTGACAACATGCAAGACTCTGCTAAGTGCTGTATGTGGGTCTGGTCACCAGTTACTCATTTTAGAGATGAGATTTAAAGAAAATCAATAAAGGAAAAGCGCCAGCTTTTCATGTACCAGAGGAATATAGAATTTCAACAAGAAACCGTTTTAATGACTTGATCTGGTAGATAGGGAACCAGAACAACTGTGGTCTGATATTAAAAATATTCTAAAGAAGGATGCAAAGAGAATTATTCCAGTAAACAAAAAGAAGAGAACACCCTGGCTGTCAGGAGAAGCTCTTGAAATTGAAGAAAAAGAAGAATAGCTAAGGCTGATGGAAAAGTAAATGAAACCAGGAATTTAACACACAATTTCAAAGACCGGCAAGGAAATATAAAGAGACTTTTCTTAATTCAAAATGCAGACAAATTGAAGACTAGGGAGAACAGGAGACCTCTACAGGATGATTAATGAAATCACTGGCAATTTTAATCCACGTTTCGGTATCATAAAAGAAAAGAATGGAAATGTCTTGAACTCTGAAAAAGACATTGTAAACAGATGGAAAGAATACACAGAAAATATTTATGAGAAATCAAATAGAAAGATAAATAGCAATATAGAAATAAATCATGAACCACCAGTTACAAAGGACAAAGTCAGATGGGCAACAAATCAACTAAAGAATTGCAAACCTCCGGGCATTGACGATATTCCAGCAGAACTTCTGAAAAAAGCAGGGGAAAATATTATCGATGCACTAACATCACTATGTCAACAAATCTGGGAGAAAATAGAGTGGCCCAAAGACTGGGAAAGATCTATATTCACACCCATTCACAAAAAAGGTGATCTTAGAGAATGCTCCAATTACAGAACAATCCCCCTAATATCACATGCTAGCAAGATTCTACTGAAAATTATTCAGAAAAGACTTGCAACTATTATAGAAAGAGAATTAGCAGGGGAGCAAGCAGGTTTCAGAAGAAATAGGGGAACTAGAGGCAGCAAAAGAACGTCAAAAGAAGTTATATTTTTGTCACCACCATGCCACTTGGGCACTGGGCTAGTAATTGGCACATTTCAGGAATGAATGTGCTGAAGCCATGTATGTTTCTGGAAAATGTCTTGAATGGATATCCTGTAAAGAATGCTACATCCACATTTTGAAAATTTGAGAAAGTCTGGTCTTTTTTTCCATGGAATCCTATACATGCTGTTTGAATTTGAAATTCCATCTTGGTCAGATTTTTCAAAAACGTTGAAAGAGTAGATGGAGATATGTAGTAGTATTTTAATGCCATAAATACGTTTTTATTTACTCCAGCATCAACTTTAGAAATGATCTCAAATTTCTCTTTAATCAAAAACTGTTTCCTTTCGAAGGCACTCATTTTGCAACAGAAGAAATATGAAACATTCCTAATGTGTAGCACTGGCCTACCACTGATTTGATTTCTTTTCACACACGCATTGGCTAAAATTTCTTCCCCACAAATCATATAAGAACAACCCTTCTTCCCCCAACAGTTCAGCAAGTTAATTCTCTGAAACCGATTTCACAGGGTCATTTTTGAAACATTCTGTACTCTTTTCGTGTGATATCAGAAACTTGTTTTTAATTGATCATAACAAATTCTCGCAATGCATTATTTCTATGTAAACTTGTTTAAGGATTAGAAAAATTTTTGTTACAAGGTTTTCGCTGTAACAGAATTCATTAAAATTGGATTTGACTGCATTCCTTTGTTTGATGGAATCTTAAAATTTTCTACAGCACTAAGGAATTGCTTACACGACTGATTTTGGACAATTCCCGACCCTGAGTTTTGATCAGTGATGGCCACCTAATCTAATGTTATGTGGTATTACACTAACCTTAACAAATGCAATCAATGAGCACATCGGTTATCCTTGAGCGAAAACAACCGATAAGCTCATTGGTGTGTATGTCAAGTTTTGTAAAAGAACTTTCATAAAACTTTTATAATGTGATCTAATGAAATTTCCCTTTTCGTAACATTTTCCCCCCACATTCAAAACAAATATGTTACCATCTATTGAAGAAAATACTTAAGAATTTAAATAATGAGAATAATAGCAAACTCCTGAAGCATTTACATAAGATTGGGGGGGGGGGGGTGGGGCAACTTACTGGAAATTGAAGAGATAAGGAGTTGCTCTAGACCAACCAAACAGGATTACAGCGTTGGCAAATGAATGGAGCATGTCTTTTAGCACTAACAAGTGCATAGTAACTCATTTTCGTTCGGACAACTCACGTTTCACTTACAAGGTGAATGGTGTTATTATTCCGGATGCAACTAGGGTCACTGATCTGGGTATTCTTATTGATGAGCATCTTAGGTTTTCTGAACATTGTTCAGTGGTGGTCAAAAAATCGAATGGAATATGCTGTTAGGTTTTGGAGACCAAACTTAAATGGGGAAATTGAATTAGTCGAGGGGGTGCAGAGAAGAATCATGCATACTCTTGATGGCACAAGGAGCTTAAGCTATGAAGAAAGACTTGATTTTTTGAATATGTTTAAATTAGAAGAGCGCAGGTGTCAGGGGATATGATTGAAGTGTTTAAAATTTTCAATGGGATGGATAAAATGGACAAGTTATTAATACATTGTCAATCAACTGCTTCGACAAGGGGACAACAGTACCGATTAGTAAGGGACAATTCTAGGTTGTGGTGTTGCAAGTTTTTCTCTAATAGGGTTGTGAATAAATGGAAAAACTTATCTCTGGGGGGTCGTGAATTCGAACACAACTGACACGTTTAAAAATAAATACGATGAACATATTAGGATAAATTGAGAAGCTATCCATACTTAGATGAGACAACCATAATTTTTTTTGGGGAATGTTTTTATAATTTATCATAATTATTGCACTTATTGGGTTGTATTTTTGATAGTTCTGATAGGTATTTGAAATCCATATTTTTTAAGGACATATTTTATGTTCTTTTTTCAGTCGCCTCATTGGGCATTTTGTCTGTTGTGGCCTTTGCATTTGTAAAAATTGTATCTATCTATATATATAAAATTTATTTTCTGTGTGTGCGTGTTCTCAATACAAATTTACAATTTTAGATCTTGAACAATAGGCTACTTCAAAAGTTTGTCAGATGGGCAAAAAACTGTCAGGCAACAATAATTTCAGAATGTTTACTTTGGTTACCACGGTTCCCTAGCAATGCGTTTCAGACATGTATACGCCTTTACAATGGTTTGCCATTTCTTTAATGCTGCCAGTATTATGTATCATAGTTTATATGCCTTTATAATGGTTTGTCACTTTTTCAATCTGCTCGGTAATTGAAGAAAACCGGGCAGAGCCGTGTATTACACAGCTCGTATATATATTTTTACATTTCTTATTTGTTTGTAAACACAAAATTTCCCATAAACTCTAAAAAAATTGCTCACTATTTTTTGGATCTTTTACATGCTCCAGGCATGTTGGGAAATACATTGCCCAGCCCTGGTAAAAACAAAGGTTTTCCTGTTTTGTAGACATAATGCTGGGACCTAAACTATATATATATAGCTGAAATTAGTTGCCAAAAATACACTAGGAAAGAAGGATTAGAATTCTGGATTTCTTTAAACCTTTATTATCAGCAACTAAACATCATTAACTATCAACCATGTATGGTACCCACACCAGGTCAGGAGTGATTTTATCCATAACTCTTCAGTACCTCATTAGCTGTATGATTGAAAAAAAAGAGGGACAAAGAGATAGAAGAAAATTCAGAGGTATCTCAACTTACGAGATAACAGTAATTTCTTGTCCTGCACCGTCATGTGGCCTGCCGGAGAAAAAAACACTGGATAGAATAAAAAATTTGGAATATTGTCTGCATTTATGGGTAAGGCCTAATGCAATATTGTACAGGTATTCTTAGCTTTACGCGGTTTCGATTTACGTGATTCTGCAATACACGATTTTGAAAAGTTAATTTTAGAAATTGTGTCCTGCAAATTTTGGTGTATAGTTCGATATCAGTTCTGAAAATGGGCTTGCAAATTAGAGGCATGCCATAAATAAGATGACAAAGTCTGTTGGATTTGATGATAAAGATAAGACATATATGGAAGAAATGCTTAAATCCGTCTCGCCAGATCTCACAAATGAGTATCTTTTGGTAACACATCGACAATGCCATCAGAATTTTAATCGAAGAAAATGATCCTAATGAATCTATAATTGTCATATTTGCAAGGGGCATTCACAATTTCCAAATTTTGCTCCTAAAGTTTTTATAAAGAGATGGACAATGCTACTTGTCAGCTGAATTTTGACTGTTTTCATTTAAAAAGTTATCAGTCATACCAGGTTCTCCTGGAAAAAAAAACATCTACATTCACTAGAATCAATCAGAAATAGTGAAGACAGAGAGAAATGAAAAGTATTAAATTTATTTATATAGCCTAAATTTAAAAGGTTTATTTATAAGTTTAAATAATTAATTTATTCAAAACAATTATTTTGTTGCTTAAAGCCCCTTTTGAAGAAAGTCCCTATTTTGCCCATGTTAATTTCTACTAATTTTACAAGATTTCATCTTATACGATCATTTTGTGGAACCAATTAATCACATAAAGCGAGGGATGCCTGTACAATATATAATCACAATTTTTCTTAAAAAATGTTTTCCATGTACTATGAAATAATTATAATGCACTACATGCTATGATGTATAAAACAGAGCTTGACGAATCCCAGTTGCCAGGATGTCACTGCGAATAAAAAATTGGCATGTTTGCCTGAAATTTCCAATGTGTGATTACTGAATTGGGATCTGAGAACACAAAATTTTTTGTGAAATTTATGTTGGCATCTGTACCTTCCAGGAAAAGGAATTTGAACAATTTTTTTGGGAAAAGAAATTGGCTCTGGCACAATTTTTTTTTCAATTTGTCAAGCCGAGTTATAAAAGCATGAAATATGAACTAAATTATAAAATAAACTGAATTTTGCATCTGAAAGATACAGATTACTTACCACTTATATATCTTTTTGTGGCACAATATTACCTATTTATTCACTTACATAAAAATAACTAAGTTTTTCAAGTCAAGCCAAAATGTTCACTATTTAATAGTCAAATAAATCCAAATCATCAGTTTCTGAATCAAAGAGTTACCATATCTCTTGCCCTCCCATAAGCTAGCATGTAATAAAATTTTGGGAAGGTTTTTGAATGTTGGTCCATTCCTGGCATGCGTGGAAAAGTGCAGTTAAATAAAGATAACAGGACATACACACACAGAAGACACTGATGCTAATTTATAATGAATGAATAAATAAATAAACAAATGAGAATAAGAATAATGGTTTTTTTTACTGTACAAAATGTGTTTTGCCCTAGAATTTATTAACGGTAACAAAAACTGTATCTACTATTGCTCTAAAATTTAGTTATTAAAGGCATTCATTAGCCAAGTTTTTCTTTTTTTTCTATTTCTTTCTATTTATAAACGACAACAAACATGAAAAGCTTAGAGACATGGCTTGGGCATAGTTTTTCATAAACTACAAACTTAACAAAGGATCCAAGTGCTTTCAAAAACTACCTGAGAAATGTTTTATTATCACTTAAGTGAAGTAAGTAAACAAAAACAGAGCAAAGTTAGGAAAAAACATAATTAAATACAGATGAACCATTTTACCCGCATTTAACACTGTCTTCTCCCAACTTTCCTCCGTTTTTTGAATATCTCAGCAAACATTGCCCTTAGAAACATGGAATTTTTTTTGTTGGCATAATGAGAGACAGCGCAAAAACTTTGTAATTGGGTTTTTGAGTACAGGGTATAAGTTAAAACACACAGCACACCATATGTAAACGCCACCATATGTAACACCATCTTGTGTAAACGCTTACACGAGATTGGAATTGGGGGCAACTTGCTGAATTGGATAGAATCGTGATTAAGAGATAGGTCGCAACAAGTTATGGTGAACGGGGAATTCTCTGGTTGGACAGATGTCACAAGTGGAGTTCCTCAAGGAAGTGTCCTTGGCCCCATACTTTTTTCACTTTTTATCGATAAACTCAATCAGGGTATCGATGGGATTACTAGCAAATTCACAGATGATGTGAAGCTAATGGGGGTAATCAGGAATCAAAGCGATAGGGGAGTTGCTCCAGACCAACTTAAACAGGATTGCAGCATGGGCAAATGAATGGAGCATGACGTTTAGCATTGATAAGTGCATGGTCGCTCATTTTGGTTCAAACAACCCATGGTTCCCTTACGAGTTGAATGATGTCACAGATTTGAGAATTCTCATTGACGAGCGGCTTAGGTTATCTGAACATTGTTCAGCGGTGGTAAAAAAAACCCGAATAGAATGCTTGATCTCATTTTCAAAAAGGTCTCTTCGTGTTCTCCTAAAGTTATTCTTCTGCTTTTTCGAGGCTTAGTTCGTCCTGGACTGGAGTATGCTGTAAGGTTTTGGAGACCATACCATAGACTTGGTTGAAGGGGTGCAGAGAAGAGCTACACGTGTCCTCGTTGGCACACGGGGCTTGAGTTATGAAGAGAGACTTCATTTTTTGAATATGTTTACATTGGATGAACGCAGGTGTCGAGGAGATATGATCGAAGTGTTCAAAATTTTAAATGGGATGGATAGGATGGACCATGAACTTTTAGTACACCGCCAATCGACTGCTTTTACAAGGGGACACCAATATCGATTGGTGAGGGACAATGCAAGGTTATGGTGTCGCAGGGAATTTTTCTCTAATAGGGTTGTCAATAAATGGAATAGCTTACCCCCGGAGGTAGTAAATTGTAACACAATTGACACATTTAAAAAGAAATACAATAAACATGTTGGAGTAAATTAAGAAGCTATCCATACTTAAAATAAGACAACAATAATATTCTTTATGGGCATTGTATCATGTGTATATATTGTTTATAATTTTTGTGATTGTGTTTTTAATTGGGTTGCTGTATTTTTGAAATATATTACATCCATATTTTTATGGGCATATTTTTCTCAACCACCTCGTTGGGCATTTTGCCTGCTGTGGCATTGTATTTGTATATAAGTTAAAATTTTTATTTTGATAACTATATACAACCCCCTTTCAACCTAAATGGCATATCAGAGTACTACACGTTACTTAAATACTTTTTTCTAATTTCTCGAGGACCAACGGTTCACAAAATACTATATGCCCTCTTACCTATATACTCATTGGAAGCTGTTGTACCTTAAAACATAGTAAACCTTGAAATAGTTTTCACAGTATTGTACCCTAGTTGATGTTTTCGAAATGTAAGAGATTAGAGAAATAAATAACCCCACAGCTTAATGATGTTTCAGCTTTTTGTGTGGGACGCTAACAGAGATTTTGCAAATATCTTTTAGTAACAAAATTATGTGCTTATTTTTGCAGTTTCCTTTTTTTCAACATTGAGAGATTAAAGATTAGAGATGTAAAATTCGTGAGAATAATATTTGGGAGAATATTCTCTGGAAAGATTACTATTATAAATAACTTGAGAATATTCTTACTGTTCTTAATGAGAATATTCTTCAGTTATGTACTGTTATTGGTTAAAACCAGATAAAAATCAAGAACATATATAATATTTCGTTGCAATAAAAATGAAAGAAATAATATTTGTAAATATTTCAAGTGATGTGTAACAATAAGAAACCACAAAATTCAATGTCCCCATTCCCTTCACCTCAAAATTTCATGAAATATGAAAAAGCTGTAGATATTGATCCATCCAGATTCATTTGGGCCAATACTAAACTCAATACCAGTAATATGATACAGTTGTTGATGCTCCTATAACAATGCACATTGATTGATACACAAAAGTACCTTTTTGCTTAACCCTTTTTCTTTTGCAATTTCTTTCTCAGCTCTGCATAAGCAATTTCATAGTAAAAATAACTAAACCCTATTCAAAATACCATAACTTTTTCCCCCTCAGAAAATAAGCTTTCTTTTTATTTTCATCAAATGCAAGGTATAGAAAGGAAAATGTCCCGTTGAGACACAAAAACCAGTTTCTAAAAATATTTAACCCCATCAGAAGTTCCTATAGTCTATTGACGATGTGAAGATAAAAGCAATGAAAGTTAGTGACCACTTAGCACAAGCCAGAGCCGTCCTTAGGGGGGTTGGGATGGGTCCCCCATGTTTTGGAAAGCCCACACTTGCAGTATAATTTCTTTCCAAATTATGAATTTTTACTAATTAATTCTGGATTCATTTCTTTCATAAATTCTGGAATCATTTCTTTCATAAATTCTGGAATCATTTCTTTCATAAATTCTGGAATCATTTCTTTCATAAATTCTGGAATCATTTCTTTCATAAATTCTGGAATCATTTCTTTCATAAATTCTGGAATCATTTCTTTCATAAATTCTGGAATCATTTCTTTCATAAATTCTGGAATCATTTCTTTCATAAATTCTGGAATCATTTCTTTCATAAATTCTGGAATCATTTCTTTCATAAATTCTGGAATCATTTCTTTCATAAATTCTGGAATCATTTCTTTCATAAATTCTGGAATCATTTCTTTCATAAATTCTGGAATCATTTCTTTCATAAATTCTGGAATCATTTCTTTCATAAATTCTGGAATCATTTCTTTCATAAATTCTGGAATCATTTCTTTCATAAATTCTGAATTTTCTGGAATTCAGAAATCCTGAAATTTAATCACCCCCTGGCAGTTGAGTGGTTAGGGGTCTGGATTCGAATCCTGATCCAGGCATGGATGTTTACTAACACTAACAAATTCCCTGGACAGATCATCAGGGATAATAATAAGTGAGGATCACGTTATTATTACTAAATCAGTTCTGGAATTATTTTCTTTCATTCTCAATTTTCATTGGTGCTAGAATTATGTCATTTTTTTCATATTTTCATTCATCTATTCTGATATTAATTTTCAGACAATTTCCTTCATTAGGTGCTAATTTTGATTGGTTCTGGAATTATTTCTACCATCAAATCAAATTTTTTTTCAGTTCAAAATTTTCATTATTTTTGTTAATTTACATTTAATTGTGTATGTTTTTCGTATATATGTTTTCAACGCCTGTATGTTTTGCAAAAATGTATGAATTTTTGGATGCTGATTCTCCAGTTTCATAGAATGTAAAAAAATCGCAGCAAAGCCCTCCTGCCAAAATTATTAAGACGCCTCTGGCCTCGTTATTATTTCTGCACTAGCCCCCCCCTCCCCACATCTGGTAAGAGCGGCTCTGGCACAAGCAGTGATTACGGTCATCATTTTCACAAATTTTTACACTAAAGAAATCATAGACACAATGAGACTGAAAAAACAAAAATAGAAAACCAGTAGAAGCTGAATTTCAGACTACAATGGTTGTACAGTTAAAGGGATTGAAAAATGAGAACCCTTTCATTTTCAAAATGGTTTCTCTCCCCCCCCCCCCTCCACCCATTTGACATTCATTCTTTATTTCCCAGAGAGACTCCATTTCTCTTTAACTCTAATCATCAACATATTTCATCAGTAGGGTCTAACATTCACTCAGCTTGTATGACCAAACATGAAGGTTTTTGCATTGCAAAGTTATAAGTATGAATTAAGGTTTTTTTCTTAACATGTCACAGTAATTTGTATCTAAAGGACAATCAACCTGTGATAGCTCTTTAAACTTTTCTTGCTTTGTTCTGATATTTATCTCCTATTGAATAAAGCATATGAATATCAAACATGTTTTCCTGCTTAAAATGTTGTTAACTGTATGTGATTTGGCTTGTATTTTTATAAAATCAGTTTGCATATTAATGTTTCTCTTGTAAAATAAGGGATGCTCAATTCGAAACTTCCAAAAAGACAAATGAAATTGCAATCTAATTTATAATTTTAATTTGTTCCAAAAAAGTTACTCTCATTAAAAACTATCGAAGAAAATCGTTCACGATAGTTTTCAACTTCAAACCTACTCAAAATGACAAAGACTTATCAATTTAATTTCATATCTCAAATATTAATACCGATATAAAGAATATTTTAACAAGGTATGGTGTACTTTGTGTAGAATTACAGTAGTTTTGCTTATAAGATAAATAATGAGCACAGCTAGGAATGAACAACTCCCATACATTTTCCCAGAACTGCCATAGTTTAGCTAATCTTTTTGATTATCCAGACTTGAAAATATATAAAATTATTTTAAACACTTTGATGTCTTATAATTTAAATTGTTATTCATATATATCAAACGTAAAGCATCCTATCATCTAATATATTGATTCACATCCCAAAACTATTCTGCAAATTATCATCAACCCTCAGGGAGGGGGGGGGGGGAGGAGACTGCTGTAAAGGAGCAAATCAAAAAGCATTTAATCTTTTTTCTTCCTAAACATTGCCATGATCAAAAATTCAGTCACCATATGTAAAAATAGTAGTCAGACAGTGCCATTGCATTTGACTTGTTCAAAGCAACCAAGTTTTCTCGTATCTGATGAGTATCTCCCCCACACTTCTAATTCAGGTTCTATTATATGCACTTTTAGACACTAAACTATTGGGGTATTTTGAACTCACCTGTCATTAACTCCTTAATTGACAGTGTTTTTTGGTTCATAGTTTTGGTGTGTTTCATTTCTCCATGGCATGTGCTATATATATTATTCATAAGAAATTTGTTTAGAACTCCAAGTTTGAGGGAAAAAACCTGAATTACTTTCTGCCACCATTAGTAGATACAGGCTCTTAAAAAAGGGAAGGTGGATCAATAGTGAAGGGGGAATTTTTCACCTCAACCCTCCCTATAGCCCCATTCACATGTGTAATAAAACATTCCGGGAAATTCCCGGCAACAGGGATTTTCGCTACAACCCGTTCACATGACGTTAGATTATGCCGGTAATCCTCCCTCTTTTTTCCAGAAGTCGTCACTGGTTACGTGGGTTGAACAGAAGTGATTGATTCAAGATCGCTGCCGAAGGAGCTTAAAGTAGTTTTCGCGGTGCAAAGGATTATGGGAGAGAAGGTCGGTATCGACCTCCAATCCACCCCAAGAAAGATGGGCTTTTTTTGATGAGCTTCTCTCCCACCTTTTTCTTCCCTACGAGGGGAAAAAAGTTGTCATGCCGGTAATTACCACCAAAGTGAACCCCAATCTTGCACATGTGAACGGGGCTTATGATAAAAATTTTTTGGGGAAGGGGGCACCCCAATTGACCTCCTTGTATTTCCCTATGTCTACTACCACCCAGAACAGGAAGATTCTATCTGAACTACAACTAGGCAAATAACAATATATTTTCCCATTAAATAAAATTTTACATTTCTACTTTAAATTGTTAAAACTATCATCCATCTTTCCTTCTTGTTTGATCAGCAAATGAAATTGGAAATCATATTTTCATTCAACGAAACTTTTCAAATCAACAAAGGTTAAGAATATAACAATTATGCACAGATAATATAATTGAAACTGATTAACTAGTCACACAAACAATTTAAGGCAAGAAATGAAATTCATGACTATCGATCAAATTTATCCAGCCTTTTACAACTTTAAAATGAAAGCACAAAAGGTTTTTAGTTTTCTAATGTAAATAGTCTTCTTGTCAAGACTTCTTAAAAATTTGACTGCAAAAATACATTGTTTGTCAAAATACTAATATTAATATGAGTCTTAATGCACGGGCAATGTGATGGTCTAACATCTTGAGAATACAGGTTCGAATCCTGCAGGTGGTATGTGGTGGTTGTCTGAAGTTCGTTTTTAGTGATTTTCTAACTTCTAGGCATAAATGTGAGCTAGACTTTCATTTGAAAAAGTCTTCCCACAAGAAAGCACACAGACCAGACCTTCAACTTTAACACTACATTTGCACAAACACAAAAATTCATTTTCACTTCCAATATGAAAGACAGATGAGAGCATTTCTAGAATACGAAACACACATAAATTTGACATCATAAATATGTATTCTCGTTGGGCATTTTGCCTGTTGTGCCGTTGTTTTTGTATTTTTTTTTTTTTTGTATTTGTAAGGACTACACACATTCCAGCATAAACCAGTTTGTTAGAAATCTTCCAGAGGAATCTTTATGAGTGCATGTTACAGTAGTGTAGTAGTAACTTTGTAATGCACCCAAATGTTGGATTGAAACAGCAAGAATATTACCATTCTCTGTAAAAAAATATTGACTAAACATTTCATGATACATGTGCTACGCAGAATGCAACCAAATGGCCTAAATACATATTGAGTGTATATTTGATTATATTTAGTGTAGATGAGAACTGGACCTTGAAATTGATGCACATCTGATCAAGAGATTTTGATTCACTGACTTAGCTTGTTTCAATTACACTGGTAATCAAGGTTCTACTACATGCATATTTATTGGCAGCTTCAAAGACTATCATGGATTTTAGAACTAAGGATACCATAGCTGTAAAGATCCAATAGCCTTATTGTATAGATATTTATATGCAATAGGAAGAATAATACAGCAAAACTCCAATATTACAGATATTGCTGTATATATTGGTCCAGTCCAGGCCCACTTGCTATAATGTTAATATTTTCCATCTTCAATAAATCATGTACAATGATTCTTCTTTCTGGTCCTTTGAGCACTGATATACAGGAGTTTTACTGTAGCTGCATCTAATCTGCGTGTGTATGTGTGTAAGCTATACATAGGTTTCAAGAGAGCCCAAGCAAATACATATATTTTTAACGTGTTTCAATTTTATAACTTAAAGTTTCACTTGTTGAGAAACAAGTGTAATATTCTATGATAAATAAGAAAAGCTGGTAATCTCACACCGAAATTTTGAAAAATTTTGGTATAAGATTATATGCATGAAAACATACCGCTCAGGATCTCTGTAGTGATTGGATTTCTTTTCTTCTTTCTTACGATCGCTACGACAGTCTGATTGCTTCAAAGAACTGTCGGATATTTCCTCAAATGAAGGTGCATCACTTTCACTTTTGCTGTTCTCTTCGCATCCATAACTTACAATAATTAAAAACAAAACAAAACCACTCTCTTACCCTTATAAAAATTATCACAAGCATTTTAATCATTACAGGTAGAATCACCTTTTCACATTGCAGATTACTCTAACTTAAAAGTAGAGTTATAATTATATATTTTAAGAGATAAGAAATCTTTATAAGTATTTGATGACCTGAATACTGGGTTCAACCCCTCCCCCTGCATAATTTAATGGACTAATTAACAAATAAATATTTTGGATGTATTAGTATTGTAAAAAGATATTTAAGACATATGAATACAATAGAAAAAAGGTAAGTAGTAGATTCAGACTCTAAAAATACTTAAGTTATGAAAATTCTATTTACTCAACAAGTCCTCGGGTCTTATCCATGCTGTTATCTTGATCTTGAATTTCAACTGCTGGAAAATCTTTTCCCACTTTAATCAGATTTGGCTTTTGATCAATGGTGAGAATATTCTCCACAGACTTTCCTGATTCTTTTAAGATTAAATTCTCTGTTATTATCAAGTCTTTGCTTTCATTGTCACTTGCAAGCTCCATATCACTCTGAAAAGTTAAGATCAAAGGAGACGTTTCTGTTGGTTAACACATTTCATAAAAAGATTTGGCAATAGCAGAAGCTATTGCTGATCTTTTCCACAATATACAGCGCGATCAAAAACTCAAAATACAAACTTTTAAGGGAGTTAGAAAACACAAAAACAACACAGAATCTCATAGGAATGTCTGACCGGAAACACCAACCTGATCAGCTGGAGGATGAACGAAGATGCAGAAATGAAAAGCCAATAATGTGTGGAAAAACTCTTTATTTAGCGATACTTTACACAAGGACAGCACGTGTACATGTTAAGTTTCACAACTAGTGCACAAAGTTCTTACCATCCAGTTTTTCACGTTTCATATAGCAGATGCATTGATTGTCAAACCCTTTCAAAAATACCCAGCATTTTTGAGCAAATAACAGCGTCCTCCAGCGTGCATAACTGTGGATGATAAGACCTTTGAGCACTTGTTGTAAAACTTAACGTGCACATGTAGTGTTCTCGTGTAAAGTATTGCTAAATAAAGAGTTTTTTCATCCATTATTGGCTTGTCATTTCTGCATCTTTGTTCATCCTCCAGCTGATCAGGTTGGGGTTTTGGTCATACATTCAAGTACAAATATACAAATACAACGCCACAACAGGCTAAATGCCCAACGAGGTGGCTGAGAAAAAGATGTCCATAACAAATATGGATGTCATATTTCAAAAATACAGCAACCCAATTAAAAACATAATCACAAAAATTATAAACAATATATACACGATACAATGTCCATAGAATATTATGGTTGTCTTATTTTAAGTATGGATAGCTTCTTGATTTACCCCAACATGTTTATCATATTTCTTTTTAAACGTGCCAATTGTGTTACAATTTACTACCTCCGGTGGTAAGCTATTCCATTTATTAACAACCCTATTAAAGAAAAATTCCCCCTGCAACACCATAGCCTTGCATTGTCCCTCACCAATCGATACTGGTGTCCCCTTGTAAAAGCAGTCGATTGGCGGTGTACTAAAAGTTCATGGACCATCCTATCCATCCCATTGAAAATTTTGAACACTTCGATCATATCTCCTCGGCACCTGCGTTCATCCAATGTAAACATATTCAAAAAATGAAGTCTCTCTTCATAACTCAAGCCCTGTGTGCCAACGAGGACACGCACAGCTCTTCTCTGCACCCCTTCAAGCTGGGAATCTGGAAGATTGCATGGCTCTACAAAGAGACCTACAGACTCTCCATGATTGGTGTAGGGCTAATTTCTTCCAGCTCAATGTTCGAAAATGCCACGTTATCAGCTATACAAGAAAATTGTCATCGACCGAATTCGACTACACCATTGATGCTGTCTCGATCAGTCGTGTTTCCGTAATCAAAGACCTTGGGGTTTTCTTTGACTCCAAGCTTGCATTTACCAATCATATATATATGATCTTACCAATAAATGCTTAAAACTGCTAGGATTTGTTGTCAGGAGCAGCAATAATTTCAAATCAATCGCGACACTTTTCAGAACTTATGTGCTCCCGAAACTAGAGTACTGCACTATTATATGGAGTCCTCACAACAATCTAGACTCATTGATACTAGAAAGAGTCCAGACAGATTTCTACGTTACATGTTTTACAGGCAATTTCACGTCTAGATAAATGACATAAGTAACTGAACTGCAACGTTTTTTCCATTTCCATCATTGGAATGCAGAAGAAGTTACCTTCGCTGTTTGTATAAAATTGTCAATAATATAATTGATGACTGCTACCTTCTTCAACTTGTTGATTTTTCTGTGCCAATTGCAAATAGGCCTGTTTGGCAAACTTTCGCCTCCCTAAACCCCGAACAAATATTTTCAGACGGTCCTCTATTTTGGAAATGTGCAATATATATAATCAGTGTGATGTGAAACCAGATATGTTCAATTCAACTATAAGTGAATTTCTTAAAAGTTATAGGTGAGTATTGAATATACATGTCATTATGCTTTTCCGTATGTATTTCTATTGTTCCACTCGTTTTTGTTTTTTTGTAGTTTGTTGTATTTGCGCTTTTGTATTTTTCTTCTCTTGTCCATCTCTGCAATTGGGCAATCCTTGCCTGTTGAGACGTGAATAAATAAATAAATAAACCAAGTCTATGTCTCTCTGTAGGTATGGTCTCCAAAACACTTTACAGCATACTCCAGTCCCGCACGAACTAAGCCTTGAAAAAGTGGAAGAATTACTTTAGGAGAACGCGAAAAGACCTTTTTGAAAATGAGACCAAGCATTCTATTTGCTTTTTTACCACCGTTGAACAATGTTCAGAAAACCTAAGCTGCTTTACGATCCTAGATTGTACGTCTCTCCAAGAGTGTGACGTCATCTTCCTCACGTAGACGTACGTTTTTCAGCTACGTCACTGCATTAATGCGGAGAGAATTTCTTCCTAGTATGCAAATAAGCCTAGATGGCGCTTGGAGCATTAACTCGTATAAGAAGGCGTAGTTCCTTCTTACTTGTGCCTTTTTTGTGATTTGTTTGTGCGTGAGCACTGCTGGTGTGCTAAGAGCATAGGCAGAGATAAGACTTGGAAGTCGGGGGGGGGGGGACATGGTCACTATTGCTGGGGAGCATGATGATGATGTGCGTTAATTCATATATACATTAGATCAGTCAACTCCACCTTTGACACTGGGGGGGGGGGACAATGCCCTCCCACGCCCTCCCGTATCTCCGCCCACGGCTAACAGTACTCCATCTTTGGAAGCGATCTGCCAAGTTATTGCTGAGGTCTCTGAAAAATAATGGATTGAACTTCCCTCTTCACTGAGGATCACCTACACCAGAAGTTGCCTATGCCGAGTTGTCAGATAGACTCTTCTCGATCTGCTATGCTGGACTAACCTACCGCTCTTTAACGCTCTTGCTTTGTTCTCATCTGATGAAATAAATCCAGTATCTGGAGCCCACGCATCCATCGCCACCAACTGGAACATACGCATTCATCGTTGCCAATCGTTCACTATCACAGACTGGAACCTATGGACTCGTCATCGCTGGTACTGGAACCTACGACCTCTTCACCGATCGTTCATCACCACCTATCGGACCCTACGACCTCATCACTGCCGACCAGACCTACAGACTTGTTGTCGACTACCCATCTCCACTGAGTGGATCCTTCTAACTCATCTCCGTCAACCAGACCCTACGAACTCGTTACTTGTTGTCAAGAGGACCATTTGTGGACTTGCCTCGACCCCTTCGAATTCCCCGACTCGTGAAGGTGATTAACTTTTCAGTTCAGAATTCTTGGTTAGAAAACCTAATAAATTATTTGCTCATTGTCAATGTGCCTTTGCCTGGTCACTTGCAGCGGCACATACAAAAACCCTTAATTGCAATGAAAACGTTGCATTTAAATTGGAGGCACCAGTAGGATGCATCGCTCTTTGACCAGAGACACAATTTTTTTTGACATTTGAACAAGTTGTCAGTTATGAATAATCAAGATTCCTTGTTAGATTATTTCGATGGTTTGCCCAGTTTTACTAATGATCATGACTTGAGTGGTTCTGCTGTAGAACAAAATGTTGAGCTGTTTAGGACACGCCCTATTCAGGTTTGAGATAGGTTAGCTGGGAACCTAAGTTACATTTTTCAGGTGAGGGATCGGTAATAGATTTCTTGAATAGTTGTGAAAGCTTTTTTCGAGTGACTAATATTCTTGAAAATAAGGTGGATTTTGCCATAACTGCATTAGAAGGTCGTGCGTTGGAATGGTGAAATCGGATTGGGAAACGAGAGTTGAACTCTCAGAGTGAGCTAGATTACTGGAAGAGTTTCCGTGATCTTTTAATAGGAACATTTTCGGAGTTCAGGTCATGAGTACAGTTAGCACAAACCTTTTTTTCAGGTAAATATGTTTTGGGAGATATTGAGAAGTTCGTGTTGCGAACAGTTGAATTGTATTTTCAGTTTGATCCTAAAGTTTTGAACTTGGAGGTTGTAGAATTAGTTACGTTTCAATTACCAGAAGAGTACCGTAATTTGTTAAATGTGAAAGGTCCAAAAAAAGTTCACAAACTTTTTCTACTGTTGAGAGATTTGAATGCTAAAAGGTCAGATGGTACAAATAGAAGTCTGTAAACCTTAAGAGACTGTGAAACAAAGTCATTGTTTTTCCTGCAATGAAATTGGGCATTTTAGTAGAAATTGTCCAGTTACTCTAATTCGGAGTCTTAGGTCAGAAAACCATGTGTCGGGTACGGTGGATGGGGAAACGCATCCGAAGTTGACAAATGCCCCGTAAATGATTTTCTGCATCCTGTAGTGGTCCTCAATGGTTATGCGTGTAAGGGGATTATTGATATGGCTGAGGATGTTTCAATTGTTGATCCCAAGATTGCAACGGTGTTGATATCCAGAGGTGCGAAATTGGAACTGTGGCAGGGTTATGAATTTATTTCGGTGTTTGGACAAAAATATCAACCGAGATGGTTACTTCCTGTCGAAATTGAGATTAAAGGAATTGTTTTGAGGACTAAAATTGCCATTTTGCCAGGAGCTACAAAAAACTTGTTAATTGGCAAAGATATTTTGAACTTATTTGAATTAGTTGTTGATTTTCGATATTGTGAGTTACGCGGTGGCTTGGTTCAGTATAAAGGAAATGTACAATGGGATAAATTGAAAGCATCTGTTCAGCAGTCTGATTTGGCGGTTCCTCACAAAAGAAGTGGTTCAGGACTTGCTTGAAACCTATTCCGATATGTTTCGTGATTTACCAGGAAAAATGAATGTTGTTGAACATCATATAGTGACACGTGGATCTCCAGTATTTAGGCCCCCTTTTCAAGTTGCTGAAACATAAACAAGACATTTTGGAAAAAGAGGTTTAGGAGATGTTGAAAAATAACATTATTGAGCCTGCGTCTACTGGATGGAGTTCCTCTGCTTTTTTGGTGCCTAAAAAGGAGGTGAGTGGAGATTCGTGATAGACTATTCCCAGGTGAATAAGGTGACGGAACCGGATCAATATCCCTTACTCCAGATAGAGGAGATAATTCAGCGAATAGGTTCATCCCAGTACGTGACTACCTTAGATCTTTGTTCTGGGTACTGGCAGGTCGAAGTGGCGTATGAGGACAGAAATAAAACTGATTTCGTTACGAAAACCGGAATTGTCAGATTTCGTGTTATGCCCTTTGGACTTTTATATTAGTTAGCTATTATTTTATAAAGTATACATATATTTTTGGACTACCAAGAGAAGAAAATAAATACAGATGAACATAACATATATGTGTTTAAATATGAATGTATAACATTATGCCTTTGATATCTAGATAAATTTTGTAGAATTATATTTTCATACATATTCTTCAATTGATTACTCAAAATTATTATATTTTCAGTAATTTTAGAATGAATTCAAATGAAATCAAGCATACAATTTTATTGAAATGAACAGCAATAAACATCCATTTCGAAAAACCAATCTTACCAAGCTCCTCTCCAAGCTCTTCACCACCTGTTGCTTTTCATTCCATTCATCTATATCAAAATTTTCCAACCATGGTGGACCAACAAATAGTGAAAGTCTAGCCTCAAGCTGTTAACAAAATATATTAATATCAACAAACAAAGACAAAAATTTAGAACTTTACAAAAAAACCCCCCAGTTTCTATAATGCATAAAGTGGTTCAACAAGAATTGAATTTTTCCTCATTTGACTATAAATTTCATTGCAAATGGAGAGGGGGAAAAGGCAATAAAATCATAAACAAATAATAATAATAAAAAAACAAAGAAAACATACAGAATGGTTTTCATCTTTATAAAGTAAAAGGCTGAGCTTCATCAACAAGAACTTGCTTCAATCAAAAAGACTGCCCCTTTTTTTCCCCATTCACAAATGCTATATGTTAAGAATATCATCCGCAGATGCGGCAGTCGTCACCAAATTGGTGCTCCACGCACTCCGGAATGAACAAGTTGCTAAACAGCAATGGTAGAGCAATTTCATTACAATTATAACATCTAGTAACATCAGTATTTCATACCACCCTGCCTCCTTCCAAAAGTAATTATGAAGCTATTGCTACTTTCTGTGTAAGACACAAAAGTGCAATTCCCAATGAGAGAGAGTAATGCAGCAAAAGGTATCTTAAGAGGCAATGTTTTGCGCAATAAAATTGTTCATGGGAACTTGCTGGGTAAAATTCAAAAATTAATTTGGAGGGGGGGGGGGCTATGCCCTCCTTTCTTATTTCGTGACTTTGTGACTGTTTCTCATCTTGGAGACTTTTCCATGATGGAAAAGGTACCTAATAACATCCTGAATGAGTGAATGCCAGAACCTTGCCACTGGACTTATCCCGTTGCCGAGATCTCTTTCAGCCCAGCTGCGCGGCACAGTCTAGAACACTTTATTTCGTGTCAAAAAAAAAAAAACAACAAAACAAACATACAACATTTTAACATATTTTCCCTGGACAATTGGGTACTGAATGAATGCCAGGGGCTCTGCCACCGGACTTATCCCGTTGCCGAGATCTCTTCCAGCCCAGATTCATGGACAATTGGGTACTGTTGCGATAAACAAATTTTGTGGTGATTACAGACGAGATGGGGTTGCGAGTTGGAGAAAAGTTTTGGGGTTTCATTAAGACAAATGAATATACGTATATTAGGATGGAAGCATATTTTAAAAGCAACTGGCGGGGCGGGGGGGGGGGGGGGGCATGCCATCTCATGTTATTTATTTATTAAAAAATACGAACTACAGGCAAAAGCCCAGTTACAGTTTGCATATATGAATACAAAATAAAGGTAAAACATATGTATACACAAAATAAAAATTTGAAAAAATTTAAAAATATACATAATCAGAATTACTGCATCTTAAAAATTGGTACAGTGGAGAATTTTTCGAAACATTAGAACGATATGGAGGAATATAAAAAAGATTACGGCATCTAAGATTGATTCGTGGGCAATAAAAAGTAATAAGGTTTACAATGTTAGGTGCATCAATATTCGAAGTGAAGAATTTTTACAAAAAACATAGTAAGGGCCCTGAGACGACAAGTTTCAAATGAATCATAACTGAATGATGAGCGAAGTATTTCTTTTCGTTCGTAATGATTATATGAGAAGGTTTTTGAGAAGGTGGTTAGCGGAAGTTTTCAAAGACCGGTTGGAATCAGTAGGGGTGGTAAGTCAATGGGAAGAATTTAGTACGAAGCTGTCCTCTGTTTTGCACGACGTCATACCCTTTGTTCGAAAAAAGCGTGTTTGTACATCACACCCTCTATGGTTCACGGATAGCGTGCGGAACCTTTATCTTGAAAAGAAAAGAGCATTCAGAGAGTATAAAAGTGGACGTGGTGACCTATCATTGTTTACTGATAAAAGAAGACTATTGAAGAAAGCGATAAGGGATAGTAAAAAGGAAGTTGAATCTAGGTTGGCAGATAACATTGGCTCTGACCCAAAATCATTTTTTCGATACGTCAATAATGGATGTAAGGGGACAGTTGGCCCCCTCTCGATAGGAGGCTCTAAGGTAGAGAGCAATGTAGGCATGTGTAGTGCTTTCAATGACTTTTTCGCGTCTGTTTTTAATGGAGATAATGATATTCGATATACGGGTGTTGCATGGGGTAATAAAACCCTCAACGATATTCAAGTAGAAGACGTGGAGGTCCTAAATCTTCTAAGAAATGTATGTGCAAGCAAAGCACCAGGACCAGATGATATCTATCCCAGGGTTCTCAGGGAAGGTGCTAATGAATTGTTGGGGCCAGTCGCACAGATATTCAGGAGTAGTGTTGCTGAGGGTATCGTCCCAAGAGATTGGAAACTGGCTAACGTTGTTCCGATATTTAAGAAGGGTAGTAGAGAAGTGGTGTCTAATTATCGTCCAGTGAGTTTGACGAGCTCCCTCTCGAAAATTTTGGAAATTATCATCAAAAGGCAGTTTGTGAAGTGGATAGACGAGAATTATGTATTGTCGGAGAATCAGCATGGGTTCAGGAAGGGGAAGTCATGTGTAACTAACCTCCTTTGCTTCTATGATTACGTGACTAAGGCTTTGGGTAAGAGCAAAAATGTCGACGTTGTTTACCTTGATTTCCAGAAGGCATTCGATCGGGTCCAACATGGCAAACTCTTGAAGCGTTTACACGAGATTGGAATAGGGGGCAACTTGCTGAATCGGATAGAATCGTGGTTAAGAGATAGGTCGCAACGAGTTATGGTGAACGGGGAATTCTCTGGTTGGACAGACGTCACAAGTGGGGTTCCTCAGGGAAGTGTCCTTGGCCCCATACTTTTTTCACTTTTTATCGACAAACTCGATCAGGGTATCGATGGAATTACTAGCAAATTCGCAGATGATGTGAAGCTAATGGGGGTAATCGGGAATGAAAGCGATAGGGAGTTGCTCCAGACCAACTTAAACAAGATTGCAGCATGGGCAAATGAATGGGGCATGACGTTTAGCGTAGATAAGTGCATGGTCGCTCATTTTGGTTCGAACAACCCATGGTTATCTTACGAGTTGAATGGTGTCACTATCCCGGATGCAACTAGAGTCACCGATTTGGGAATTCTCATTGACGAGCGACTTAAGTTTTCTGAACATTGTTCAGCGGTTGTCAAAAAAGCGAATAGAATGCTTGGTCTCATTTTCAAAAAAAGTCTCTTCGCGTTCTCCTAAAGTCATTCTTCCGCTTTTTCGAGGCTTAGTTCGTCCTGGACTGGAGTATGCTGTAAGGTTTTGGAGACCATACCTACAGAGGGACATAGACTTGATTGAAGGGGTGCAGAGAAGAGCTACGCGTGTCCTTATTGGCACACAGGGCTTGAGTTATGAAGAGAGACTTCATTTTTTGAATATGTTTACATTGGATGAACGCAGGTGTCGAGGAGATATGATCGAAGTGTTCAAAATTTTCAATGGGATGGATAGGATGGACCATGAACTTTTAGTACACCGCCAATCAACTGCTTTTACAAGGGGACACCAGTATCGATTGGTGAGGGACAATGCAAGGTTATGGTGTCGCAGGGAATTTTTCTCTAATAGGGTTGTTAATAAATGGAATAGCTTACCCTCGGAGGTAGTAAATTGTAACACAATTGACACGTTTAAAGAGAAATACGATAAACATGTTGGGATAAATCGGGAAGCTATCCATTCTTAGAATAAGACAACCATAAGTATTCTTTATGGGCATTGCATAATATTTTATCATGTGTATATATTGTTTATAATTTGTGTTAATTGCATTTTTAATGGGGCTGCTGTATTTTTGAAACATATGACATCCATATTTTTATGGGCATCTTTTTATCAGCCACCTCGTTGGGCATTTTGCCTGTTGTGGCGTTGTATTTGTATTTGTATGACTGATGTTTCTTAAAATACACATAGCGTAAAAACCTGTTTTGAACATGTTCAATTTTAACTATATTAAATAAGCAATGTGGATCCCACATTATGCTACAATATTCCAAAACAGATCGAACATAGGAACTTAAAAGTAAGATAGTTTCAACATTATGAAAAAGCTTACTATTACGAATAATAAAACCAAGACTTCTGGATGCTTTACACATAATATAATTAATATGTTGGTTAAATGAAAAAGAACTGAAATATTACACCTAAATCCTTCACACAATCAACCCTTAGAAGTTATTGACCATCAATACTGTAATCATATATAAGTGGGGAATGCCTCCTACTATAGTTAATAAATTTACACTAATCAATGTTATCACTTGCCATATTATATACACAGGAAAAAACACACGCACACACAAACAACAACAACAAACAAAATGAGAATCTTATCTATTGTGAAACATAAAATATCCATCAGAGCGAGTCATCTCGCTTAACACCTTATTGATGAGCAAATGAGTTTGGTAACTTGCGGACTCGAAGCCAGCACCAGTTTTATTGGGTTAAGTTCACTCATTCCAGTGGATTTGATGAAAACATACAAAATAGAAATATTGTGTGGGGGAATATATACAATTACGGGATCACCCGTGCCATCTCGCTTAGCACCTTATTCGGTGAGCAATATGAATACAACAATATGTGTACCCATGTGTGTTGTGGACATGAAATGCATGAAGAACTTAAATACAGGAAAGAGAAATATATATATGTATATAAATGTGTAACTGCCAGGTCAACTCGTCTCGCTCTGAACCTATTTTAGTGAGTAATGTGGGATTAGTTTAAATGGGGGATTGTCTGTGGAAAGAGCCTTAGCTAAGGATTAGCTTCAGTCTTGTTTTGGTTGACTCACTTTGGTTGGTTATATTTATTAAAGAAAAAAATGAATATACAGTCGGATCCCATTATAACGAATACGGTTTTAGCAAAAATCTCGTTGTAAGGAAAACTTTTCCAATCCTTCAAATTAATTTACATAGCAAGAATGTATTGTGTAATTCCGATACATCAAAATGAAAAATCTGCGTTATAATGAACTCGAAAACAAATTTCAGAGAAACAAAAGTCAATCTCCATCTACTCTTTCAACGCTTTTGAAAAAATCAAACGAAATCGCGAATTCAAACAGAGTAGTTACCAGTCCACTCAGGAGAAAAGGTTTTGGAATTTGCACATGCTTTTGAATGCAAAAACTTTCAATCAAGTGTCGGCTGGTTGAATTGTTTCAAATAACGGTAGGGTGTGGTAGCGAAACTGATTTGGGGTTTCATTCATTCACATTTTCCATACCAATTGCAAATTCAGTTGGTATGGAAAATGTGAATGAATGGAAAGCTGGTGAAAGTGATAAAGTTATATGATCCTTCCGATGTATTCAATGCAGACAAAGCCGGAATCTTTTCCCAACTGTTTTACCTAACAAAACTTTGACACTTAAAAAAGACAAGAGCATTTGGTGGCGAAACTCCAAGTGACCCTCAACTGTTTTGTTTTGCTAGAACATGAACGGAACCGAAAAAAAAAGTTATGATTATTGGAAAATTTGTGAATCCATGGTGCCTGAAAAACATGAAATCACAGTTTTGTGATTCACTCTTGGGACTATACAAATCAAGTCAAAGGGCTTGGATGATTACAAGAATTTTAAATGAGGGGCTAGTAAAGTTTTATGGAAAAATGAAGCGAAAAAATAGGAAGAGATCCCGCTTCTTATTGCCAATTGCACGTTCCACATTGAATTTTCAAAATTAGAGTGCATTCACATCGAATGCATACCTCCTAACTGCTTGACTGTTTTGCAACCGTTCGGCCGATGCATAATTAAGGTGGTGAAAGGAAAATACAGTATGCAACTGCTATAAACGTAAATAATTATTTTCCTTAAAATCAAATCCTGCTACAATGAATATTTTTTCTTTGCTCGTGTTAAAAATCTGAAATTCCTTTATAACGAAATTTTGTTATAACGAAGTGATTTCTTCGGTCTCTTGGAGTTCGTTATAACAAGATTCGACTGTATATATAAAATAAAAACTATATGTAATGGTCATTATAAAACCATTTGTGTCCTCCCACCTAGCACCCCCAGCTAGAAGAGCTGAATGGAGGACACTTGTGGTTATCACATTTACATAACTGTTATGGGAATGTCATAAAAGTTCTTGTTCGGGTCCCGTTAGTACGTGCTATATCTTATACATGTAATGGTTATGTATTAGTGGCAGTCATGTGGATATGATTTGTGTTGTTTTTGTCTATTTCTGTTCTTCCTTTATTTTAGCAAAACTTAAAAAAATTATTTTATAAATCTGGTGGACAGATTTTTTGTTTAGTGTATATATTTGACAAGGCTTATAATCCTTGCTGCTGTGTTTTTGGTTATTTAAGTAAACCATTGTTTTCTATTGTTTTCTGAATATTTGTACATGTGTAGATGTTTTTTAAATTTGCACTCTGTGGCATAGTGAACTGGAGTACCCACTATGTCGCAGGCACATTTGTCTGTTCGTATGTATTTACATCAATATTTTATACCCCTTTGTCTTTTCTTCAAAAGACAAATAATGAAGCCATTGCTGTTCATACTTTCTGTGTAAGATACAAAAGTGTAATTTCAAAAACTCCTCTACAGGGTAAACATATAATATCTTGTACTTCATGTGCACTTAATCAAACGAAAAAAAGTTGAAAAACAAATAATAGTTGTGATTCTACACAAGAAACTTTATTGATCAAAGCAAAGTTCTTCAGCAACATAGGTCCACATTTGCTAAGAGACGGTGAGACGTTTCCCCCGGTTTTTATATATATACTGCATAATTTTTTTCTCATTTCTTTCCTTAAAATTCTGTTATTTATTAAAACTCCTTATTACTGTTATAATTAAATGCTATTAATTAGCTAAAAACTTAATAGCTGTGAGTCTTCACAAGCAACTTTATTAATTAGTGCAAAGATCTTCAGCAGCAAAGGCCAATATTTAATAAGTGACTATAATACAACTCATAAAGCTGATTCGATTTCTGAGCATTATTTATTGAAACATGTTATTGCCAATGTACTTATTATAACTTTATATTATCAAGTGTTAAACTTGATGCTATCCTGTGCTGTGAATATAAGCTTATAAGTGGATCTTATGCTGATACGAACAATAAGATTTAGAAGAGATGTCAACAGCAGCATAATTTGGTGATTAGGATGGTGAGATCTGATGCCTCTCCATATAATGGTAATCTTACTTAGATCAGTATATTTTCTTGGTTTACAAGAACAGGATTATACTGAGATTTCATTGTATTTGCAGTTGTGCAACAGAATTTTGGCACAGTAGGTAGTGTACTACAAAATAAAGGGCGGCGGCTGACACCATTTAAACCGTGTCACTAACACGGTTTAAACTAGTCACAATTTTCAGATAGGAGATTGATACAGATTGGTAAAAAAACCTGAATTTAACCAATCCATTTCCTATCCAAAAATTGTGACTAGTTTAAACCATGTCAGTGAATACCACTCAAAATAGTTTAACCTTTGCTGGAGTATTTAATTAATTAAAATTTAAAATGTCACTGAAATTACTTGCAACAAATCACAAATCTATATCAGTTTATGATTTTCTAATAAAATCCTCAATGCAATCTGATATTATGAGATTTATAAAAGAGAAGTAACTTACGTACAATCTTGATACACTATTCTTCTTATCATCACTCCCTTGCAAATTACACAACCGTATAGAATGAATCAATTTTTCATCATACTCATTGGAATTGCTGCAAATTGAAAAGAAAGAAATATATTTCTTGAGAGAGAGAACCCCCCCTGCTAGTTTTGCAAAAAATCTCTTAAAAGCAGCAATGGATACATGGGGACACCACATTCTATTGAATAATATTTTTTATTATCCTCTTTTAAAATTGTGCACATCTTTTGTATTTTTATAGTTAAGATCTGAATTATACTTGTATTAAGCATATAATCATCATCATCATCATGTATTTGCTGTTATTAATACAGCTAAACTTTGAGTGAATAACTGTTGTCATGAAAAACATAATATTAACTTGAATTGTCCATCTACTCATAAAGAAAAGTAATAGAATCATATAATTAGTTTTTTTGTTATGTTCTTGATTTCCAAAATTATGAAAAACAAAAATATATAGCTTTTTATCTACAAATTTGTATTATAGGCAAATGCTGTACTCGTGTCATGCAAACAGGTGGGCAAGAAATTATACGGAAAAATTTCTTACCTACTTAGGAAATGTTGTCATATTGTTTTTGGTGATTATGAAATTAGAATAGGCATTTAGAGTTACCGTATATACTCGTGTATAAGCTGACCCCCCTACTTCAGGACCACCAAAACCGCAATAAATTGAAAACCCGTATATAAGCCGGTTCACGGAACCTTTGCACCCGATATTTCGCCTCCGACATTTTGTCCCCAGTACATTTGGCCTCCGGAAATTTCGCCCCTGACATCTCACACCGGGAATTTTGCCCTGACCATATCAGTGACCCAGTGAGTGACCATATGAGTTACTCAGTGAGTAATCAAGTGAATTGGAAATTGAGCCCCTGTCATTTTGCCTACCTTGACCATACGCGTGACCGTATGAGTGAATATATGAATGATAGTGTGAGTGACCACACCGGTGTGAGTCGTAAATTTGGGAAAAATATTTTATGCTTAAACTGAAAATTCCAAATTCTTAGAATCCATTAAAGTGTGAGTCACTTGGTCACTCAGTGCTACATAACCACCTATAAAAAGGGAGGGGATGAGGAGGATCATCTTTGCAGACACTCCACCCTCACACTTTGTCAATCACTAAATTGCTCAATCTGTCAATCACTCAATCGCTCACTGGGTCAATCATACGGTCATTCACTTTATCAATATTTCGGTCACTCATGCAGTCATTCACTTAGTCACACATTCACTTATGCAGTCATTCACTTAGTCACACATTCACTTATGCATTCCATCACTCAGTGATGGAATTGGTCACTCACACGGTCAGGCCCTTGATCACTCACTTGAACACTCGTACCGTCACTCACCTGGTCACATATACAGTCACTCGCTTGGTCACTCATGCAGTTAACCACTCGGTCACTCATACGGTTAATCACTCAGTCTCTCCCTTGATCACTCATATGCTCAATCACTCAGTCACTCGCAAATTTATTCAAGCATTCACTCTGTCTTTCATTCCGTCAGCCACTCGGTCACTCATACGCTCAATCATTCACTAGGAAACTTACACCAGTATTTAATTAGCCAGTCACTTGGTCACTCACTTATTCACTCAAACGTTCCATTGCTCAATTCCTCCCTTTGTCACTGACACGGTCAATCCCACTATCACTCACTTGATCACTCATACAGTTAATCACTTGGTCGTTCATGCGGTCATTCACTTGGTCACTCATACGGTTAATTACTCAGTCTCTCCTTTGGTCACTCATATGCTCAATCACTCAGTCACTCACTTGGAAAATTACATAAGATTTAATCGGTCACTCACTCTTGGCCACTCTTCACTCAAATGTTTCATCGCTCTAACTCCCTTGGTCACTCACACGGTCAATCCCTCGATCACTCACACGGTCAATCCCTCGATCACTCACTTGATCGCTCATGAGGTCATTCATTTGGTCACTCATACAGCCATTCGGTCAGTCACGTGGTCACTCATACGGTCATTCACTCATAAAGTCAATTGCACACTAGTTGATACGGTTACTCACGTGGTGAGTCATTCTGCAACTCGATTAGTCATTCGTACGGTCACTAACGCACTCCTACAGTCCATTTCACACTCACTTGGTCACTCATATGGTCACTCGATCACTCACTCATACGTTCAGGGCAAGTGAAATGTCAGGTGTGAATTTTTCGGGGCCAAACGCGCCAGGGGCGAAATTTCCGGGGGTCAAATGCAACGAGGACGAAACGTTCCAGGGGCAAGATGTCGGGGACAAACTGTCGTGGACATAATGTCGGGGGCGAAAGTTCCGGATCCCGTATAAGCCGACCCCCAAAAAAATCTGTGCATTTCAGAGAAAAAAAAATTCGTATATTTTCATGCAAAATTAATAGCTTACGGAAATTTACGATAGAAAACAATTAAAACTTTTTAAACCATTTCTTCTGAGTCTCCAAGCTCATCGTAATCTATCAGATCATCATAGGGTGCGGCATCGCCCCTATGATGGGTACGCTGTCATCGCCATTGTCACTTTCAAAGAGGATATCATCTTCAGTTCCGTCCATCGCATTCCTGATGCAACACTTTTTGAAGGATCGGATGATAATTTCGGTGGAGACAGAATTCCACGCCTCATGTACCCATTGGCACACTAGACCAATGTCAGATTTCTTCAAGGCACCACCTTTTGTGGTTTCTTTATCATCGGAAGTCATCTATTCGATCCACAAATTCCTCAGGCTTGTTGATGTTCACATAAGGCTTTACAATCGACGTTAGCCCACCTGGTATCAAAGTCAATGATGTTTTCGATTTCTTTGCCTCGTCTTTGACATTTTCGGGGTTTGAACATATCCCATACCAATAATACCGGTTTCTCGAACACTGCTACAAAAATGACTACTGATTGTGGGGGTCGATATTTTCCCATTAAAAACTGACCCGAGTATAAGCCGACCCCCTCCCCCCCACTTGAGGAACGAATTTTTCCACAAAAAAACTCGGATTATACACGAGTATATATGGTAAGTGATTTTATCAACAAAACACTATATACCTTAAGGCATTCTTTTGCAATTAATGCATGTAAACTTAATAGGGCAGCGAATAACTATCCACCTAATCAGTTCATTCTTTTATTTGAAAACCACTCACAGTGCATACATACAAGGTATCCTAAAAATGACAACAAATACATTATAAATATAACTTACACTGTTTATCATCCAACCCAAAAGGTAATATTTTTTTGTTTAAATACATTGTTTTTTTTAATACATTTGAACAAAAAAAAAGATTACCTTTTGGGTTGGATGATAAACAGTTTGTTATATTTATAACACTGGTGCCTGGGATATTAGAACAGATTTTAGCTATATTTGGGTTGCTGAATCTAAATATGAAATCAGTTTTTCTCTATCAGCTCTACATTTTTAGATAATTTCACTTATCTATCAATGTTATTTTCTGCTCAATTCTTTCAAGTATGAGTGTCGTAAAATTTATACAAGGATTGGTTCATGTATATTTGACCCATTGTCAGTCTTATTTTTATAACAATTGAATTAAAATAATATTTATGAAATAATAATAATATATTATTTTATAAATAAATACTATTACTTTAATCCAATTGTTATAAAAAGAAGACTAACGCTATTTCAAGCGAACGGCAGCAATATGTAGGATTTAACTTTCTTATGAACCGTCTGCCGTCCAGTTAGTTCCAGAAAAATCCGATAGATGGAATTACCTATCCTGTATCTGAAGTTACCTTTAAAACTTCAACTGCAGTTGAGATTAGTTTGTGAGTTCGTGCCGTGCAGATAGGTCAATGTTGGTGTTGCTTGAAATGTCTGTTTAGTAAAGAGTTGTTATAAAGTTAACCTATAACGTAGATTGTTGTTGAATAGAAATAAAATGAGTTCAAGTAGAAGAAGCTGTGTACATCATCCTGATGTCTTTTGCTACATATGTGGAGAATACACATTTCCGGTAAACAAAAAATCTGTTAGTGACTTTGTAAAGAGAGCTTATCTTGGATATTTTGGTGTTAGGCTTGGTGATCAGGATAAAACCTGGGCACCGCATCGGGTCTGTAAAACTTATAATTTACAACAGTGGACTACCGGAAAAAGGAAAAGTCTGAAATTCGGAGTACCAATGGTTTGGAGAGAACCCAAAAATCACTTCGATGACTGTTATTTCTGCCTAGTAAATATTACTGGAATCAATCGAAAGAACCGTAACAAGTGGACTTATCCTGATTTAGTCTCTGCAAGGTGCCCGATTTCTCACTCAGAAGAAGTGCCAATTCCAATGTTTCACCAGCTACCAGAGCTCTGTGAGGACGAGTATTGTCCCTCTGATCAGCCTTCTGATACCACTGAAGGTGGCAGTGATTATGAGGAGATATCATCAATTCCCCAACGTTTCAACCAAGATGAGCTAAATGACCTCATCAGAGATCTCAACTTGTCGAAAGAAGCTTCTGAAGTACTGGCTTCTAGGTTGAAGGATAAAAATTTACTTGAACCAGAAACCAAAATTACATTTTATTGTACAAGAGAGAAAGATCTGCTACCCTTCTTCTCTCAAGAAGAAAATATTGTATTTTGTCACGATATTAGAGGTCTCCTGGGAAAATGGGTCTTCCAGAATATTTTCCGGATGATTGGCACCTATTTATTGACAGTTCTAAGCGAAGTTTGAAATGTGTTCTTCTACATAATGGGAACAAATATGGTTCAATACCAATTGCTCACTCAACAAAAATGAAAGAAGAATACGATACCATAGCTTTGGTTTTGAAGAACAAAGTATCATGAACATCAATGGGTGATTTGCGTAGACTTAAAAATGGTAAACTTTCTCCTTGGACAGCAAAGTGGCTACACCAAATATCCTTGCTTCTTGTGCCTCTGGGATAGCAGAGATAAAACACATCACTGGGTTAGAAAAAGAGTGGCCTAGGAGAGAAAACATGGACATTGGGGAAAAGAATATCATTAATAACCCCTTAGTTGCACGAGAGAAAATCATCTTTCCTCCACTGCATATTAAACTAGGTCTTATGAAGCAGTTTGTAAAGGCTCTTGATAAGAATGGATCATGCTTTACATATATAGAGGAGAAAACGCCTCAGTTGAGTACGGAAAAAATTAAAGCAGGAATATTTGATGGCCCACAAATAAGACAACCGATTAAAGACCCTGCCTTCGTACATTCGATGAATGAGGTTGAGAGAAAAGCCTGGACTTTATTTGTTGCAGTTATCAGAAATTTTTTGGGCAAACGCAAAGCTGAAAACTATGTTGTACTAGTAAACGAGATGCTTAATAGTTTCAGATCCCTTGGGTGTAACATGAGCATTAAGGTGCACTATTTATACAACCACTTAGACCATTTTCCTGATAATTTAGGAGACACTAGTGAGGAACAAGGTGAAAGATTTCACCAGGATATTAAAATTATGGAGGAACGCTACCAAGGGAGATGGGATAGCCATATGATGGCAGATTACTGCTGGTCTTTAAAATGGGATTGTGCCAAAATACATTCAAGAATGTCACGGAAAAGAAGTTTCTGAAGTGTTCAGTGAGTAATTGGCTTAATTGATGACTTTTCTCTTTCTTTAAATACAATAATATTTGTATAATAGAATAAAAATTCCGTATTTAGTTTGTTTGTTTAATCCATGGATTTCATTTAAAATAGTGTAATGTATAGTTCACTAAAATGTTATATCTTAAAAACTCGAGCTGCTAGGCAAAAACTAATACTATATTTGAATTCAAGGCATCAAATTCATATGAAATCACCTCAAAAAACCTTGACACCAAAACCACTGTTGACCAGTGTAATGTATTTGTTGTCATTTTTAATACAGTCGAGTCTGCTTATTAAAATCACAGATAATGTTACCATTCGAGAATTGTTAACATTAGGGCTTGAATTTTTATGCCCTAAAGATGAAACATTATTGTTGATAGGTTAAAAAAACCTCAATTTACCTATTAGCAACGATTTTTCATCTTTAGGGGCATAAAAATCCAAGCTCTAGTTATCATGTTAGCAAAGAATGGAACAGCCAAATACCATAACATAGGGAAAAATTTGTTTATAATTATCAGGACTTCGGTATGTATTTTTTGTTGTTGAAAGTTTCTTTTGCACATTTCGAAGCTAAGGTTTCACCATTTTAATTTTTCCCCAGTAAGTTATCATTGATCAGTGAATGATCATATAGATTGTCATTAGATATATCATCTATTGAACAATGATAACAGGATCAATAATTTTTGTCACACCACAGTAATTTTTTGCACATTAGGCTAATTAGGCAGAGACCTACAATTTATTGCTGATTCTGAATGGCAGTCTTTTTTTATACTCATAGAGAGGTTAGTGCACTAGCCCCTCAGTGTGGGACTCCCTGCGGTAGCAGTGGTCATGTCAACGTTTCTGATGTACCCCTGCATCAGGGAAGTTTTTGACAAGGATGAACTGGGTATCAAACTTGTGACACCTCTATACATCCTTTGGTACTTTAGGTATCATATCGACCTGGGCAACTACACCATGTAAGTTACTGTTTTCAGCATGAAAAACTATATAGGAAGCTAGAAAATGTTCTCTTCCCTCCCTTGTTAATAGATTTCCGTACTTGATGTAACTGGGACACGGTATTCACTATGAACTATATACTGTGAAGCTGCTATTGTGATGGCCTTCCTATAGTGAAACAAATGTTTGATGAGAAAAAATGTCTTTTTCTTCACTTTTTGGTCCCTTCTTTTAGTTGCACAGATTCAGTTTTTGCTTGAAAGACTTTGAGATCTACGGAATGTACCATACATGATGAAAAGTAACAAAATTTGTGATACACAGACGTGCCAACTTTTGAAATCCAGAAATCCGGAGATTCTCCCGAGGGGGGCACCCCCCCCCCGACACTCACAGAAACGATCAAAAAAAAGTTCATGAAAATATTTTCGAAAAAAAAAGAGTTTTTTTAAATAAATTAAGAAAAAGATACATTCTTCCCCCCCCCTAGGGGAGGTTCTGCATTGCCCCGGAGAAGTTTATAATTCCAGTCTTTCCATGCAAAATAGAGAAATCACATCTACATACTGTTGTTCATAAAGTATGTGTTTCCTTTTGTGGATGCTATCAGTGATTGATAATCTTGGGTATATGAATTCTTAAAAGCTTTATATTTAGCTGTATATAGCTTAAAGTTTTATATTTTCTTTCTGAAGATGTTTAATCGGAAGAAACGATTAAAAAAATTCAAATTACAAAGCTGCGGACGAAAAAACGTGTTTACCGCGCGGCTGCTAATGGAATACAATAATGATTATACAGGAATTTTGGCAACCAAGGTCATGCCCCTGATTAATGATTGCCGATAAATGCTACGAAAACAAAGTCGTGTCTTTGCCAGTTACTTAAATACAGTCACAGAGACTTTTTTACGGCTGCTGGATGAAAACGACTACGACTGTCCTCTATGGGTGTTTTCCCTAACGACGAGGGTAATTATTGACGCCACGACAATGTGAAAGCTCACGTAAAATCTAATTTTCTGCCAAATCCGGAGAGCGGGAGGAAGGATGAAAAATCCGGAGTCTCCCGCCTAAATTGGGAGAGTTGGCAGGTCTGGATACACATTAGACAGTTATGTTTCAATTCCTTACACTGACTGAATTTAAAAAAAATGCAGGATGTTAGCTTAAAAGGGAAGAAAACTACAACAAAATGATTTAACATTTTCCAACAAATTATTTGGGAATGAAAAATGTAGTTGTCCCATTTTCTGGCCTCAAATTCAATGGTCATTTGTCCTGTTCAATCAGACAGATGTGTGGTTATCAAACTTGTGACTATTATTTATTTCAGATATAGTTATCATTCGGTTATTGTTATAAAAAAATAAGAGTCCTAATGTGATCGCATTAAGTAGTGATGACTGTATATTTTTTTGATCCCCCCCAAAAGAAACCAGTGTCCTGCATTTGGTTGAGTCAAGTGCTCTCAGAATATCTGCAAATGGTTTATCTAGCATCTTTTGAGTAATAATATTTGGACCGCCTGTAAGATTCTTATAACTGTGTTAAGTGAGATCAATGTATGAAAATTAAACCCAAATATAAGCAAAATAATTTTATCAACAGTGCATGCTAAAATTTCACCTAGGATATTGTAAGGTGAGAGAATTTTCATATCTCACACAATTGTATCAAAAACAAATTATACAGTATATAATGATAGTCCTCAAAGGACTGGAAAAATATTGTTACAGAGGAGTTATCATTATCGATAGAATATACAGTCAATGCTCGTTATAATGACTTCTTTTTGTTCCATGGAGAATGGACATTAGATTGGGAGGTCATTATATAGAAAGTTTTGAAAAAAAATCAAAGTTTAGTTTTTGGAACATTATATATATTGTATTGTTTTTTATAAGAAAAAAAACCTCTTCCATTTTGTTATAATAATGCAATGAAAATGTATCTGGCTTAAAAAATCAACATTATACACAGTATGTACATTTCACTTACGAAAATACTGTATATGGTTTATATAAACCAACATTTTTCATTACATCCAGCAAAACAATAAGTTTACTTGTCGGTATATTCTCCTATTGAGAAATTAAATAAAATTTTGCAATAAAATTTAGAATAAGGGAAGTGGGAGTGAGCCATCATGCGAGAAAATAAAACAGAATTGTAAGCAAAGTTTCCAGTGTTCCAGTAATGGCGCTAGCAAACCACTGGGTTTTCTGTAGAAGTTACGTTTCATACCCTTTCTTCTCCAAGCGTCCAAGGTGAAGGTCAAACACACTCGACAGATTTTTTTCCATTTCGTTGAAAAAAAAGGGAGCTGAGTTGTGTTCGGACATTGTAATGGGTTGAATATTTATCTGTCATAATATTGGATACAAGATAACATGGAAGAAGTAGGAAGATATTTGGGACTTGTCGTACCGGTCATTATAATGCAAGGGCCACTATAATGGGCGATATAAGTATTTACAGATAAATATTCAATATACAGTCGAATCCCGTTATAACGAACACCAAGATACCGAAGGAATCACTTCGTTATAACAAAATTTCGTTGTAAAGGAATTCCAGGTTACCTAGCATTGTCCCTATGTAAACGTATTTGGGGGAATTAGAAAAGTGTTCGTTAAAATGAGATTTTCGCTATAACGGTATTCATTAAAACAGGATTCGACTGTATAACGAGCGCAGACTGTATTAATGCTATGAAAACTGCATCAGGACCAGAGAGCAATATAGTTATAAAAAGGGTATTGTTATATAGGATTTTTCACTGTACTACTGAAAAATATAAATAACAAAGATGGGTTGCTAACTCGTCATTCAAATAATCTTTGATAGTCTTTGTAAGCAGTTGTTTATAGTTTTCATTTGTTTCATCTAAATTCAAAGCTGTTTCAAAGCTTTCGATAGCTTCCTTGTATCTCTTTTGATTGCGATATCTGGAAAAATAAAAAAGTATGTAAATACAGAATAGACAAGAAGTCAGTCAGAAACTTGGTGAAATTACACGATTATACAAATACAAATACAAATACAACGCCACAACAGGCAAAATGCCCAACGAGGTGGCTGATAAAAAGATGCCCATAAAAATATGGTTGTCATATATTGATAAGCATTGCCTGTGCAAAAAAAGAATTTTTTTGATTGAGAAAAAAAATTGTTTATAAAAATCCCAGACAAGTGGCACAACCCACAGTAAAAACACGGGGAAATACAAATAAGGTGGTTGAGTGTTTGATAAATTTTTCATATTCACTGACATGTGTATAAACATGTCATTTTCTAAAAAAAAAAAAGAATCAAATTTGCAGGGTTTCTTGACTGAGCTATTTTACAGAAATTATGAGTCCTTAGCATATTAATAGATATTAAAATTTAACACACCTTAAAGAAGCAAGAAACACATTTAAAGAAGCAAGAAACACATTTAAAGAAGCAAGTTAATCCACACACTATGAATCAACATCTAGAATGAAAGAAATTCATTAAGATTTAAACTAAGCAAAAATATACTCCTCAGCTACATTCCCTAAAAGTCAATGTTTTCCAACCTGTGGTGCACAGACCCCTATGGTTTTGGGAGTACATTGTAAGGAATCTGCAAGATCGTTTTCATTTCCTACCATTGCATGAATGACACATTTAGTGCTCTGAAATCAATTTATTACTTCAATTTTTCATGACATGCAAATCATAAAAAAAAAAACCAATACATTTTGGATTTTATGCTAGTTGAGCTGTCAGGACTCCAGCCTGGAGGGATTGGGATGATTTTTTTTTTTATAAACTACTAATTCACTATAGATAGACCAGATGAAAAATCTGTCCAAGTACACCCCCCCCCCCACCAACATAGATCATAGCCAAGGGGATTATCCGAAATCACCCTTCGCTACAGGAAGTCTGTGATGCATCAATTTCACTATGGGGGGGGGGGGTTACATCAAAAAGGTTTGAAAACACTGCTCTAAGCTGTGCGTGGTGGAAATGTACCCGGAGAGGGTGGGAAGGCCAGCTTTGCACATAAAGAATCACCATTTACACAGTGGAATTATTTGATAGTATCTCACACTAAATTGTCAAGCCACATAGGAATAAGGAAGATCAGCACGAATGAAAAAAAAGAAAAAAGTGAGACAGAGAAAAAAAATTGTTTATCAGTGTATAATGGTTTGAATTACACACAAAAAATATTATAAAATAATAGAAATTCACAACCTTTTAATACACTTGATGAAAGATTTAAAACCATATCATAATATTTATCATTATTCAAACTAATTTAAGCATACTACACGCATCAAAGGGATGAAAAAATAACTTACAATGAACCCAAACTGGAAAAAGCATTTGCATTTTTACGATTAAGAGAGATAGCTCGATTGAACTCAACTTCAGCAGTTGGTATGGTCTCTATACTGCGGCAAAGTTTCAAACCGATATGGAGGCTGAAATAAATTAAAGTAATAATATAAATAATTTTGTACAATTTTTTTTTTTTGAGAAATTAACATGAAAAATGAAAATCCCCCCCCCCTTCCAATATTTAAACCTTAAACATTTCAGTCATCTAAATACAAATACAATGCCACAACAGACAAAATGCCCTACGAGGTGGCTGAGAAAAAGATGCCCATAATAAATATTGGTGTCATATTTTAAAAATACAGTAACCCAATGAATGAAACAAGATCTGAAAGTCTTAATAAAAACTTTTTTAAAGAGCAGCAATTCGCCTTGAAATAACCATTCCCTCAATTGATACCTTACATAAGAGAAAAAAACCCCATACAATGAGACAAATAGAAAGATGGAAATTTTTGCATAGTTGAAGAGTTATACCCAGATTTATATAAAAAATATTTAGTCAAATATTGAGTTAAAACCATTATCTGTTCCAAGCATTGACTCCATAAGTGAGGTCACTAATTTGGGATCACAAGAGACAGTTTAATTTGAAATGGGGCAGGGGCCACAATCAGGAGAGGGAAAGGTGATCTGGTGACTTGGATACTAGATCTGCAATGCCAGAGTTTATGCTTTTTCTGTTTAAAATAGTGGGGAGGGAGCACCAAAATGTATACTGACCTTGGGCGACAGAGTAAATTTTTGTTTCTAGTTGTGGCCCTGAGTATAGTCAATCCAAGTTCAAGAAAAATAATGTTGAATTTAAGGAAATGCAATTCTTATAAGTATCTTCATCACGTTGATTCTTCCTTACCAATAGCTTCAGAAAAACTTAAGACTCAGAAACAAGAAAAAGAGATGGAGTAGGGACCAAGATAAAAATAGAAGTTATATAGGTTAAGGAAAAAGCACAGTTCACGATGGAGGATCTCATAGAAGAGATAAACCCGGGAACCTTGGGTATTAGGGTAAACAGCATGAGAAACACAAAGCAGGGTGTGGTGGTGGAAGCCCAAGAAGATGACGTAGAAAAGTCTCAGAGGGAGATTAGGGATAACCCTAAGCTTAATGAGAAGTGTCCGATTAAAGAAAAAGTCAGACCGCAACCACAGTTTGTGGTTTATGGAGTGACGGATACAAGTGATGCAAACATGGTGGGAAGGATGGTCAAGCAAATGGAATTACCTCTTTCATTCATTTTGGAATTATCACTTTCATCAATGCTTTCTTTCATCACATTATTTTTTTCATTAAACCTAGTGTAATTCAAGAGATGAAGTCATCAAGGTGGAGGAGAAGGATTCTAATAGGCTCAGACAGAAGGGACATGTATATGTGGATTGGCATCATCATCATATCAGGGAATATTTGATGCCCTACCAGTGTTTTAGGTTCCTCAGATTTGGACACAGAGCTGCAAACTGCAGGAACAGAGAAAGATGTGGAAGGTGTGGTGAAGAGGGTCACAGAAGACAAGGTTGCAAAAAAGAGAAAGATGTCCCAACTGCAGTTTGAAAGATAGGAATGACGTGTTCCATGGTGCCATGGACAGAAGATACCCGGTGTTTTGGAGAGAGCTCACCAGGGCTAGAACATGAGCGATAGGTTTTTCTTTTCATGTTAGTTTTTATTGCAGGGAACTTTTAGTTTAATTGAGGCATCTAGTTTAATTCACATTTATATTGTTTTTATATGGATCCCAGCCATGTAACACTTGTAAGGCCCGGACCAGAGTCGCACAGTGAATGCAGTCTATTTTGGAAAGGGGTCATGTCCAAACATCCCATTCCTCTGGTTCTGGACGAAGTGCTGTTGTGGTGTCGATTCTGTTGGCTGAATAGTTTTTGGGCTGGGACGGTGGTAAAGTTATATTTGTTTACCAATATCTTCAATGTAATACTGGTTGATATTCAAAAACCCATCCATCTCAATTTTGGGCATAGATATCAGAGACAATTTTCAAAGATGCATTGGCAAGCACTCAAACTGTTCCACTCAGTTGAGCTAAAATTCTGTAGAAATATTTTATTTAATTGGTGAGCATTGAAATTTCATTCCCTTTCCATTTAGTGTCTAATTTTCCTTCTTTAAGAGACTATGCAGGTAGTAATTTTCTATTAAATATATGCAGCCATATATTATAGCCATCAAGAATCTGGCACTCCTCAGGCCCGCAAGTTGCCAGATTTCGAATGCCAATTTTTATATCCACATTTTCTGTTTCTAAATTCACTTCTGCAATATCCATAAGAATTCCCCCCCCCCCTAATGTTTTACAATTCACTCTTTTTCTCAGCAGACACATTCCAATAACAAACTCTCAGGTTCTTCAGAGCTGATGTTTTGGACATTAAAAAACTGCACTAAATAAAACGTGCTGCCTTTTAAAATATCATTTATCTGCATGTGTCCACATCTTTAGGTATCAGCTAATCTTCATGCGTTAACGCTATTACTGTCACTAATTTTTAATGTTTAAAACTTGGACATTTCCTTTTTGAACTTATTTGTGCACTATTGTAATTAATCCTTAGCCCCTATAGACAAGTATTCTTTGAATGAAAGGACTCATATATTCATACATGGAAATATTTTTTGTTTGTTATCAAGGGAAAGAATGTCACTGTTTTAGGAAGAGTTTCGGAAGACAATCCTCTGTGTGAACAAAACTTTAAAGATATTTAAGAGCGATGTTTCAATCAGTAAAATTTAAACATTGATATCACAGCTACTATAGAGAAAATCATACTCACTGATCATTGGAAAGCTTTTCTTTTTGTTGCTGAACAATAGTATCCCCCATTTCTTCTGGCTTCACCTTGCTGAATAATAATAATTACATTCTTATTTTCATAGAAATAAGGAAAAACTTGACAACAAAAGACAAACAAAAATATTTGATTTGAAATATATCTCATTGTTTTTCTATGCATGGTTTTTGGCACTGAGCAAACTGAGAAGCTTGGGAATTGTCGAAAAATTGTGCATATCGAGGCTGGACAAAACGCAAAAAAATCTAGGTGGCAGAACATTTTTTAAATGCTAATAAAAATTTTTACCTGAAGAAAAAAGGTTCAAAATAATGCTTTTTTCGGGCATAGTGATCCTCTTTCATGTTGGCAGATATGCTGCTATGAATTCCAAACTTTTATGCTGCTCTCAGCTTACATTAAGGAAATTTTAGGTGAGACTACCAATTTTTTTTGTCGCTATGGCAACCTGGCAACTAGAATTTGTCCAGCCCTGGTGTATACTAATGGAATGTAAAATGTGGCATATTTTAGCAAATCTTGATTAAAAAGTAAATATTACTTACTCAGAGTGTGCAAAGTACAGCCGTTTTGGATCAATATTAAGGTACTCTAGAATTTTATCACAGTCTTCTGTATTCAAATGTGCATATTTTTCAATGTATTCATACAGAGGTTTTCTGGGTTTTTCTTGTTCTAGCCTAAATAATAAAAATTTTATTTAAAAAAAATCAATGTGTCATATAAAATAATCTCTCTAAACTTCTTAATTGATTAATTAGAGTAACAAAAAACAGTTACTTATAGTGAGCAGGCAAGTCCTTGAAATCAATCACACCCTGAAAAAAGAAATTGAGGTATATAGTCATTCTATCACAGAAAATCATCAGATGGTACCAAAAGAAACATGAAAATAAGTGAAGGCTTCAATATTTGTATTAGATTTAGACATGGCCAAAAATTTTTTAGCACTCCATATACAACAGTTTTCCAAACTTTTCTGTTCATAAACATTTTTTTCTCAGCAATCGCACAGGGATTCTACACTGTATTTATAACTATTATCCCCACCCCCTCCCCGGCATATACATAGCTGCCAACTTTGGAAAATGAAAATTCGGGAGATTTTTGCACACACCCGTATTTTATGCTAAAACCACTCCCTAATAAATACAATAGGGATTTTTCCAAATAAAATAGGGATTTTCCAAACATAAAAGTTAAAGCATAGGGAATAAAATCCCTACTCAAAAACTGAAGTCAAATTAAAATAGGGATTTTACACACATGGAAGTTAAACCCTTGGGAATAAAATTCCTACGCAAAAAACAAGTGAAATTGGAGGCCAAAACTTCAATGATGTAAAAATAAATATTGTGTTCAATCAGAAACGCTGTGAACAAACATTCTGCGCGAATGACCCCAAAATCATCGGAAGATGAAGGAAAACACCGTCAATTTTTGAAGAACACTGACTTTTTGTGACACTTGCTTGATGTTTTCTTTTCACTTCACGACTGATGATGGCAGTCTTTCCATGACCGATGTTTATGTCCGTAACACAACTTGTACAAAAAGGAAAAGTCAGCCCTCTTCTGGAACGTTTGATGAAAGGAAATTCATCGGAATAAGTATCTTTAAAATTGATTAAATATGTTTTTGCTCATCATTATTCGTGTTTTGTTATATCGCACGTGCGTAACAAAAGAAATTTTGACCACATGTGCATCACCATAATCTTCAATTATTATCCAGGACTATTGGCTGCTAAGCCATTTCCCTGCACGATAAGACAAACAACTTTCTTGTTACCATCAGAGGGTTTGTAAAACTTCCTTAAAAAGGGAATTTCCCCATTTACGAAGTGTGACGTCATTTCGAAAGGGAAAAAAAAGAGGCTTCATGACCCACAAGAAATTTCTTAGGGACTGTTTTCATAAGCGGGGATTTTTTTAATGAAGTAGGAGGGACAATGAATTTTTAGGGACAATTAGGGATTTTTGTGATTTTCGTAAAAATTCGGGAGATTTAAGAACTTTTCGGGAGATCGAGCGATGAAAATAAAATTCGGGAGATTCCCGAAAAATTCGGGAGACTTGGCAGCTATGCATATATCATCACTTCCCGAAGTGATATTGCCCACATCGGGCAACATTGGCTATGGAACATCATTTATATGAATGCATAGAAATTTTGCATGTTTTACTCAAAGATGATTTGTTAGTTTAATTGTGTTTCACTCACCAACTTCATTGCTCTCCATTTAAAAGTAGATGAAAATTGCTCTGGTTTTGTGCTCAAGATCAACGTTCGTTCTTCATGGAAAGCACCAACAGCAACAGCTAGAGGGAAAAAAACTGATTGAAATCTTTTTAACACAAATATTAACATGCAGGGTATGATGATTTAAATCACTTGATTTAACGAGATTTAAATTCCATTTTTCCTTTATATAACTTCAACAACATTGAAATTAAAAGTAACAGAATATGGTATGCATATTATTGAAATGTTTAATGAAGGCTGTTGATATGTAAAATTCTAGACTAAAATAAGTATAGAAGATCTGGTATATGTATAGACTTGAACCTAATTCTTAGATGCAGTGCAGAAAAATAGCTGGTCTATTTCTAGATTTTGTGTAAATGCAAAAAAATCTAGGGAGCTAAGCAGATAAAACTGCACTAAGTATTTAGTATTTTCAATGTACAGTTGAATCCCATTATAACAAACTCCAAGAAACCGGAGAAATCACTTTGTTATAACAAAATTTTGTTATAAAGGAATTTCAGGTTTTTGCATTGATCCTATGTAAACTTATCCGGAGGATTAGAAAAGTGTTCGTTAGAATGAGATTTTCGCTATAAAGGAATTCGTTAAAATGGGATTTGACAATTACAATGAGGCACTGGGGTTCCCCCAATATAACAAAGAAATTTTTTTTTTCATGTAAAGCCTTGGATTCTATGCATTAATTGATGATTTAAAATAATAATAGATGTTGTACTAACATAAATACTGCTAGGCTTGAATTTTTAATACAAAAATTGAGAAAATCTAGCATTTGCTCGTTTTTTTTAAAAGTCAAAACTCATTAAATTTGTGAATAAATACAACATCATGCAAGTTGGAAACACATCATAATAAATGCATTTGTCAATGGTGCAAGAAACAATTCATCAATAGAATATGTTTTTCTAATTCTCGATGCTGAATGACCCTTTGGCGAATGACCCATCGAGTGAATCAAGAAATCTGTGCCACATGCGATATAGACTTGCTACCAGGCATTCACTTTTGGGGACCCTCATGAATAAAAGCACTTTTCCCTTTTCTCTACTAAAAATGTTAATACATGAAGTTAATTTGGGCTCAATGACCTTTTGTGTAAGAAAAACAGATTTTTAATGGTCATACTTTTTGCTTGTAGTTCATTCACCAATGCAGAAATAAATTCGAGAGATTAGCTGGAAAGGTAGGTGATATGAAAATATGCATTCTAAATGATTAACAAGCAGTCAGTTAATTTAAATAAAAAAAATTGATTTAAATCAAAGAAATAAAATTTTTATTTTTTTATTTTAAAAATCATGACTACAGTGACTGGATAAAAATTTTACAATACTCAAATAAAATCAAAGTGAAAACATTGTTTCTCCAAAGCCTCAAATTCCATAGTAAACATGACTGAAAAGAAAAACAAAAAAGGCTTTCATCGCCATTGTGTAAATTAGAATTAAATGTAAACATTTTTGGGGTTTTTGGAAGACGTGAAGTACAGTTTTTGTCTTGTGATGTTTCGTTCGCGCGAGTGGTGAACATTTTCAAGAATTACATAACATGGGCAAAAGGCTACTACTTACGCCTTCTCCCTGCTTGAGTCGCACTGCCTCGTCGGGACTGGTCTGTTGAGCCAGTCTGTTTTCCCCATTGGCCGAAGTTGTTCCTAAGGGCTCTGGATAATGCTTGGATTTCAATCTCATCATTTTTAAGATGGGAAACCAAGCACTATTGATCTTCATCCTCTCTTCCTTTCTGTTGAAGCAGTTTTTGTGCTTTTGAATTTTGATTGCTTCTGTAAAAATAAGTGGAAAATATCTCACGTTGTTGTGGACTTGGGTGTTTACAAAGAGGATTTTGGGATCCTTGGTCAGGGCATGTTCTGCTACGGGTGACTTGTCAACCTGACCCAGTCTACAATTTCATTTGTGGTCAATTAATCTGGTCAATATCAATCTTTTTGTGTAGTACACTTCTCTACAACTGCATGGAATACGGTAAACCTCAGTTTCTAGACCTCTTCAATCCAACCAAAAAGATAAGCGAATGCCTCAAATCGACCAAAGATCAACGGGACGGACTAAAAACAGCTAGGGTTTATCACATCCGTGTGCAGTTGTGGAGAAGTGCACTACACAAAACGATTGATATAGACCAGATTAATCAAGCACAAACGAAATTGTAGACTGGGTCAGGTTGACAAGTCAGCCGTAGCATGCCCTGACCAAGGATCACAAAATTCTCTTCACGAACACCCAAGTGCTATCTGACGACATGTGTGAGATATTTTCCACGTATTTTTAGAGAAGAAATCAAAATTCAAAAGTAGAAGAACTGCTTCAACAGAAAGGAAAAGAGGATGAAGATCAACATGCAACGTAGGCTTGCATTTCCTGGTTCTTTAACATCCCCCCCCCCCAGTAACCATTGAATGGATGACAACAATGAAAGAGACAAGATTTTGATTAAACTATAAGCATTTATTCAATTATATATTAACTATTAATATAACGTTTTAACAACAATTATCACAATTAAACCTTTCTCTCAATATTATAACAGAACAACAAAACTAAAGGGTCTCACTGCCATGTCCAGGTTTCCACGTATTAGTTCTCACTCTTTTCCTTACAAGGAATGACTATTCAGAGATGCCAAATATCTGGAATTTCGGAAAAGGACGCATAAAAATTTGGTTCACACATCCTGCCCTAGTTCCAAGAAGAAAAGAGTAGAAAGGGGCCATTCAAGTATTACGTCAGCATCAAGGGGGAAGGGGGTTTTCGGATTTGCCGACTATTGATGACGGGGGGGGGGGTTGAAGGTTGCTTACGTCATCAACCACCATTTTTTGAAGATATGAAATATTCTAAGCTGCTGACGAAATTTTGCTGACAGGGGGAGGGTGTCAAAAATGGCAGAAAATCTGCTTACGTAATACTTGAATGGCCCAAAGGAAAAACCTCCTCCAAAACTTTTTCCCTTTTCTTCTTTGACATCGTGATCCTGTAACCTGAAAAAAGTTTTACTACTTTGTATACTGTACTGTATTGTATTGATGTACACACATGTTGTTGAAGAATAAGATACGATGGATATTTAGTTGTTTTCCTGAATGAGGGGTCATGTAAACAATTTTAAAATTTTAGAGTTTCTATTCCCCCGTTGGTCCCCCCTACAGTTACACACTGGAAATTACAGTACTTTTGCGGCTATCTGCAGGCATTCAAAGACAGCATCAATACGGCTTAAATTCGCCTTGATCCTACAAAATTGAGAATGCACATTTTTTCTAAAATCGTAAAGGAATTGGAAAGCCTGTTCAAATTGTGAAACATTTTCAGAGATCATTCAGAAGAAGAAAAAAATGAATCTGTAAAACTCTCTACCTTGAATATCTAGTTTTTCATCTAGCTGCTATGTGGTAGTCACCATTTTGCATTGCAAAAATCGCAGGTGTGTATGCAGAATCGGCTTTTGGAGGGACACAAGGATTTCTTCCATAGAAATTGTGGGTCACTAACACTCAAAAAGAATTTTAAATTAACATATAGTATAAGAATGAATTTTTTCCCAATATTTTAATTTTCTACAAAATTATTTAAAATTTTTTATCATCTTCGGAGGGGAGCATGGGCCCCCATAACCCCCCAGGTTTTTCCTTAAGTGAAAATCCAGGTTTGGAGCCCGTGATCGTGCAGTGGTAATCGGCTAAAAATATGATTTTCTAAATTTTTCCAATTTTGAGTTGGCTATTCCTTTGAAAAAAAATCTCTGGTTGCCACGATGATCACACAGACCTTCTACACAAATATGTATACATTAAATTTCAAATCAGTGCATCACAAATTTGGAGGATAGATGCAGGGCTGCAACTGAAGGGTGGGGGGGGGGGAAAGAGAGAGAAGCAAGTGGGTCTAGTGCCCCAGGCTCTGGACTAGAGAGGGGCAGAATTCATTCGTTATAATTACTTTTTCTTTACATTGCATGGGATACCAAAATGCATGCTTGCCGCGATTGATGGTGGGCCATCAGGAAAAATAAAATCACTAACAGGAAACCGCTTTGCAAGGATTAATATGAATAGGGAATCAGAAGATAAGTGTCTGACAGAGAATCTCATTTGCTTTAAATTCAAATCAGAAGATATTATTAAAATAGCTAAGATTTAGAGAGAGAGAAAAAAAAAAAAAAATGAAAAATCAATCAGAAGGGAATTAATAAAATTAATCTATTAGTAAATATATAAATGTGTGCCTTTAATGTTTAATTACAGTTGATCCTGCTTATAATGTTTTTCAAAAAACTGTCATAAAAAACGTTGTAAGCAGGAAAATACTTTAAACAGGAAATATTAATGAGAATTACCTATAGAGCTGGGACCATGAAAATAAGTCACACTAGTGGAAAAACGTTCTAAATTGGAATGCAGACGTGTGCCAACTTTTGAAATCCAGAAATCCGGAGATTCTCCCGAGGGGGGTACCCCCCCCCCTCGACACTCATAGACTCTATCAAAAAAATTTTTTTTTTAATAAATTAAGAAAAAGTTACATTCTCCCCCCCCCCAAGGCACGTTCTGCATTGCCCCTGAGAAGAATGTAATTCTATGCCAGTCTTTCCATGCAGAATAGAGAAATCACATCTACATACTGTTAATAAAGTATGTGTTTCCTTTCGTGGATACTATCAGTGATTGATAATCTTGGGTATATGAATTCTTAAAAGCTTTATATTTAGCTGTATATAGCTTAAAGTTTTATATTTTCTTTCTGAAGATGTTTAATCGGAAGAAACGATTAAAAAAATTCAAATTACAAAGCTGCGGACGAAAAAACGTGTTTACCGCGCGGCTGTTAATGGAATACAATAGCGATTATACAGGAATTTCGGCAACGAAGGTGATGCCCCTGATAAATGATTGCCAATAAATGCTACGAAAACAAAGTCACGTCTTTGCCAGTTGCTTAAATGCGGTCACAAAAACTTTTTTTTTTACGGCTGCTCGATGAAAATGACTACGGCTGTTTCCCTAATGACGACGGTAATTATTGACGCCACGACAATGTGAAATCTAATTTTCTGCCAAAATCCAGAGAAATTTTAACAAATCCGGAGCGTGGGAGGAAGGATGAAAAATCCGGAGTCTCCTGCCTAAATCAGGAGAGTTGGCAGGTCTGGGAATGTTATAAGCTGGATCAACTATATTTTTCAGATTTATTACATGTGCTAAATTTCTTATGTTAATTCTCAGTGTTAATGGGCTTCTTTGCAAGCTTTTCCAATTAAATGTAGACAATAAAAGTAAATAAATCTTTGGATGGAACAAGTTTTTAAAAATGAATTTTATTCACAGAGATACCTCTTTCTCCTACCCAGAACATGGCCCACCGCTCTGTCAATGAAAAGATAGATGCAGGTGATCAAAGCCTTGGGGCATGTGTGGAAAAATTGCACGGAGATACCAGTGAATTATGGGAGGACACAACCATACTTTTTTCAAGATAAATTTTTTTGAGAGGGACCAATTTTTGCTCAAAAAGGACCCAGATTTGTTGAGTAACCTGGGTCCCGGACCCAGGTAAATTAGAGTAAAGTTGCATCTCTGATATTCTATGGCAAACATCACAAATGGGCAGCCTGATGGCAAACATCACAAATGGGCAGCCTGCTGGCAAGATACGGCCTTCATTAAACTTTGTGCCCAGCCAGTAGACTGTAATGCCATTGAATTTATATTGCACACACGCACACAAACAAACTCTTTTCACTATACTCCAAAGGGGCAACAACTTTTGTCTGCATGATCCAAAGCCCACAAATATTTCAATCGGGATTGCCAAGTTTTTGTCATAGGTGGGAAAAACTGCCTTGCCTTTGGGTTTTGTGTTCTTTAGGTTTTGGGAAAAATTTTACCAAAAGCAAAGTATTATCTATCAAAGGTAAAATAGAAATGAAAAGGTGATAAAAAAGTGGCAAAAAATATATTTTAGATATCAAATATTGATATAATCTTACATAAACTTATTTAAGTGTGTTTTAGTCTCTAAAATTTAATTTTTTAACTCAAAATTGGATTTAGCAAGTGAACAGAAACTGAAAATCTCGTTATAAGCAGGCCCAACTGTATATATTTACTTTCAGTTTGATTTACAGAAATATGGCTAGCATTTGATGTATTTCAAGTTGACTGGTTCTTTTTCTGTGTTCCTGCTCTACAGTAGTGGTGGAATGAATAGTAGTAATAACGATTTTTCTAATGGTGAACAATATAACATACCTTTAATAAATACACCAGTTTCTGGATGCACTAATTCCTGGGCTGGGATCACAGCCTAAGATATGCAAAGGAAAAGACAGATTCAACTATTGCATTGTAAAAAAAAAAATCTTATGAAATATCCAATTATAACTGAAATTAATTACAACAGCTCCTATTTAACAAGCTTATACTATGGTCATGCAGAAATGATTGACACAAGTCCTCTCATGTCGTGAACAAACTCCACACGAGAGCGAAACCCAGAAAAATAAGCAACAGGGGTCGTGAGCTATGTGGAATGCACAAACGGTACCCAGCTGGCAAATGATTAAGGAGAATCAAATTCGCAGATGATGTGAAGCTAATGGGGGTAATCGGGAATGAAAGCGATAGGGAGTTGCTCCAGACCAACTTAAACAGGATTGCAGCATGGGCAAATGAATGGAGCATGACGTTTAGCGTAGATAAGTGCATGGTCGCTCATTTTGGTTCGAACAACCCACGGTTCTCTTACGAGTTGAATGGTGTCACTATCCTGGATGCAACTAGGGTCACCGATTTGGGAATTCTCATTGACGAGCGACTTAGGTTTTCTGAACATTGTTCAGCGGTGGTCAAAAAATCGAATAGAATGCTTGGTCTCATTTTCAAAAAGGTCTCTTTGCGTTCTCCTAAAGTCATTCTTCCGCTTTTTCGAGGCTTAGTTCGTCCTGGACTGGAGTATGCTGTAAGGTTTTGGAGACCATACCTACAGAGGGACATAGACTTGGTTGAAGGGGTGCAGAGAAGAGCTATGTGTGTCCTTCTTGGCACACAGGGCTTGAGTTCTGAAGAGAGACTTTATTTTTTGAATATGTTTACATTGGATGAATGCAGGTGTCGAGGAGATATGATCGAAGTGTTCAAAATTTCCAATGGGATGGATAGGATGGACCATGAACTTTTAGTACACCGCCAATCGACTGCTTTTACAAGGGGACACCAGTATCGATTGGTGAGGGACAATGCAAGACTATCGTGTCGCAGGGAATTTTTCTCTAATAGGGCTGTTAATAAATGGGATAGCTTACTCCCGGAGGTAGTAAATTGTAACACAATTGACACGTTTAAAAAGAAATACGATAAACATGTTGGGGTAAATCGAGAAGCTATCCATTCTTAGAATAAGACAACCATAAGCATTCTTTATGGGCGTTGTATAATATTTATCATGTGTATATATTGTTTATAATTTGTGTTAATTGCATTTTTAATTGGGTTGCTGTATTTTTGAAATATATGACATCCATATTTTTATGGGCATCTTTTTATCAGCCACCTCGTTGGGCATTTTGTCTGTTGTGGCGTTGTATTTGTATTTGAGAACAGCCATTCTTCCCATCTGTCATTGCAAGAATAGACAGCAAGATGATAGGTGATTATCCATACTAGCGAAGGATTGTATGGTTTTTGTGGAGGGGGTTTTTCAGGAGGTGATATCCATCGTCATATTATGTCGGTGTTCAGAGTCAATGCATTGTCAAGGCAACTGTGTTCCACTGGTGGGCTAAGTCCAACAGTGGACAGGAAAGTGCAGCCAAAGATGTGAGCACCCCTATCACTCACAAGACGATCTTCAGTACAGCAGCAAATGTGGACACCGTGATTTTGACAAACAAGCGCATAAGATTTGATGAGCGTCAGAATGAAACAGGACTTTCTTGAGGAACATTGTAGTTGATTGCTCAAAACACTTTATTCTTCTGAGGTCAACAAATGAAATACGTCAGGGATGCAAAAAAAAAAAAAAAAAAAAAAAAAATTCAAGCTATTGTTATTGAATGGGGCACCAATATATCTATGGAGTATTTCGCCACACAGCCATTTGGGAACTTTCAGCCAAATGGCAGAAATGGAATGACTTGAATGGGGTGTTAGATATAATATTTGGTTTTTTGAGAATAAACTATTTCCACCCCATGACTGTATTTGTGTCAATCATTTCTGTACGACCTAAATAAGATATTGGTATAGCTGGTCATTCTGAAGTAGAAGTTAACAGTACTGAAATGTCATAAGATTTTAGAGTTTCTATTACAAAATTCAGCAATGACAGTTTCACATTAAAATATCACTTTTTTTTATTCTGTATATTAGCATTATTTCCTGACCGTAATCCAGCCAATGAGTTGAACTTTGAATTGAGAAATGCCTGACAATTTTACTTAATGTTTAGTGCTATCATATAATGATAAAAAAATACTAATATCAAACAATATGGGATTGTACAAGATATACAGAAGACTGGATGTTGTGAAGATATTTATTATTTGAGATGTTAATTTTTTAAGGAAGGAAAAAACTCATCTCTGCCTCTACCGGGAGTCGAACCCAGGTCCCTCGATTGCCGGACGAGTGCTCTGACCACTAAGCTACAGAGGAGATAGAGATTTTCCTTCGCTAGAGCGTATATATGCCGAACGGAACCGAGCAATGGACGGTGAAACCGATCAGCTAATAGCTCATGGACGACGAGCCACCAGAGGGCTATATATATGACATGAATGTCGCTCTCCACTTGTTAATACAAGATATACAAATATGGGATTGAATAGAATATAATTTCTGTGCCTTGAGCTACACTCGAGATGGACCAGAATGGCATGCTCAGTTCAGGACGAGCAGGAAAGGAGTTATTACATTATAGTTCATTCTGGTGATTCATTTGCCCTTTACTCAAGTGAATTGATTGTACATGCGCATATTTGAATTATGTCTATTACGTCTTTTTGATCATGCTTTATATTTATTCCTATTATTACAGTCGGTTCTCGTTTTAACAAATACCATTATAGCAAAAAATCTCATTTTAACAAAAACTTTTCTAATCCTCCAGATAAGTTTGCATACTAACAATGTAAAAATCTGGAATTCCTATATAACGAAATTTCGTTATAACAGTGATTTCTTGGGTCTCTTGGGGTTTGTTACAACAGGATTTGAATGCATTAATTTTTTTTTTTTATTCATGTAAATCATTTTTTCCCCATGCAAAAACAAATTTGAATTCAATTCCAATTCAGTTTCAATTTATTTTTGCATGTGAAACTAGACATGAAGAAAGGGGAAATTTTTTTTATGTACTTACAGAAATCCTAAGATCATCAATTTTGATTGGGAAATCAGAGCTCAAGATCTTGAGGGTGTGAAACTTATCCTTTTTGCTAACAACTTCCGCATAAAGAGCACAATCACTGCCAAGAGCCACCTGCAGGAGTTAAATAGTACAAGAAATTATTAGAAATTTTAAACACTTTTTTTTTTTCTGGACACAACAGAACCCACATTTATTTTCTTAATACTACATATTTACAGCTGTTTCATCTCTGAAATGTAGATTTTGATACTTAATACTAAGAATGGAAGAAATAGAAAATCATTAAAACCATATATTTTTCTGAAAATTATATGGGAATATCAAATCCTTAGAAAAAACATGACTTTTCAAGGAGAGAAGCCTGCAATACAGTATAAACCCCCCCCCCCCCAAAAAAAAAAAAACAACAGGAAAATATATACAGTGGAACCACATTATTGTGACTACACCAAACTTTTATATAGCGAAACCTGTCTAAGACGGAGACTATACGAGATGAAAACGTGTCTTAAATGGAATCAATAGTCTAATGATTAGTGCTTTGATTTGCACCTTTATAAAACAGAAATTTGTCTAACACAGAATATTATTTCCATTTCTTTGTAACATTACATGTTACTTCTCTGCAGAAAACTCAATGTTGAGTCATGAATTTCCTGATTTTGAAATATATTGAATTTTACATTTCTATGAATAGTTAAACATAATTTTTTAATGTTCTTGGCCGCAGACCACCACATGGTCCTAATCCTATTAATTTCACAATAGGCCTAACCATATATTGTCGATTCTGGCCAAGTCTTCAATGTTGGCTTTAATTGTTGCCAGATTTGTTTGATTTTCTCACAATGCTTTCATGTGGTATGCAAATTCCTATGTCGTTATCTCTTGGTGCTGATTCGTTACGATAGTCCTGTGTGATCGCGAAATTCCTTTTTTATTGCTGCAGCCGCCTTGCGATCAACTGATCCTAAATCGATCGGCAGTCTGTTCTTTTTAGGATCAAGTCTTTAATATCATGAAGATCTTAGTGTACAAGGTTCTTGATGGAAGTTCATTTTGATGGCGAAACACAGTCGATGAGATCAGCAATCATGGTGTAGTGAAATTAAGTTTCTTTGTGTGAGATAGTCACCTACGAGATGAAAGGATGTTATCGAGAATGCTCACATTAAGTTGAATACCTCATCTACTCTCGACTGGCATGGTGTCTCGCGCTGACCGATATGTAGGTAAACACATATCCTTGGCGTGATCATGCGTGTCATCAAACATCAGGATGGAGACTTTTTGATCTCGTCCCCACGATCCATTGCGCCAATAGATGGGGAAAGGTGGTATTAACACACAGACTTCCAGATTTCATGGTCGTCTTGTAGTGTGGGATGGAGGATGATTTTCCTGACTCCCTTGCTGTTGTCAGTTGGCGAGACATTCATTTTGTGTACAATATTATATGGAGCAACTAAATTTTAAATCATAACTATACCAATGTTGAATTATTTGTTGAAATAAGAATCACACGTTGAGTTTAATAGTTTGGTGTAACTTTGAAATTAAACTGTTAATAAATGTCCGTTCAAGTGGAAAAATTGCATTTGTGTATTTTCCTTACCCTCGTATGCAGAATAATTGCTCTTGGAAAAACTTAAAATTAAACCGGGGGGGGGGGGGGGGGAGGGGGGGGATGTACTTTAATGGAGTATCTTGATGTTCTGTTTCATATGTACCAACTGTGTGTAGTGTGTAGCTAATGAAATAAAGCAAGACTTGTTAGCCGGCTTAGTAAAAAATATAATATGGGATGTAAGCATTCTCCAAATATGTATCAGCTGTTACTGACATGGGTTAAACAGGATATTCATCAGATTAATAAAAAAGATAGATAGTTGGCTTTAAAACCAAGCATGGTCGTATTGTAATAGTTACCTCCCGGTTCTTTAATATTTTCCCCCCAGTAACCATTGAGTGGATGACAACAATGAAATAGACAAAAGTTTTGATTGAACTATAAACATTTATTCAATTGTATGTTAAACTATTAATGTTACGTTTTATCAACAATTATCACATTTAGGCTTTTCTCTCAATGTTACAATGAAACAATAAAAGGGATTGATCTCACTGCCATGTCCAGGTTTTCACGTGTTAGTTCTCATCGTCTGATAGACACTCCCCAGTACCAGCTTCAGTCGGGTTTGGTGTCTTCAAACACTTGTTGAGACCAGAGCTCAGCCGCTGCACATGGAACTGGAGGCGAAAGTTCACGGGTAGCCGGTCTGGCCACTAACCGATCCACTGGATCACGAAAACGTTGAACCTCACGTGAAGTCAAACGATGAGACGGGTTAAGTGCCAAGGCACACTTCTACAATTATAACTTCATTGTATTTATGAGACGATCTAGTTCACACCATAACAGGGCGTGACGGCTTATTGATTAAGTAGCCGAATCGGTCGTAAGTAAGGTAGTAAGCAGTGAAGCACATCTCTAACTGGCTTTTATATAGTAGCATTCCCATAATGCCTCAGGGAAGAACCAATCACAACATTGAAGGTACGGCATTAGCTTGTATCTAATTTACATAATTTCATGAGAGAAAAGGAAATATTGTAAACATTCTAATATTGAATCTGGCAACCAAACATAACAAATTGGAGATCTGGCCAGGATCCACAAGTTTTAGGCCTATTGCACATTGTATAAACTCATGACATTATAAACCGTGAGATGGTCCTAGGAACCACTGACGGCGTGGAGGTAAAATATATTGCACATTTATATAACACTTTGCTGAACATTTATATTATACTGCACTAATATATTGCACAATTAAAATAGAGTTTGACGATGACGACTCAACGTGGCCTCCACCGACGAACCACGGGAACCCCCCCCCCCCCAGAGGGAAAGAGAAGGTAACTAGACGAGCTATTGGGATCTCTGACATGGATGTAAAGCGGAATTTATATGAGACGTTGGCAGCCCGACCTCTGGCCCCGTTCTCGCCCGACGGCTAGGAGACCCCCCGACCGTCAGACTAAGCGAACTAACTGACCCGAACCGGAATGTCAGCGGAAGCCCCGGGTGGTTTCCGGTAACCAACGAACCCTGGGGCCTAAACAAGATTAATTGAACAATAGGATTGTAAGAGATCCCAGGTCGTCATGTTACAGTATGTCCAGCCTGAGAAGTTTGTGAAATATATTTGGTTGTTGGTGTTGTTAAAGTATACCACAGCGAGACAAATGACACTATTATGATTGTAGCGATACTATTGTATAGCAACCAATAGTCCAGCAGATGGCGTTAGTCATCCATGATTGTCGCTGTGAATGCTGCGAGTGCATACTTATATATGTATATGTGTACTACGAACAGAGAGAGTCGAGACTTCGGAATGTCCGGATGTGTTTGTACTCGACTGCAATGTAAATAGTAAAGATTTACCCATAGTAATTTTAATAGTTACAAATTTATATAATAAAGTATCTTAAATCAACATGTACAATATAGTGAATTCTTACACTATATGATAAACTGAAGCAAAGATGGTGGAGCAACAAGTACCACTGATGTGAGAGGTGAATGTGTAAGGGTATGTGATGGGTGAAGGACATGCTACAGGTTAGCAATCCACTATAGAGAGAAACGATGTCACTCTTCGCTTTTCATACGAAGTACAAAAGCCTGCATAATAGCGGAGATCGAGATGTAGTATACATATGCTCTAAGGATTGAAAATATCTGTCCTCTGTAGTTCAATGGTTAGAACAGGACAGTGAGAGATTGGAGGTTCGATTCCCCACAGAGGAATGTGAATTTTCTTACTACATCTCAATCTCTGCTTGGTTATCCAGCAGGGTTGTTTGGTTTAAACCATGGTTTAAACCTTGGTTTTAACCAAGTGGTTTTTTTAAAAAAATCAAATAAAAGTTGCCTAAATATAATTTTTTTCCTTGAAAAATATTATATTGGTTCATTATTAGCCAAAATGTTTCATTTTTACCACATTTTATATCCTTGGGGGTACATTCTGATGGAATATCTTTAAATGACATAAGATTTTATAAGCAGTTTTTTTCAAAAAGTCTCATAAAAGTGGCCAGAATATATGTATATTTTTCATATGAAGTATCTTAGTTATTTAAAGTTATATACAAAAGCCAAAATTTCTCATTCTTACAACATTTTCTACCCTTTGGCTACATTCTGATGCTCTATCTTTAGCAAATTCATGAATAAGAATTGCATCACACATCTAAATGTAGTGGTGTATTATCTCACAGGGTTTCTTTTTCCCCTTCACAAAGAAGCAGCAACAGTAGTGACACCATCATGCTAGGGGCAGGTGGTCCTATAATCCAATAAAGACATCAGCTGTCCTTAAAGGACAAAGACCAGTGTACTAGTTGTTACATTACCTCACATACATTTTCATTTTCTTTCCCAAGTGCAAAATGTGCAAGTAGATGATGCTGTACTTGGCCAGCAGTATAATCTATTTTGTGCAACCACATCATTTCAGCACTTCCACAGCATCAGTGTGTGGATAGAACTTCTATCAAGATGCACATTACAATACCAGCAAAGCAGCTGCTGAAAACCCATTTTGACAGGATGCACCCCTTAACCCTTTTAACTTCTGGCTGTGAGGGGCACCTCAAAATGTCATAAACAGTGGTCAGTTTGCACAATTTGGTGAATTGCAATCTCCAGCACATCCCCTATATGTTAGAAGTTCCTCAGGAATATTAACATGGGGGCGCATTTCGTTTAATAAAGCTGAATTGCAAGCACCTCCACATCATGACCATGGCATACTCCGATTCTGTTGTTGAACAACAATTCTGTTGTTGTCAACCTCAGGTTGGACAACATATTTAACATTTCTTAAGTAAGTTGTAGTTATTTGTTCAATTACTTTGTTTTTTGTGATGTTTCCATGAATTATGAAATCGTGGAATGCTATAATTAAGGTATAATTTTGCCATGACTGGCTATCGTTTCCATTCTGCGAGCAAATTTCCCACATGTTGGATGATGTCATTAATTTTACATTTTTAAGTATTTTTTCCCCTTTACCAAATAAAATTGAATTTTTTCAGGAATATTCATGTCAATTTTCCAAGTCATTTTGACAATCGTTCTTTTTTTACAGTGTTTTGAAATCAGAACCTTAGTTATAATCACCCTGTATATCGTAAATCATTGCTAATTAATCTGCATTATTTATGCTTCATTAAATACATTATATTCACTTAATTTTTATTACTTTTCTCAAAATAGCTTCCTAATTAAGCATACTGAAAGTAACTGGAGAAAAACCTTTATATACTATATGATTAATAATAACACTAAAAGAATTTTCAAACACACAGTAAACATTGAGTTAAGCGAAAAATAATTAAATTGCAAAAGTTGGTTTTTGTTAAAATGTAAGAAATATTTATTGATTAATTAGTATGGGAATAGTGTTAATTACATTAATAACCATTTTATTTTAGTTAATTATTAGAAGTTTGAATGATTTTTCAGAAATTTCATTGTTTTTAATGTTAATACTATTTAAAACAAAAAACCGGTTTAAACCAAAAAAAACCTGGTTTAAACCAAAAAAACCTGTTTTTTTACCAACCCTGTTATCCAGGCTTTCGTACTTCGTAGCAATCCACTGTTAGGATAAACAGGGAAGCTACCAGACTTTACAGGCAGAGGCAGATGTTTCTGTTTTCTCCGCCTTTACTATATTGGGAAAGATATTTTTCTGGATGCTATGCTGGTATGACAATATGGAAAGAGCAGTTATCTAATTTGGAAATCAAACCTAAGTCTCTTCTTGCAGTCTTCACTAGACATTTACCAGACTTGAGTTTAACATGTCAGAATAAAGAACGCAACACGTTATGATACCCACTTCGTTTCAAAACAAATGACTTCAATTTGCAAGGTAATACCTGAATGGGATCGCTTCTGATCTATGAAAGGATGAATTTTATGCTCATGTTTTCTTGGTTTGGAAGTTCTAAAAGCATATCAACCGTTAACAAATTCAGATATAAGAATGTTAAGAAATGCTGTGGGACACTTATTTTGAAAATTAATTTATGTTTCTATCTTTGAAAAGAATTTTTGTGTTCATATAAAATTTTTCACCACATTTATAAATTTTCATGGCCTGAAGGGTGAATGATACATTATGCACTTTTCATTGTCAATTAAAAATACCAAAGAACTTCCTGAGAGGTGAGATTTGATGGTGAAGAAAAACTGAGAGCTTACTGACCCTGAAAAATGTTGCTCGGCGCTGTCCTCCAGTGGAATCTGCCATATATGAATTGAAAGATGGTAGGGGGAAAGCTAGAGGAAGGAAAAATATTGTGTACAATGGAAAAATGTGTTATTAACATAAAGAACATGATCTTTACTATAAAATTTGAAGACACACATAATAAAATTCTGAATACAATTATTCAAAGTATATTTCTTATACCGTTGATTTCATTCAGACTTTAAAATCCAATTTTTGGAGAATTTCAATGAAATCAAAGTGTTTGGCTGCCCTACACCCACTATATATGGAGTTTCATAGTACGCTGATGCCCAAAAGTTTAGCATAGGTAGGCTTATGGCTTATGCAGATCATAGTTTTTCAAACTTTTTTGTTCAGTTTCCCCACTTTCAGAATTTTTTTGTCTAATAACCCCCTTCCCTCAGAAATATTCTATACATTATCTATATATTTATCATAACTATTATCCTCCTGAGGAGGGCGATATTTCTCATTTAAAAAAAAACAAACTGATGTAGATATACTGTATTTGGCAATTGCCGGTCAGAACTGTAGAGATGTAGTCATATGGGCATGAAGGGATGGACATAGGGGGGATGGGGGCATGTGCTCTTCCCCCAAGACCATCAGGAATTGAAAATATTTTTGAATTATTTTATAAAAAAAAATCAAATATCAGAACTTTCTGAAGAAAACACATTTGCCTGCCACTTTAATCAATTTCTGTTAATTTAAAATGTTTTTGAAGGTCAGTAACTCAAAATTTCTCAGCTAAAACCAAATCATAGGTGGATATACAGCGGCACCCTATGCGCGGAAAAGGTGGAGCTGACTGATCAAATGTATATGCATGTATATCAGTGGTTCCCAACCTTTTTTTGCCATGCTTCACCTAAGCATCTTGTAAAATCCTGACAGTCCCCCCTTTAAGAAACACACGTGGGGGAGGGAAAGGGAGAAAAGACTATTGAAAATTGAAGAAAATTTAAAAAAAAGTAAAAATATTGAACAAAAATTTAAATTAATTTTTGTGAATTTGAAACAATTTTGAAGGTTAAAAACTCAAAATTTCCTAGAACCTAGGAGAGATGCTCTGTCCTTCCTTCAAACCTCAAATTAGCCCTGTATGCCCCCAAAAAGTAGGTTTTACTTCTGCCCTTTTCCCTTTCTGTGGAATACGGGTGTCCTTCCCAAAAAAGTAGGCTACATCCTACATTTTTGAGATGAAAAATTCAGAGTTGAATTTTTGAAATAAAATTGATCTTAAATTACAGTCAATGACTTGAAGTTTAATATTTCATAAACATTTTTCACTTTTATTTTGTAATAATATTTTATTTTTTGGGTTTTATGACTGAAAATTATGGATTTTGTCCACTCTGTTACGAAAACAAATATCACTGTAAAAAAATTATTATTATTTTTGCCGTGTTTACCCCTTAAAATAATGAAATCAGCTTATTTCTTAAACATAGGCTGAAAAAAAAGTAGTTAAAAAAAATTTAGTCTTTTTTTTTCTGTCATTTTGATCGTTTTTAATGATTTTTTCAAAATAACACATAGAAAAGTTTATTTTTTACATTTTTTCAACTACTTAAAATTAATTTTTTTATTTTGGAACTTGCCAAAGAATATGGAGTTGCACGAAACATCATCTCAATATTTCCTAAATATAAGGAAATTTTTTTTTGCCATCATTTGAATCTTCTTATGAACCAAGCAGAAAACACTTAAGAAATCAAACTTTAGTGATGTAAGAAGAAGCAACTCTTTTGTGGTTCCAATCTGTTCGATCTCCCTCAATCTCATTACAAGGACCAATAATTTCAGAGAAAGCAAAATATTTCGCAAAAAGTCTGAATCAAGGTAATTTCACTGCGAGCAGTGAATGGGTGACCTCATTCAAAGAGTGCCATGGCATTGTTTCTAAAAGTTTGTGTACAAAGCATATATGCATCTCAAGAAACTGTTGAAAATTGGAAGACTGATATTCTCAAACCAATGATAGAAGGGGTATAAAGATGCAGATGTGTTTACTTGTAATGAGACTAGTTCATTTTTTCGGCTTTTGCCTAACCAAACTCTTGCCTTCAAAGGAGAAAAACATGAAGGATGTAAAAGACACAAAGATCGTTTGTAGTTCTTTTGACAACAAACTCAGATGGTTCTGAAAAATTGAAACCATTAGTTATCAGAAAATCAAAAACCTGCAGTGCTTTTAAAAATGTTAAAACTCTTCCCTTGGACGTCGTAAAAACTGGGGGTTTTTAGGCAAAATAGGAAAAATTGAATTTCCTTCCCCCCCCCTCCAACCTTAAAATATCTAATTTAAACATGTACGTACATCCTTTATGTGTACATCTTATATTATGTCTAAATATACATTTTTTTCGCATATTAAACTATGTATTTGATCAATAAAACTGACCATACAATAAGGGAATAATTGTTCACACACAAACACACCCAATTCTGCATAGTTGCATTTGAACCTTGAGTTGTATGCAGAACTATAACAAGATTGTGGTAAAATAAATGAATTTGAATAATGAAAATTCTGAGAAATCAGGATGGTGCCTGAATTTTTCTCTTCCAATTTTTTCAAACCCTGCAGAAAATGTATTCAAAAGTGTCCTGATCCGCCAAAAAATGAAACCCCACTAACTCAACATCTGCTTAAGTCAACATGTTTGTTGATACTTTTGGGGTGTCAAGTTAACAAGAGTCTACTGTATGTTACGAATTTCTAAAAATTAAAAACATGAAAATATTTGCCAAGAAAAAGGTACGAATACAAACTGGCAACAAAAATTCACTTACGGTCAGGCATTTTAGGTAAGAATGATGCATCAGATTTTCCTTCAACAGTTGGGAGAGATGTAGCCACACAAAATAAATCTTCACAAACTTGACGTATCTTCTCGTCTATCAGAAATTCATGAAGATTAGAATACTGCTACAAAAATGGTGTAAACATCTTTCAATCATAACATATAGGAGGGTGTCCAAATCAAATGCCCTAATTTCATACAGTGATTAGAAATCAGTGATGTCACATAGGGTGAAGGTGTTAGAAAAACTTGAATACCAAACTAAGGGAGTTTGATAAATTTTTTCAAAGAGTTATTACGTACGCTGGCATTGTTACAAGAAAACAAATAGAAAAATAGTGTCACCATAGGAGAAAGTATAAAATGTTCTGTGTGATGTTAACTTTTATTGATGATGAACCTGATATTTCCACTCTAAGATAATTTCTTCAGATGAGACATGAATGAGTGGATGAATGCCAGGACTCTTTCACTGGATTTATCCTATTGCTGAGATCTCTTCCAGTCCAGATATGTGCCAGAGTCTAGTGTGTGTCCCTAACAGTTTCAGTGTGTATATAGTGTTGTGTCTGATTTTTCAGTGCTGCCACCTATATTTCAAATGAGTGAAGTGCAATGACTGAAATATTTGTATTGTTGTAGGACTGTTGCTTTCTATGGCAAGACAGTTTTTAACGGGGAGATTAGCTCACATTCATGGCTGAAAGTTAGGAATGTTTGGAATGTTTTTTCTCTTCCCCATTGCATGAGGGAACATGTCGGCGCGATGCAAATTAGCGCCATGCTCTCACCCTCATGGGAGCACAACTTTATATATATTGGTTTTTCTGTATATGGATGAGTCTGTTCTTTTTCGGCGTGAATGCTGCTATTGTTTTTCTCCCTTTGATTGCCAATTGTTTTTGTCGGCCGTTGCATTGTTGATGATCATAAATGATCTTTGTTAATATATTTTTTGTAACTTTTGGACTAAAAATGTTATAGTTCCGAATGAACTTCTGAACGTTCATTCTAAAACTGAAAACTAACTTCAGCTGAGCATCGCTGTGGCGCCAGTAGCGTTCAAACCTGCATCCTTGCGCATCATATGAGTCTGTCACTATAACTTCTTGACCACCACAGCAGCTTTAAGACGACACATGGAATGTTGATGTTCCAGATGAGGCAGAATTCCAGCAGGATTGATAAGCACAACAGTTGAATTTGAGACTCAGAAAACACCCTACATTTCTGAAGTGCAAAGAAACAATCTCAAAATCTATGCATGGTGCAAGTTTTCAGATGATATAGTCATTGGGTAATTTTTCATCTGGGGAACAAAAGGAGCACACGTGGAAGTGCTGCAATTTTTTTTATAAAAATCTTTCGAGTTTTGCTTTTGAATTACTTTTTTCATGTTTTCCAACTGATTGTAAAGTGAAGGAACTGATTAAAACATAGACACATTTGATCTGGACACTCTGTAAATTAAAAAAAACGAAGATTTCATCAAAAAAAAAAAAAAAAAATTACTGGTCATATACAATTTAGCAACAGTAAAAATGTGGCTCACGACAGAAATGACAAATACTGATTTCACACAAATGAACAAGAATTTATGTGGGACATAGTTTGAGATTTAGCTGGGACAATAACACAAAAAAAAGCTAGTATTTTTGATTTAAGAAAAATATGTAAAATAGAGTGTTCTAAGAAAAAAGGTAAGTGTTACTCTCGACTTGTAAATTGTCATTTTCTTTAAACCATTGTTTTCATCCAGGGTATCCATAAGGCCTGCTTCTTGAAGAAATTTCCCAGTGTCTCAAAAAAATTTCAATTAAACTTGAAAAATGAAAAATATTTGTTTAACCCTTTATAAGCGGGACAGCAAAAATCACTAAACCCTATATAAAATAGAGTATATTTTTGAATTAAGTAACCTAAGCTTTCTTTAAGTTTTCAGCAGGTGTAAAATACAAGGATAATACGAAAAAGTATATAATTGAGAAATCAACTTTACAAACTATCTGAGCTTGTCAATGCTAAATAACAGACCTTTAAGGAGGCGAGATATCTTGTCGATGATGCTTAAAGGGTTGAAAAAATTTCCCCCCGCCTTTTTAACTTTGGAAAGGGTCAATGATTTATTGTACAGGCTTTTAATTCGTCAATACAATATAGGCCAGTGTTATTCAACCTCTTGCGCCTGCAGACCGAAAAAAATAGTTGAACAATTTCATAAACCAGAGGAAATAGGATACTCAATTCAAGGACCGGCTGGTATATAGATAAGACAAATAAAAACCAATACTTATTAGTAAGCCCATATGTATTTTATTTACTGAATCTATCGTAGCAGCTACATGAATTGGACAAAATGTTTCGGGGACTGGCAGGAAATCTCACCAGACAGTGCTGGCTACTACACAGTGCAGCACAAAAATAATTTAAGTTTTAAGTTATTTAATGTAAATTGTGAGGTTTTACAAATTTTGGATAAAAATCCCAGAAAAAATGAATAATGCATAACAGAAACCAAGAAATTTTGAATATTTGCTACATTATAGCGAAAACAATGAAAATGCGTGCCACGGAAGTTAGGGAACAAAATTTAAATAATCTTTTTAGAGATGTAAATAATTTTCGTAACTTCTGTCGTTTCATAACATCAAATACATGATTTTTTTTTATCGAAACTGAAAGGTTTTGTAGCAATTCTGGCCAAATCAAACGATGCTTTTCTAATTGTGGATTTTCAGTAGTGAAACACCAAAAAATATTGTTTTTCATTGCCATAAACATGTGCATGACAGGCGTAAGCAGGATTTTTTCAGGGTGGGGGGCTGAAAATTTTTTCCAACACTATGACCTCAGCTCAAGGAGGGGGAGTGGAACCCCACCTTTGCTTATGCCAATGTGTGTAAGGGTAACCCATTGGTTTTTTTTTAGGGGGGATGAAGAATGGACTGAAAGCTGGCCAATATAGAACAGATGTTTTTGGCTCTGAACCACTTTTTTGTTAACTTTGGGGTGTGGAAGGAAGCGTTATCCTGCTGAAACGTACAACTTGAATCACCTAATATTTCGTTGTGTAAATGCTTCAAGAGTTTACCAAGTTGGACCCGATCAAATGCCTTCTGGAAATCAAGGTAAACATCTACATTTCTGCTCTTACCCAAAGCTTTAGTCACGTGATCATAAAAGCAAAGGAGGTTAGTTATACATGACTTCCCCTTCCTCCAAATGGTAATAAATGGCTATCAAGTGTTTCTTGGTACATTTCTGATATCTGACTGCCATTTGAGGTCTGCCCATTAAAAGTCTGAGAAAATAATTATAATAAGAGCGGTCTGTCTATCATAATGGGCGGAGATACGGGGGGCATGGCCCCCCCAGAGTCAAACGTGGAGTCGACTGATCTAATGTATATATGTATAGATCAATTGACATCATCATCGTGTCCCCCCCCCCAGACTTCCAAGTCACACAATCTCCGCCTGATCATAACCAAATGAGCCCCATACCATTTCCAAACTTCTACCTTGCTGCCTACTGAATAAAGTTTGTGGACTCTTTCTTAAATCATGCTGATAATAAGAAAAACTGTCTGGACCATCTAAATTCCACTTGTTTTCATCACTGAAAAGTATAGCCTACGTGACCCTTCTTCTGCCTACGACATGAGGTCTTGAGCTCAGTTCAATCATACTTGCTTATGGTGAGATTTCAAGAAGCTTAAATAGAATCATTTTGCTCTTTTTGCGAATTCGTGAAACTTTGAGAATTTGTCTATGAACAATTTCTCTCAAAATATTCAATTCTGTTCTATTTATCATTACATTAGTAGAATGATTTTGTGGCACAACCAGTCTTCTTTTTCTTCTGTCATCAAGTAAAAAGACAACTAATTACCTTCCAGAGCTTGATTTTGGTTTATGATCTTCACCATGTGCTAGCACTCTACAGATATCTAGTTCAGATAGATTTAATTCAACAGAGATTTGAGAAACCGATTTACCTTGTAACTTTGGTACCCATATCCTCAATACTTATTCGAAATTTGAGTGGACTTATGCATGGTGCTGACTCGCTAAACTATCCAAGGTTCATGTAGCAACAATGAGAAACACCCAGTTGTGACATAAATCTGTGTGGCACATTGAAATTTGCATATAAATCTGATTTTGTGCCTACATACATTTGAGGCACAGACAATTAATCCCCCCCCCCAAAGTCTCAGTTTTTATGAAACCCATTCTAGAATACATAATTTGTGATCTTGGATAAAATTATTAAAATCTATCAGCTACTTTGAATTTTGTTAAAGAACATATTGTGTGTCCAAATGTTTGTACTGCACTGTGCCACCACATTGACTGGAAGAAAAAAATCTTCATTTGCAACTTTGTATGCTGTGTTACAGAGTAAATAAACCTCCAAATATTTTTCGTCATCTGTAAAAATGTATGCGATAATTCTTCCGTAGCACTTTTACAACCACGAATGCAGACGTGCCAACTTTTGAAATCCAGAAATTCTCCCGAGGGGGGGACTGCCCCCCCTCAGCACTCACAGGCTCGATCAAAAAAAAAATTTTTTTTACTCAATTAAGAAAAGGTTACATCCCCCCCCCCCATCCCAAGCCAGGTTCAGCATTGCCCTTGAGCAGAATATAATTCCATGTCGGTCTTTCCATGCAGAATAGAGAAATCACATCTACATACTGTTCATAAAATACGTTTCCTTTCGTGAATGCTATCAGTGATTCTATCTTGGGTATATGAACTTCTGAAAGCTTTATATTTTAGCTTTATTATAGCTTAAAGTTTTATATTTTCTATCTGAACACATTTAATGGGAAGCAGCAATTAAAATTCAAATTACAAAGCTGCCGATGAAAAAACGTGTTTACCGCACGGCCAGTGATGGTAACCTCTTTGAACGAAATTTCCCTTTTGACTAAATTTTTTCCACACATTCGGGAAAATGTGCTGCCACCTAGCGGGAAAAATACGTAATCAAGTATTTTACAACAGGAAAGTTTATTCTACTGCATTAATTTCTTTATTTTTTGCAGAAATTCTTTTGTTTGATGAACTCTCAAAATTTCTCACAAATGCTAAGAAATTTCCCACTTGAGCAAATTTTGGCCAATTTTTCCCACGAGTTACCATCACTGCGCACAGCTGTTAATGGAATACAATAACGATTATACAGGAATTTTGGCAACCAAGGTCATGCCCCTGATAAATAATAGCTTATAGACGATACGAAAACGAAGTCGCATCTTTGGCAGTTGCTTAAATGCGGTCACAGAGACTGTTTTTAAGACTGCTCGATGGAAATTACCACGGCTGTCCTCTATGGGTGTTTTCCCTAACGACGACGGTAATCATTGACGAAACGGCAACGTGAAAGCTCACGTAAAATCTAATTTTTTGCCAAAATCTGGAGAAATTTTAACAAATCCGGAGAGCGGGAGGAAGGATGAAAAATCCGGAGTCTCCCGCCTAAATCGGGAGAGTTGGCAGGTCTGCGAATGGAATGGGCCCCAAAGCAGAATGTTTTGCATTGTTCTGCAATGAGCCCTCGACTGACTGGAAATGTTCTGCAATTACCATAATAGTGTTTTTTACATTTTTCTTAAAATTCTTCCTTAAAATTACGATTGTTTCGCGATATACGTCACAGAATTCAGCATATTCTGCTTTGTGGGGAATGGGTGGCATAGATTGGCCATTTTTGTCTCAATGTGGCTCTCATTTTCTGCACACAAGGGCTAATTACACCAGGACTTGCAGTTTATTTTGCCAAATTCAAACAGGAGAGTTCATTTTTATTTCATATATTTGCAGAGGGTTTTGTGAGTTAAACTCTCGGTGTGGGGGGGGGGACTTCTTGTGGTAGCACTGTGTTCTGAGGTCATCTTATCATTTCTGTTGCGCTTCGGCATCAGGAAATATGCTGACAAAGATGAATTGGGTATGAAATTCATGACACCTCTGTTCTGCACATTGTTTGGTACTGTAGGCAAGTACTTTACCATACCATGGATTGACTATTCCTGTGTTAAATAACCGAAAAGCAGATAAATAAACTGTGATATATATATATAGGCCTCTTCTGTGCAGGGGGGAAAATAATTTTTATCACAGAACATTTTCAATGAGCAGGCTTTATGTAAATCAATGCAAAACATTCTGCTTTGAGGTTAAGTACTAACACATAACAAAACAATCTAATGAGAAAAGTTTTTATTGATCATTCTATTGGCTATAAACCGGTTATTATTGGAGGTTTTACAAATGGCAATCAAGTTTCTAATCAAAACAATCTTAAGTGCTCCGAATTAATTAGATTACTATGTGAGAGTGCTCTTACCCTCTTTCTTGTCCAGAAACGGTATAGCAGGACCTTCTTCACATCCTAAAAAAAAGGGGGGGGGGGAAAGAACATTAAAAATACATAATCATTCGTACAGCTATTAATCATTGGAGAAATTGTCATTCACAGTTTTTTAGTTCTTTGGAAAGTAAAGCAACTGCAAGCTGTCCATTGACAGAATACTGAAGTCACTAACTTGTTATAGAATATCAAACACTTGGAATTTTAGGAAAAGATGTGCTCAAAATTTTGTTTGTATTAAATTGCAGGATGAGAACGGTGTCATCTTAATGCATGAGCCCACACAAAAGGTAAGGAATTTATAGTAGCATATCTGCTAACATGAAAGAGGGTCACTATTGTGTTACTACTAAAGATTTAGGGAACAGCTTGTTTTATCCCTTTTTCCTTGGTGATTTCCTTTCTAGCCTATTGGCACTTTTCTTCCTGGTCATTTATTTTCTTCAAATGGCCTTTCCCCCTCTGTTGGCTATTATAATTTTCTTCAGTTTTTATTTTTTACTCGTCGTCTGAAGATGACCAGTAGAGGCCACTAGTTATTGGCATTTATATTGAAGAGCATGTTCTTCTTTGTAACAATTGAATTTATTATTGAAGGTTATTTTTTTCTCTGTCTTATTGCACCATATGTACAGTTTTCCCAGGAGGTTACTTTCATGTCAGAATATCTCATTCTTCAGGTTATAACCTACATTTTGCAATGTATCCATAGACCCTCGGTGGAAAAAGTCCTAATTTTGTTACTTTTTTTTTAGATAAAAAATAAATATTTGCTGCTTTTGTGCCCCTCCAGATAGATCCAGTTGATTGCATGGTGGCGATCGCTGCCGATCACCATTGCCAGCGTAAAACTGCCCCGGATAGATATCCTTTGCCGTCGATTGACCAAATACTTCAAAGAATTGACGATTCCGCCTTCATATTGGGGTATCGGAAGGTATGTTTCCCATTTGATCATTTTTGTCACACCACAGTCATTTTCTGTACACGAGGGCTAATTAGACCGGGACCAACAATTTATTGCCAATTCAGAACGGCAAGCTTATTTTTATACTCATCGAGAGGTTGGTGCGCTAACCCCTCGATGGGGACTCCCTGCGGTAGCAATTTTTTCTGTGGTCATGTCGCCATTTCTGTTGTACCCCTGTGTCTGGAAAGTTTTCTGACAAGGACGAACCAGGTATCGAACTCGCGACACTTCTAAACATCCTTTAGTACTTCAGGCAAGTATCTTATCGACCTGGGCTACTGTGCCCGGGTATGTTTCCCAACATTAATTCAAACGGATGATACCACAAAAATCCTCAATCTCTCAAAACGACACAAAATGTCACACCAGTTTCAGATCATGATATTTTTTTGACAATTCAAAGTTTTATGTAAACTAGATTGTTGACCTTGAAGCAGATTTTCTTGTTTAGATACATTTCGCCTTAAATACCGGCCGTACGTTGTTACGATCATATTTCTCAACTAGTTCAACTAACTCTATTGCTTATGTCGCTTTACCTCAACGTTGTCAACTCAGGTCGTTAATATCTAAAAATAGGACGTTCCATTCTTGCACAGTATTGTTACATTGGAAAAAATATAGTGCACCATGTGACACCTGAGACGAAGCAAGCATCAGTCTTGAAAACATAAAAAACAGGTGAGCGTTTAGGTGGAGTATAGTTTAGATACCCTTCAGAAAGTCGCAAAATGTGACATCTTGAAAAACGTTTACTTTCTCTGTGCTTGACTGCTCCAACTGGATTATACTGCCTTCATCTGCTAGGGCCTTAAAAACACATTTTCTTTGATTTAATCAGATACGGTTCAGATGCACCAAGTTGACAACTGTAACAGCGTGCGAAGCTTGGCCCTGCTATCATTTATTCATTTATTTGTTCACGAATATTACAATACATTTGCATTGCGGTAAACAGCAGCACTTCTTATTCATTTTCATATTATTTATATTCCGGGGGGAGGGACATGACTAAGTAAAAGCAAAATCACATCTATGATTATAGCTGTAGCAATTACTACATTCCCTCTTATGTCTCATTTGCATATTCACATGCATGTATGAAGGCGATTGAACGAAACCTTTTCTGAACTATTGCATTGTTGAATTTTGTCTTTTTTTGCTTTGATCACACAATGGTGTGGTTGCTGCATATTCCGCTCACAGTTGCATTTAAGCAGATTTTTTTTCATTATTGACGGTGTTAAACTGCTTCTGTTGGACAGAGACCTAGCACCTTACAACAAAGCAGAGAATTTATTTTTTTAGTGAATTTTAATTTCACATTTTCTTGATTTTTTTAAAATTTGGTAGTATTTATGTATCGTTTGTTCAATTTGTTCTGTGTGGATTATTTCAATTTATAATGTGGATTATGAATTATTACAAGTGTGTATGCCGTAAAGATAAGTTTTTCAGATTTTTCACTTGGATTATAGCAGTGCCCTGGAGGATGAAAAAAAAATCAAAACAGGTAAGCGGTAAAAAGAGCTTCATTATTCCCCTATTGAAGGAAAAAGTCCTAAATTTGTTACTTTTTCTTTTATATAAAAAATAAATATTTGCTGCTTTTGTGCCCCTCCAGATTGATCCAGTTGATTGCATGGCGGCGATCGCTGCCGATCACCATTGCCAGTGTAAAACTGCCCCAGATAGATATCCTTTGCCGTCGATTGACCCTAGGGATGCACTAGGGTTGAAATCAGAGGTCTTGGCACACATAAGGATAGTTAAACTTCATTTTCACCCTTTGAATTGGTTCTTTTATAAGTGAAAATATCTACTAAACTATTTTGGGAAGCTGTGGATAAAACATAAATCCAGCGAGGGAGTCACGGGTGACAAAAGATTGAGAACCACTGCCCTAATTTATGAGTCAGGTTGCAACCCAAGGTCTTGGAGCCAACTTCGTACTCGATATGGGAATTTTTTTCCATTTTCATCAGTTTTATAACATCAAGATCCACATAAACTTTATGGACATAATGATTTGAAATCTTGTTTAACTTATGCTTTTCCATGTATCTGAATGGAATGACGCCAACAGGACAGGGCAGTATTACATAACTTGGCCAAATATGAGGAAAACCCAAAGTAAAACACATATTCACTGACTCAGAGGCAGCTTTAACTGCAGGTGCCCAGGGCCCCAAAAAAAACCAAAACTTAACTTTTTCCTAATGTAAGGGGGCCTAATATTTTCTTTAGCGCCCGGGGTCTCGACTGACTTGAATCTGCCACTGCACTGATTAATCAATTATTTTACACCCTTAGTCATAGAGGGCCTTATCCCAAGGGTCCTTTCTAAGGTCATCTTAGTGTTTGGCTTTTTACATTGAAATCATAATTATAATGGTTCGTAAATAATAAAAGGGCAACTTTTTACATTGAAATCATAATTATAATGGTTCGTAAATAATAAAAGGGCAACTTTTTACATTGAAATCATAATTATAATGGTTCGTAAATAATAAAAGGGCGACTTTTTACATTGAAATCATAATTATAATGGTTCGTAAATAATAAAAGGGCAACTTTTTACATTGAAATCATAATTATAATGGTTCGTAAATAATAAAAGGGAGACTTTTTACATTGAAATCATAATTATAATGGTTCGTAAATAATAAAAGGGCGACTTTTTACATTGAAATCATAATTATAATGGTTCGTAAATAATAAAAGGGCAACTTTTTACATTGAAATCATAATTATAATGGTTCGTAAATAATAAAAGGGCGACTTTTTACATTGAAATCATAATTATAATGGTTCGTAAATAATAAAAGGGCAACTTTTTACATTGAAATCATAATTATAATGGTTCGTAAATAATAAAAGGGAGACTTTTTACATTGAAATCATAATTATAATGGTTCGTAAATAATAAAAGGGCGACTTTTTACATTGAAATCATAATTATAATGGTTCGTAAATAATAAAAGGGCAACTTTTTACATTGAAATCATAATTATAATGGTTCGTAAATAATAAAAGGGAGACTTTGATACAGTTGACAGATTTATATTTTAGAGACCTTTAGTATTCATTAAACAATTGTTCCCCCATTGAAAACAGTGCAATCCAGAGAAATATTGCTAAGAAAAGCTCTCCTCACCGATACTGGCCATGGCTCGCGATGTTTATATGATACTTTGATGAAATCACGTGCTTCTCTTTCCACGATGAGTTTGATATTAAATTAAGGACTGCAGCAGCATAATGAGGAAATTAACAGAAACTATTTCTCCATAAGCACGTTCTTGGCCGGACGAGTGCTCTGACCACTAAGCTACACAGGAGATGATAAGCACGTTCCTTCAGCTTTTCAACATTAGTCAAACTGCTGTCGTTGTTGATGACGATGATGCTGGCATAGCATTTTTACAATAACAAATGAGACCATGCGTCCCTTTCTTTTGTGTTTGGTGATTTGTTAATCTGATCCACAATTTTAGCAAGTAAGTTTTAAGGGTGGCTACATTTCAAAAATCAGGATACTGGTCAAGTAATTCTCTAAACTGCAATTTTCAAAAAATGATGGCAGCACCAACTAACATCCCTAACAAGTAAAGTGACCATACGTCCCGTATTTTCTCTTTTTTTGGCCGTCCCGACTTTTTGGCAAAAGTGTCCCGGTTTTTCGTATTTCACACGAAGCCTACTTGAATTTTTATTCTTTATTAAAGTCGAAGATTTAAATTATTTTTCAACTCAAATTATTTTATGATAGTTACAACTTGTAGGCTGACCATATTTCCACGAGAGAAATACGGGACATTGGGATTCCAAATACGGGAAAATACGGGACATTGCCAATTATTGCCAAAAATGACGCCAAAACCGAACAAAGTCGCCAAATATTGTTGAAATAACGGAGAAATCACAATGGCGGGAAATGCAGCATTTCTGCTAATTGCAGTGGATTAAAATGAGTTCCACGAAAAAAAAAAATTTTCACTAAGACAAATATGGGAGATTCATATACTCATTCATAGTTGCAGTTATCATAATATAATTTATAAGTTGAAAATAATTTCAATATTTGACTTCAATAAAGAATAAAAATTCAAGTTGGCTTCGTGCAAAATACGGGAAAAACCGGGACACTTTTGCTAAAAAGTCGGGACAGCCAAAAAAACAAAATACCGGGACTGTCCCGGGAAATACGGGACGTATGGTCACCCTAGTTACAACTATATATGGGATATTAATCTCCCACATTTGCCTTGGTAAACGTTTTTTTTTCCGTGGAATACATTTTAATCCACTGCAATTTGCAGTAATGCATAATTTCCCCCCATTGTGATTTTTTCGTAATTTCTACAATATTTGGCAATTTTGTTTGGTTTTGGCGTCGTTTTTGGCGATAATTGGCGAAGTCCCGTATTTGGAATCCCGATGTCCCGTATTTCTCTCGAGGAAATATGGTCAGCCTACTAACAAGTAAAGATAGGCTAGGGTTACCAACAGTCCTTCTACGTTTCGGAAAATTTGCTCTTCTGTCCTCCTTTTCAAGGTTTCCGGAATAATTTTTCTTTTTTTCTGGGGAAAGTCTTTCTTTCTCCACTTTCAAACATATATTCCTAGGTGACCATACGTCCCGTATTTCCCGGGACAGTCCCGGTATTTTCTGTTTTTTTGGCCGTCCCGACTTTTCGGCAAAAGTGTCCCGGTTTTTCCCGTATTTTACACAAAGCCTAGTTGAATTTTTATTCTTTATTGAAGTCAAAGATTGACATTATCTTTCAACTCATAAATTATTTTATGATAATTACATCTATATATGAGAATAATAATCTCCCACATTTGCCATGGTGAACTTTTTTTTTTTCGTGGAATACATTTTAATCCACTGCAATTTGCAGTAATGCATCATTTCCCGCCATTGTGATTTATCCGTAATTTCAACGATATTTAGCAACTTAGTGTGGTTTTGGCGTCATTTTTGGCGATAATTGGCGATGTCCCGTATTTTCCGTATTTGGAATCCCAATGTCCCGTATTTCTCTCGAGGAAATATGGTCAGCCTATATATTCCTTTATTGATATGGGTGTTTTTGAATTTTTCCCTCACGCATTCACCAACAGCTGTCAAAATCCTCAGAATATTTTCTGTTGGTTCTGTTTCGGAATTGGGAAAAATTATTGTTGAGGCCGGTTTAATTGGTCAGAAAGGTATCGCCATCTATTGGAAAAATCAGAATAAGTAATGTCACCGAGGGTGCGCGCCCGTGTCCTCCTTTCTCAGTTTTCGAATCTGGTAACCCTAGGATAGGGTAAACCTAGGGTTAGGGTTACCTGATCCGAAAGGGAAGACATCTGTTCTCTTTCTCGTTAGCCCTAAGACGACTTCATATACGTACGTGTATTAAGGAGTTCTAGTTACTCCCACATAGAACTCCTTAATACACTGTATATGAAGGCGTCTCAGTCCCACACGCATCCTTAGTGACATCAGTTATCCCAATTTCCCCAATAGATGGCGGCACTATTCAAACCAATAAAACCGGCCACAACAACAATTTTTCGCAACTCTATAAAGCAAAAAAAAAAGAAGAAACAGAAATAATTGTGGGAATTTCGACGGCTATTGGTGAATACGTGTGGGGGAAAAAACACAAAAACACTCATATAAATGAAGAAATATACGTTTCAAAGTGGAGAAAAAAAAAATTCCCCCAGAAAAAAGGAAAATAATTCCAAAAACCTGAAAAGGAGGACAAAAAGGCGAATTTTCCGAAACGTAGGAGGACGCTACTGGACGATAGTATCGGACGTCCTTCTTCTTGATGTCATTTCCAGCGTCATTTCTCCTACGTTTCGGAGAATTTGCCCTTTCAGAAATTTGTTCTCCTTTTTTCAGGTTTCTGCAATTTAATTTTTTTTTCTTCATAGGGAATTTTTTTTTCCATTTCGAAACATGCATCTATCTCTTCATTGACCCCGAGTGTTTTTGTGTATTTTTTCCATCGACAAATGGCTGTTGAAATTTACAATTTTTTGTATTTTTTTTGCTTTTAGTAGTTCTGTTTCAGCTGGGAAAAGTTACTGTTTTGACCAGTTTTATTTGTCACAGTAGTGCGCCATCTGTTGTAGAAATCAAGAAAAGCGACAATTCCAGCGGGGTAAGCCGGAACCAGAAATGACGATGCATGTGCACGCATCCTTGGTAACGTTACTTATATGTAGGGTGACCATACGTCCCGTATTTCCCGGGACAGTCCCGGTATTTTCTCTTTTTTTGGCCGTCCCGACTTTTTGGCAAAAGTGTCCCGGTTTTTCCCGTATTTCACACGAAGCCTACTTGAATTTTTATTCTTTACTGAAGTCGAAGATTGAAATTATTTTTCAACTCAAATTATTTTATGATAGTTACAACTATATATGGGATATTAATCTCCCACATTTGCCTTGGTAAACGTTTTTTTTTTCGTGGAATACATTTTAATCCACTGCAATTCGCAGTAATGCAACATTTCCCGCCATTGTGATTTAACCGTAATTTCAACAATATTTGGCAACTTTGTTTGGTTTTGGCGTCGTTTTTGGTGATAATTGGCGATGTCCCGTATTTTCCCGTATTTGGAAACATGATGTCCCGTATTTCTCTCAAGAAAATATGGTCAGCCTACTTATATGTGCGCGCAACAGATGGCGATAATATACCAACCAAAAATAATCTAAGCAAATCTGACCATATTTTCTTGAGAAAATTACTGAAATTGGGATCCCAAACGCGGGAAATCCCCATCGAGGAGAAATAAAGTATTTATTTCTCTCTAAGTATGTATTTCTCCTCTAAGGAAATCCCCAATTGTCAACAAAAATGAGGATGGCTCTTGGGCCGCCGGGGAGGGGGGCAAATCCAAACTGAAAAGCCATAAAACGCCAAAAACCATGCGTTGTGGAATAAAAAAAAAAACGTGGTCTGGGGGGGGGGGGCGCAACTAAGATGGGTTCCGGCCTGGTGGAGATTTTATTTTGAGGTGGCCGAAATTATGTCCCACATGGATAGACATTTTTGCTCGAGCCACCCCTTAATGCCAAAGGTTAGCAAAGTTTCCAATTATTGCTTAAATTGCCGAAAAAAACAGCGGGGAAATGAAGCGCTATAGAAATCGCAATAGATTCAAAAGTAAATTCCATTATTTATACATTTCAAATACATGGAAGTAATACAGTGAAACCTCCGTCCAACGATACTCGATATAACGATAAATTCCTCTACAACGATAATTTTTAAAGTTTTTGCAAGAGACAGTATACAGAAAACTGGATGTTGTGTGAATATGCTTATTTTTGGAGCACTCGTCCGGCGTACGAGAGAACCGTGTACGAGTTACATGTACCGGTAGAGGCAGAGATGAATTTTTCTTTCCAAAGAAAAAAAAAAAAAAAAAAAAAAAATCAAGATCTCTTTCTAAAAAAATCCGCATCTTCGCATAACATTCAAGTTTTCTGTGCAAGTTTTCTGGGGGGGGGGGGGGGTTCATGTGTGGTGTAGCAGTAGTAGGTAGGGGCTCGGGGATCCATGATGTTCTTAAGTCAGCCACCTCGTTGGGCAATTTGCCTGTTGTGGCGTTGTATTTGTAATTGGTTTGTGTTTATTTTACGTCAAAATGCCCTTTAAAAAGATAAAATTAATTAATTAATTTTGGTCGGTATTTTTACTAGAACCGTTTGAGTTAGGTACAGTACATATTACCTTCTGTACTTCCGCGGGGGGGGGGGGGGGTTCATGTGTGGTGTAGCAGTAGTAGGTAGGGGCTCGGGGATCCATGATGTTCTTAAGTCAGCCACCTCGTTGGGCAATTTGCCTGTTGTGGCGTTGTATTTGTAATTGGTTTGTGTTTATTTTACGTCAAAATGCCCTTTAAAAAGATAAAATTAATTAATTAATTTTGGTCGGTATTTTTACTAGAACCGTTTGAGTTAGGTACAGTACATATTACCTTCTGTACCTCAGGCCCTAACTTGAAAAACCACTTAAAATCGTTAAAAATGAGGCACCACTGGAGCTAAGAGAATACGGTTTTTCTGGGAATACGGAAGGATCATGTATCAAAAAAAAAACAAAAACATATATATATATATATATATATATATATATCATACGTATAGATATTTTTATTAAAAAAATCGAGATGGTCGAAATCACGCGAATGCTTGAATACGAGACGTGAACACATCACAATAGCCTGTAATGAGATTCAGTGCTTGTCTGTTTCATAGGAGATAGATTTCATTAAAAAATTGAAATACGAAATTCGTAGGCAAATTCATTGTTGTCAAAAGACTTGAGCAACTACTGCAAGTAGTCCAAAATTTATTATTATTTTTACCATTTTGAGACACTTTCTATCAAAAAATGTTATTAATGTATAGTAATTACTCTAGTACCATTTTATAGAAAAGTGAAAGGAAAGGCCGTCGGATACAGTAAAACCTCAGTTTTGCGGACACCGGTGCGACAAAAAGATTCGTCCGTGAAAGGAGGATACTGCAAATCAGGGGTTTGAAGTGTAATAAAATTTTTTATTATACAAGGGAAAAATATTATTTTGGCGTAAGAGAGTGGGTGACCGCATCTGGGGTGGGGAGGGTATTCGTTAAAAGTGTTTTTACTGTACTTTAACTGTGACCGTTCAACTTCATCACAAAGTTGGTTTTTTTTTTTTTCATTTATTGCAATAGACTACAATAGGCTTTTTTAAAAAAGGGAGTTGGGGTGGGGGGACCTCAATAAATCGCCGCAATGCTTTTACTAGAACAGAATAAGAGAAACAATTCATCAAAAAGAAAAAGTTTTCCTTGGAGATATCGCATGTTAATTTTTATAATACATTCCTAGGAGATAAAAATTCTTTATATTATCCATATAGAAAAATAATATAAAAATGCTTAAACCCCCCCCCCCCCCCAAAACAAAAAAACCCCCCGAATAATGCTTTTTTTTGCAATAAATTTCGTGCCAGTGCAAATTAACGCACAAAATGGATCTTTATATAGTAATGTGTTTTAAAGCCCTATCTACCTATCTAGACAAATGTTGGACATTGATTGCAGTAACTGGAACTACACTTTTTTTAAATTTTTTAGTCCACCGGGGCGTAGGCTATTGTATATTTTTTTCCGTGTACTTAATGCATTTTAAAGCTTTATTTTGTTATTATTTGTTTTTTTATGCACTGTGTCATTTTTTTGTATTATTTTTTTTTTTGTGCAATGTGTTCATTTTTTTTTACTCTGTCCAACTGAAACTGGATTTTTTCTGTTGTTGGAACGATGAATAAATAAATAAATAAGTTCACTTTTTGGTTAACGACTCTCTCCTGCTATAACCGTTTCTCATTTCATGAATCGATTTTCCTCGCTCATTCATACACAGCATACTGTACACATTCCGCTTGAAAGCCTTTCTATATGAAAGTGGGAACAAATCATGATTGAGTAGGAAAGCGTTTATAATAAAGGGCTCATGCGTTTCGAAATATGATTATTTCAGATTCATGGAGCTGATAAGATCGATGTTATCCTAGATGTTTCAGATATTCAACCTTTCGGGTCGAGACCTTGACTCGAAGGAGCAAAAGCATAAGAAAAGACTAGAGCTTAAAATAATGGAATATATCACAAGGTGTCATCATGTAAAACAGGGAGAAGCCTTTAGTTATTTTCCATGTTTCATGAGCGATGATCGCAAAACTTGAAAAGCTCTGAACACGTGACCTCGAGAGAAATAATAGACCAAAAAATTATGACGAAATTTTCTGGAGGACGACTCGAAAGTTCTGCCTTTTTTTATTTCAATAGAAAACTCATGTTTTTAAAATTGATTTCGTGGGTGGATTAATAACGTATCATCAGTTGCTCGTGTCTTCAATTCCCTTTATTTATGAAATTTCAGAGGTGGTTTTTCTATCGAAGAGATTCAAATCTCAATGATCATATCTCTTTTCCTTTTGTTTTGTTTTCGAATTTTCCCATTAAATTAAAAAATCAACGTATTTAAAGATATCAAGTATTTTCTCTCACATTTCATTGATCAGGAAGCATAAACTGAATATGTGTCATAAACTGCATTTTTTTAAATGCAATTAGAGATATCCCGTATTTAGGATTGCAGTTTATCGTATTTTTCTCGTTGATATCGTTGATGTATGGTTACCCTATGACCCTATGAACAAAATTCTAATTTTCTATTTTATATCTGTACAAAATAAACTGAATGAATAAATGTATGAAGAATGAAGAAATGAATGACCCACCTCTTCCTTGTATGGGTTGATTTTTTAGTAGTGGCAACAGTGTTGTAGTGACGCTGTGACGCGGTCAGGCCATGTCATTTGTACCAATAGTAAGTTAAATGTCGACCCTCCCTCAGAGCAAATGAACTCGCCCTCTCCCCACAGTCAAGGTCAGAATACTATCGCAATATTTTTGAAGCAAGAGCAGAGGAGGTGGCTTAATAACTGAATGTGCTACAGGTCGCAAAGCACGACGGTGTCATCAAGATTTACTATTAAACCACACAGGCACCTTGTTTATATATCTCTATTCCATTTCTAACGAATGAGTACATGTTTAAATTTGTGTGAATGTGTTGTGAACTTAACGTGAAGTTAATTTCTCAGACATGCCATTGTCTTCCGAATTCAGAAGTAAACAACTTGTCACCAAGGCTTGCGGTGCCATCTGCATAAATTTTCCGAACAGTAGAAAGCTGGGTAAGAGCCTTCAGGGAGAGATGCGAAAATGTGTCACAGTAAGTAAACCGCTCTTTTCGCATCATCCAGAGACTAGGCACTGCCAACGGTATCCAGTTGTACGCAACACTGTTGGTTACATCGAACTCCTGTAAACTTAGAACCTTGTATGTATGCTATATATCTAGAAAATAAATAGTTGCCACTACTATAAAATCAACATATGTATCTTTTACGGTAAATGGGATAAATCCGGTTAATATAAATAATAACCGGTTATTATGAATAATGGCCGAGCATTTTGGCGAGTTTGATGAATTTCCCCTAAATTTATCACTTTTACCGGTGATTATGCATAGTACCCACGCGTCGCAGGGGAATTTGATAAATTTTTCTAAATTAATCACTTTCACTGACGATTATGAATAATACACAAGCGTTGCATCGTTGGAAAACCATGATAAATCATACTATATGATATACTATACATGATAATTCCTACATGCATTGTATCATTATATCGGGGGGGGGGGACCCTTAAAGACCTCTCCTCTCCTTTTCCGCCTGGGGGACTGCCCCAGGCGGAAAAATTTAGGGGGCGGTGATTGTAGAACAAAGAACACCGTTATAAAATTATCAAATTTTAAAGTTGTAGGGGCGGCAAAACCATGCCCTGGGAGGCAAAAATCCTAGTTACGTCCCTGTATCGGAGTACGTTCGTTAAATCTGTTATCATTATATCGGGGTCCGACTATATTCATCACATATACTGGGAACCACCACATATCCTTTGGAATTTTTTTCATATTTATCAAATTCACCAATTACACTAGTGTATTATGCGTAATCGCACATAAAGGCGATAAATTTCAAGTATTTATCAAATTTACCAACGACACTTGGATATTATGCATAATCACCGGTAAAGGTGATGATGTTTTCATTATTTATCAAATTTACAAATGACGCTTTGGTATTCTGCATATTCGCCGGTAAAAGTGATAAATTTATCAAACTTACGAAGACGATTGATAAGTATGTATAACAAGTCGTGCCTGCCCACCGTTGGCTCGCAGGTGAAAAGTTGAGAAACACTGGGGCAGATAACTGACAAATCACTATTCACCCTGAAGTAATTATGATTGTATTTGATATTCAAAATTAAATTTATGAAATCAATATTTTATTTCTTTTCCAAAATTTTTTGTGTGTTTCCGGTTGTAACAATTGATATCTGCATCTTATTATTAAGCTATATATGAGATTCGACAAATAACAAATTCCATACAACCATGGGAAATATAGGTGGGGGGGGGGGAGGTTCGGGTTTTTCACTGATGAATTAATGATAGCATATTGCGCCTGGTGCCAAAGTCCAAGGCGAACCACAAGAAGAGCCATCCAAGACGAGAAGGGCAATTTCTTACTCCTCTTCTTTTTATATCTCTCGTAGAAAAAGATGACCACGTTCTCGATTATTAGTCACGCGTTCCTCCTTTTCATAAGGATCAAAAAGCAAGAAGAAGAACTGGTTAACCCACATTTTCTCGAAATCTAAATGGAAGAATTAGATAAGGCGGAGAACTGAGCAACATTATGTAAAAATATATTTATATGTACTTATATTTCTCTGCCTAAACATTCGAAATAATGAAAGCGATTGACCATGAAGCTTCCCTCGCGACTGAAGGTTGACCAGTCGTCGTTTCAATGGGAAATTCATCTGTTGGAAAAACAAAAGAAAAGATCTTTCCCCAATGAAAAACATGTTTTTTAATGTGCAGAATTTCATCCCGGATGCGACTGATAGAACTAGCAGGAATTAATAAACTGATTTCTCTTCCAAAAAAATCTCATTCATTAAATCAAAACCATTATTATGTATTATTTTTTGTGACCCTAATCACATCACGCTGTGTGTCAGAAATAACCATTTTTATGGCTGAGGGGCCGTTCAAGTATTACGTAAGCAAATTTTTAGCCATTTTTTAACCCCTTCCCCCTTTTTGTCAGAAAAAGTCAGCAAAAATTTGACCCCCCCCCTCCTTGTCAGCAAAATTTTGTCATCAGCTCTGCCCCTCTGAATCCTAACGCATATTGGTGGGATCAGAGACGTATACGGGGGGGGGGGGCATAGTGGGGCTCGTGCCCCCCTCCCACGATCAAAAATTTATTTTTTTAATCCAACAATTTTTTTTTTTCAAATTTGAAATTTCGGAAGAAAATACCTTTATATGTTATTGTAATCAATTTCTGTTAATTTCAATGTTATTTAAAGGCTATGAACTCAAAATTTATCTTTAATAAATTCATTGCGACCCACCCTCTAAGCCGTGTAATGATAAATGGCATAAAAGCCCTTGGCCCGCGGACCAAATATGGCCCTGGGGGTTATCTGATGCGGCCCTCCTCAAACCTAATTTTGTAAAAATGAACTAAGCGGCATATTTACAGATCAATTAAGTGTCCCGTGGTACAATTCCAGAACATTTAATCGGCCCGTGGCACATTTTCAGATAACTTAAATGATCCGGGACACAGTTCCAGAACACGTAAGTGATCTCTGACACATTTAGAGATCCCGTGAGTGACATGTGAAGTAGTTTTAGAGCATTTAAGAATATGTCATATTTTCATAAAGGAGGGTTGATGACGTAAGCATCATCCAAACCCCTCCCCCTTGTCATCGACAGTCAGCAAATCGGAAACCCCCCTCCCCTCCATCGATGCTGACGTAATTCTTCAATGACCCCTTATGGTCCCTCCTATCCGTCCCGTTGAAAATTTTGGACATTTCGATCATATCCCGCCATTGGTACCTGCATTCCTCCAATGCATACATAATATCAAGTCCCTCTTCATAACTCAAGAGAGCGTGGCAATAGCCATACGGGGCTTGAGTAGTGCGCGTAGCTCTTCTCTGTACACTCTCAACCAAATCTATGTCCCTCTGTAGGTATCGTCTTCAAAATTGTTTTCGACATACTACTAGACCAGCGATTCCTCAGAAAAACAAAAAGATCACTTTAGAAAAACGCGAAAGAACTTAAAGTATTAAAAGCAGCATTTTATTATAACGGAAAAATCAGAAATCCGGGATGTCTATAATTGGAATTTCCAAATCAATCTGCCGAATCCTATTCGAAACCATAGTACGATTTAACTTGTTGGTTAAACAGCCCATTCAATGCTGCGACTGTTCAGTTTTGATTAAATAAGTTTTGCAGCCCATGTGTGACATCTGCAGTGAACCATTTAATGTCCCCTGGTATATTGGAGTTGCGTAGTCCGTTCAGAAACGCTTGTTATGAGTAGCAAAAATAGTATTGGGGTGAAACTTCTACACAATGAATTCTTGTATCGCAGTAGGACCTTTTAGCAGGCTGCACCTCACAGTATCACACACAAAGGTTTGAAACAGACATTTCGTCAACGATTTCCGCCACACAATTTCCGTAATCTGATCTTCTTGTAGTCGTTTCTGAAATTCAACACTCTGTCTAAAAGAGTGTAAGACTGAGTGAACCAGTTCAGCCAGGCTCAGCCTTTTGTCCCACTGTCTCTGATGTAACTCGAATGGTAGATTTCCGGAATTAAGGGCTGAATGAATGAACGCCAGTGTCTCTGCCAACGGACTTATCCCGTTGTCGAGATCTCTTCCAGCCCAGCTTCGTGGCAGAGTCTGGAACAAAGTGAGTGCACCTAACAGTCTGAGTGTGTAGCTGGTGTTGTGCTTGATATTTCAGTGCTGCCATCTATACTTCAAATTGTTAGTGAAGTGTAATGATTGCATATTTGTTACGTTGTAGGCCTGTTGCTCTCTGTAGCGAGACTTTTTTTAACGGGGAGATCGGCTCACATTCGCGCCTTGAAGTTGGAAACCACACGGAATTTAGGGCGGGCATCTGCACCTCTTCATCCACGATATTCAAAAATACTGTTTGTCCTTCCTTGTTCAGGATCTTAACTTTCGGAGGACAATCTGGAAAATTGTCGTGCACGGTGATCACCATGTAGAACAAAACTTTTTTCAGCGGATAGATGTCTGCGATACACGCGATATGATCAATATTCGCCATGTTCTCATCAGGGCTCACCAGTATATTAGGATACTTGCGGTGGTCGAACTCTCGGATTCTCCGATGGATGGCCTTAATAGATTTGGAAAAGTTGGAAAATATATACAACCTCTGACAATAAAGTTCGGTGAACAGTCCTGTAACATTAACGTAGATGAAATGTTAACGAAAGTTACCTTACTGTCCTTCGAAATAGTCACCTCCCATTACTATGCACCGCTGAGATCTCCTATACATGTCCTGGAAACTTTGCAAGAAGTCTTTTTTTGGGATGGAGTTCAAAAGCCTCGTCACATTTCGTTGGATGTCAGGAATATCGTCAAATCTCTTTCCTTTCAAAGCGAGTTTGAGTCGTGGGAATAGGAAGAAGTTTGGAGGATTGAGATCTGGCGAGTATGGTGGATGTTCAATTTGCACCACCCCCTTTTTTGCCAGGAACTGTTTGACGATATTGGCTGTGTGAGGGCGAGCATTGCGTGAACAAGAAACCATGTACCTTGTTGTGCGTACTGAGGTCGTACCCTGCGTAGACGTTTCATGAAACGGGTTAAAATTTCAATGTACCTTGCAGCATTCATCGTCGTTCCCTCAGGTAGAAATTTCTTGTGGATAATGCTTTGACTATCAAAAAAGGTGATTAGCATCGTTTTGATGCGTGATTTTTCTGCTCTGACCTTCATGGACAGTGCTTGATCTTCATAAACAGTACCAGCATTGCGTGAGTTTCTTTCGGTGTCTTGCCAAGCTTAAAACAAAACTTTAAATTGATCTTTTGTTCGTTCATTTTCCTGTTCTCAGTTAAGAACCAACGCACTAAACAAGCACTTTGTAAAACAAGTCTTTCACGGAACACAAACGACGCTCAACTGAACAACGGTGGCGGCAGATGGTCAACACCTGCCGTTACGCATGTGCAGCGTTTTGCTTCGCCAGTGTTGCCAGATCGCATGTTCACGATATCTACAGACAAAATGTTCGGAAGCTCGTATTCTGTTCCCTGATTGGTTAATTTAGTAGAGGGTGGTCAGGCCTGGCCATTTATCGTTGGCGACAAAATAATAACGTTAGCAAACATCCTAACATAAATACCACGGGAAAAAAATACTTGCAGAGGAATATCAAATATTGAAAAGAAAAGCCCCCCCCCATTTTCATTGGATTTTTTGTGATATGAATATTAATTTCAAATTTCACCCTTTTGCCTCTTCTTCAACATTACAAGGAGGTGCGTACGTTAGATGCATGCTTGCCCGACTGATCGAACATTTAGTTGCGTCCTTGATTGGGCATAAGGCGGGACGTTTCATTTGAATTCGGTGAGATTTTTAAAATTAAAAATCATTAAAAAAATTTTAATAACGTATATTGATGTACACACATTTATTGTGTCCATTTGAATTTAATAGGATAAGAATCAATAACTGAAAATTAGATGAAACAATGAATAAAATCATAAAAGGTCTCATTTTTTTAGGTCATAAACGCTTTCATATTTCTAAACATTTTTATTGCATAAAAAAAATCCGTGCCCTGTAATAATATTTACTAACTTTTTGGGGCATGCAAAATGTTGATTCAGGCATGTATTATCATTTGATCATTTTTGTCGCACCACGGTCATTTTCTGCACGCGAGCACTAATTAGACCGGGACCTACAATTTATTGCCGATTCCGAACGGCAGGCTTGTTTTTTTTTATACTCGTCGAGGGGTTGGTGCGCTAACCCCTCGATGGTGGGACCCCTTGCAATAGCAATTTTTTTCTGCGACCTTGTTGCCGTTTTTGTTGTACCCCTGTGTCAGGAAATTTTTCTGACAAGGACGAACCGGGTATTGAACTCACGACACCTCTCAACATCCTTTAGTACTTTAAGTGGCCCCCAGTGCAAGATTACTCAAGTTACTCGCGGCACATTCTCAAATTATTTAAGTGATCCACGGCATATAATTACGGATTACTTGAGTGATGCGTGGTACAGTTCCAGAGCACTTAAGCGGCCCGTACACATTTCTAGATCACTTGGATCCGCGAAACATTTAGAGATCACTAAATTGGCTATGTAGGGCACTTATCAAACTATCGAAAGTTTTTTTTTTTTTTTTTTGGCGCACCGAGTAAGATGCCATTAAGAATATTTCATATTTTCATAAAGGGTGGTTGACGACGTAAGCATTATCCAAACCCCCTCCCCCCTTGTCATCAAAAGTCAGCAAATCGGAAACCCCCTCCTGCCATCGATGATGACGTAATACTTGAATGGTCCATTAAGGCCCTCAAAAGTGTTGATGTTGGGGATGCAGATCCCATTATTGTATGAAACTTTGAAAAATCTGTCGCACATTGAGGATATCGTAACGCTACATTTTTGAAAACGTAGACCTTCGTTCGAGCTAAAAAAAGAAAAACAAGAAGAAAAAAATGAGTGGAGGAGCTGTGTCATCGTTTCGGCCACAATTTCAATGTGAATATATCTTCTCGACCTCTTTACAATGCAATACAACTTGTCTGGTCTACTAAGTGAAACTAAAGAAGGCTGGCATGGAGGATGGTCGGATCTTGTATATATTTTTCTGTGAAACAAGTGCAAAATGATTTCGTTACGGAAGTGTACCGTGTACCTGGTACGCAAACTAGGAGGTGTATATACACCAATAAGGTACTGGTATGCTTGTCTTAGCGTGATAGCATTCTTTCGATGTGCGTTTCCTAATGTTTGATATATATATAGCGTAAAAGTGCCCGATACTGAATCCGGCAAACGTAATAACACTAAAAAGAAGCTGTTGAATTTGTCTCAACCCTTTAGCAGTTGCAAACTAAGGGATATGGAAAAAACGGTTCCATTGAAAAATTAATTTCACAAATCATCTGGGCTTGCCAATGCATAAATGAGATATAGTAGAACATCGATTATCCGAACTCATCGGGACCGAAGGGTGTTCGGAAAAGTTCGGAAAATCGATTTCGAAACTAATTCGATAACGCAAAAGAATAAATTTAGATTCAGCAACAAAAACCGTAAAATAATTAAATTTAACCGACTTATTCAACATTAAAAATTGAAGAGGGCCAGCTTTAGACCGCGATTCTAACCTCGCGAGACATTTTTGATGTTCTGCCTCACTGTGCGTTATTACATTTGCCGTTGCTTCATCTTCATCACTTTCACAGTCCTCCTGATCAACTTGATCGTTCACTTTCGTAATTATTTTTCCGTCATTCAAAAAAATGTCATCCCGGATCATTACTATCAATTTTCAACCACCGAGACACATCCTCTTCATAACAGGACTGGAATACAGGGAGCTCTTGAAGCATATCTAAGCATTCTTTCGAATCTGGAAGATTTTGATCGTCTTCAGTGGGCTCTTGAAGCATTGAAAATATAAGCATAACTTCTTAAAAAAAAAACTTCGCGAGACTTTAGTCCATCCGCTGTTTTCAAATTGGCTGCAAAATTTTCTATTTTATCGTAATTTTTTTTTATCATTGATGGTTGCCACACCTAATCCGTATTTAGCTGCAAGTTTCCACCACCCCCCGCTTTCAGTCTTTTCACAATTTCCACATTTTTTTTTTCGATGTTTAAAACAACGCGTTTTCGTTTTTCGCCATTCTGCACTTGAGAAAGACGAAAAGTGTTGACACTACTAAAGCTAAAGATTGAAAAATATCTGTTTTTAAGCAAGCTAGGAAAGATACTCCCCCCCCCTCCCCCTACAAAAACGTTGATAAGAACTGTTTTGTTGTCAAGAAGACACTCGCCTCCCTTTCATTAAGGCACAACCACAGGATTAAGATGAATTCATAGCTGAGAAAAAAAAAGATGACAGCTAAATTTGCTCCTATTCACGCGTATGTTGGCTTGTCAGTCGTTTATAACTACATAAGCTATAGCCAGATCCGCCATTGTTTACATTTATAACACACAGGTACGGCATGTACAATTGTTTGGAAGTGGATTATTTGTACAATAGAACGAGGCTATCGAGTTGGGAGATGAGAGAATTCAAGTTCCAAGAAAATTCCAACTGTGTTCAGTGCATCATTGACTATAGAAAACTGAAAATGAGTTAGGTTCAAAAGGTGTTCGGTCGAACGAGTTTGGAAAATTGATGTTGGAGTAATCGATGTTCTACTGCACAAAGTACAGTAGAACATCGATTATTCCAGATAAGGCGAGATAAGACGACCAGATAAGACGATTCCAGGAGGCGAGATATCTCGCGAATACTGCTTGAAGGGTTAATGAGATCTATCCGTAGACATACATTTACTGTACTGATATATATTTCTCGAAATATGATTGTTTAAAATAGTTTTTCGTTATGACTTTTTGGAGATGCCCCACGTTTGGTCTACAAGATGATTTAAAACAGGTCGAAGTTAAAGATTTAAAACAGTTTACATCGAAAGCGGAGTCATAAAGACCCTCATAGACAAAGCCTGCGGTATTTAAGAACCTGGAAATATTCTTCAAGTATTCATGTGGATCGTGCCATTTGAGCATACAGTGCAGTGCACTCAAGAGGACCTAGCATAGTCGCTTCAAGTGAAGACGCCAACCTAGGTTCAGAGAATGCGTTTTTGCTATGCACACAACGAAGTCGGGTTCAAGTTCAGGTTCAGTAAGAAGCGAGAGACCGTCGCATTTTCACCCAGAAATCGGAAAATATAGAATCATAGAAAACCAATTTCAGCGGACCCTCACTGCGCCACCTGCGAAATCGTATCCAGACGTACTTTCGACGGAGAAAAGTAATATCTGGAGATGGCAACAGCATACTGATATATATATATATATTTTAAACCGAGCACAACTCAGGTCTATCACCATTTATGAGTGATTTACTACCTAGTGAGTTGTGCCGGAGGTGTAACTGTGTGTGTACCTGACAGTCTGAGTGCACATGTAGTGTTGTGTATGATTTTTCAGTGCTGCCATCTATATTTCAGAAGTGAAGTGAGTGATGTGTTATGATTGAATTTGTGCTGTTTGTAGGTCTGTTGCTCTCTGTGGCGAGACTTTTTTAACGGGGAGATCGGCTCGCATTCGCGCCTTGAAGTTGGGAACCACAGAAAACCAACTTCAGCCGACCACCACTATGGCAGCATACTGATATTGAATCCTCATGGCCACTCTCCGAGCTGACCTCCTAACCAGATCATGGCGCGCTCCTCTGTCTCAATCAAGAGATTTTAGCATGCGGTCGAAGAAGACCTACGCCATGGTGGACGCTGTGCATGTTTGTGTTGTGAACCTAACATGAAGTCTGTTTCTGTGTAATGCTTGTTATGTGTAGTGCGGTCATTCGCCCTCAGTTTTTTCCAACTATGAGGGAAGTGTAATGATTGAATAATTGTACCGTTGCAGGCTGGTTGCTCTCTGTGGCGGGACTTTTTCACGGAAGATCTCTCATTTCTCGCATTTGCGCCTCGAAGTTGGGAACCACAGAATATATATTTCAGCCGACCACCACTGAGACAGGGGGGGGGGGGTTGAACCCGGTCACTCGTGATGGCCAACTTATACCACCTATGGGGGACAGAACGGGAGTCATGGTTGGTTTCTTTTCCTCGTGCTGCGAGTCCGTCACTATGACCACTCAACCACCACAGCGATTCTACGAGCTGACCGAGTTGAAGGGCCCACCCCCCCCCCCAAGCCTATCTTGTTTCTATTCTTCGTATATTTTTTGTGGAATCTCTCTCTCGGGTACTTCTGAAACTTAAAAAACTAAATTCAACCACCACGACTACTTTTTGCATCGTCGGGTGTTTTACTACCTTTGATAATGGGAAGGAGTGCTAAAAAAATTTACGGAAACAACATACCCAAAGATAATCTGAAGAGATGTTTCAACCAATGTTTCAGCTGATATACATGCATACACTCAATTTTTTTTTTTTTTGGTCTTAAGTGATGAAGATTTGTGTTAAAAGTTTAATTTTTTATTTTTTGCCATTCCGATTTGTATATTTTCTATTTGACGAGAACAAATAGGTGCCTTGTAGGAAACCAGGTCCGTCATTGAGGGGGGTGGGCAGGGCCCCCTCGCTTTCGAAAATACACTAAAAATGGTATATATATATATATATATATATATATACAAATAAATATATACATTGAGTACATGTGTTGCCCCCCCCCCCCGGAAAAAGTTGAAATGACGGCCCTGTGTCGAAAACAAACCGCGTTTTTAGACGAAGCTAAGTTTGGCTTTCACGGGGGTCTACTGTATAACTGACGCACTTCTTCGATACTGAAATTCGAATGGCATGGTAATTTTGATAGTTGTTAGGGTATTCGAGACTACGTCATTTTTTAAAGAAAATATAGACTTTTTCTAAATTTTTATGAAAGTCCCATTTTTTTGATTCCAAAACAGGTCGTGTTTTGTTCAAATGACACTTAAAGCCTATACGTTACGCCCATTTTAGCGTTGTATTTTTACATCAAGTAATCTGTGAGTAAAAGCTCTAAACGCATTTTACGAAGAATGTCATTTTTGACATTTTACTTGAGTTTGAAAAATAATTTCTGAAAATCTCTTGATTGTATCGTTACAAAATTTTAATATGATATTTTGCCATGTATTATTAAGTTTATGAACCAAAATCTAAGGTCTATCACATGTATTTGTCTAATTATAGAGTTTTATACACGATATGTTAAATGAAATTTCGAAAAATTAACAGGTACATCAACAGATTTGGGTGCAACTTATGAGCCATATCAATCCATACCATACAATTTTTAAATTTCGGTACACAACCTGCATCATCACTAGCTATATCTAGTGTAAAAAACTAAATATTTCATTCAGAGAATATTTTGCAATCGTGTTTCGAATATTACATGAATTTTGCTTAAACTTTGACATAAAAATGACTTTTTCATAGAAAATGACATACGTTTCCAAAATTTCTTATTGCTTTCACCATTTCGAGACACTGTCTATCAAAAAATGTTATTAGAGTTCACTCTAGTACCAGAAAAGTGCCTAGAAAGGTAGTCTGATACTTTAAACGATACGTTTTAGGTTTTAAACTACTAATTTGCTGCTGAAAATTACTCCTGTTTATTTCTTTAGGGATGCTCATCTATTTTTTTTTAGGACATTATTTCTAAAATGAAGGTAATATCAAACTTTTTCTTTGTTGTTTTGCGGTTTTTATTTCGTAAAGCAAGTTCTCAAAATCCTCTCACGCTTCTGAGATCATCTTACAATGAAGATGAAGCTATTGAACGCACAAAAACTGTATTTAAATATAGCAGTTTATAACTTCAGTTTGACAGCTCTGACCGCGATTGGTTTGCATGCGGCTAGTAGAAAAACATGCGGAACATTGATTAACGGGAAAATAAGTATAGAACTATTGAGAACGGGTCTGATATTCAATAACATTCCAATCACTTCGGGCGACAATCCGGAGGAACCGATGCGTTCTGTTCGGATCGGCAAACTATTACAAGATACAATACGGTTCCGCAAACAAAAAGCATAGCATGTACACAGCACGTTAACGATAAACACGATTTTAATTAGAATTTCTTTTCTCTAAAACAGAAAAAAGGAAACGAGAAGATGAGTGTTGTTTCTACACGAAATACACGGAACTTGTGCATGTTCTTCTTGATGAATTTGTTTATATTTGTTTCTAATTTATTTACTTATTTTTTGCCCCTAAACATCAGTAATTAACTAAATTGCGTTTGTGTGATTTGGCATCATGATTCCTCCAGAAAAGTTATTATTATTTATTTTTTTGAGTGGACCGGTTATGTACGAACCGTTCGTCGAGAGAAGATCCCTTTATTTATTTATTCGTGAGTCGCATTTTTTTCTTGTAAGTTTCTGGAAAAGGGTCAAAAGTTGTTGGAGAGTGAACATTATCTAATAGTTAAGTGGCATCTTCAAGCATTTTTTATTACGTGTCTTAACAAGGAATGAATACAGATGCGTTTCGATGGAGAAAGAAAAAGCTCTCGCTTCTTTTATCATTATTATTAGAAAATGAATACTCTGTGTGGTTTGATATGCAGACAAAATAGGTATGTCTGGGAACTTTACCTTAATGAATATTCAAAAGTTTTTATCTTGACGGCTTTACATGTTCATATTCCGCACCCACACATCATTTTACGGAAGTGAGAAAAAAAAGGTATCCATTCAATGTATAAATTCATGATGTGCGGAAACAGTAAAAAAGTTTCACGATTTTGAAATTCAGGGTGGAACTTAGTGGAAGTAACTTCCGGTTAATGTGCAGAAAACCTTCATTTTTGTTGATGACCCTTTCCTAGAATTTCGCGTGATAAATTTTCTTGCTTGAGGCGTTTTCACTTATCGTTATTAAAGAATGTATGGAAGACAAGATTTGCTATCAATCTTGAGAAAATTGTTGTTGATACTGAAAAATTGCAACATCTTCATTGAAAAGAGCTGTCTTAGAATCATTTTTACACGGGTAATTTCCACGAGTTAAAAGGAAGATCACGAAGCTAGAATTAATTCAAAAAATTATGTACGGTTTTTAAGTTCTAGGCATTCGGATTCTCATCCTAAAAATATGATATTTTTAATGCATGAGAATAAATTGTGTTAGGCAAATATAAATACAAGGTGCTCCATAAATTCGTAAATAGTTTGAAAAATTCATAAAAATTGAATGAATAGGTATATTTGAATGCAGTTTGCGAAAAAGTCATTCTCACGAACGCGAATTTTGTTTTGGTACAGAAGAAAAAATAGTTGAAATTTTTGTTGATGGAGAGAGCCGCACGAAAGCAAATCAGTGGAAATATGCAAATCAGAGTCCATTGAAATTCAGGTTATACGATTAACAGCCCATTTTTCTGAATTTTCCTGCTATTGACACTTGCATAAGGCTATTATTTTGATGTTGACATTGGTGGATAAAGCACTATTGGTGAAATTGTTTTACCTCAGCCTCGAATCGCCGATCGCGAAATTAGCGGGGAGGGGCCGGGGGGGGGGGAATCAAAGATGAAGTTTTCGTATCAGGAAAAAAAAAAATCATATCACTGAATAGAGAAATGTTATTTTGATGTGTTGTTTGTTTTGTGATATTTGTTTACAACGGGAAACATCAGAGAGGTCTAAAGTAGGGTAATAACTCACTGAAATAGGATTTTCCCCGAAATGTGATGAAAAACAACTTAATTTAACTCATTACTCGGTTGTGCGTAAATGAAACCACAAAATTCTTTTCGTCATTCGTTTTTATGTTTATTTTCTTTTGGATTCTTTGTTTTTTAGCTTTGTGAAGAATAAATTGTTTCAGAAAATGGTACTTGAAGTTTTGCTTCTTTTTGAGTAGTTTTGAGCACAAAAAGACGACTTACGAAAAAAAGTCCATCTTTGTTCCATCGTGAAACTTCTTTTCAGGTGTTTTACATGTTGAGGGTGAACGCGTTGTATGATCCACTGCCGCTCCGTTTCTTGTAATAAATTTTCAAAATTACCTTACGTATGACTCACATAGTACTAGTGGTGGATTGGACTTGATTTTTAGAAAGTCAAGAGATCTGTTGACCAAATACATTGACGAAAAGTTCACACACACAATTTAAACATTCCCTTGAACTTAGAAGCATTAAATTTCGTCTGAATAGAGAAAAATGTCATCAGTCACCTTTTAAAAAATTGCAAATCATGCAACAAGACCTTATCACGTTTCTTCGAAAGAAATTCGTCGTGGTTACAAGGAAGAAACGATAAACCATGGAAAATACTCCAAATGCTACAAAGATCTCGATGAATTTTCCAACACATTGCCTTGAACAGCATGAACCCTAAAGTAGAAAGTCTTTTGGAGAAGCCCAGCACGAGCAAGCTTTGCTATGCAGTACAAGCTAATGTGTACTTCACTCATAGTTAGAAAAATTGATGGCTGACGGCAACACTACATATAACAAGCGTTACAAATTAACAAACTTCCCGTTAGGTTCACAACCCGTACACGCGCATTCCAACACGTACCGATTCGTTAGAAATCCAGCAGAGGAATGTGGACGAGGTGCATGTGTAGTTTAGTAGTAATATCAGTAGTACAAGCTAATGCCAAATCATTTGGTCAACTCACGATGATGAAGTTTCACCATCGCTTAGATAAATAAAAAAAAGAAGCAAAGATTCGTTCAGGTGGATTTTTTTTGAAAATGTTTGATTTGTAGAAAAAATTACATGAACGTAAATTAAGTTAAACAATCGAATAATGTATTTTTCAAGTATTCGCTGCTCTCTGACTAAGTTTTTGCTCATTTTAAATAATGGCTGGTTTGTCTTATTTTCGGTTTGAAATTCCATTTTAACGCGAAATATCTGATCGGTTAAGCGAATCACAATTACAAATTATATTTTACGGCTTTACGTAGTTTATTTTTGTGAAGTGTTGTGCTTTATGTGTAGTGCTGCTATCTTCCATCAATTTTTATAACTATAAGTGAAAGATAATGATTGAATGGCCGTTGTAGGCCGATTGCTCTCTGTGCCGAGACTTATTACCGGGGAGATCGGCTCGCATTTGCTCCTTGAAGTTGTGGGGAGGCTAGAAGGTACTCCCCCCCCCCCCTCCGTTGTTGATAAATATTTCCGTCCGTGTCTTAATGTCGCAATGAGGCTACAATATTTGCTGTGATCCAAATGCGTGTGGAGCTGCTTTTGCAATGGTTTTCTTATAGTGAAAGCAAAAAAAAAAGTATTTCCTTTGAGTTCTTGATCAATTTCTTTCAGTTGATTGGGTTAAAATTTATTTTCCTGAAAGACTTTGTCATGGGATCTATGAAACGCATCGTACATTAAAAAGATTATCGTACATCGTGGTATAAATTAGACAGTTCCATTCTAACGCCTCACAATGGTTGAATTGTGAATAAAAATGTAGGATTTTAGATTTAAGGGGGAAAAAAAACGCCCGTTTTAAAATAATAAGAAAGAAATGGGACAATTGAATATTTTACAATCAGTTATGTGAGGGGGGAGGGGAACATTGTCCCGTTTAAATAATGAATGTTTACCATACGTCCCATTCGACTAAACAGGATGTATAGTCACCGTACTTGCGAACGGGACTATTTTTGGACATAGTTATCATTCGGTTATTTGCTATGAGAACCACCAAGTTCCAACGTGATCATAGTGAGTGGCGTGGACTGCGCTGGATTTACAGATAATAAGGTTTTCATAGTTTAATACATGAGAGTAAATCGTGTAAATAAATATGCACGTGATTATAGAGTTGCATATAAATGAAACAATAAAAAACAGAATACTGACAACGCAGCTCTAATTTATGGCACAATGAAGAAAACGCAGAAGCTCTTATGGGATTGTTTATAAGTACAGTAAGCACGGACTTGAAAAGATGTCCTTTTAAAACCGGGAAAGATTTATACAGTGATATTTTGCAAAGCAAATTTCTATTTCGAAAAACGGGAAATTTGCATTTGAACGCTTCCACCTTGAGAATAGATAGCCACGATGTCTACAAATCTAGTGTCCTTATTCGCGAGTCAAAGGGTCAGGCCGATGATCTAATGATTCCTTTCCGGTCACACAAAATAAATACAGCTAAAAAATAGAATAAGATAAAGGAAGGCTCGGTTCAGACCCAATCCTGTTCACCTTTTTCTGAACCAGATTCAATGGAAGTTTTTGGGATAGAAAGAAAATGAATAAAAAATTCCTGCCATTTGACCCTTTTGGTGGTCAGACCTAATTCAACCGCCTTGCTTTTTTTAGGATGATGAGCACCGAAAGCGGTTTTGAAGAATAAGATTCCACCGAAACGGAACAACCGCCGTTGATTTTTTAAATATTTATTCTTAATTTTTACTATATCTCAAATGATGATTTTGATGAAGGATTTGATTCAAATTTTCTTGATTGTTTTCTTTCTATGACATACATCGTGTGGGAAGTCATACAGGACTTGATGGGTGGGAACGCGGTTTGATGGGCATCAAACGTTATAACTTCTCCAGAAATCAACTTCTGAGGTTTGATTCATGTTTAAAAACAAGAGTTCTACAAACATCTTTTTATTTTATTAATTATTTATATCTCTCAAGAATGGATCGGTTCGTCAACAGATTGTTCGCTGAAGGGCACGTCTATATATTTCTCTTCTTCCCCGTATAATCTCTCATCAAATCACGTGGCTCAACACTTCCTGGTGTTCTTTGGAAGCGATGGGTTCAAAGGTGTCGACAAGAGTGCTGAGTTGAGATTCATCTGAACTAAATGTGCGAATAAATAGACAACTGTTTTTTTTATATTTATTTTGATATGTTGAATATTTAGTAAGGAGGCGAGGTGTAATGCAATCATGTTCCCGGAAATTGCATTATCTAAAGTGGTTGAAAAAATAGGACCATCAAGACGGGGACTTCAGAAAGTCTTCGGCAGAACTTTGATCTTTTCTAAGGCGTGACTTTGATTTGTACTTTTTCGTGATTGGAAATATAAAAGTATTTTAAATGAACCAAATACCAGTGAAAGTTGCTTCGTAAGAGACACACACACGTGAGGTGACCCGAAGATTTTTCCTCCCATACATCTAAATATAGAGCTTTGGCGTATCTAATGAAAATGAAAGATGGAAGATGATTTGCCCTTTTCAGTTTTTTTTTTCGTTTGTGTCTATCATGCAATATTACGGTGCAGTATATATATATATATATATATATATATATATATATATACCGCTTATTGAAATTACGGATGTTATCATTCGTTGTTGTTTGTTTCAGCATTGTTATCACCAAGGCTAAGCTGTTGTCCTAATTATCAATTTTGAGAAATGACTATAAAAAAAAACTTTAAAAAAAATGTCCTAAAAAATGCCTTAAAAACTGGAAAAAAGGCCATCAAAATAATAAAACAAAGTTCTCTTGAAAAACTTGTTTCAAAAGTAAAAAAAAAAGTTTTTATAGCATCAAAATCGTATGCTAATTTTATTCTCAACTTTTGGATTTCATCAAAAATAACAATTTTTCTAATAAACGAGTTATAATTCATGAATCGGTTAGGAACACTGGCGTTATGACCCCCCCACAAGGTGGAAGGGGGCTGACAAATGACCCAAAACTCAAAAAATGCCCTAATAGTGAGAATAAGCGTAAAACTGCTAAAGATGCAAAAAAAAAACCAAAAAAAAAAAAAAACCACTGCAAATGTCTGATCGCACTGTGGCTGCACCGTAATTCATTAACCTTTATGATTATGAAAAAAGGGGAAAAAATTAAAACCGTAATGATATAAACGCTATCTAATGGCAAATTTTGAAAGTACATGATGAATAATAATTTTCAGTTACGAATAAAAAATTTTCTGCTTTCTGTGGATGCACATTTTCTTAAATTCTTTTGATGGAAAATTTATTCACAAATTTTATAAATCGAAAAAATTTAACTATTGTAAATCAGGGAGAAATTCCTAAATACAAATATATTTGTGCGTTACACGCGTATAATTCTCATTGTTTAAACACATATTACGTAGGGTGTGTGCTTTTTTTTAAGAATGTTCCAAAGATTCGGTGAGCGTCGTAATTCGAAATCAGGTGTTGGTGAGGTGGCCTTTCTTGACATCCGAAATTACAGTAAAATCTCCCATAACAGTCACCTCTGAACAACGACCACATTTTCTTTCACAGAACTAAAGATATAGTATGTGATCCGACGGGTTGGCTTAGCGTTTAGGGAAGGCAATGAGAGAAAAAAAAAAATGCGGAAGAGAAGGGGTGATAGAGAATAAATAAAGTTTAGGAAACTGATGTAGAGGACACACAGAGATAGATCATAATACGAATTTTATTTTAGAAAAAAAAATTCAATCGTTTTATAGATTAATGTGATTAGTTTTTATTTCGTTATATGCGCTTTTATATTGAGTTGCTGTAGTTTGGTTGTGTATTTTTAACATCCATATTTTTTATGGACATCTTTTTCTATCCACCTCTTTGAGCAATTTGCCTGTTGTGGCACTTTGTGTTTGTATTTTTAGTATTTGTATAAAAGAAATAAATAAATATATATGTGTATATAAAGATATATACACACAGGGCGTCCTGTAAGTGCTACTCTGGCCTTTATCTCATCAACCATCAATCGTAGAGGTATGATTGTAGTTTAGGAAATGCTCAAAAGGTGTTCAAAAATTACCCTATGCTAATTTTGAGAGTGAAAAGCAGTATGTAACAAATTAAAGAATCTGCTCTAACTTCTAATTAGAAAGTTGTTGCCCTGTATCTCTTGAGGGAAAAAAACTCCATGTTTCCAAGTGCAATATTCGCTAAGATATTTTAATTGAAAAATGGAGGAAAGATATGAAAGAACAGAAAAAATTAACGGACAACGCTTCATTTCCTCATGTGTATGCTGTACTTTCCCAACTTTCCCCAAATTTTTGAATTCGAATATCTCTGCGAATATTGGAAACATGGATTTTTTTTGTTGGCATCAGGAGAAACAGGGCAACAACTTTCTAATTGGCAGTTAGAGCACAGACGGGGGGGGGGGGGGACCAGATAAAAATTTAATTTTTTTATTTTGTGTAACACTATATTTTCACTCTCAAAACTGGTACAGGGTAATTTTTGAACACATTTTGAGCTTTTTCAAATCATAACCTCTACGACGTACGGTTGATGAGATAAAGGCCGTGCGAGCACTTACAGGACACCCTGTATATATTAATCATTTGAGTTTTACTGAAGTGCCTACCATCTAACGAAATCTGTTTTATCAAAAATTTGTAATCTAGTTTTTTAAGTTATAACTTTGCATACATTAACAGATTCTAACGACGTGCAAGCTGTTTAAAAAAAATTAAAAATTAATTCCCATACCTTAATTTAAAATTCATGCTTCAAAGAAATTTCAAAAAGTTAAATAGTAATAAATATTAAAAAAAATAAACAATTTCGTGGTTTAAGTCTGGTGATGCTTCCTCGCCTGTAATTCGTGGCTGCGAATTGTGCACGAAACAGAAGTCCATCGTCTAGTCTGCGTGTGGAAATTAATTAATACAAATACAAATACAATGCCACAACAGGCAAAATTTCCAACGAGGTGGCTGAGACAATCAATATAATAATGAAATTTCTAGGTTAAAGGCGCTGTTGATAGCATCATTGCAGAAAAAATGGTTTTTGCACTCACATTTGTCGACATTCACTGCGTTGATTTTTAAAATCTTCAGAAAGGTTATTTTTCATAAATTAATTACACTTATCTCTATTCCAACCTCTTAGAAAAAAGAAAAAGCCCTTGTTAAGACTCCGTGGCATATGTATGTTTTTTTAACTTAAAATCCACAGATCATACGCAGACAAATGCGGTAAGTCTATGTATAATTTACTATTAACGATTTTAACTAATAATAGTTAATAAGCTCAACTTGGTGCACTCTTTGCAATTCTCGAATGGTACACGATGCAATGATGACATAGCAACCTTACCGTTGCTCTACCGACGTATTGAGTTCAATTCCCGAATCGCGTTATCACATTGTGTGGTCCGAGTTGCTGACTCATCAAAAACATGAGATTCTGTCATTAACTTCAAGTTGAATCTGACTATTTTCATCGCAAACGCTGGAAACATTGCGTCAATGTCCTACGGGGAGTTCACCTCAAGTGAAAAGTCAAGCGAGATTGAGTGCATTCGAATCACGTAAGAAGGTTTCGTCGTGTTTTTCCTAATTTTTTTGCGTCAGATTAGGGTTATAGGTTGAGGGATGGTGTTGGGTTCGCTCGAGGCAACCGTCACTTTAGGCGAGGGGAGAATGATGTGATTGGGTCACTTGTAACTGACAGCTCACAATATATAAATGATTCCTTCGTATCTAAATGATTCGTTCTTTTTTATCAACTCAATAAACTGCATCATAAGATTCAAAACAATAATGCTTTGAAATGCACGTATAATGTAATAATCAATTACATTCATGCACCTACGCACCGAATCCTCTAACACAGTCGAATTCTGTTTTAAGAATACCGATATAGAGAAAATCTCGTTTTAACGAACACGTTTCTGATCCCCCAAATAAGTTTACGTAGGAACAATGTAAAAACCGGAATTCCGTTATAAAGAAATTTCGTTATAACGAAGTGATTTCTCCGGTCTCTTGGAGTTCGTTATAACGGGATTCGACTGTATTAAGGGCCTAGGCTGAAAATAAATTTGGCAAACAAGAAACACAGAGTTTGTACATTTCTTTATAAAAAGGTGAACCAGAGTTGAATTCTCATACAGTATATTGCATTGAATGGTCTTTATAGTCCGTTATATCGGTTGAAAGACAACGGGATGAATAGCAAAAAAATTGGGACTTACCATACCGGTTGTTATAATGGAACGATCGCAATAAAACATGGTCGTTATAACGAGCGTCGACTGTAGAATCTTCAACGATAACATATTACCTGGATACATGTGATAAACGCATATACTTGCACAACCAAATTGAATTCGATAACATTACATTACCCTTATCAACAGTTTATGTGCATGAAAGTGAATTACTTTTCACATTTTTATTTCATTCTACACATCCGGATTAACGTAATAAATAATGTATACTAATGAGAGAGAGCTTCTTTTTGAGAAACGCAGATAAATTGTGGTACATACATATATAAATGTCGTTTGTAAAATCGCGTAAAATAGTTAATCATTTCAATTTTTTTCTTGCCAGTTCACGAATATATGTGCAGCATTACATTCCTGTTGCTGAATGTAATGTAACAAACACTTTTTTCAAACTACGTAAATTACACGTAATTAAACAAACTACGAGTTGGACACCTGACGTAATTATACAAGTAAAAATATAATAAGTCTTTTCTTTTTAGTAAAATATTTTGAATACAGTGAAACTGACGTTAATCCAAACTAGTTGGGACCAGACCTGTTGGTCCCAACAATGATGAGATTTTTTTTTCGAACAATGTCAGTGCATTTACCTACGTGTTAGACAAGAGTTACAAACGAAGGTTTTTAACAACTGGCTGTTGCGAAGATATATTTTGGAAAGAAAGAAAAAATGCAACTGCCCCTGCGGGGAATCGAATCCATTTCACTGCGACGTGAGTAACTTTTCACGAGTTACACAAACCCGGTAATTCCGTTCAACCAGGGCCTTCACAACGAGTTCAGATTCTTGCGGTCCAAAAAAAGTAAAGAGTCCTGTTTTCAACACTGTTTCAGCGGTTAAGTACGGAATAAAATTCCGAATAACCAATTGAAATATTGGAATGAAGTGGAAGAAAGAACTTGTAATGAATGAAAATCGGTATTGATTTCAAAGGTCCCTGTTTGACTCGGGGTTCTGGATCCGAGCTCTGTTGGGGCACCGTTCAAGCGCCTCGGCGTTCAACAACGCTTGGTTCATGAGGAACCACGTCTAATATTTAATATACAGTGGTACCTCGGCTAATTCGTTCTGGAATTTCATTCGTTAGTCGAAACGCAATAAAGTCACCAAAACTTTGACCTCCTCCCCTCCTTTGTCAGCCAATTTTCGTCAGTTCTGCCTCTACCCTAACGCATATTGGTAGGATCAGAGACATACGTGCGGGGAGGGGGGGGGGAGCTATAGGGGAGGCCCCCAAGATGATCGAAAATTCATTTTTTAATGCAAAAAATATTTAAAAAAAATTAAAATTTCGGATTAAAATAACTTTGTTTGTTATTATAATCAATTTCTTTCTTTTAATTTCAATCAATTCGATATTTAATAATTTAAAATCAATTTCTCTCTACTGCTTCAATGTGCTATTTGAAGGCTAAAAACTCAAAATTTCTTTTTAAGAAATTCATTGTGACCCACCTTCTAAGCCATATATGGTAAACACTTGGCCCGCGAGCCAAATGTGGGCCTGGGGGTTATGTAATGTGGCCTGCCCCCTCAAACCTGATTTTGTAAAAATGAACTAAGCGTTACATTTACAGATTGCTCAAGTGGCCCGTGGCACAATTGCAGAGCATTTAAGTGGCCCGTGGCACAATTGCAGAGCATTTAAGGGGCCCGTGGCACAATTGCAGAGCACTTAAGTGGTCCGTGGCACATTCAAAGATCACTAAGCGCGGTATTCACCGACATGGTTTAACTATAGTCACAATATTTTGATGAGAGATCGACACGGATATATTGGTTAAATTCAGGTTTTTAACCAATCTATGTTTATCTCTTATCCAAAAATTGTGACTACAGTTTAAACCATGTCGGTGAATACAGCCCTTAAGTGACCCGCGACACAGTTCCAGAACACTTAAGCAATCCGCGGCACATTTAGAGATCCGTTGAGAGACATGTGGCACACTTTTAGAGCACTTAAGCGACCCCCAGTGCGGTTCTACATCACTCAAGTTACTCGCGACACATGCTCAGATTATTTAAGTGATCCGCGGCATAATTACAGATCACTTAAGCGGTCCGGACACATTTCCAGATCACTTGGATCCGCGAAAAATTTAGAGATCACTAAAGTGGTTGTGTAGGGGACTTATCAATCGCGAGAATGTTAGTTCAGGTGCTCACAAATTAGAGAAACGTTTCAATCGTTTTTGGCTCGCAACTTTATAAAAATATGAAATATTCTTGAAATTTGGGGGTGGGGAGAAGCTTTAAATGCGGGTAAAACGGCTTTTTCGCATTTAACGCTGTTATTCCCCACATTTCCTCCATTTTTCGAATTAGAATATCTCATTGAATATTGGACATAGAAACATTAAAATTTTTTGGTTGGCATCAAGAGAGACAGGGCAACCACTTTCTAACTGGGTGTTGGGGACACGGGGATTGTATAAAAAGTTAATTTTTTATTTTAATAACTATGCAACCCCTTGAAACATGAATGACATATCTTAGTACTACATGTTATTTGAAAACTTTTTCTTCCAATTAGAAGTATACCTCTACGATAAACGGTTCACCAGTAAAATGTCATACCCCTGTTTGCTACGCACTCTGTGCATATACAGTAAAACCCCTCTTAGCGGTCACCCTTCTTTTACGGCCAAATAGAAATATGCCGGCGAAGCCTATTTAAATAATGTATTTCGATCTCCTGTTTAACGGTCACGGACACCATTTTCATCATTCATTGCATAGGACCAAAACCTTCTGTACGGACACCAATAGTTGAAATTTTGTGCTCACTTTATGGCAGCAAAGTTTATATATTTGATCAACTTTTTTATATTCGGCTACTCTTGAATGAAATTTTATCTAGAAGTTTGTTAATGTTTGGCACCTGCGATGTCTGTTTAGAAATTTTACATTATCCCCCGCTGTTTAATAAATACAAATACAACGCCACGACAGGCAAATTGCCCAACGAGGTGGCTGACTTTGGAACATCATGGATCCCCGAGCCATTTTTTGGAGGCCCCACCTACTACTGCTACACCACACATGCACACCGCCCACATCCCCCCCCCCCGCGGAGCCCCCAACGAATCGGTACATGCGGGAATGTGCGTGTACGTGTAGTGAAACCTGACGTGAAGTTTTTTGTTTCACTGTAATGCTTGTTATGTGTAGTGCTGCCATCTGCCACCAGTTTTTATAACTGTGAGTGAAGTGTTCTGATTGAATGATTTATCGTTGTAGGACTGTTGCTCTCTGTGGCGAGACTTTTTAATGGGGAGATCGGCTCGCATTTGCGCCTTGAAGTTGGGAACCACAGAAAACCAACTTCAGCCGACCGCCACTGTGGGGTTCGAACCCAGATCAGCTCTAGTATAATCGTCGCTCTCTATCACTAAGAGGGAAAAAATTGATTTCTCTCTCAAATACACGGAAAAACGTGAATCGGAGTTCGTGCTCTCGCGCGAATGAATTCATTGCATTGATTAAATACATTTTCCTGTAAATGCAATGACGGAAAGTCATTGGATTCAGTGCTTCAGCCTAAAATATATTTTGAAGGAATTGAAATACTCAGCAAAACCCACCACACTGCGATTTATCAGTTTTTCGAAAAGAACAAACTACATACATTCAAACAACTTTCATACTGAATTAACATTAATTAATTCAGTAGGTAAATTTTGTGTAATAGTTCATTAGTAATTTTAATTTCGTATCTGTGCAATATTATGTAAATGCACGAATTTAAACGCATCTGATATTGTCAGAGTTTCATTCGAATAGCAATTTCGCGTATCGAGCCTCCAACGCACTCTTATTTTTATAGTAGTACTCGCATCAGTGTTTCGCAAACTTTTTGACGTCGTGGACCGCCTGTAGTGAAGGTGAATGCACCACAGACACCTTATAGGGAATGTCAATTTCGACACCCCCAGAAATAAAATATAAAAATGCATTTTTATTTTATAATTTGCATATTATAAAAAATTAAAAATTAAAATGATCCCGCTGACCCTTTCCAACAGGCTTGCACAACCTTTCCAATTTAAAATATGCAACATTGCTACAAATTACGGGCCCAGAAATTTGTGTATGTATAGGGTAACCATATGACTCGTAATTTTGGCCATCTCCACTTTTCTTATATAAGGATGTTTCTTTCTTCCGTATTTTCAACGAAGCGAACTTGAATGTTTATTCTTTACTGTTATAAAGGATTGATATTATCTTCAAAAAACCTAAGAATATTATAATAACTATGATAATAATTATAGTTTCTATAATTAATAATTAATTATAGTAATATAAATTACTATACATTGCTGTCCTTTGGGGGCACATAATGCATGTGCTAAATGTTATTTTGTCTTTGTTGTTTTTCGTTATTTCATTGTTCGATTCATTGTCTTGTTTCATGTGAGTGCTTAATAAACAAATAAAATCAAAGTGAATCATTTTTCATTTAACCCATTACGATTCGCAGCAATTCTTCACCTCCCGTCATTGGAGAATTTCCCAGTGATTTCATTGATGAATGGCAACTTTATTTGCCTTTGACAACTTTTTTGGGCAATAATTGGCAATGTACTGTATGGGTCCCGATTTCCAGTATTTTTTTCGACGAAATGGGGTCAGCCTCGAAAAAAGTTTGTAATTGACACTTTGCTAGTCAAGCATTTTACTACCACGCCACTCGGGCGCAGCAATTAGCTACCGCAGCGGTTCCTAATACTTTTAGTCTCGGACCCTCGAGGAAATCTTGATGTCTGCCATGGACCCCCATTAATAGCAGCAGAAACTACAACCATCTATCATCGAGAATTTTTTCGAACAATGGACATTTTATCCAGTACCAGTAAATGTGGTGTGATAGCAATGCAATCTACTGTACTGCAAAAGAACTAGGACAACATTTCATACCCTCTATCGAGAGGTGTCTCACAAGCACAATTGTTGTAAAATCATAACATTAAATCTGCTTCAGTCTATCAACGTTGCAGCTGTGCATTTGAGTCCCTGTTTGAAAACCGCTGAGCCACTCAATTCAGAGTTTTTTGTCTCCTATCTTTTCAAAAATAACTCCAGTTAAAACGGGAGAAAATTAGCAAAATTTTTTTTTCCGACAATGATTACACTACTTAACACTGATTTTGTTCTCAAAGACCTTTCAGTGACTTTAGGATGATTTTGGGGCGCTGATTCCGAATCTGGCATTAGTTGAAAAATTTCCGGAGTTATTTATTCCCATGCAACCATGGACGCAACCATGAGTTAAGCGTGGGTTCTGCATGATGCCATCATGGAATCTCGATGAACTTGTACGATTTAAATATGCCACGTTGGATCATAGTTTCATGTTGGCTCTAAGGCCGTTCCTAGAAATTCTGCCGCCTGAGGTAAATAATATTTTGCCGTCCTTGAGATGTATATGAAAGACTATGTGAAAAGAGTTTTCTTTCTTCACCTCTATTACCTTGATGAACTGTGGTTTCCAAAGTGTTTGTCACCACTCCCTTGGTCGGGGGGGGGGGGGGTTAACGTTGATGATTTAAGATGTCACGAGACAATTTCCTACATAAAAACGTCTTGATGAGAGTAAATACAGTCGGCTCCCCGCATTCGCGGGGGTTACGTTCCGGGGGTGACCGCGAATACGGAAAATCCGCGAATAAACGAAACCAGTTTTTTTTCTTGTATACCTCGTTTATTGAACATCATGAGGAAAGCGAAGTGATTCAGAGGTACGATTGAATGTAAAAGAGGGTGCAGAGTGACTGTTGACAATGTTTTATACAAGTACAAATACAACGCCACAACAGGTAAAATGCCCAACGAGGTGGCTGAGAATAAGGTATTCATAATAAATATGGATGTCATATATTTCAAAAATACAGCGACCCAATTAAAAATGCAATTACTAATTCTGAAAGAACATGGTGATTTTTGTTTGCCGTTTCTTCTTCTTCATATCATCAAGTATGTTGGTGTATGTTGCAGGGCTTCCTCTGCCAATTTTTCTACATGTGAAATACGTACAATAGAGGGATCTATGTCATTAAAAATTATCTATTGCTGATATAAACTTGGGAAGCCCTTGCGCTATGTTACTCGTGGTGAACTTGTCTTCCACTTCTTTATCTTGAAATTCTTTATCTGGTACCGCTTCAGTTTCAGGAGCAATCAGCTGCATTAATTCCTCCTCGGTAAATGCCTCTGAATTGCTATTAATTAGCTGTTTGACTTCTTCTATATTCATTTCATTGAACCCTTCTCCATCAACCTGTTTCGCTAACGTGACAATGCCTTTTATAATCTCTTCAGTTTGCTCTGTAGAAATGGTTGTGTCCTGGAGCGTACATTATGGCCAAAGGTTAATCCAACTTATGTTGACTTTTTCTCTCTTAAGAGCTGCCACGGCTCTAGTGATGACAGTAATGGAATTAGCGATAGTGTGTAATTCCATATCTTCAAGACATTTTCTACACTTGCGTCTTCTTCTATTGCGTGTATAATCATCTACATTGAATGACGTGTATAGTGACCCTTGAATGCTCGCATTACCCCCGATCAAGGGCTAAATGATAGATGTTGTATTAGGAGGCATATAAAGGACTTCCACACCATTAGCTTTGAACTCATTGACATCTTGACATCTGGGTGCCCTCCAGAGATCATCCAGAGTCTTGGATGATCGTTAGTCCCTCGCCATTCTGCGGTACATCGATTAATTCTACCCTCAGTTTCACCACGTCGAATTTGCTTGTGTGTGGGCAGGCTGTTGTGTAATGAAGTGGGCTCCCCCACATAGACATTTGTCGTGGCTTGTCTTTTTAAACGGCACCAGGTAAGTGGGAATGGATAATGGTGTGTGCGAGTAAAACATAATTTTTCTCGGGCCCATTCTACTGGTTTCAGATTAACTGGGCAGCATTAGGTGAATGACCCTATCCTTGGTCTTCGGATCATCCCAGAACTTCTGCCACCTTGTCGACGTCCTTCCACAAAAACGTTGAGGAAACTCTCAGATATGAAGTAAAACTCACGAGAAAAGAACAGGTTTAAGTTATTCTATCTATCATTCTACATGCTGGTAAAATAACTACGATCAAATAAAAATAAGCGGAAGAGAATAAAAGTCGTCAGTTCAAGAGGCGGACAATTTGAACTCATAAAAAAAAAAAGTATTTAATAAAATTATTTTAGTTTTCTGAAAACAAGACAATTTTGTTAAACTCAGGACGTATGGTCATGCCATATATTGAGACTAAATGTTATTTTCACAGTTAATCACAGCGTGACTTTTTGCGTCCCTCTGAACGTTGCTGTTCTGCGATGAACGTTTCGCCCAAAAAAGTGCTCCGTGACTTAAAAAGTTTGGAAACCACCGCTTTATCTTATTTTTGTTTTCTGTAGTTGCAATAGAGGGCGCTAACATTTTCAATGAAAGTAAAAAAAAAATAAAAAAAATCTGCCCAAATGGCTATAGCTTCATGAAATATCTTGAAATTAGAAAAATGGTCCAGAAAGGATTTCTGTTTGTGCAACTGAAAGAAGTTTCGGATTCAGTAGAAAAAAGGAACCCCTTCCTTTCATGGTGTACACCCTTCAGTCCAGTATATGCAGGACATCCGACATCCACGTCCCTATACTGATGTTTTACTCTTTTTTGGCGCTTTGTGTAGAAGCAGTGCAATAATATTTTCGTAATACATTGTAAGTTTGCAATCTTATACTGCAATGTCCTCCAAAAGAAGATTCCTAAAATTTTCCTGTTTTTAATTAGGAATTCCGTGGTTTGTCCCGGTTTCTCAGGTACCTCATCAATGGCCGTCCTACTTTGAGTACTTAACTGTAATACGGCTAAGTGACGTTTAGCAGGAGAGAAAGGTGTCCAAAATAAAAAAAAAGCTCGTTTGATCGAGTGCCCGATGCAAATACAGGGTGACAATGAGGTCTCGTGCTGGACCATCCTTTTCCTATTCTTTTGTGTGTGAGCGTGTCAGAGAGATATATTTTATTGCAATAACACACCTCGATGGATCACATACATGCACATGCAGAGACACATGCAATTACTCTTTCTTCTAGCCTCGGGTGGTAGAGCGAAATATAATACACGTGTAGAACAACCGTTATGTAACAAGTAGGAAATGCTAAAAACTCTAAAGAAAGAAACATTGACTTTTCTTCTTTATTCATTTTCGATATCCAGTTCTCGTTGGAGAAGGTCAGAGATCACCCATGAAACTAGTTATTTATTTTCCATAGCTGATTGCAACCGAGATTATAATCAAACACGCGGTGAATCTTCCTCAGCTCGCCATCAAACTTGTGAAGCTGGTTTTACTATTTCTTCTCTTTCTGATTCTTTTTTTTTTTAAATATATGCTTATATATACACTGTATAAAAGGAATTTGATTCGACTTTATAAGCCGTGGATGGAAGCGATTTTTTGCAGATGTTCTCATGCGATAATGCTCGAATAACGGTGCTGTTTTGTGGTTAATGTATCACGAAGCCGTTGAGTCCGAACGGGTGATTGAAACTGATACTGCATTTGATCGATGAGGGCTTTATTTCGCTTTTAGATCTTATGGTCAATTTTGTTCTGAATCGACCGTGATTAGACTCTACTTCTCCACGTAATAAATATGATTTTCTGTCTTTATTAGCCTATTGGGTTTGTTAATCAGTTCGAAAAATGGCCTTATAACTGGCCTTTCGTAACAGTAACGTATAGGCAGCCCTATTTTGTAAATTTCACGTACAAAATCTTGCTTGTTTGAGTATTTTAAAAATCACGAATGAAATTTTCCATTGGTTTTATACAGCTCGTAAAAACTTTAAAGTATTGGGCCCAAGGGCACTTTTTTATCGATAAACTCGATCAGGGAATCGACGGGATAGTCAGCAAATTCGCACATGACGTGAAGCTAATGGGGGTAGTCGGGAACTCAAGCGATAGAGAGATGCACCAGTCCAACTTGAATATGATTGCCGCTTGTAATAATGAATGAAGCATGACCATTAGCGTTGATTAAGTGCATGGTCACTCATTTTGGTTCGAACAACCCACCTTTCTCTTACGAGTTGAATGGTATCACTATCCCGGATGCAACTAGGGTCACTGATTTGGGAATTCTCATTGACGAGCGGCTTAGGTTTTCTGAACATTGTTATAGTTGCTAGGTTTCATTTTCAAAAAAGGTCTCATCGCACTCTTCTAAAGTAATCCTTACACTTTTGCGGGGCTTAATTCGTCCTGGACTGGAATATGCCGTAAGGTTTTGGAGATCATACCGGCAGAGGGACATAGACTTGGTAGAGGGAATGCAGAGAAGAGCTACGCTTTTTTGGCTGTTAAGAGAGACTCGATTCCTTGGATATGTTTACATTGGAACAATGTGGCTGACGGGGGATGTGATACAAGTGTTCAAAATTTTCAACGGGATGGATAGGATTGGATAGGGTTATTAATACACCGTCAATCGACTGCTACGACAAGCGGACATTAGTATCGTTTATTAAGGGACAATTCCAGGTTGTGATGTCGCAGAGGGTTTTCCGCTAACCCATTTTTGATCGACGTTGCATTTGCGCAACGCTCTGTTTAATTTTTTTAAAATTGATTTTTATTCAAATTTTGGTATGAAACCAATGTTTTTTAGAATTAAAAGGTTCAATGAATGCCATAGTATTTTTAAAATTTGTTCACAAAGAAATTTACAAATACAAATACAAATACAAATACAACGCCACAACAGGCAAAATGCCCAACGAGGTGGCTGATAAAAAGATGCCCATAAAAATATGGATGCCATATGTTTCAAAAATACAGCAACCCAATTAAAAATGCAATTAACACAAATTACAAACAATATATACACGTGATAAAATATTATACAATGCCCATAAAGAATACTTATGGTTGTCTTATTCTAAGAATGGATAGCTTCTCGATTTACCCCAACATGCTTGTCGTATTTCTTTTTAAACGTGCCAATTGTGTTACAATTTACTACCTCCGGGGGTAAGCTATTCCATTTATTAACAACCCTATTGGAGAAAAATTCCCTGCGACACCATAACCTTGCATTGTCCCTCACCAATCGATACTGGTGTCCCCTTCCGATTTGATTTCTTATGGTTTTCCAAAATGAAATTTTTGCAAATTTTATCCCGATTTTCGATGTGGAATTTTTTTACCTGGCCATGAACAGAAATAAATTTTTTTAAATAGAAATAAATATATATATATATTTATATAAATTTTTTTTATCAAATGATACATGAGGATTCTCAATGTCAAAATTTATGGGCACGTTTTTCTCAGCTACCTCTTTGACCTATTTGCCTGTTGCGGCCTTGTATTTGTATAATTAATTATTTAAACTAAATTAAGTAAATTAATTTATTTAAAGTTTTAATTAATTAAAAGTTTATTAATTGTAAATTTACATTAATTATAAAGAAAAAATGCTAAATTGATATTCAATTTTTTGAAACGTCTTAAATATGCTATTTAACTAACCAGTTATCTTATATAAAAATATTGTGCAATTATGGTCAAGAATCTGAGGAGCGGTGAGCTAATAGGGCTGTCAATAAATGGAAGAGCTTATCCCCGGAGGTCGTGAATTCTAACTCAATTGACACGTTTGAAAAGAAGTACTATAAGAACAGTGGGATAAATCGAAAAACACTATCTACTACTACAAATTATATATTATTAATTATTAGTTTTTTTCTTTCGTGATATATGCTTTTATATTGGGTAGCCGTATTTTGGTTATATTTGACATCCACACTTTTATAGGCATCTCTTTTCAGTCACCTCGTTGAGTATTTTGCCTGCTGTGGCCTATGTTTATATTTGTGTTAGATGAAATCCGTTTGTCTGCAAACTTTTGTGTACACTTATTGAAACACTTGGTTACCGGTGCGTAAGCCGCAATCTTGTTTTCAAACCTATTATCGCCAAAGGAAATATTTACATATATTTTTTCAATTACGTGTAACATAAATGTCCAAAACAACAACAACAAACAAACAAACAAACAAGATGCTTAAAAATAAAATCATTTTAAAAACAAATTTAGCGTTCACTAGCGTAAAATTTCTATTCAATAAATTAATCAATTTCTTAACAAATGTAAACCAAAAAAGGTAAATATAGCTTTTATCAATCAAATTTATTCAATTTAATGAATATAACAGGTGAATAAAAGTTCTGAATATCGGAGGGAGAGCATATCTCAATGGCTTCATGGAAAACGTATATTGCGATATTATTGCTTAATAGAAGATTGACGTAAGATGAATAGTGATAAATAAATCATGATTTTGAATGAATAATCAAGATTGATTATTTTATAAGAGGCATGCAAGGAAAACACACACAAACACGTGATGATGAGAACAAGAAAACCTCACTAGCACAATAACCTAAATCTTTTGGGGGGCGAGTTTCTTCATCTGCGGAATAATTTCGGACGGACGAGTGGATGAGTGTCTTCGTGAGTTGCAGGTTGTGCCAGTAGTGATGTCTGAGAACGCCCTTCGACTGGAATCTATCGCCCAGGAAAAGTAATCTCGAACACGAGAATCGGGCTGTGAGAAACATACACACGAATCGTAATCATTGCCACAGAGAAAGCAGTGGTGTTAGTGATTGCTTCTTTTATTGTTTCGTCTCTCAACGTAGAAATTTCTATGTCTCCCGAAAACGATACATTGTTTCCATGTGGATGATCAAAACTACAGAGAAGGAGGTGGATGGATATACTTACATACACTCATAGACATAGATAGGGCTGAGCAAAATTATCTATTGTTTTCACCTTATGAGCGGGAAACGACAGACACCCTATGGGAAAATGAGATTTCACCCTTTTTTATTTTTTGGATGAAGAATGCGTGTCAGTTATTGGGTGAGCCATTCCTCCGTCGACAACATCGTAGTTATATTATGTTGATGTTCCTATGCCTTACTCAACTTTAAATAAAACTGGACAGGTTTGAAAACATTCCCAATGACGTTTATTACAGTTTCCTTGACCCACATACACTAAAACGTATCATCTTCATCATAGCATTGGCAAAAATAATAATCATGGGTGAAGAAAAATAGATGATCCCGAGGGAGAAAATATGTCTACGTCGCTTATGACTCAGGCTCAATGAATTTCATGGTTTCTCCTACGAATAACATTACATTGTATATTTCCCGAGATAATAATTCCAAAAGTTCAATTCTTCTTTTTTTCTTCACAATCCCATAGACGTGAAAGAAAAACGTCACCACAAAGAAACACGTTACCATACTCATTTGAACTCTTTTCAGAGACGTCTAGAGACAATAATTAAGAGCAAGTGCCGTTAGTCGTGAAGCGTGATCGCGAAAATTATACTACCTGGAAGGGTGTGTTACGCTACTGTGATGACTCGAATTTTGCGTTTCGACGTGTGAAAAGAATAATTAAAATGCGAAATATTGTCACGTGTAATTAACCTGATTCTGTGGCTACGTTTTAAAACCTCTCGGAGCCACAAACTTCGTAAAAGAAAGACGAAAAGAAATCAAAATAAGTTTTAGTAAAAGAATTTCTTAAGGGGTCTCCTACTTTTTAGCGTGATGAAAAACTATGCTCTCTAGTAGAAATATCATTAAAAATACAATTTAACCATTGGTTTATTTCAAATTTTCTACACATGTTTCTAATTGTATTCGCTATCCTATGCCAGTACAAAGTTTCACATATCTCTGAGACCTAATTTTTTGTAAATTTTCAAAAAAGTGCATTAAAAACAGCTTGCGCGCATGATAAAATACCACAACATCAATGTAATTGAATAAAAATTGATTCGAAATAAAGAAAGTTTATGAAATGAAGCAAAAGTTTGAGATTTCCTTGATTCAATCTTATTTAAAATTAAATTTCAGAAATTTTAAAATTTAAAATTTCATTTTAATTTAATTTATTTAAAATTAAATTTCAGAAATTTTTAAATTTAAAATTTAATTTTAAATCAGACTGAGTGAATGAAATCTCAAAATTTTACTTCACTTTCATGAACTGAACAGTTTTCTTTATCTTGAATCAATTTTTATTCAATTACATTGATGTCGTGGCATTTTATTGTGAGCGCAAACTGTTTTTGATGCTTGTTTTTGTTGAAAATTTACAAAAAATAGGTATCAGAGACATGTGAAACTTTATACTCTCTGGCATGAAATAGCGAATACAATCTGGAACATGTGTAGAAAGTTTGAAATTTTTTAATGATATTTCCATTAAAGCGTAGTTTTTCACCATGTCAAAAGGTACGAAATCCCTTAGGAATTGTTTATACCGTATATAAGCATAGGTGTGTCAATGCTTCCGATTTACCCGGAAACCTTTCGATTTTTCAGGATTATTAAAATCTTCCGGTCAGAAACCAAAAAAACTCTTCCGATTTTTCATATCTTCATAGAAAAGTCCCGGAAAATTCTCAAAATGTGCTTTGCGTAAATGAAAAATCCCTAAGAAAATCCCTCAGTTCTTGAAATCTTAGGCTGATCATGTTTCCTCTACAAAAATGTGGAAAATTGGGATTAAAAACAAAACAAAACTGGAACTCGCCGTTTGGTGCAAAATATGATGACAAAAATGAGTAAAGTTGCTAAAATCGAGAATGACGGGAAATACAGCGCTACTGCAAATCACAATGGATTAAAACGTATTCTGCAAAGAAAAAAAAATTTAAGCATGCGTGGCAAATATGTGAGATAAACATTCATGTTTATTGTTAAGGGCTTGACAAAGCGAGAAAAAATCTCGGTGCTAATAAAATATCTTAGGGGTTGAGCGTATTTCTTTTGCCCGAGCTAGTAATCACGGACACAGGAAATTTTAGGCGCCTACACAAATTTTTAAGTCATAGTGACCTGGTGCCTGGGATTTGTCAAGCCCGATTATAATCGTAATTATCATAATAGTATAATTTATAAATTGCAAAAAACGCTGGTCATTCGCAATAGTGCAAATGGGGGAAAAATAATATCATTACAAATGTAATACATGCCGCTTAATGCGATCACATGAGACTCGGGGTTTCTGATAACAACAACCGAATGATTACTATATCCGAAAAAACCCGTTTGCAAGTTTGGTGACCATACATGCCGTTTGGTCCAATGGGACGTATGGTATAATTTTATGGTAAAACGGTAGAATTTTTCCACATAATTGGTTGCAAAATGTTCCATTGTTAAATTTTTTCAAATTCTGAAACGGGAACGTCTTCCCCCCCCCCTTTAAACTAAAATCCTGCATTTTTTTATTCAGCCATTGTGAGGTGTTAGAATGAAACTGTATAGTGTATATCATGAGTTACATTTTTTGTAATTTAAAATACGTTTGTTTCATGGATCAATTGAGAAAATCTGTTCTGGTCAACGGAAAGAAACTGACCAAGAACTGAATAAAAGGGGATTTTTTTTGTGAGTAGCCTTCACTATGAGAAGGACTGCAAAAAACCAGCTCCACACGTACTACAGCGAATACTACGGTCCGAGAGATTAATTAGAGACAAAGTACGGAAATGTTTGCCAACGAGGGGGGGGGGGGAGGAACACAGAATACTTTCTAGTCTCCTACATAGTCTTGCAGCCTGATGACGATAACTTACGGGGAAATATAAGTTTGGTTAAACCTTAGCTCCAGAATGCGAAAAAAACAACAACTTTCGCTAGAAAAAGAAATTGATAACATTATCCAAAGTACAGATAACAATAAACGAATCTTCCCCATGTTATGATATTGGTTCTTTCCGTTCTTTGCAGCAGTAATAACAATACCCGAACGATAAGTTTAACCGCGATTGCTGTAAGTGGCGTCGACTGTATTTTGATTATTTTGTGTTCCGATTCAAGATATTTTCTCGAGTTTCGAGTTTTCCATTGAAACAAAATGTACAAAAAATCATTATGAGAGAAGGAACGTGTTTGCGATTATTACTTTTCTGCGATGATCGTAATGATAAGCCAAGCAATTTACTGTTTCTTTTTCAAATGGTTCTAGTCTTATTGCTAATATAGGCTATACCTAAAGCCTATTAACGAATATCTTCTTTCGCCAAAACTAAAAGAAAGAAAAATTAATGGGTATATATATATATAGATATACGAATAGGTTTTTTTCTAGTTTGAAATATTATCTATTTCTTAAAAGAAGTTCCGTTTCCTTACCTTACATGTATCACCGTTTCGATGATATTTCTCAAGGAAATGTATGCAAAAAATGATAATATAAATATATCGGCACATACAAGAAAAATAAAAAACCACGACACTTTGATGCATGGCTATTAACATAACAAACGTGGTAAGACAACAACCCACGCTTGAGAAAAAGGTCTGTTCCAAAATAACCGAGGAAAAAAATATATTCGTATGGCATTAGAATATGTGAAGAGTACAAAAGAGAAACTTCCCAAAGCCGGCGGTTGCTTGGCCTTTGATCCTTGCTAAGAGTCATCTTTTTTCATTCTAAAAGATTGAGGTGAAACTTCAAGATTGATCCAAATAATAATACAAACGAGCTGGAAACACGCATAAAAGAAAACACTAGGAAGAATATTTTTAAACTCAAAAAGTGTTTTTCGGAAGCCGGTATTAAATATTAATACGTGAATATAAAACGCGAAGAAATAAAAACCGAGGAGATTGGTGAAAAGCTCTCAAATTACGGAGATATCTATGTATTAAAGTTGGGCAAAAAATATGGACTTATATGGAGTAAGACAGTGCAAATACAAATAAAAAAGCCACAACAGGCAAAATGCCAAAGGAGATGGTTGAAAAAAATGCCCGTAAAAAGTATGGATGCCGATTACATATCTAAACTATATCAAAAATACAGCAACACAATATGAGCAATAAGAAACCAATAATTATGATAAAACATAAATATACTGGCCATAGAATATTGTGGTTGTCTCATCTGAGTGCGGATAGCTTCTCTATTTATCCCTATATGTTTATCGTATTTCTTTTTAAACGTTTCAGTTGTGTTCGAATTCACGACCCCCAGAAGTAAGCTATTCCATTTATTAAAAACCCTATAAGAGAAACTCCCTGCTACCTCATAACCTGGAATTGTCCCTTACCGATCGGGCGTTCCCTTGTCGAAGCAGCTGATTGACGATGTATTAATAAGCTATTAATCACCTCGTTCTAGCCTAGTTCTCAGCCACCTCGTTGGGCATTTTGCCTGTTGTGGCGTTGTATTTGTATTTGTATAATCCATTTTATCCATACCGCACCGCCTTCACGCAAACCGCATTTTTTTAATCAATGTTTGTTTTCTACTTTTTAATTAATTTCAAAAATTTTAATGCTTTTAATTATTGATGCACCCGTATACTAAAATCCTAAATTAATTAATATTGTAAGGCAAAGGTGCTCAACACCTTTTTTGAGAGTGCGTGCCACTTAAGTGATCTGGAACAGCACCAAAGGTCGCTTAAGTGATTTTCATAATGTGCCAAAATATGCCGCGGGTCACTCAAGTCATCTGTAAATTTTTCGCGGGGTTATTAAGTGATCTGAAAGCGGAACGCTTGAGTGATATGTGACTGTAGCGCAGGTCTGCTAAATGATCTGGAATTACGCCGTGTGTTAATCAAGTGATCTGTTAATGTGCCGCGGGCCACTTAAGTGCTCTGAGACTGTGTCATCGATCACTCAAGTGATCTGCAAATATACGGCGGATCAGTCAGGTGATATGAAATTTGTGCCACGGGTCATTTAAGTGATCTCGAAATATGCTGCGGGCCATGTAAGTGCTCTGGAACTGTTCCACGAGTCACTCAAGTGATCCGTAGATATGTCGTGGGACACTTCATTGATCTGGAATAGCACCGAAAGTCACTCAAGTGGGTCTGGGATCACTCAAATGATGTGAAACTGCGTTGTAGGTCACTTGAGTGATCTTTATGTACCGGTTAGTTGATATTTTACAAAATTAGGGTTAATGTCACGGGCCACATCAGATGACTCCGGGGCTATATTTGGCCCGTGGGCTATGGGTTGAGCAGTATACCACTTTCTTGTCCTTCACATTGAAAAGCCATCCACTAAGCACAAGCTGTTGCAGAAGCTTTACTCACATCACTCTAAAATCCTTGAAACCTTTAAAGTTGGAACGAGGGTGTTCGCTGAATGCACGCTCAGCTGATAGCCTCTTCATCACATCCACGCCGATTCGAAAACATTATCAAGCGAAGCAAATGACTTCAATCGATAGGGCTTAATAGAAAATACTGTAAATGTTCTGGTGCCCTTTTTGGGCTAGAAAAATGTCATGGATCCAGTAAAATCAAGTTAGACGGGAGGGGAGGACCATGTCCTTATACCAGGTATAATATTATCATACGTTATATAAAATAAGAAGAGTGAAGAGATGATGATATTATGTGATGAAGAAAGGGATGTTGCAAATATTGTGAAAATGATGTTGGAAATATTGTGAAAATGAGATATGATTGATATGATATGTGAAATAACTGAGTTACACACTTTAATGGCAACATATATACAGGGTGTCCACTTTTATCGTTGTCTAATGGCTATTTGTTTAACCTTTGGTTTTAGGGACAACTTTCAATTAGAAACAATGTTTCAAGAGATGTCGCCCATCATCTGAAATAACGATCAAGGGGGGAAAAAAAGACGATCATCAATAAAAAAAGTAAAATTTAAATTTTTAGACGGTCCCTCAGTCCACTAACTTGTGATAAAAAAGTTGTTGCCCCCCGTCTGCCCCAAAAAAACAATTCCATGTTTCTAAGTGAAATATCCTCAGATATATTTTTGAGTTAAAAAATCAGAGAAAAAAAGGGGAAAAGAACAGCATAAATGAGGAAAAGCAGCGCGTCGTCTTTCAGTTTTTGTTCTTCCCCAACTTTACTCCGATTTCCAAATTCAAGTGTCTCTGCGATTATTGCACTTGGGAACATGGAATTTTTTCGTTGACTTCAGGACGGACAGGGCAACTACTTTTTTAACGAAAAGTTAGAGGACTGAAGGAACCGTATAAAAATTTAAATTTTACTTTTTTATCGATGATCGTCTTTTTTTTCACTTGATCGGTATTTGAGATGATGGGCGACATCATTTGAAACTTTTTTTTCTAATTGGAAGTTGACTCTAAAACAAAAGGTTCAGGAAATAGCCATTGGTTTGCGACAAAAGTGGACAGACACCCTGCATATTAAAAATGATGCTCGTTGAAGTTTTATACAAACATTAGTTGCAACGAAGAAACTGGTATAGTAAGTAATAGTGTTCGGTATATTTGAAAGTTATATTGAGAGAGTTTTGATTATTTTAGTTTTTAGTATTAGAGGAAACAATTATATACTAAATTCATGAATTGAATAATTGGAATTTTGGTCAATTCGAACTTTTTTGTTGTCTACTCGAATTAACCGAGTTCGACTGTAATCGATTGTGTTTTTTGGTTTGGAAAGCATAAAGGACGGAAAATGCCAACTGCGAAAATATTCAACTCAATTTTCCTCCATGGAATTAATTTCACCATCTGAATCGCTGAACCAGAGATTTCCGTGATATAAACTTCAAAGGATCTGATAAATAAATCCAACTTTTATGCTTCCGAACTTCCCGAACTCACTTATAGAGAATGTTTGTTCATTTAAAAGCGCTCCGAGCATCCGAATTACATTAAGTGATTCGGACGAACCGACATTATAGACCTAAACAAGGTTAGAAACACCTAAAGGTAAATAAATAAACTAGAGAGTCTGAGTCTCTCTTATGGCCAGACAGATTCTGGGAAAGAGGTTAGACCCACGTGATAAAACGCAAAATTTGCATAAAAGTCTGTCTGGTTTCGTTCAAAAGCGTGCGTGCGTTCGTGAGTTTCCTATTGATCTTCGTGGCACGACGGTGTGGCCTATGAACACAGACAATTTTCAAGGAGATGGCCAGTTTTAGACACCCTCTAATAACGACTGCAGCAGCATCAATTGCTACGAGACACTTGCAGCATGAGAAAGTGGCGGCCTCGCAAAATCATTAGTTTGAGTAACGATACTTCTCTTTTCCATTTTAACTAACTTACACAGCCAAGTAATGCGATTAAGGATGATGGATTTTTTCTTTTTAGCATATGTGATCATTTGCATATTTGTGATGTTAATTGACAGTGGTATGTTTTCAATATATTCCAACACTTTTGACTATGAAATATTTACTCAATTTCATTCAATAATTTGGGGAAGAATGATTGATTCGGTGAATTTTTTGCGTAATCGCAAAGTTAAATTATGTCATTAATCATCAGTGGCAGGTTTCGTGTTTTCCCATAGCATCTCTCTCCCTTTGAGTTACCTTTGCTCAAGAAGTTTCAAAAAATAAATTAAACAGAAATTTGTTGTAAAAGAATCAAAAAATTAAACTTTGAATTCAGTCGTAATATAATAGGAAAAAAGGAATAATGTATAATATTCAGTTCGTCTCTACTGCCCTTAAGGAGGTGTGTGTGATGTCGCACCGGGCCAATGGAAGTGAAAAAAAAAAGGCATATTCAAATACATGTTTTTCTAGTAAACAAGGTGTCTGAGCTTCAGCTGGTTTCATTCTAGAATTTTCATCAATTATTTGTCTCATAAATTTTGGAATTATTTCTTTCATCACTTCTGGGATTTTCCTTTCATTAATTCTTATTTTTTGTCATCAATTCTGAGATTTTTTCTTTGATCGGACGAATATCAAGTTATAAGGTTTTGAAATTTTGTGACGTGTCATTTTTCTAACGGTCAGTTATGCACCAAACTCAGAACGAAAGTACATTTCTCTGCCAGCAGCGGGTTGCCACTTCTAAAATATTAAATCCCATTAGAAGCCAAGTGCGGTCTTCTTCCTTCACGGTTGGCGGTATTTCTCTCCATGTAGTGTGATATTATAACCTTGCTCTTACGCGTTAGCTTCGTCCACTATGTTGGCAAATTTATCACCAGATTTGTAAAGTGTTAGCCAAATGAGATGTGTTTGAAATTTTTTTTTAGCCAAACTAATACTTTTTTGTTAAAATGTGGAAATTTGTTTAAATTCACTATCAAGTGAAATTTTATGAGGGAAGGTGCATACAGGGCGTACGTGTTTACTGCGCGATCGTTATTTTACACGTTCTCGTTTTATTCAGATTACACGTTGATCAATAAATCGACAATATTTTTTGGATATTTCTGAACTTTCATTGAAACGCGTAAAAAGCTTCAATGAAGAATGTAAAAATGCTAGCTAGATGAATGGTGGAAAGGTAAAATAATAACAACGATTCAATCGGAATCTTTTAATCAAACGTATTATGTTATGAACTGACATATTGAAGATGATTTTTGGTTTCGGATTTTTTCTATTGATTACACTACTCAATACTGATTCTGTTTCAAAGATATTTCAGAGATTTTAGGATGCTTTTGGGACACTGATTCCAAATCTGACATTGGTTTTATCAGATCGGCTCCAGGTTTTGGGATGAAGTGAAAGTTGAATTTCAATGGTAATACCATAAGCCAGGTGCGGAGGATCTATGGGGGAAGGGGAGTGTTGACTGGCAAAATGCGGTAATTCATGAAATTTTCGGAACTTTTACATGATAATCAGAGATGTGTGTGTGGTGTGTCACTGTACTCTAATTGACCTGGGTCCCTGGACCCAAATGATTGGTCAAATCGGGATTCTAAGTAAAAGTGGGTTCTTTTTGAAAAAAATTAAAAAAAATGGCTTGCCCACTCCCTCCCCATCATTCAACGGTATCCCTGTGAATCAAATAAATAATTCATTTCCAAAAACATGTTCAATCCAAAAGTTAATTGAAAAAAAGATCAATTTACCAGCTTATAAGTAGGTTCTTTTATTTTCATTGTCTACTACTAGAGAACACGTCCCATGAGACAAGTTTTTATGCGTTCTTTTCCGAAATTCCGGGTATTGAGCGCACTATTGCTGATAATATTGCTGATAATCAGCAGCATCTCTGATAATATTGCATTCAATTAATCCGTTAAGAATTACCTGTGTAAACGTTTTCGATTAAATAACAAATTCAAGAAAACTTCGAGTAAAAAATAAGAAAAACCCGTACATTTTTTTTCGAAAAATTCAGGACGGAGAAAAAACAAAAAAATCGCGACTGTTCCGGAAAATATGGGTCAAAACGAAGGATGTATAGTCACTGGTAAAAACCAACACCACTTTTGAAATCAGCATCCCCTATATTTCCCAGAACCATTAACATTTCCTTTGGTAACATGCAAATGTATTTTTTTTCCGGCCAAAAATTTGGGCTGTTTTAATCTACTCACGAACTTAGTTTTACGATAGTTATTAGAGCCAGTCTTATTCGAAAAAAAAAAATAATAATAATAATAATTTTGAAAAATAATTCATCCCTCTCAAATTTTTTAAGGGTAGTTCAGAATACAACATACATTCTTATATGCTTAATGACATCAAATTAGAAATTATAACCAACAAAAAAAAAAATAAATAAATAAAATAGACTCGGTACTTTCTCTTGGAGGACAAAACAAAATGCTAACGCTAAAACGCAGTTCGAACCAAAATGAGCGACCATGCATTCTATAAACGCTAAACGTCATGCTCCAATGTGGTTTGCTTGCCCTTCCTGCAAGGCAAAATGCCCAACGAGGTGGCTGAGAGAAAGATGCCGATAACAAGAATAGATGCCATTATATTATTAAAATACAGCAACCCAATTAAAAATTCAATCAAAAAAGTTACGATCTATAGGCGATAGACGGCGCGATTTTTCGATGGCTCTCAGAAATATCGAAATCGGTTGATACCGGTTTCGGTTTGGCGGAAATACCTACGATTGACGGAGAACTGGTGGGAATATTCTAGAAGGTCCCGCTCTTCCAGACAGTGGTTCAACACCCCCCCGTGCAGTGGCGCCGCCAACTTGGAAACTAAAGTAGAATTTTGTAGAATGTTCCTTTTCTCGAAGTTTCGACAGACCTTAGGGAGTTGTTGTGATAAAAGACTCGAATAGAGAGAGACTGGATGAAAAGTCAGTTGTGATTTAACTTTGCGAGAAAGTTGTTAGCTCTCTGATCAGGTTGTAAATACGTGTAAATTGCTGTTCTTTAAATAAATCTGCGTTTGTCTGCCGAACCGCTTCTTGTTTTCTAATCTCGAAGTCTTATGAAAAATTATCCGGAACAATATTCAAGTTCGTCTGGAGCCTCCCCCTTTCGCTTTGATTCCCGACAACCCCCCACCTCAGCTTCACGTCATCTGCAAATTTGCTCACAACCCCATCCATACCCTGATCGAGCTTCTAGGTAAAAAGCGAAAAAGAATGGGACTAAGGATACTTCCTAGAGGGACTCCACTTGTGGCACCTAGGCCGGTATTCACCGACATGGTTTAAGCTATAGTCACAATTTTTTGATAACAGATCGACACGGATTGGTTAAATTCAGGTTTTTAACCAATCTATGTAGATCTCTTATCCAAAAATTGTGACTACAGTTTAAACCATGTCGGTGAATACGGCCCCTATCCGATCAAAAAATTCACCATAACCCGCTGTTAATAACCATCTCGCAACCACGATGCTCTGCCAATTCAACAAGTTGCTCCGATCCCAGTCTCGTGCAGATGCTTCAAGAATTTACTTTTTCCTCAAAGCCTTAGTCACGTGAACATTCACCCTCTCAGACGGCCACTTTTTGTGAAACACCAAGTGGCCGTCATAGAATTTCACTGTATCACGTTCCGATATTGACTCAAGGGATCACACGATCCGTCCAGAGTTGATTAATCACTTGTCCCTGATGGGGGTTTTAATTTTTTTTCAGCACAAAAAATGTCAGGTTTTTAATTTTTTCATTCTATTCACGTCTATGACTAGGAATAACAGACAATTACGGAAAATTGTACTTAATTTTTTTAATTTAAAATCTTAAAAAAAATCGTGGTTCACTTATTAACTTTTTTTGAAATTGTAATTTTTTTGAAAAGCTCTTATTTGAATTTTTTTTAACGTATTATAAATAATCTAGTTTTTTAACTCAATTAACATCCAAAACATGCAAAATGACGTGGCTAATATTCAGAGCACAAACTTTTCACCCCACTACAAACAACTTAAAATGAATTTCGGTCTTGAAAGCTACCTCACTGACTACAATATTCCGCTTAAGTTTAAAAGAACTCTCATGCAAACTCGTTTTGGTGCAAATAGGCTGTTCATAAACGGAAGAGTCATAGAAATCAATCCGCAGGTACCGTGTACATATTGTAACTCCAATGAAGTTGAGACCTGAGCTCACGCACTAATGACATGTTTGGCTTACAATTCATTTAGATGCTGGTATTTCGGCAGACCCAGCCATGCAATCTCTTTTATTGCCTTTCTCAAATTTTGTGAACAAAATTAAAACCGTCTTTTCCATTTGCTGTCTAATATAATATTCTATAGCGATCTTTTTGTGGAATGAATCGCACCACTTGATAAACATTTTTTTTCTTTTTTTTTTGCTAACATGTAATATATATATATATTTTACTAATCATAACTGTTTGAACTCCTCCCAAACGGAAGTGTTTATTTCTAATAACTATTTTGTTTTTCTCTTTGTGTTCAAAAATGGTTATTTGTAATCAGTTCTTTTACTATTTTTGTCATTTGCTATTGTTGCCACCTATTGGAGAGGCTTTTTGCCTAAATCAATAAAGATGATTATTATTATTATCTAGTTTTTACATGGATTATGCAACATAACTAGATTATGTATCTATGTAATTGGATACAAGATTACGTATTTAGATATCATTATTGCTGTTGCATGAAGCAACAGCGTTTGTGCAGGTTTAGTTAAATGTTTGCTTTTCGTTAGCGCCCTCTGGGGGAAAAGATTACGATGCCCGTACCTAGCCGACACCATCTAGGGCAGAGGGTCGCCGCGCGAAGCTCGTGACGTCATTGAAAAAGTGCATTTCATCTATAGTCATTGTATATACTGCAAAAGAAGGTAAAGATATCGCATGCGCCGGCCTGCTATATCCAATGGCTACAGGTGAAATGAACTTCTTCAGTGACGTCAAAGCTTCGAGCGGAGATCTTCTGTTATAGATAGTGTTGGTTTTCTTTCTTTCTTTCAAACCGAGCACAACTAAGGTCTATCGCCATGCGCAATTTACTACCTAGTGTGTTGTGCCGGAAGTGTAAGTGTACGTACCTAACAGTCTGAGTGAGTATCTAGTCATGTGTCTGATTTTGAGTACTGCCATCTATATTTCAGAAGGGAAGTGAGCGAAGTGCAATGATTGAATATTTGTACTGTTTGTAGGTTTGTTTCTCTCTGTGACGACACTTTTTAACGAGAAGATCGGCTCGCATTCGCGCCTCAAAGTTGGGAACCATAGAAAACCAACTTCAGTCTACCACCACTGTGGCGATGGTGTTGGCTGGGCACGAGTATATCAATTTCGGGAAGAAACAGACACGGTCAAGTCAGGCAAGGGATTAGTGCACAACACTTGGCAGCAGGCCAACCAGTTAAAACAGCATTCATATCTTCACTTTGTTACATAAAAATTGATATTCACTATGTTTGCATCATTGAGAAATTGATGTCATCAATTTGTAATCCTATCATATTTCAATGTGAGCTCTATTTTTTGCTAGGGTTACATCAAAACGCGTGAAAGCGTAGGGCTACTCGTATTTATTCGTGACAGTATTATGTGACGCAAATCGCAATAAATCGTACACTGTTTGTGGTACATGTTTATGTGTGACGTCAAGTTTTACGCGATGAAGCGCCGTCTGTGAGTGGAATTTTAACATTTTGTTTTGCTATTTCTTTGAAATCAAAAACTCGACATCTCTTGATTAGTGTTTTGTTGCGAACCTCACCCTATTTATGTCGATTGATTGATTTTTTGATCAATTTTTAAAATGTGTTGTGGACTTCTCGCCCACCTTGTAGACGGAATTACACGGCTACTCTGGTTTCTGTAGAGCCAGACATGGCCTAGGCTCTGTTCTATGGGCGGGGAATATAAGCACATTAACCAGAGGGCCGATTGGCCAAGAGTTGGGCTGAACTGGAAAGAACTGAGTGCGCCAGGTCGGAAGGCTCGAACGACGAGCCCCCTCCTCGTTCTGGTACCCCAGGTCTCGTTTTTTTTACGATTGGAGCTCCCGGCCATGAGGCCCGGGCATCCTTTCCGGCACCGTCTTTAAAGAAACCCGCAGCTCCCTCACCTCGAAGTAAGCCCACGAGGGACTCACGAGCCTAAACACCGGACATAGGCGTCCCCGGTCACCGCCCCCCCCCGCCCCCAGTGATTCGTGTCCGCAGGTCGCTTTATTTACATCAGGGGACAATACATTTAGCATATAGCATCTATATATGGCTGCTTGCGGGACGCGACATTTGCTTCAACGGGGCGCGACTTTCACATTTTTGTTTTCTTCCTGCCTCACACATATACCACGTCAGGGCGCAGATATCGCCACGTCTCTGTCAGTGGAGGAAGTGTCTCTGTTGTGCCAGCCCAGATGCTGGGTCACGCTCGATGTGGCTGTTTGGCTCTGGTGAGTTCTCGACATCTCTGTGGTGGCCAGCCCAGGTGTTGGGCCACTACCGTTAAGGCTGATTGACTCGGGTGATCCCTCGAAATCTCTGTGGAGGATGTACTGGGCCACTTCCATTGCAACTGATTGGCTAAAGTGAACCCTCGAGTTCTCTATGGTATCTGACTGCGGCTTTGCTCATCTTGAAAGCAACAGCATACATATTTACATACCAACATTCGAAAATTATAGTATCAAATGCCATCATGTAGGCTTCGATATACGGCCCTGGACATGGGCCCATGGGTTGAGATGACCCTGGTTCTACGGACAGCTTTGCTGGATTGTGAATGAGATTCACATCTTCTCCACCATATTATTTCACTTGAAAAAGCTTTATTTCTTCACAACTCTCTGTGGCCCCCACTTGACCATTTGTCGTGGCTCTACCTTCCATCTGATTTTCACCCGTGCCTCCCTCCTTACAATATCCCAGGACACAAGAAGGCCATATGACCCCCCAGGTTGAGAACCACTGCTCTATACGAGGCCTTAACGAGAAGAGGAGTGGGGACCAGGAAGTTTGTCTCCCCCGGAAACGACCAGAAATACTGGATGGGCGGAAAGTTCCAGACACATTTCGAAAAATTAATAGAAAATCAACCAATTGACATTGGTTGCGGTTCATCATAAAGGTGCGGTTCTCATCAAAATACACATCAAGGAGTCGAGGTGTTTTATTTTTCCAAATAAGGTAACAAAAAAGTAAAAATTTCACTCACAGAAGGCGCTGTTTTACGAAAAATTTAATACCATAGCACAGCGGTTCTCAATTTTTTTTGACTCGCGGAGGCTCTTTTCAGTCGATAATTTCTATGGCGGAGCCCTGTTTGACTCGAGCAGCCCTTTTGTGAATAATGTTTTTGGCGGAACCCCTGTAGGTCTCTTCTTATTTATTTATCAAATTTACTGATTTATTTTATTTTCCTTGAGTGGCCGCGGAGCCTCTGGAAAGTGCACACGGATCCCAAGGGCTCCGAGGAACACCGGTTGAGAACCATTGCATTTAACGCAATACCATGGCACATAAAATGTCACACAAGCAGTGCATAAGGTAATGCTTATTACGATTTGTATTGCATAAAACTACAATCGATTGCCGATTTTTTAGGAAAACCTTCCTAATACACGAAATAAGTTTACATAGGAACAATGCCAAAAGTATGAAATTCCTTTTTTAAATTACGAAGTGATTTCTTTAGTCTCTAGGAGTTCGTTATAACGAGATTGGACTGTATCACATTTCAATTTGAGCTCTATTTTTAGCCAGGGCTACATAGAAACGAGTGAAAAGGTGCTTTTATTTATACAGAGTGGGCAAAAAGTTCGTAGAAACTTTAAAAATGAATAAAAACCAGAAAAAAAAAACCGAAATAAAAAACGGTTTATAGGGTTAGCATCACTAGGTCAGGGAAATTTTTTTTGACAGGAAAACAACTTACAAAACCGCCGGTAGATGGCACTAGCACGAGTCGAAATATGCAAATGAGACGGTTATAAGAACTTGCGCGCGCTCCTAATCCACAACCATTCCACCGTTGTAAACCGTGTATGTGAACATGGATGCGAAGGATAAAGTTTTGTTGATGAAGTTGTTTACGTGAACCAGGAATCGGCAACCATTGCCTTGCGTAAATTTCGAGTTCAGAGGAATGTGAGGATTGGAAAAGGGCTTTTCAGCTGTTTGAGGAAACTGGAACGCTGAAGGATCGTGCAAGAGCCGGACCATGAACAGAACAGAAATAAATTAAATTCTGTTCTGTTGTGTTATATTTTACGTTTTTTTATTCTAAGTTTTACGTGATGAAGCGCCATCTGTGAGTAGAATTTCAATTTTTTTGTTATTTCTTTTGTTAAGAAAATCGAAGTCTCGATTAGCATTTTTTGCGAATCGCACCTTTTTATGTCGGTTGATTGATTTTGTTAACACGAGTTTTGTAACCATTTTACGATCAAGGGCGTAATATTGCGTCCAAACGCAAGTGGTAATAAATTCATTAAAGTTTTTCTGTTTCATCACCGCGATGCTTTGTTGCAACCCAATGAAAAAAAAAGTAGTTCTTTTTACCTCCATGAAGAGAACAGGCAGGTGAGAGTGAAAAAACAGAAACATACTTCGTACCTACTCTATTATCAGTAGCCTAAGTATTACAGATAAGAGAGGGGGGTGGAGAGATAAGAGTATAATAGAGATAAGTGTATATGTATGTATATATATATACAGGGTGATTATAAAAAAAACTATCTCGACATATGGGCCCCTAACTATCATACCATTCACAGAAACTGAATGAAATTTTGGCATAAGGTATTTTGAGGTACGCGCTCAAGAATGATATGGAAAACAACAGTGTCACTCTAACAGTTACGGTTACAGTGAGAAAATTTCGAAAATATCAAATGGCAACACCAAGTTTTTTTGTATTGGAATGTGATCTCCATTGTGAAAAACCCTAGATAGCGTTCGAACGGCAACTGTAGAATGAAAATCACTGGCGGTAGATAGGCTAAAAGTGAGGACAACCAATAAGGACAGAGAAGAAGCATAAAATAAAGCATTTTATTGTGTTTCACAAATTTGTGGAGGACTAATCAGGCTGGGATCTCAGCCGAAGAAACGGTGTGACGAATGAAACGAACATTAATGCTCTGGTGCACGGCAAAGTCCTTTTTCCTGGCCTAGCTCCGGGGATTTTCGTGCTACAGGTGCCATTCCAACGCTATTTAGTGTTTTTTAGCATGGAGATCGCATTCCAATACAAAAAACTTGGTGTTGCCATTCGATATTTTCGACATTTTCTCACTGTAACCGTAACTGTTAGAGTGACACTGTTGTTTTCCATATCATTCTTGAGCGCATACCTCAAAATACCTTATGCCAAAATTTCATTCAGTTTCTGTGAATGGTATGATAGTTAGGGACCCATATGTCGGGATAGTTTTTTTATAATCACCCCGTATATATATATATGTAATCTTATACTTATGTATAATACTGTTTCCCTTTCACATTTGGTCTTTTTCTATTTTTCTTTACTTCCTTTTTCTAACATGCGATAAAAGATAGGTGGTTAGATTAGCACAAGGTTACCATATTTATTACCGATTCGTCAGAGATCATCCGAATTTCTTGCCATCGCTGATGTTAATTGATTAAGCGAATCGGTTAAATGCGTCCAGGAGTTCTCGCTCACCCGGTTATATGGAATAAAATGGTTAAGTTAATATGGTAAGGTCACTCCGTTACCCCGAAATATATTTCTGGCTATCGGGGTTATCCTAACAACATTATGGGTCTCCGGGCGGAGGGAGGTTCTGGATGGCCCCTACCTACCTACCTGTGGAAGTACCCACCTTACTACTGTATGTGTAGACTGCAAATCAAAGAACTAAATATCATTATTATGAGGCCTCCCTATGCATATTAGGCGCCCCGGGCAGTGATAGGGTGGGCCCATGCGTCATCACGGCTTTGCTGGCTTTCAATGTATATAAAAATAATAATTATGTTTAATAAAGGGTTTGCTAAACACGGCGTGATTTATTTGCAACATTCAAACTTTATTTGTTAGGAAAAAAAAGGAGAATTGACATTATTAAAAAACATTAAAAACATTATGTTTGTTACAAACTGTGCTTATACATTTCAAATATGAGTATCCATGGAAAAAAATGCCTGCCATCTGCAAACGAATGCTGATTCTAGTGCTATGATAAAATAACATGTACAAGATATTGCTGAATTCTCACACACGCACACAGATTTTTGAGCTATTGTGAGATCAATGTCAACACCGTACCCTGGTATATATAGACCACGTGCATTATATTGTACAGTGGAGTCTCGATAATCCGAGGCCAACGAGACCGAGACTACCTCGGATTACTAAAAACTCTGATTATTCGAAAAACAATAGAAAAAGGCTCTCTCTGGAGGAAGGGGTGTTTACTACTCCTATCTATTTTTTCTCTTAATTCAACTGCTTAATTTATTACATAAATGTCAAGACCCTGGGATTAAGGGAGTTTGACAGAGGCTTCAGGTAGGGGAAGCCCGACGATGAGGTTCCACCGAAGACTCAGTCTTGGGTCCAAGACCTCCTTCCAACTGAAATTACTCGCATTCGTGAGGAAAATGGGACCAAATGAAATAAAACTTATGTTTGGCGAAAGACAGAGGTTTCTGAAAAATAATTTTGAAAGGTTCCAATGCCTCGAAGTTTCGAGACTTCACTGTATGATTTTCGACGAAGACCACTGCGGCATGGGGACATGCGACACTGATGCTCAAACCACGAGCGATTATCATGTGAGTAATCTGTACCGGATCATATCTTTTTTCGTTGGTAACTGTCGACTCGGAACACACTAAACTCAAGGATTCGGACAACAAATGACAGAAATGTGTAGTGTGTGGCCGAGTTGCGCTTCGTGTTGAAATACGGCAGAATCTTTGGAACATAACTGGCCACGAAATTTCGACAGAACTTCCCGATTACAGAGATGATTGCAACAGCTGGCCATTTGTGACAGTTTCCTTGACTTTTCTGTTGCGAAATTTCTTCAGTTATATGCAGCCAATTATTTCGCGGTATTTTGTTATTGATGTCCATAACGGTTGTAATTACTATCTTTCTGACATTTATTCCGGTATCTTATAATTAAGAGCAAGTAGCTCATAGTACTGGTCGATGAATTTTGGACGAAACTTCACGAACAATCCTATCAACTCTATTGCTGAACGTTGATGGATTCGTCGAGTAGTCTCCTCGGTGCATCCCTGCACACCGGTAGCTTCTCAAGTGTAATTGGATAAGCGTAGGCATTTGATTGCTTTAGTACGGACCGACGCACCCATAAAACTCAGAATATGCAACACGTATGGCTAAAGATCGCTCCTAAGACTTCTATTGGCCAGAAGGAAACCAGATAAAAGTTTCATGTTTTTGTTTCCTATGTCAACATCATCCTGAAGGGTCGTTCGGCAGTTACACCATCCAGACAAAACACTTCATGTCGTTTTCGACTTGTCATAGTAGTTCTCGCTTTTGAATAGTTTTGTCCCTATGATCGAAATCAGTGATGGATATTATATTGAAACTCTGGCTTGATTCTGTTTAACATATTGGATGTCTCCTCGCGGTGCAGTCTGTTCATCAACGAAATTGCATCTTGGAACCAGAGTATGAAATGGGAACCTAAAGAGAGCCAATGACAGCGGAGATTTTACTGTACGAGTATTAGGAGAATTTTACTTAGCGGAGATGTTAGCGCTGACGCTCAAATACCGAGCTATTGTCATCTGAGCACTGGATCATCTTTATTGTCTTTTTCCATCTGTGAATCAGTTTTTTTTATTCGTAACGTAATAATTATACTTTTGTAACAAACAAAAAAGACAGCTCCTGAATGGTTTTCACTGGAAAAAACTTCAGTGCTATACTAGGCGAACATAACGACTACTTCTGTTTACGAAGATTATACCTAGACATGGTCTCGCGTGAGAATCCGTATGATATCGCGTCACGCACTCAATAACCACTTCCCTTTGATGTAGAAGAACGCAGCTGCATCGAGTGGATCCTAGTAGGCGCTTTCTTTCTAGACCTCGTCATATTGGCTCGAAGCGATGACTTGTTGCTGCTGCTCAAAGCTTTATCCTTCACAGCAGGGATGACCACTGCTTCTTTTCTTTTCATTTGGTATCCACCTCCACTGCACTTCACGAACTTACCTTTAGCCACACCGTTCGTGAGTGCGTCCTCGATGGCAATCTCGTCCGCGACAGATTTTTAGGTCTTCAGCTTATCTTTGATTTCTCGGACACGCAAGGCTTTTCCTTTCGAGCCACCTAAAATGCTGCTGATTTGTTTTTCCAACGCCATTTGACGACTAAAAATAGAAAAAATACACAACGCAATTTTGCATTACACACTTTATCGATTATTCTGTATGCGTATGTCCTTGGTAAAGGATTGCGTCATAGTATTTTCAGTATTGAGAATTCGTTTTTGTTCCGTTAATTTAAAAAAAAAAGGCTCTTTTAAAAATGATGGAAAAAAAAACAACACAAATTTCCGAATGAACTCAGAAATATACATGGTACATACAGTGCAGCTGAAAAATTTAGACACACAATACATTATTTAATCGAATAAAAAATAGCGGATGGATTTTTCAATAACTTTATCCAAAATCAGAAATCATATATTCTACAATATAGGAGAGGTGAAAGTTTCATAAAAACTAAAACTTCGAAGGAAAAAAAAATTTCTGTGCTTCAAAAGTATAGACGCAGAATTAAATTTATGCAAATTTCAATGTGCCACGTAGGTTCACGTCACAAAGGGGTGCTTCCCACAGATGCTACGCGAACCTTGAATTTTTTAGCGAGTCAAGCAACCAAAGTTCACTCAGTTCTCGAATAAGGAAATGTTGAAGATATAGGTACTGAGATCATAAAGTAAATCTGTTTCTCTCTCGAATTTCTATTGAATTAAATAGATGTAAACGAGGCATCTGTAGGGTGTGTGTGTGTGTGTGTGGTGAGCATTATAAAACAAACTCAATATTTAGACGACCCCGAGCGACTAGTTTACGTGACGACATAAAAATCCGAAGACTGGCTCTGCAACAAATTCACCCTGCTAGTGAAATAAAACATAGAAATCAGAATGAACATGCAAGGATATAGTACATGTAGAACATATTTTGAGAGAAAGTGATCGTAGACGAATTTTCAAGGATTCAGCTTTTGCGAAAGAGCAAAATGATTCGCGCGTGCATCCTTCTTGAAACATCACAATAAGCAAGTGTGATTGGACGGGACTCGAGACTAAATGCCATATTCAGGTGAACGGCTGCGCGTGATACTCTTCAGTGATGAAAAGAAGTGGAATTGAGATGGTCATGGCGGTTAATCTTATCATTGACATGATTTAAGAAAGAATCCAAAAACTTTATCAGTAGGAGCAGAAAAGTGGAAGTTCGGTAATGAGGTTGTAGGGACTCTCGATCAAAGCCGAATGGAGAGTCAAGGTCGTCAACGACAGGAAGTTGGTTTTCAAACGCGCTGGTTAATGACTGCGTTTGCTGTTGTCAGAAGAATGTTTTATAGTCTTTCATTTTATCGTATAAATATATTTAATTTATCTGAAAATTATAACGGTAAAATAAAATACTATAAAACATTTTTCTGACAACAACAGTCGCGGCCATTCACCAGCACATTTGAAAACCAACTCCGGTCGGTTTTCATCGAGTCCCTACAAGGTAATGATGTGCCAGTGTTTGGTTATGATGGACAGACCTAATAGGCATTCTTAAATGACAGTTAGAATTCATAGTTGTACCAAGAAACACTTGAAAAACCCCGCCATTGTTGTCTCAAAACTATTCATAAATTCTCAATGTTCGAATAATTTCAAAACTCTTGGGAGTTTTTACAATTTCAAGCATTGCTTTTCTTTGCGAACATTGAATCATTAGTTATATTCAGTCGAGTCACATTACCGCGGATACCTTCTTGACATCAACAACATGTAACTTAATAGGGCTGTGACGGGGTCATGGCCACAAGTTCTAAGAGCGAAGAATACTTACCATGTAGTACTGTACTTATTGTTGCATGAAGTGCATCTACTCAGTAATGATTTTCAAATTCCCAAACTAGAAACATCCAATATTGCATTCAGAGTATTATTCGTACAGTTGTCCAGAATTGTGCGTGTGTACCTAACAATCTGGTATCTGGTGTTCCGCGTGAATTTTTAGTGCTGCCATATATATTTTTCGAACTACATAATTATTATGAGTGAAGTGTTTTTTTCCCCCAAGCTGAGCGTAGCGAGGGCTGAAGTAGCATAAGCCACAAGTTTCTGCTTGCATGACTGTAATTAGCTCTTTCTCTGATATGATTTTTACGGCAGTCTCCTTAAATTCGACACGCTTCCTATAACCGCCCTTTCGACGTTGAAAATTTTGGATTTTTTGGAAGCTTACCGAGACGGTCTGTCCATAGAACGCAATTTTGCGAGTTTGAAGTCAATTATTAGCCACATATTGCGATATTTTGTGGAAGGATGAAGACTTTTTTCGTAATTTTTGATCTAAGAGAGACAGCTTACTGACCTAGTACGCTACTTGCAAGCGAATCCGCAGATTGTCCATGTTAAGACAAAAAACGCAGACCACGTAGAACCCACCCGACAAATGGTCAAAAGATATACGAGGGTCAGGCATCCCAGGATTTACTCCCACTTGTGGTCCGGCGTATGTGCTTCTTACGAGTTCGCACCCATTATGCAGTGAGCCAGCACTTCCTAGAGATAGAAGGCCTCTGCAGTGTTAGCCATAAACGTCATTTAGACTACCTAGCAAGTCTGCCACATTTTGAAACACGGCATCCTATATCGTTTCTTCTTATTTTGGCGTACCATCTTCCTGATTGGCTGACAAATACCCCATAGTAATTGGATGTGGGGCATAGAAATCGCAAATTCTGAGCCCGATCATTTTTTTCCCTCACAACGATGATACTGGCACGAGCAAGGGATTTTTTTTTCCTGAAAATTCTGAGAGAAAATGGACTATTTACTAACGTCATAAGCAGACTTCGGAGAAAGAGAGGTCTTTTATCTCTAGGTGGTGCTGAGTGAGCCTCTTATCCATTTGTATATATTGTATGCATTTTTTTTCTGTATTTACTTTACATGTTTTTCTGTATTTAATTTGTTTTCTGCGTTACGTTACAAATGTTCCACTTGTATATAATGGCTGTACCTGTGCGTTGTTTTATTTTATTCCATGTATTATTATTATTCTCATATAATAAAGTCCACCACGGTTTAGTCCGATAGGGGATATGCTAAAATTGCCTGACGGCGATAAAACATGGATCGTGTTCGGTTTGAAAGTAGAAAAAAAGAAAAAAAAATTCGCAATCTCTCGCATTTTTGTTGATGTGATCACTAATAGTGTTTTTCTTTGCTATATACTTGTAGAACGCAGATACCTTTGAAGACCGGGCACATCCCGCTTCCCATCTCAGAGAGATATCGAAGTGTTCCCGAAGGATAGGTGTGTCCGGAACGCAGATACCGTATGATTGCATTAGACTGCACCTCACATAAAAGTGATATCACGCCAGAGTCCATAGCTACCTTAATCTGTAGCCACGCTGCCTCTTGATTTTTTTTGCTTCGAGTTGGCAACCCCCCCCCCCCCCCCCCCCCACCTTTTCCCCCTCATTGCAGTGATGAGCGAACGTTTTTAGGATTTTGCCAAAAACGAAAAGAAAAAAAATTAGCGGCCGACGGCCGAGCATATTTCGGACATTGATGCATAATTGGAATCCTTATGCTGAAACATAAAGTGGCGGGATGTGCTGTATACGAAGGTGATTTGTTGTTTGTAATAGCTGGCTGATGCGAAGATATACACTCGTGTGCAAATATAAGAGAATCAGCACACCATGTTGAATTTCTGAAAAAAACTAGAGGGCAGAATTTAATATAATTCGGAACGAATACACAGTTATAACAGAGAAAAAAAAGAGAGATGTATCATACAAAAGTCATAGTACGCACGCATGATTGTCGGTAAAGCTAATTATTGTGGGAATGTAAAAAATCCATGTTGCGACATTGAATCGAAAATTAGTCTAATATGGGGTATGGTCCCCTCTCACAGTCTGACAGGTCGCACAGCGCGACGGCATACTGGACGCGAGGCAGTTGAGGAGTCCCTGTGGCGATCGGTCCCACTCCTGCAACAACGCAGTTTTCAGTTCCGAGATGGTTCTCGGAGGGAGATGGCGAGATGCAGTTGCCTTCCCAAGAGCATCCCAGACATGTTCTATAGGGTTTAGGTCAGGAGATCTGGCTGGCCAATCCATATGCCGAATATCCTCACTTTCCAGATAATCGTTGACCAGGTGAGCCCGATGTGGACGAGCGTTGTTGTACGTGAATAGGAACCGAAGGCCAACTGTGCCCCTGAAAAGTCGAACATAAAGGCTCTAAGACCTCCTCTCTATAACTCCTAGCAGTCACGGATCCTCTGCCAAACACACGGAGGGTCGTGCGGCCGTCCAACATGATACCTGCCCAGACCATGACACCTCCACCACTATAGTGGTCCATTTCCCTGATGTGGGAGAGATGGTATCGGGAACCAGGCTCTCTTCAGATGAGTGTACGCCGAGAATCAGTGTCCAGGCTGAATCTCGACTCATCTGTGAAGAGCACGGTGCTCCACTGAAGTGTGGTCTGAAGCTGATGTTGTCTGCACCATGCTAAACGCACTCTCTTGTGTGCTGCAGTTAGCGGGACGCAAACAGCGGGTCTTCTGGCATAAAGCCCTCTCTCATGTAGCCTTCGGGCAACAGTAAACCGTGAAACTCGAGTTCTAGTGGTAGCATGCAGCTCACGTGAGAGCTGTGATGTTGTAGCAGTCCTGTGGCGCCGCGCTGAAAGTGTCAAATAACGATCCTCATTGGTCGTTGTGGCTCTTTGACGATTCAAATACAAATACAACGCCACAACAGGCAAATTGCCCAACGAGGTGGCTGTCTTAAGAACATCATGGATCCCCGAGCCATTTTTGGAGGCCCTACATACTACTGCTACATACTACACCCCCCTCGCGGAACCCCCAACGAATCGGTACATGCGGGAATGTGCGTGCGTGTACGTGTAGTGAAACCTGACGTGAAGTTTTTTGTTTCTCTGTAATGCTTTTTATGTGTAGTGATGCCATCTGCCACCAGTTTTTCTAACTATGAGTGAAGTGTTATGATTGAATGATTTATCGTTGTAGGACTGTTGCTCTCTGTGGCGAGACTTTTCAACGGTGAGATCGTCTCGAATTTGCGCCTTGAAGTTGGGAACCACAGAAAACCAACTTCAGCCGACCACCACTGTGGGGTTCGAACCCGGATCCTCGCATCGCGAGTCCGTCACTATAACCACTCGACCACCACAGCGGCAAGGTTCTGTCGCGGTCTCGATATGGATCCAATGTCCTGAAACTGTTTCCACAAATTGCAGACAACACATCAAGCTCTGTAGCCACGCACTTGTAATTGCCCTGCCTCCAATCTACAGACCATTCCACATCTCATTCAGCAATCCATACGTTTGTGGCTACTCATTTTACCTGATAGCTTATAAAATTTACCAAACTCTTCCGAGAAACACAGCGAATGTCGCCGAGGAGTACGAGCACATGAATTGTGAAAAATGCCCCGTGCCCTTATCATCCCCTCCGTGGTCACAGTTCCGCCCACACCGTAAGCGTATACGTGCGTGTGGGCACACTTGACATTTGAACTACCAAACTGAAGAGATAACTGAATCGAAATAACTTTAAATAGCTTTTTCTCAGTTTTTTGAGAGAGAGAGAGAGAGATTTCATGGCGCTTGGTTCCTTTTATATAAAAGCCGGCCGTTCAATTAGAAGTAATAATGAATTAAAGACAACCAACCAAATTAAATTCATAAGAATTTGTTTGAAAAATTGAAAATATTTTATATGGAGGTTAAGAAAGATTCTAAAAATTACGAGGCCATGTCTGACTTAACCGTTCCGATTTGGAAAAATATTTTACTTAAAGAAAGCATATATGAGACCCCCGCTTCCACAGTATTGGGTTCAATATTTAGAGTTTAGGGTTAGGTTTCAGGTTACTCTTGAATACATGCCGTTTAAATATTTGAGGTCACTAATTTATTGGGGGGGGGGGGGGTCTGCACCAGTTTCTATTCAATCAATTCTCGAATATTAATTTCACGTCTAGACATTGAAAACCTTTAATGCCATTCTATCAACGGATTTCTTTTTCAAAAACAACTCAGGTCTATCGCCACGAGTAATTTACTACCTAGTGAGTTATGCCGGAAGTATACGTGTGTGTAAGTAAGCGACACCAGCTAAAGCAGAAAGCCTTCGCTCGCAATCTTTTGCCGTGACGTCATCACGTTTCGTCATTCTCCCTCTATGTCTCTCCTCAACCGAAGCTGTTTTAGTGTTTTATTTATTGTTTAAATGTTTATTTTATTCATTTCTTGGCAAGGCAATAAACAATATTTAAAAAAAAAAAACAACCGCTAATCAGACTGCCAGCGAGCTCTTTGTTTTGGGTGGAGGAAGTATAGGCCTATCTGTACAGCTGCATATAAAATCAGGTGAGTTCATTTTTTACTATTATATGAAATGCATTGATGAATATTCTGTAATATTATTGCATATATCGCAAATATACAAATACAAATACAAATACAAATACAAATACAACGCCACAACAGGCAAAATGCCCAACGAGGTGGCTGATAAAAAGATGCCCATAAAAATATGGTTGTCATATGTTTCAAAAATACAGCAACCCAATTAAAAATGCAATTAACACAAATTACAAACAATATATACACATGATAAAATATTATACGATGCCCATAAAGAATACTTATGGTTGTCTTATTCTAAGAATGGATAGCTTCTCGATTTACCCCAACATGTTTATCGTATTAAAACGTATTAAAACAAATATCGTTAATCTAATAATATCCCAATTTTCATAAACTCAGTAGCCTACTATACATAGGAGTAGGGCTTTCTTAAATTATTTGGTAATCTTGGTGCTGTATATTTGAATCATTTTTTAATGCTATCCTTCAACGTTCCTTCATAAATGAACACTTGAAGAGGAATTTGGAATAATTACAGAAAATATATTTCATGACCCCCATCCTGGAGCCTAGCTTTTATGATCAGATTTTTGGGCGGACCCCACTCCAATATTTCTCACAGGGGCCTTCGATGGAATTTTAAACGAAAGGAAATATTTAATTTCATGGTCACCCCTCCCCCTGCTAGGGTCAAAATAATGAAAATTGCAAAATTCTCTTTAATGTTATATTAAAAATTTCAACTGAATACATTTACAAATTTTGAAAAATTCAAAGTCTAATGATGCTTTTATTTCATGTCGATAGGTGTGTATGACCTGACAGTATCATATAGCATTGTGTGAATTTGCTGAACACCTGAGAAGAGTGAGGAGTGGAACTTTCATCATTGATTGGTGGTTATAATCGATGCAGCAAATCTAGCAATCCATTGCCCAACGACAGCCAGAGCAACGGTCTCGACAGGGATTTCTTCTATGGGACTTGTCTCGAGCCATCTTGTGAAACAATCCGCACATGCAATATTTGATAGAGGAAAAGGACCAACCAAATTGAGATGAGTGCGTGATCATATCTATTGGAAATCGATATGACCATTGGTCACCGATTTTATAACGCTTGAAGGTGGGTCACTATTTTATGATGCATAGATGGCGTTATAACTGAAAGAATATGTGTGCATGGGCATAAACATTTGTGAAACATTTCAATTAGATATAATTAACAAAAATTGTTCAACAAACTGTTCATCAAATTTTTCAACAAACTGTTCATCAAATTTTTCAAAAAATTGTTAACATTGTTCAGACACCTCGTTGGGCATTTTGCCCGTTGTGGTGTTGTATTTATATTTGTATAATGAAGTAGCACGTTTGAAATACAGGGAGATGAACAGCATTTCTCCGCATCAAAGTTTCTGGTGAGAGACATTTGATAGACTCTATTTGCGCTTAGGCAGTTAGTTGCCCGTCCGTGCATGTTTTACGCTTAAAAACTCATTGTAGTGCCAACTCGTTATGACACTAACTGTTGTTTGGATGTATATAAAGTGCACGTGTCATTTTACGAGAACATTTTCACAACATTTCTTCTCCCGTAATTTTTTTTTTCTGAAAAGAGTTGAAAAGTTCTTTCAATATCTGAGAAATGGGAATTTAAAGAAAACAAAAAACAATGCGCCATATTGTTTTCCTTCGTGTATTTTGTTTTTTGCCCTTATAAAATGCATCGCTAAATTTATGTAGAACTAAAATAATTTCAGAGGTAAAATATGTATCTCTTAAGTTTTATATAAAGGGATATTTTAGTTCAGTTTTAAAAATTTTATGCATGTAAAATAGGTTATTTTTTATTTATGGAGTATCACTGATAAGACACTGAGACAGTAGTTCATTATAAACGCGTGAATTTATGCAATTTAGCCTCTCAGAAACGCCATTCCACCGCGATTCGATATAACGCCAAAATTCTTTGGGACGGGGCTCAACTGTATTATGTTAAAAAATGCCAATTTATCTTTCCATATAAATTAACAAATTTCGATGACTTTATGAATGTATTGGAAACACTTCAAATATAACCATATTTACATCAGTAATGTTTTTAAGTTGTATGATTATTTTCTGCTTGTCGGCTATCTGCTGATGAGAGGGAGCAAGAAGGAGATGAAGGTGGGTGTGTATGGAATAATCTTGCTTTGGACCGGGTTGCAATGTCGCGCTAGTAGTTCGCTTGGAAGAAACAATAAACAGTTTTATAGTCCTCTAAGCACTAGATGTGAATTGTCTACATAACGTTACGTCACGTCGGCCGATTGATTCTATTCTTTTCTGTTAGGTCAGGGGTGACCAACATTTTCCAAGCAGTGCCACAATCAATATCACTTCGATGCGCGTTAACGCTCTACGAATTTTAACGTGTAGACCATACGACACATTTTTACGAGACATAAACTTCCTCTCCATTCCTGCAAAATATTGTTCGGCTGCCCTCTTATTTTCGTAAAAGTGTCCAGTTTGTCACTCTTTTGAGCTCTAAATTATTATTATTATTTCTTTTTTTTTCAGTCATAAATTCGATTACACTATCGTGATGAAGATAATGTATGTACGTATAACGGTAGAAGTTCATCTTACCTACACCATGTTGGGCATAGACACCGGAATCTAAGGACTCGGGGTGCTTGGGCATCCCCTCCCCTATAAACTTTATAAGAGCGCTTATCCCCCCCCCCCACCCCCAACTAATTCATGGATATACAATGTAATTGTATGCAATGTATGTTCTTCATGCTGATGATCCTGAATCATCACGACTAGTAAGTATCCTCGAAGATGAAAAACCGAATAGAAAATCATCACATAATTATTATAAGAGTGCCTATCATACTAAATATGGGTTTGGCACAGCCTAAAAGACCATAATCCGAAAGAGTAGGATTATTGAAAAGCTGAATGTCGGTGAGAATTTCTTTAATTTTTGAAAAGCGTTCGCGTGACACTTGTTGCACGCGTGCCGCATGTTGAGACCACTCCTGTGTTAGGTAAAGGGACTGCGTATGTATCGAGAATCATGCCTGCGCATTCTCGTTTGGAGTCTTCAGCGCTATTTAGGCCTCTTAGAAATTTTACTCTAGCACCACAGCGTCGGCGCACTCAATTGTATCATTATAGAAGTATTTTTGTTTGTAGCTGTGCTAATGTATCAGCGGTACAAATATTCAATCATTACGTTTCACTCATAGATGGCAGAACTGAAAATTCAAAAAACGACGCTAAATACGCACTGAGACTAGCAAAAGTGTACTTATTTTGCAAAAGAGCGTAAACGATGGCTTGGTTTTCGACTATAGCGTTTCTATTGTTTAACTCGAAAAAATATGCTATATAAAAGAGTATTGCTGAACAACCTAGTCAGTATACACGTAGACTGCCGACTATTCCTGTTTCCTGCTCAACTTGTCGAGCAGGAAACCACTTAACCGACTAGCCGCGGGTTCGCGTGAATTGCACAGATATTTTTTGATATTGAAAGCAAGGTGGTAAACCCACGGTGGACGGCGTGCCTTCCTGGCCGGTGGGCATAAGGGGCGTTAACTAACTTGTTTTTGCCGTCCGAGTGCCAAATTCTTTCTCTGGCATATAGATGTCGAAATAATGGATATGCAGACACTTTGGCTATTTCGATCGCCAAAGACCGTAATCACGTGTGAAATATGGAATCGACGCCCCTGACTTTTAAAGGTGTTTCTACGTCTGGACGCGGAATTCAATGATATAACAAAGATTCGAATCTTCTTTTATTCGGAAACGAACAAAAGGGTCTGATTCGACATGGACCGCGTTAGTTGGTCCGGCCGTAGCAGCAAGATTGGCTACTGTTCAAATAGGATGGGGAGACTAAATGTGTGATGCAGGTGGGATATTAGGTGGCCATGGCCGAAGGTGCACTCGAGGAGCCTCGTTTTCTCTAGGACTATACGTTATCAAGCAAATGGATGTTAACGCATATTCGGTAGACTATACATCTTTGTGTACGTGTATTCTAGTTATTCGGTGCCCTAAGAAGTCAGAGATGCATGTATACAATTCGAGGATACTGAGCTCGAATTCTCAACTTAGAAAACCAGTCCTTTTCCTGGTACAGCGAGATGACAGTATAACACAGAACGAATCGACACAAGCATTTTTTAATTAATTAATTAATTATTATTTCCATTCATTTCAAAATAGGTTTATGATCAGTTTAAACATCGCTTGTGTTTAAAATATGTCTGGATGATTTGAACGGATTTTTTTTTCATCCTAATGTAATAAAGTGAAACGTGTGTAACGATACTGCCTAAAACGATATTGTATTGGGTAAAACGATATTATATATTGTTATAGACAGGCTATAACGATATTTTTTAGGTCTCTACGCTATCGTTATAGACAGTTTTTCCTGTATATACCTATTTATCCTTATATTTTTCATAGGAAATGCACCATAACTGATATGCTAATCTCATTCATTGTACTGTATTTTATTCCTTTATAGGGCAAAAGACTAAGGCACAGATTTTAATCTCTTTTTTTGCCATGTCAGAAGGTACAGGGTGGGCAAAAAGTTCGTAGAAACTTGAAATATGCATAAAAACCGGAAAACATAACCGAAATAAGAAACGGTTTGCACGGTTAGCATCGCTAGGTCACAGGAATTTTTTTGAGACGGGGGAAAAACTAAAAAAATAGCCGATAAGTGGCGCTGGTACGAGTGACTTCGGTGGAAATATGCAAATTAGACGGTTATAAGAACTTGTGCTCCTAATTCACAATTAGTTCAACGTTGTAAACCGTGCATGTGGACCTGCTGCACTCTGCCATTGCTGGATTTGTGACTCACCTGCAATGTGTTATCCCCTGTGGTGGTGGTCAAGCAATTTGCAAGGCCATAGAAATCGCTCCATCACTAAAGGGAACGGTAGTAATTAAGTCAGATAGCTTCCATCAAAGCCATCAGCAACCCTCTTTCACCGCACTCAATGGCCAGAGAAGCGAGACAGCAACTTCTTACGAACGGCTGCATCAGTATAGAGTAGGTCAAGGCTCATAATAATAACGCCAGCAATGAAAGGGTCGACCGGCTTGCGAAGGTGGCCACACGACTGCAATATGAGGATAGCTGCATTTTACCGTCCAGGTCATGGGCCAAACGAATCCTCCAGCAAGACCAGCTCTCGACATGGCAAAAGAGATGGACACACGCTATTACTGAAAGATTCACCTTCGCTGTGCGACAAAGGGTCAATCTCAATATTCATCCGTGCAGACGAAGCAACACTTTGTTCGTAACTGAACACGGCCCCTTTCAGGCGTACCTGCATCGATTCCGCATTGTTCCCACTATAACGTGCGTATGTGGACAAAAGGGAGAGCTCAGACACTACACCACGGAGTGCGTGACTACATCGTCCTACTACGGCGAAGTACGAGCTGAAGATCGCTCAGAAAGTTGGAAGAAAGTACTCCTCAATAATCCCATCAACTGCAACAACAATACGATATGATGACTTTTTTAGAACAACGCGACGACCTCCTCATCAGAAGGCAGAGGGACTCGCTTGAGGATTCCGAAGACCAGGCCTAAGACGCCGAATCATATCACGTCAAGCGAGATATACAAGATTGCAGCGAAGAAAGGAAGTTGAAAATATGGCAGGCACCCGCGGGGGACAGTGAGCTGTGCCGTGACTTTTCGCGCGCGTGTATGTTGACATACAGTGATATAATGCGCTGCTCTAGTGAATGGCCAGCTGGATTCGGGTTCTGATTCAACTGAGTCTGACAATTTTTTTCCCCAATCTCATTTTGTTTTGTGAATGTTATAATGTGTGTAACATTTTAATAAACGTGTTTTGTAGGAATCGAAAGTATATAAAAGAAGGCACAGGTAATACACGCATACAATGTACGTAAATTGGAATATAAGATTTGTAGTACGCATTAATATCAACGTGTCAACATTTGCGAATTGTGTCGAGGTATCACGGACCGGAATAATTTGCGCCAGTATTTTTCAGCCATTGAATGTAATATTGAAAAGTTGTAGAATACTGTATTATTATTTTTTGTTGTTGTAAGAATGTAAACCTCAGGGGCACTGAATGTCTACTCGCGAAATGTTAATGGTGCTTCCTGGGGTGAAATAAGTTGTTTATTTTTATTTTATTTATTTATTGATTTTTTTCTCCCTCCATAATCGAGTTCGATATCGTTCTCTCCGAGACCGTCCATCCCTTTGGGAAAGAGCGTAAACCATCCCAAGATGGTCTGTCTCTCTGGGCGGTCAGCGGTCATGTCGGTCTGTGGAGGTGGTCATGTCGAACACATACTGCTGTAATGAACGATTTGGAGGCATTCTGTTCGTTATTTGCGTATCTTTTTTTTGACTTGTATACGTCAGCGCCACTTATCGGCTGTTTTTGAGTTATTTTTTTTCCTGTCTTGAAAAAACCCTGCAAACCGTTTTTTATTTCAGTGTTACTGTAGAAATGTTATGAATATCATTGATATTACGCAAATTATGGGGGGGGGGGTGGGTGGGAAATTATTATCCCATCGCTCGTGTAGGCAAAATGCTACATCGAGTGAGCGATGGGATAATAATTTCCCACTTTGTATCGATATGTAAAAATCACGGGAATGAAACAAAGTTGTGTTTAAAATCGAAGTGATACATGAAATTTTATATTCTTTAACCATTTTATTTGGTACATTAATTAACATTAAAATTTGGTAAAAAAAAAACACTAATGCGCAAAATTGAATGCACGAAGAATTAATGAATATCAAACTTAGGAGCTGTGGAAAGGAGCAAAACAAACTTTACATAAAGCCACATCACACATTTTTTACCAATCATATTATTCTTTTTTTATTCGGTCTTTGTGTTGCAGGATGCACAGCGTACGCCTGTATTCCTGAATGCGAACTGGTATGAAGTTGGTTTTTTTCAGTGGTTCCCACCTTCAAGGCGCGAATGTGAGCCGATCTCCCCTTCAAAAAGTCTCACCACAGAAAGCAACCGACCTGCAAACGGTACAATTGTAATTCAAACATTACACTTCACTTATTTCACTTCTGAAATATAGATGACAGCGCTGAAAAATCAGACACAACACTAGATACACACTCAGGCTGTATGATATCCACACTTACACTTCCAGCACAACGCACTAGGTAGTAAAACTCCCAAGGATGGCGATAGACCAGAGTTGTGCTCGGTTTGAAAGAAAGCATATGAACTAGTAGATGTGATCCTACATCTGAAAAACGAAATTTATTTTCGACCACAGGCGGAATTATAATATTTCTCTTCTTACAAACTCCATGTAAGGGTACGTAACCAGGGCGTTTTTTGTGGCAAAATGTGCTTATTAATTCATTTGCTAAAATTGAACGGAACTCTTAATTGACGTATGCGTTTCTAATGGTAAGGGATTATTAATGTTGTTTGACCTCTTCATAGATCTTAATTCTGCTATTACTTGCAGGCAGATGCCTCTCGAGGAAATAGAATCCATACACGCAATGACAAAGGAATTTATTGCCTATAACATCTTTGCCATAAAATTTGAACAAAATAAAAAGCGTGATTTATAAGCCAAGTTCTACACGTTCAATAATTCGAAAGCAACAAAATACATTCATAAATTATGACACATTGCAATGAAACTGGATACATGCCTTTCAAATAAGTCACCATTTTTTAAATAAGGAAAATTTGAACGCGAACTCCATAGTGAACAATGATATCCATCTTCTTACTGGTAACGAAAGAACCACCACTGGGATATGCACTTCCCATTTTCATGAAAAACTTTCATTATAGGCTGGAAATGTATCTGATATCAATAAGATGTTCCCATCCATGAACAACATTTCCAACTTCGTGCAAATTGACGAGAAAAAAGGAACAAATTTCTGTAATTACCTGTAAAGGGTTATATAATTTTCCTGTACCGGATTTGTTACAGGATATTCCTGGTGGCCCCCACGCAGCTGCAGATTCCGATAGAGATCAGCGGGACGACCATTCTGAGACGTAACGGGTGATTTGCCTGTTGTAGTTTTTGATTTTGAATGTGTTGGTAGGAAAAAATCGACATTTCTTTTCCCACGAAAACGTACAAACGTACACAGCAACCCTTTCCATCCGTTGAGATTTCACGCATATAATAATGTAATTTTATAAATACTTTAGGAATGAATTCGAAAAATGTGTTACGCAATTTGATTATTTTACAATTCGTCACAGCCACAGCCGCCCTTAGGGGTGTTCGACAGATGTGGTAGCACCGGACTCCACGCTTTATTAGGTTCCGCACTCATGCAAATTATTGGAGACTCACCAATTCTCAAATGTCTTTTCGCATTAATTGTGAATTTTCGTCAATTCTGGAATTATTTTTCTGCAGTTATTTCTTTCATCAATTCTGTATTTTCATCAATTCTGAAATTATTTTTCTCATTAGTTCTGAAATTATTTCTGTCAATTCTGGAAGTTTTTTTAGTTAATTCTGAATTTCCATCAAAATTCTGGAATTATTTATTTCATTGATTCTGAAATTTTTTCCCGTTATCTCTGAATTTCCATCTCCTCCGGATGATTGGATTTTCTGAACGGTTTCTGACCCACAGAATCTATTTTCAATCAGCCCGAGGACTGACCGACCTATAAACATGAGAAATAAACAAAAGCATGTAATAGCTACCACTCCACCAGCGCTTCTGTTGAAAAAAGTCGTCTCGGTCTCGCAGGAATCGAATCCGTCAAGGAATCTCCGTAAAGCTTTTACTTGCAGAAAACAGAATCTTATCGCTTAAAGCAGCTTTGGTCCACTCACATTTTTTCCTTAACAAAAGAAGAAGAAAAAAAAGCCTTTACCGAGAGCACAGAGTAAAAGGGGAAGAGACTAAAGATGATGCTTTCAAGAGAAGGGACTTCTACCATTTCCAGATAAAATTTCGGATACGCTGTCTGTCGTCCATTTGGACGCGCATCCTTTACCGCCGTCTTCCATCCGAACTCTGGACCGCGTCTTCCCATACATACACACGAGAGACGGAATGCGTTTCTGGCGACGCATCTATCAGATTGGAAACGTAGATAAAAGGCAGAAAAGCAGGAATAATGTCGAGTTGGTTGTCAAGAGAGAACGCCAAATATCTTTACGACTTCACTTTTCTTGTTTGCGCGAGATAACACGCATTGTGTCGGGAAAAATGGATATCGGAGCGGAATACATACATCTCGGCACTAATATGTATTAAGCAGCAGCTGTATCTAGAGTTCGTTGACGGAACGCGAGAGGCACGTTCCAAGATAAATTTTATCGCTTTTACATCGGAATACGCGATGTCGACTGAAATTTTCTATCTCACGCGTAAGAGCTTTGTTACCTTCTTTCGTTTGAGCATAAACGGGGTTTATTGGAAAATTTTATACCTTTCTGTGCTTCCTATACTGCATATGAATTCATTGCGCTTCCTTGTGTGATTATACATTAATTTATTAATCTCATTCCAACTAAAGAATTTTCAGTAGGAGGGGGAAAATATATAAAATGAGGCAAAATAAACAAAAACAAACAAACAAAAACCAAATAAGAACGAATTTTAACGAAATAAACAAACAAAATAGAGAATACTTGAAATTAATTTCTTGCTGTATATACAATATATTATGTGCAGGGTGCATAGGTAACAGGACGTATGGCATTTTATTGGGAAACTGTTGATCCTAGAGGCATATTTCCAGTTAGAAAAAGTATCCTAATAAAGTGTAGTACTCAGATATGTGTACTACACGTGCGGAAATACCGTTTTACCCGCATTTAATGCAGTTTTCTCCCTACTTTCCTGCGTTTATCAAATAAAAATATCTCGGTGAACAGAAACCCTTAGAAATGTAATTTTATTTAGTTGGCATCAAGAGAGATAAGTCATCAAATTTCTATAATTGGGTTTTTATGCACAGGGTATCCATATGAAAGTCAAAATTTTTATCTTAATGACTACACATCCCCTTGCAACGTGAATGAAATAGCTGAGTACTACACGTTATTTGGATACTTTTTATATTTGGAAGTATGCCACTAGGATTAACGGTTCGCCAGCAAAATGCCATGTTACCTATGCACCCTGTATATATGTCATGGTAAGTGTGATACTTACCGTTATTATGCATACTTAACAATCGCTTTGGTAAGTTTGATAAATTTATCACTTTTTCCGGTGACTATCCATGATATCCAAGCGTGGTTGGTAAATTTGATAAATTGCCCTAAGTTCATCATTTTTACCGGTGCTTATGCAAAGTACCCAAGAGCGTCGGTGGTAAATTTGATAAATTTCCTTAAATTTATTACTTTTATCGGTGAATATGCATACCCTTTTGGATTTGATAAATACTAAAAACAATATCACTTTAACCGACTATTATCCATAATAACCAAGTGTCGTTGGTAAATTTGATAAATACTTGAAATTTATCGCCTTTATCTGTGGTTCTGTACAATACCCTTAGTGTAATTGATGAATTTGATAAATATGAAAAGAATTCGAAATGAGTCAAGTATATGTGACTGATATATATTCGTCCCCCATATAATGATAACAAATTTTACAATAGTATCCCGATATGACGACAGAAAATACATTTATGAATAATCATGTATATTATATCATATAGTACGATTTACCATGGTTTACGAATGACGTGATGCTTGGGTATTATGCATTATCACCGGTAAAAGTGATAATTTTTTAGTGCTTATTAAATTTACCAACCACGCTTGGGTGTTAGACATAATCACCGATAAAAGTGGTAAATTTAAGGAAATTTACAAATATGCTCTGCGATTATGCATAATAACCGGTTATTATTTGTGTGATATATAGTAACCGAATGTATCACATTTACCGTAACATATACATTATGCGCATAGAACATGTTTTACTAAAAAACAAAGAAAAATAAGAAAAATTTTCTCTATTCATAGAAAATTTGCATCAATCACCATTGGTTTTAAAATTCATTTTTTCTAAAAAATTCTCTCTCTCACTCAGTTATACAATAGTAATACAGTACTATAACATACATCAATTTATTTACATCCAACATCAATACCTGAAAATTTTGAATTTCGAATAGTTTTGAACATACTATACAGTTTGTACTTTCGCAATACATATTCTTTTCCAATTTCATAAAAATGGATAGATGATATATTTCAGTTTCATTCACCCGTACTAATTTTTGAAGTTGTATACATTTAGCCTTTTACATACATCATAAAAATCGTTCATATGAATAAAATAATGATTGGTTTCGATAGTAATTGGTTTCTCGATAAGTTTATCTTCATAAAAATGTTAAACACGATCCTGTCTTGTTAATCGAAATAAAAATGAACATATACAAGCATAAATGGCAATAAGCGAAGTAGTTTCATGCATAAAAGATTACTTATTTTGACTATAATTATTAAGGTAGAATTATATTTTTAACTGTTAAATCTGCGGAACATTTACTTCACTCTTTACTCGTGAGACTCAAATTTTGAAAGCTTCAATAATAATTTAATTAAACTAATGACTCATGAAGTGTAGATATTAATCGAAGATAAATTATTTCACACGTGATAACTCATATACACCTCACATCGGTGGTAATTATTTACACTACATGAAATTTATATATTTAAAAGCACGAAAATAAATTCTACAAGCAATTAGAATATATTTCTGCAGTTACGCGTGCAAGTATTAAAATAAAAACCTGTAAAATGAATCTGAAGGTATCCGACTGCCTTTTTTAACACTTTTATATAAAATGGTACTGGGGAGTGATCTTTAATAACTTTTCTTGATAGAAAGTGTCAGATCATGTCGGAAAAAAAAAATTTGGATTACCCACGTCATTTTCTATGAAAAAGTCATTTTTGTCAAATTTTTTGAGCAAGATGTATGCATTATTCAAAACAAGAGTCCAAAAAAATCGATGTGTGAAGAAATGTTTTGTTTTTCTCACAGTAAGGTACAGCTAGTAATGATGAAGGATTGGTATCAAAATTTAAGGATTGTATGGTATGCTCATAAGTTACAACCACATCTGTTAATGTACGTGTGAATTTTTTGAAATTTTATTTAAAGATCGTGTATAAAACACTGCAATTAGACGAATAAATGTAATAGACCTTAGATTTTTTATCAAGAAATTTTGAGAATATGCGCAAAATATCAAAATTTTGTAATAATACAGTCGATGGATTTTTAGAAATCATGCTTCAAACTCAAGTAAAATGTCAAAAAAAACCATTTCCTGTAAAATGCGACACTACAGTGTTCAAACTCTGGTTTTAAGCGTCTTATAAACAAAACAAAGCCTCTTTTGGAATCGCAAAAAATGGGACTTTCATAAAAAATGAAAATATAAATCGGTATTTTTACGAAAATGACATTTACAACAAACTCGGGTACCTTTTAATGAAATTTTAATTATTATTTTTCTCTCAGGAATGACATATTTTTATATAGTTTTCATAATAGCTTATTTATTTAAAAAAAAACTATATTACAGTGAATACCGCTTATAATGTTTTACGAAAAACTTTCATGGAAAAATATAAAAGCGGGAGAAAACGCTTTAAACGGGAAATTTTAATGAGTAATGGTAGCTAAAGTTGAGACCACGGAAATGAGTCGTACTAAGCGGGAAAACGTTGTAAGTGGGAATGTTATAAGCGTTATCGACTGCATATTTAAATGACGCGAGCATTTCTGTCTTCATTAACCATCATCCGGAAATGATCATCTCGACTAACACGAGCTGAGGAGGGATAACAAGCTAGAAAACCAAAAAGATTCTAATCTGACATGATACGTCATTCAAAACACATCCACACAAAAACCACAAAATGATTCATCAAGAAAAATTAAGGAGGAAGAAAAAAGAAAACGAAGAAGTTCCCAAATTATACTGACAAAAGCTGAATAATGGGGCAACGGGTCAGTGCGGTATAACATTTCTTATAGTGGCGATAAAACGAGATTATGCGGTAAAAACGAACTCGATAAGAACAGAAAAGGGATTCGGGAAAACTCTCTTCTCTAAAACAAATGCTGTTCGCAAACAAAAGGCAAAAAAAAAGTTTTCTTTTTTTATTAGGGGAATCTCGTAACACGAGTTCGTGATCGTATTGAGATATAGTTGAAGCAGGTGATGTCGTGCAAAGTGGTTTTTCTCGAGGTGTTAGCTTTTATCTTTAACGATGATAAAAATCATAGCAGGAAACGATGCTATAATAATAATAACAATAATAACGATAACCAAAGAAAAAAATAATCTTCTTTTTCTTTTCTTCTTAAACGATTATGCATTATACAAGCGATGCTGATATTCCTAGCTCTTTAAAAAAAGTTGTGGATGAAGAGATACGAGATAGAAATAGCTAAGTAAAAATAATTCCGTCATTATCATTTCGTTATTTAAAAAGGGTTTTAAAACAACTATTTCAGTATTTTTTGTCTTTCTTTTTCCTCAATGGTCAAGAAAAATGTGTTAGAAATGAGAAATATGCATCGTGGCGCGAACTCATACAAAAGGTTTTAGTAAAAATGTGAGTAAAGAAAACCATTTCCTTTAGTTTGAAGATAATTACGTAATAATTGCGTACTTAGTCGAACTAAAAGAAATCTGCATATCATCTGTTAAAATGAGTTTTATTCAATTTAACCCTTTAAGTGGTTTTTAAAAATTTTCCTGGCTCACATTATATAACTGCCGCAGCAGAAATCACTAACCCTCCTAGAAATTGCTACCTATTTTCAAGAAGAATTTTTTTTTCGATTGTGAGCTGATAAATACTTTCCCCCAAAGACAAAAAAAAAAAAACAAGTAAGAGAAAAAACCCATCGTTTTAATGTTATTTATGCAGTGAAGTATATTCGTATGAAACCTCGTAGGGAAAGAAAAACGTCTTCTCTGTTCTCTTCTGTTTTCAGACCTTGAACAAAAACTGATCACCACCGACTGGCAGTTGATTCACACGACGTGTGGGGGAGAAAACATGTTTTTAGGGAAAGACTCTTCTACAGTGCTAGTTAAGCTCATCAATGCCAAAATGAGAGCGTTTTTGAGAACCCGAGATAAATCGGTATTTTTTGCTGTTAGAGTTAAAAGCAAATGGATATACGTATATACAGTCATCTCAGTTCAAACTGATATCAAAGGTTCTAGCACATATCTGATTAAGGGATCCCCCTCATTCAATTACGAGAAGGAAAATTCAACTGCCGTTTCCCACCGTTAGTATACTTTGCAAAGTGTCTCATAATATATATATATAGTGTTTCATATTTTGCAGTCTTAAAAACATCAAATTGTTCCTTTGCTGCCATCGGTGTAACCATCCTTTTTGAAGCAGAAACATTTTCAGTTTTCAAAATCTTTGACGATTTCTTCTGCTTTTTTGCCTCATAATAACGGCGGTGGTTAATTCATTTTTGGCTCTTTCAGCACTAAATCGTCGCATACAGCTTGGTCGACACGGTCGAAACCAGATTTTCTCTTGTGTTTTCTGATCAAGCTTCCGTTCTTTCGTCAATCACATCTTGAATTTCATAAAAATTTTTGTTCATGCTTGACACCTGAGAAATCCATACTCTTTGGTAATTTCAGTTGGAACTTTTTCTTCTAAAACTTTTAATCTGTGTTGCACAACCATAAACCCTATCTTTCCGCGATCATTTTTCTAATTTCAAGACCATGCATGAAGCCATGGCGTTTATACTGATTTTATGATTCTTACTTTCATTAGAAATGTTAGCGTCCTGTATGGGCTTAACAGAAAACAAAAATAGAATAATTAAATTTATTGAACACAGCCTAGACATCCCATAAATCCAAGTCTATATTTTTTCTATAAATCTCAATTCTTAATACTTGGCATAATTTTTTAATGTTTCATCCGATAAAAGAATTACATAAATAGTTAGAAAATTACGCAGCGACGATATTGACGTTTGATATTGACATGCTCAGAGGAAAATGTTGAAAAAACATTGAAATTACAATTTCTTCATGAGCATGTAATTCAAGGTGGGCAAAAAGTCCGTAGAAACTATATAAATTCATAAAACCGGAAAAATAACCGAAATAAAAAACGGTTTGTAAAGTTAGCATCGCTAAGATCCCGGGAATTTTTTTGACATGAAAAAATAACTAAACAACAGCCGATAGGTGGCGCTAGTACGAGCGACTTCGGTGGAAATATGCAAATGAGACGGTTATAAGAACTTGCGCTCCTAATTCACAACTAGTTCACCGTTGTAAACCGTGTATGTGGAACTGCTGCACCTTATCATTGCTGTATTTGTGACTCGCCTGCAATGTGTTATCCCCTGTGGTGGTGGTCATGTGGAACACATACTGCTGTAGTAAACGACTTGGAGGCATTCTGTTCGTTATTTGCGTATCTTTGCTTTAACTTGTGTACGTCAGCGCCAACTATCGGCTGTTTTTTTAGGTTTTTTTTCTGTCTTAAATAGCTTCCCATGACCTTTTAGCGATGCTAACCCTGCAAAAAAAATTTTATTTCGGTTACTTTTACAGTTTTCATGAATTTTTAAAGTTTCTACGTACTTTTTACGCTCCCTGTATTTGGAATTCCATCTCAACTGTTTGTGAAATGTTAAAAATCAGCAACTCGATTTTGGAACTGTCTAAATGATTTAAGGTTTCAGTGTTTTAATTGATTATTAATTAATTTACCTAAGTATTATTAATTATTCATACACAACTGTCAGATTACGGGCTCTATATCTTACAGTGTGTGAATAGTAAAAGAGATTGAAATTTCGAAATCCCCGCAGTCGCGTAAATGATGAAACCCGTACATAGAACAAGCATGAGCATCGACGGCTCCTGGAAGTCGAATAGTTTTAGTCGATGCGCATATTAATTAACATCAATCATCTTCGCATTGTGATTATTCAATGAAACGTGAATATTAAAGACTCTCTTTTCCCCCCATTCTGTTTTTTTTTCTTTCATATACAGTATACATATTTCGTCTGAATAATCTAAAAGGCCGAATAGAACAAGTTCTATTTCAAAAATGGGCGCACCTGTAGCAAATCATAGTGTAGAAGCCCTACTGATTTTTCTTTCACGTTCTACCATAGCGTATGATTTTTACGAGCGAAAATACTATATTCGCATACATTTATCCTAAAAAAATACTTTGCTTAAACTCGAAGAATTATTGCTTAAACACGGCGTAGATTAGAGCATGAGGTCTTGGCGATCCATCTTATTCAAGGAAGAAAGAGGAATCCATTTTAGTTTTTTACCGTAAAAAGTGGTGAAAGTTGAAGGAGAAGATTGAACTGAAACAGCAAAAAAAAAAACAAGTTTTGTTATTTTTTTTTAATATTTGCCTTAATTAGCGGAAATGACAGGACATGAGATAGGTCATGACACAATCTTTCTTATACCAAAGAATTGCCTACTTATTTGTTCTCTTTTGAAATTTAACGTGAAGACAGACTCGTTATCGTAATGATTTTTTTTCTCGCTTCTTAAATAGGGAGCCGATTGTAAATTGTAATTTATATAAAAAATATTACTTGGGAATGTCAATATGAATACATAAGAATATTTCTATAAAGAAAATGATAACAAGACGTTTTTCTTCTCGCGCATTTTTTCTACTTTATTATTCACTTTAATGAAACCTTTCAGAAAAGGAAATTTACGCACGTGTTATTGAGGAAATGATGGATTACCGAAGTATATGTTTGATAAAATAATTTTACTCAAAATGATTCTGCAATATGTGTCGGCTGTGATGAACCATGCATCGAATTGTTTTCCTCTTTGATCCGATTCAATAGTCGGCGCAGCAACTTTCGGATTCATGAGATAGAAAATCTATTTCAAGAAGAAAAGGTTGTTCTAGAAAGTTACCATAAGCTAAGCATATGAATACGTTAAAAAATGAAGTGAACGGAGCATGGGCGGAGATATGGGAGGGGGGCATTTTCCCGCAGCGTCAAAGGTGCCGTAGACTCATGTAATGTATTTGCGTACATATGAATTGACATCATCATCACGTCACCCCCCTCCTGGACTTTCGGGTCTATCTCCGTCTATCCAATGGAGATTCAACTGCTCTAAGAATTCTGGAACAATGAAGAGTAGTTAGTATAGAGCAGTGTTTCTCAAAGTGTGCATCGCGGCTCTTACGGGTGCCCCAATCTTTGTCAGGGACGTCACGACGAGCTGGAGATATTGATTTGTGTGCCTATTTATGCTTTGGAGTGCCTTTTTTACCAAACTGTTCTTGGGAGCCGTAGTGAACCATGAATTATGTGAGGGAAGCTCGGGTGTCAAAAGTTTGAGAACCACTCGTATAGAGGGTATCCTGTACGTCCTAATTTGGCCGTTCGTCGTACGGGTATGGTTCTAATTATAAAAATGCTCAAAATGTGTTCAGGAACCACTGTACCAGTTTTGAGAGTGAAAATACAGTGTGTCACAAAATTGAAAATCTAAATTTTTATTCGGTTCGCTTGTCCTCTGATTTCCAATAAGATAAGGGTTGCCCTTGTCTCTTCTGAGCCCAACAAAAGAAATTCCATGTTTTTAAGTGCAATATTTGCTGAGATATTTAAATTAAAAAAAATCTGAGAAAAGTTTGAGGGAAAACGGCGTAAACTAGCGGACAACGCTTCTTTCCCTCATTTATGCTGTCCTTTCCCAACTTTTCTCTGATTTTTAAATTCCAATATCTCAGCGAATATTGCAGTTAAAAGCATGGGAGTTTTTTGTTGTCATCAGAAGAAACATTGACAACAATTTTCTAATTGGAAGTTAGAGGACAGAGGGACCGTATAAAAACTATTTTTTATTTTGTTACATATTGTATTTTCGTTCTCAAAACTGGTACAGGGTAATTTTTGAATGCCTTTTGAGAATTTTTTTAATTGAAACTGTACATCTACTACGGTCGGTTGATGTGATAAAGACCGCATTAGCACTTGCAGGACACCCTGTATATTGCTTTATTAATTTTTTCTGAAAGGACAATATTAATCAAAATGTTCAAAGAGGAACATTACTGCTCTAAGTATGAAAACGTGGGGAAATAAACATAACTGGATCCATAATCTTGAAGATTCAGTAATCCGGAATCACCTAGGTCCCGAAGAATCCGGATTTGAAAGGTCCTACTGTATTTTTCTCATCTCGATTCACATTAGCTCAAACCACATTATAATATTTGAGAATAATAACAAAAACTCATTAGAAAAAGAAAAAAAAAACACGAATAATTGGGGTTTTCCGAAAGAAAAGAAAAGAAAATCCACACTCGCACTTTTGGATTATTTTTCCTTATAAAGTCAAAAAAAGAGGCAAATATGAAGAATGACATAGTAATAAAAGAGGAAAAAAGAGAGAAGATTTCGTTCTTGGGCAATTTATCACCATTAGTTGTGTCATTGGATGACATACAAAGTAAGGGATGGGTTATGCATTAATTCGAGATCCCAACGAGAAGGTGGGGGGGGGGGGAGGAATTACCATGAATAAACTGAGAATATTATATTCAGGAAGGAAAACGTTGGAAGGATGGATGATCGATCAAGAATAAAAAAGAATAATACAATAATAATGACCCTGGCAGGGTATGTAGGTATGTGCATGCATGTAGGTAGGTATGGCCTGAAGATGCTGCTCATTTTCTGAGACGGGCTTTAACCGGCGAAAACGTGTTCTGTTAGTCGCACATCCTTCATGCGAATGAAAAATTCCAGCAAATTCGTGGTGGGCTTTGTTTGAAGCTGTCTCGCTGAGAGAGGAGATATTCATTTATTTTCTTTATTACACAAGTTCAAACATATAAATGCACAAATATACGCACATATAATACAAACAATTTCTTAAATCGAAGGACTATGAAGTCCTTCAAAGAGGATCCAATTATTGAATATTTTCAGCAACAGTGATTATATTTATTAGATATGTTTTACTGTATTTTTGTAGGTACATTTTTGAATAAAGTTTAGTATTAAGTTAAGCTCAATTTGTGAAGCTCAATAGAATATATTATACATTATTTATTTTTATTATTATTATTATTGTACTCTGTGCAACATTGTTTTTACACCTGCGTATGATACATGCATCAAAATTGTCTCTTAATCTATACTTCCCTTTATTACTACCACTGAACCACATGCACCTCGTCCATATTCCTCTGCGGAGCTTCTAACGAATCGGTACATGTTTGAATGTGTGTGTACGTGTTGTGAACATTCCATCAAGTTTGTTTCTATGTAATTCCTGTTATGATTAGTGCTGCCATCTGCCATCGATTTTTCTAACAATGTATGAAGTGCAATGATTGAATAACTGTACCGTTGCAGGCCTGTTGATCTATGTGGTGAGACTTTTTAACGGGGAGATCGGCTCGCATTTACGCCTCGAAGTTGGGAACCACAGAAAATCAACTTCAGCCGACCATCATTGCGGAGACTCACGGTAGGTTTCGAACCCGTTATATTGTGAAAAATGGCCATTATTTTCGGGGCAATGTATGAAAAAAGCTCTTTTTATACAATCTTTTATTAGGTTTTGGCACTTGATAAACACGATTATATCTATTTTTGTAGTTCTATCTTGATTTTTCGTTGAATATTTTTCATTTAATGGCGAAAATTTGAAACTTTGTAAAAAAAGTTTTGACTTAGGGATAAATTATGGCAATGTATTTTGGAACTGTCTATTACTATTTGAGATCTTATTCTGTTTTATATATATATACAGGGTGTTCTGTTAATGGACCGACAAATTCAGAGGGTTGTTAATAGGCATCAAGAGGAACAAAATTTCTAATGCAACATGGTGCCGCAAACCACATTGAGAGGGTGAAAATCGCGAAAAACGCATGCAGGCTCCGCGTCGACAGGAGACGAAAGGTCGATGTCAGTTGATCGCTGAATGCGTTCGTAAGTTCGCTCATCATATTTGACGTAAGCAGCTTCGCGAAACGCATGCCGAGGTAGGAATCCTCGGTAATTATCTCAGGTGGCCGTACTTGCTGCCCGAACACCTGAACGAAGCTACGTACCTTGTTTTTCTGCAACACGTCCTCCCGGAATTGTTGCAAAGTGTGCCGGCCGCAGTGCAGCGAGGCATGTGGTTCATGCATGATGGTGCCCCTGCACATTTTTCCCGCGCCGTGCGAATCACCTCGATGTTATACAGCCAAAGAAGTGGATTGGACGCGGGACCCGTTGCTTGGCCTCCACGTTCGCCGGATCTCAATCCGTGTGACTTTTTCTATGGGGGTCATCTTATATCACTCGTTTATGTGACGCCTGTGGACACACCGGAGGGTCTCATTGCGTGGATTGTCGTCTCTGCGGCAGACATCAAAAGCATACCTGGTACCTTCGAGCGCGTCCGGGAATAGTTTTTAAGTTGTTGCAGAGACTGTGCAATGACATCAGCGGCTGCCATTTCCAACAACTTTTGTAATAATTAATCAAATAAATCTTTTGTAGTTATTATTGTACTTTTTGTCGTTCCAGACGTCGAAACCCGCAAGCGTTTTTCGCGGTTTCCACGCTCTCAACGTGGTTTGCGACACAATGTTCCGTTGCAATTTTTGTTCCTCTTGATGTCCACTAACAACCCTCTCAGATTGTCGGTCCATTAACAGAATAAACTGTATATTGACCAATTTTCGATTGATCTCGTATTATGCTCCTCCACAGGCACCGATTGCATAATTAATAATTGAAAGTATCCATGCGTTGAAACATCTTTTAAAAAACATTCACCGATCAAGTTTTTCATTTTGTAAATATAATCTCACCGCATATTTTCTAATTTTTTTTAAAATTAAATTATAAAAGTGTGAGTTCCATTTAAGATTATTCTTTATTGTTGAACCCCCAAATAATTGTACTCATGTTTATACGATAATTATTCTCTGGTTTGCATGCAGAGATGATTGTTGTTGTTGCTTGCGATAACATGTTCAATCTTCAAGATCGTAAAAAGTATTATCATTTTTCCTTTACGTTTTTGTTGCTGATTAGAGCGAGGCATTAAAATTCGGTTCCGCTAGAAGCAATTTCTCCTCGGAAGAAGGTCAAGTACATCGTATGATCAACTTCAAAGGAGCCGTATTGAAAAATGCATAAAAATCAATATTCTCATGATGTGGCCGAGAGCAAGCAATAATTTATGGGCCATAATCCAACCTGGGCACTTTTGTTTTCGTTAATTTATGGTAGAAATATTTTCTCTTGTATAATATAATTGGGGGATTTTTTTTTTTCAGTAGCTAACATTTGCAATATGAGAGTGAGATGATTTTTTCAGTCTGCATATGAAGAAGACTTTTATCTGGATATTATGCAAAACTAAACTCAAAAAGAAAAAGACCACTGGTCTTCACCGGGAATCGAACCCAGTTCTCTTGCAACCCGAGCAATCCGTACATGGCCCGATTAGGACGTCGTGAAACGTAAGGAATTTTTTTTTATCAATAAGGGAGCCTTTTAACCTCTTACATAGTCTTGCAGATTGATAACGTAACTTATAGGGAAAAAATGAGTCTGGTTCAACCTTACCTCGAAATATGCAAAAACAAGAGACGAAAAAAGATTACATAAACCGAAGTCTTGATAACTATAAACGATTTTTCCCATGTTATGATATGGGTGTATTTCGTATGGATGTGATAACAATACCCAAATGACAACATTATATATCGGTGGTCCTAATAAGCTACGTATACTGTATTTAGAATTATATTGCTGGACTTTCAAAAGGTGCCATGGACGTTAAAAGTTTGGGAATTTATGTGTCCTTAGGTATTTTTCCTATTCAGTCATCTACCGGTCCGGTCTTCGAAAACGTAATCATTCAGACCTGAAAGTTTCGTTAACACTGTTATACGCTAGAAGGGGGAGGGGTGCCATATAATCAGATAATATGGCAGAGGTTTCTAAAATTATACTCTAGTGGCTTCTCTGGGCATCAGAAATTCGCACGCACCATATGTTCTATTTCAATCAAGGCAATACTTGGAAAAAAGTTCATCACTAAGCAGTTGAAAGGGGAGTCTCTCATACCTTTTAACATGGTAAAAACTGTACTCTAGTCGAAATATCTTTCAAAATACTGTTTAACCATTGATTTAATTCAATTTTGGTTCCAATATATTTAAATGCATATGCTATCTCCAATGCCGGCAAAAAATTTTACACTTGAATTTTTTGCAAATTATCAAAAATTTAAAAAAATTAAAAACAGCTTCGGCACATGATAAACTAGCATGATATCAATGCGAATGAATAGAAATTAATTAAAAACAAAGAAAACTGTTCAGTTCACATGAAATGATGAAAAAGATTGCGATTTCATCGACTCAATCTTATTTAAAATTCACTTTTAAATTTTAATACTAAAGAAAAATTAAGTATTATTTTTTATAACCCAAGTATATATATATATATATTTATGAATGGATCTCAAATCTTTTTCGTCATTTTGAGAACTGAACAATTTCATTCATTTTAGATACATTTTATTCAATTGTAATAATTTCACGCCATTTTATCATGTGCATAACGTGTTAATGATGAATAGTTTTTGAAAATCGGCAAAAAAAAACGGAGTATTGGAGATATGTAGAATATTCTACTAACATAGAGTAGCATATATAACTAAAAATATGTGCATCAAATTTGAAATAAATCAATGGTTAAATATTTTTAACGATATTTGCATTAGAGCATAGTTTCTCATCATGTTAAAAGGTAGGATACACCTTGAAAAAAATTGTTAACGGAAATATAATGTAAAATTAATAAACAGTGAAACCTAGCTACAACGATACTATATATACATAACGATAAATTTCTCTACAACGATATTTTTTACCTGTTTTGTTTGGAAAATTGTCTATACTCTAATGTTAAACTCCTCTCGATACAACGATCTCTTTTCCTACGATAAATCACTATGTTCCAAAATATGACAGTCCGTTATAAACGATGGCTTTTAGGATTATTTTCGTATTGCAGGTTCACTAGGACGAAAAAAAACTTTCTTTTAACCGATTATACACATGGAAAAAATATAGAAGATGTCGTTGATATGTTTCTCGCAAATCCACTAGATTTACAATTAAACCTCGTTACAACGGTATTCGATACAACGACAAATTCCTCTACAACAGTATTTTTTTAGATGTTGTCCGGATGCACCCATCCTTAGGGAATGTTTCGATATCCATCTGAGATGGGAAGCGGGGTGTGTCCGGTCTTCAAAGGTCAAATATATTGTTCAGAATTGCCTATAGTCTTATGTTGAACTCCTCTTGATACAACGATATCCTACTTCGATGAATCCGCTATAACGATATTTTTTTGAAGACATTTCGAAACTGCTCTGCAACGATATTTTTTTTATATTTCGTTGAAAGTTACCTTAAATATGTTTTTTAAATTCTCCACCAGAGTTTTTGTTCTTTCGAGGGTGTTCAATGGCATCGGTATTCCGTATTTTGCGTTACCTATCCTTTGAAAGTGTTAATGAATGAAGTTGTTGTAAAGCTGCTTTCTGTGTAACACACAGCAGTGTTGTACAGTAAGCTACTCTACAGGGTAGAAAGACTGACTGAATTTTATTAATCAAGTAATCGATTACAATTTTTTGTTCTGAATAAACGCTCGCAAATGTACACCACACCTTGTGGGTTAACTAACAACGCCTATTGGGAAAAGATACCAACAACAGCATAAATTTGGATGCGTGGGATGATAATGCTACCTCTCGATATAACGATAACTTCGATACAACGATACATTTTCTTGGTCCGCAGAGTACCGTTACATCGAGTTTTCACTGTATAAGGAATACCGTGTGAATTGTAACTAATGGGGATTGAGAGAGAGATTCGCAAAATAAGGCTACTGACAGTTATGAAAAAGACGGCGGACGGACGGATACGAAAGTAACATTTTTTCCCAGCATTTCCATTGAAGCCACGTCTTGTTAATCTTTTTTGAACACGATGCGGGAATAGAAGGGGTAAAAGTAGCATCAGCAGCATCACCTGTTTGGCAACTGTCATTGATTTGCTCCATTGACAGGAATCAAAGAAGCGAGAGTTTGCGTTATGTCGCGAGAAAAATGAGTTTTCCGTCCGACGTGAGTAATTGCATCTGTCACATGTTTTCGTGCGAGATGTTGGAAAGATTCGTCTCCAGCAAAATTTTGTCGTTCGTCCAGCAGATGATTCATCGCGATGGTAGTCGCATTCAGTCACCGATACATACAGTATATATATACACGGCAATGATTTATTGCCCTTTTTTTATGGTCACTTTTATCCGTTGCGAAACTACGCCTTTAGTAAAACCGCAATCCAAATACATTTGAACTATCGAGATAAACTTAAAAAATGAACTTGGATAAAAGGTCAACCATCATCAATCTCAAACTTTACAATTTTTTGTACCGCTATTTATTTACAAAACACATTTCCACAGACAGCATCGATGTACGGGGCGCCCCGTAAATTCGTTTATAGAGCGATTTAAAAATTTCTGAAAATTGAAGAAGTTGGTGAATTTGAATGCGGTTTGCGAAAAAAAATAGTTCTCACAAAAGGTGATTTTCGTTTCGGCAGAAAAAAATAGTTGAAAGGTCTTTTCGACAGAGGGTGCTGCATTAATAAAAGGTCGCAGGCAATATTTATTGTTTATAGCCGATTTGCATATATATATATATATACACACTGTTTTGTATATATGCAAATCAGAGTCATATAAAATGTAGGGTGTACGATTAACAGCTAATTTCTGAATTTTACTGTTACTGAGGCTTACATAAGGTTTTCATCGTGGTGTTGACACTGGTGGCTAAAGCACTGTTGGTGAAGTTGTTTATCTTCGGCCAGGAACCACCGGCTGAAGCTTTACGAACGTTTCGGACACTGAAGAGATTGAAGGAACGATCAGATACAATCAGTCCTGCCGGACTAATTGAAGCGAATTCATTATCTTTTTGCTAAAAAAAGAAACTACGTACTTATAACAAATGTAAAGTTTTTTATTTTGGGAAACGCGTTAAATACGCACACCTCGCACGAATGAAGAATGAAATTATCGAACACGAAATCTTTGAGAACAATGTTATACTATATTTGCATACTGCAGAATCCAAATTCCAGGAGTGAATGCGAGCCCGTCTACCATTTCAATACGTCTCTCCGCTGGGAAACAGGCACACCTTCAACATGCTCCTTATATAACAGGAAAATTCAAGCATTTAGCATCTTCACTTCAAAATATGAATGACAGGTGGCAGCACCAGCACAACTCTGACGGCATAAAAAAAGTTAGGGCCACGCGTACGCCCACAAACACCCACAACACATTCCTGTGTCGTGCGAGCGCTTTCCTAAAATATTAATTTATTTCAATAAATCGTTATAATCTATGACTTCTCTTTCTTTACTCTTTTTTGCCCATCGCCTGTCTTGACTTGTTATCTTAGGAGAAAGTCTTTATATCAAACTTTGTTTTCCTGGGTTTGGCTGTTGTCACACCAAATTATTTCTGTTTGACGTCTAGTCCAATTCCGAAAGGAACCATCACGTGATCACCTTTAGCCAATAGGCATCCCCGAACAGAAAATGTCTTCAGGGGGTGGTTTTTGTTAACGTCAATGTTTGATGTGCTCTTTATGTGTTGGGATCAGCTGGGCAGTTACTTAATAGCATTAATTGTAAATTACATAAAATTACATTTCGCCTAAAAGATTATTTATTTTTTAAATTATTCTATTAGCTTCATAAGCTTATAAGCTAATATTAGCTTAATTCTTTTCTCTTTCCAGGGTTTAATTCGTCTTGGACTGGAGTATGCCGTAAGGTTTTGGAGACCATACCTACAGAGGGACACAGATTGAGGGAGGAGGGGCTGCGTGTAGTTGGTACATGGTGTTTGAGCTATGAAAGAGAGACATGATTTCTTTAATGTGTTCACATTGGAAGAGCGCAATGTGTCGGGGGACATGACTGAAGTTTTGAAGTTTTCGAATTTTCAACGGGATGGATAGGATGGGCCATGAACTATTTACACACTGTCGATCAAGTGTTTCGACAAGGGGACACCACAGTATCGTTTAGTAAGGGACAATTCCAGGTTGTGGTGTCGTAGGCAGTTTTCCACTAATAGGGTTGTTAATAAATGGAATAGCTTACCTCAGGAGGTCATGAATTCTACCTCAATCGATATTTCTAAAAAGAAATACGATATTGATATTGGGATAAATCGAGAAGCTATCCAAACTTAGATTATACAACCATATTTTCTATGTGCAGTGTATTTTATTTCATCATATTCCTCAAATTTTGTTGGTTTTATTTTAGTGTGTATTCGTTTTTCGTGATAATTGCTCTTATTTTGAGGGATTTCACTTTATTCTGAATTCACTTATAATTTGACATCCATGTTTTTACGAGCATCTTTTTTTCTGAATATATTTGGCTGTTGTCACCTTTGTGTTTGTATTCGTAAAAGTGTTTAAATAGAGATGTGTGGGGCTGTGTGTTCACATGATATGGGATATTGATATTAGGGAATGATCTTTATTTTACGATATCGTAATCTATAATCTTCCTGTTTCCATCAAACATATGAAGTATATGAAGGTCCACTCCGTAAATGAAACCTAATGGTTAGCGTATAATCTTAACTTAATCATTCAGCGTAAACGGAGGATCAACTATAGCCGATCGGTGTTCATCAAAGTGTTAATTAATACAGCTTAATGTATTATGTAGATAGTAGAGTGATCACACACATGGGAAAGTGCCAAACGATGTTGACACGATGCATCTCCGAGAGCCCTTTGCCGTTGTATTATCACATAAGATCGATCATTCTAGTTGCTTCACCATGACATACGAGGCCGAGGACTACTCCAAGGCTAACGTAAGTTAATTCAGGTAACTGAGACCAAACAATGAGTTGTTTGCATGAAAATGTGAGTTTACTAAGAAAAGAAAGAGAAAATCGAAGCGTTTTTCTTTTCTTCTTACCATCTGAAATGACTTCCCGACGGAAACTCCCTCTATGGGAAATGAAGTCGGCTTTTGTCTCACCATGGTCATGCAAATAAGGATTCGGATCTAAGTTCAAAGTCGATTCCGATTCATACGCCCATGATTCTAGCCAAGTTTGAACCCAGAGAAGGCTAATTATATAACGCATGTAGGCAAATAATTTATTTCCATGTATATGTTACCCGGAAATGTAATAAATCCGATTATTATGCATAATAACCGACCATTTTGGTAAGTGTGATAATTTTCCTAAATTTATCACTTTTGTCGGCGATTATGTATAATACCGAAGCGTCGCTGTTAAACGTGATAAATCGGTCCCATTGCCATGATAAGATTTATTATTTTGATGACCGTACTTGTGAGCCGGAGTCTGAACCGGATTAATGAACTCTGATGCAACGAATTTTTCCGAATACCCCTGTAATGATTCTATAATTAACTCCTATTTGACGAATTCTGACATCGGACCTCGATATAAAGAAATCCTATTTAACAAGTTTTACGATTGCACTTCAATGTGATGAACTCATTCACAACTACAAACAACGAAGCTCGTATCATATGCATAATCACCGGTAAAAGTGCTAAATTTTAAAATATTTTTTACATTAACCAGTTATGCTTGGTTGTCATGCATGATAACCCAAAAAGTAATAAATTTATCAAATGTACGAACGAACGATTGGCGATTATGCACAATTAAAACTTTCCATGCATAATAATCGACTCGAACACATTAACCGTCACACATATGCTGCAATGATAAAGTTATTTTTTAAAACACACACACAACTTTAATTAATAGAAACATCACGTGGTAAGATTTTAAATATTCGAATAATGTTAAAAAACAAGAGTCTTCCTATATTATTTGAGTTTTTTTAGCGCGAAATAATTCGTAAAAAACCCTCTTAAACTTTGAAAAATGAAACCGACACGAAAAAAGCTTCTGTTCTCAAAAATAAGACACGGGCAGACACATAATGAAGCAAAACACGAGTTAATCCAGATTTATGTACAATTTACAAGCCGATTATTTTTTAAAGGGAAATGAAAAAAAGGTGATAAATGAACGATATTTTTTCTTTTGAAAATTATTTATGAAAAAGAAGACGATAACGTTTATCATTTATAATCATTTCAAGAAAAGTCTTGACTCGAGAAGATAAAAGATGATTTTTTTTAGGTTGACGGAGAAGAAAGAATAACCCTGGGAATTCCAGACATGCATTTTTTTTTTAAATTTGCATGTTACTGTAACATGTAGTTTTTCGTAGATATTTTTAATCTCTAAATTGATCTCCTTTATTATTAATATTATTTTTTTAAACATTCTTATTTCGTGAACAAGGGATTAAAGGATGAAACGATGGAGAGAGAGAAAAAATTCAATCCGTTTCTCGTGTTTTACTGAAATGATAATCTATCAGGATGAATTTTTTTAATGAAATTTCAAGAAGTATTTTGAAGACACATAAAGCTTTTAAGTGAAATGTGATAGGAAAGAGTGTGTGATTCGTTTCATAATCAAAGCAGAGCGGTCCATGGAACCTGGGCCATCTTAGCGCAAGGGCAAATCCGGTCGTATCCCGAGGGTCTCATGTTCGTAAGGTGCTTACCCGATGAAATTTCGTGATATGATTTTTGAGAATACGTAGTAAACATGTGTAAGCCAAGTAGAGGCTCTCGGAATATCACTTTGCCCAGGGGCCCATAACGTTGAGACAGCATTGAATTAGGGGCGTACGCAGGATCGCGAATTTAAGAGAGGGCAAAAAAAATTTATATCCGAGAAATTTTGAGTTAACACCCTTCGAAAAGCATTTAAATTAACAGAAATTGGTTAAAATAGCATATTAAAATACTAAAGGTATTTTCTTTCTCTATACAATTTTTTTTACTGAGATATTATTTTCCCTTCCTATTTTCCCTTATTGATGGGGCACGGGCTCCCAAGCTCCTTCTTTCTGCGTACGCCTCTCCACTGAATAAAATTCGGACAAGCGAGAAGCTCACTGAACTCTAGTCCAATCCGGAGACAAAACTTTGTTCACTATGAATTTTGTGAAGAAATCAATGCAATACTGTATGTAGAAAGGATCTCACTTCTGTATAAGGCTGAAAGACTCTGAGTAAGACAGGAGAGCTTTACCAGGAAAAAAAATATGGTCCAAAGGGACACGTGCTAAAATAGATTAAGAAACACCGGTCTAAAGAAGTCCGGCGGAATTGCATTTTCAATCTATGGGTGAAAATGCACAGACCAATATCTATTTTTCTACTTTCTATTTCATCGAGCGCTTGTATTAGTTATATCAAGTATTAAAATTTTCCACTTTTTATGAACATTATAAAAAAGAGTGTGAAGTTATGAAAAATTTTCTAGGGAAAGAAAAACTTTTCGAGTTCAAATAAAAATTTGCACACTCGATCCAATACTTCATTACGATTATCGATCAGTGAAGAACATGGAATTCCACCAGCACCTCATCATTAACACAATTTGTTTCTGAGAGAATCGCATATACTCTTCATACTTGAGAAAAAACATGAGTAATAAAATAAAAAATGTTTTTGATTGATTAGTATTCATTGTATGTCGGAATGCACTTTAAGAAACTAATATAACTATCTAATTAATTTAGGCCAATATTTTTACTGGGCCCTTTTGAGTAAGGCACACATATGTGTACCTCAGGCCTTTACTTGAGAAAAGAATCATTAAAAACCATTTAAAATTGTTAAAAATGAGGTACATTTATATGAACTTCTGGAGGGAAAAGGATAAAACATGTCGTCCTCGCCTCATGATAGAAACACGAATGTACAATGTTCTTGGGAGAAAATAACGCGAGAAATGACGTTTCAAAGTGTTTACTCTACCCATATTTCTCTATGGAAGTTATTTTCCTAAAATATTTTGTAATATATTTTTCAATAGCAGTACACATTCGCGTTTCTGGTAAAACTTAGATACCCCAAAATAAGGTATCTAATCAGCTGATAAAGAAAGAGTGGAAATGTGCGTCTAGCATGAGGAGGGGGCGACGTATTATTATGAAATGTTTCTCACGTAGGAGAGAAATATATTTTTGTATTTATTTGAAATTTTATATTGTGTGCCGTTATAGGAAAGAATGAAAAGCAAATAGGTATTGAATAATTTTAAATGAGAGAAAAATTATGTAATTAATATGTCTAAACAGTACACTATGTGCCAGTATGTACCAGTATGTATATATATATATATATATATATATATATGTTATTACACATTTCATGTGAATAATAATTATAATGTGATAATGACTGATGCTTGATATTTTTACGAGATGAATAACTTTCCATATGGTAATATATATATTTTTTTCGGTCGTTTGATAAATCAGCTTGTCGAATAGTTTACCCCAAGGTATTACGTCAAGACAAATGCCACCGCAAATAAAGAATTACGACGCAAAGGTCAGAGTTCAGGACCGAAGAAAGAAGCAGGAAAAGAAAAGATGTCAACCCTTTCCAGTACTTTTTTTCGGGTTTTCATTTGATATTTTATTTTTGAGAATTCAAATAGGCCAATGTATAGAGTAACTCTATGTTATATGAGAAAATATAATTCATTTTTTGTTTATTTAATATGACTTCTGTTTGTTGTTTCGCCCCGTGACCCGACGTGTCCTTATAAGCACCGGATGACACCGAAATAAGGTGCCCACGTGATGAGAATCCGCAAACGGAATATAAAAGTATTTTTTTCGCGCCATATAATTTCTTATTCGAGCATACCTTTCCTTTATTACTCTGTGGGGATCCTTGGCAGATGTGGCCTTCATCTCTCTCTCGAGTTGTCTTGAAACATAATATAATCACATATTCTATAGGATTTGATATTACGATTTTAATTGAGGTTCGTTCGTGCCTGTGACCTAGAAGCGGCAGCTACCGGAATAAGACTGCACATTTCTAATGAGTCGATAAAGGCGATCTAGGGGTCGACGTTATTCGTGGCTATGGGAGATTGTAATTGCCTTTTAATAAGAATATATTTACTTATTTATTTGCCAAATAGGTGTAATTTTAGGTGGACTTGACCCTCGTTGTAATTGACTTGGCAGATGTTTTCGACATTCTTTTAATTTGGTAGGGATTGCGAAACTATTATTGACTAATCTTCTCGAAAGCATCAGCACGAAATTCAGAGACTGACGCGCTTTTCGCTGCTACAATCATTTTTACTCCATCATTACATCAAATGGTCTACTCGAAAAACATCGGAAAATTGATGTTCTAACACAGACATTTCTGAATTTTTTACGTTTGGTACACTGCTGATAATAAGATTAAAATTTTGAAAATGGCACGTCAACATCGTCTGATCTTCGATCACTTTAGTGCAGTACACACCAAAGAATAGACAATAACAGTTGAAAATCACTGCGTCAATTAAACTTTATGACACGATTTCTCATCCTGGTTAGCCAGTCTCATTTCCTAATTACTTATGACTAAAAATGGCAGAATATACGTAGCAATTTTATGTTTCAAATATTTCTTTTGAACTCAAGAGAGTGAATTCGGTATTTTGAGGTCGAATACATGAAAAAGGATGGTGTGACTTATAAGGAAATATCACAAAAATATTATGCGATAAATGACAGTTTTTTCCTAGAGTTGCTAGTTGCTGATATCACTCATCATGAATACCAAGAGTAACCATAGTTCATTGAAACTAAGGCGAGACATACAGCCAATTGTCGCAAATCAATCATCAAAAAAGGTTTATTTGCTTCCCATCAGCAGCACCAAAATTAAACAAAACAAAAAATATAGAAGACGAGCGACTAAAATACTGAGAGATGTATCCAACGGTATAATCACAGTCGCAGCTTCTCTTTATTCGGCATTGTGGCATGCGATATTATTATTAATATTTTTTAAATACCAACATTCAGCTTATTTCCCATGACTGATGGATGATATTAATGCCACCATTATACCATACTTTAAAAAATTGGTCACATTAAATAGTTTGTCATAGGCCTAGACGTGAAATCAGTACAGCATTGAAAGACCTACAGCATGTTCCCCGTGTGGCAAAGATTACAAGACGGGTTTTCATCGGATTGCAGTAAGGAATGTAAAATACATGGAACTTCTCAAAAAACATTGGAAAAACAAGTTTGGGACGTCTCTCTCACTTTTTTTGCATGCTTAATGGCTTCCCAGCTAATCGCAGGACCAAAAAAAGTATCTTGAGCTTGTGGAAAAGCATAAAAATATATGCAAAAATTAAATGCCCAATGTCTCTTTAAAGAAAGAGATTGGGGGAGGGGAGGCATTGCACATCACCCCCCCCCCCCGCTCATTCCGACAAATTCGCAGAAAGCAGGGTGTTACTCAGAATAGCACCTTCATTAATAAATTCTCGATCTAGAGCAAGGGTGCTCAACCGTTGGGAGAGTTAGGGCCACTTAATTTTTCCACCGCTTTTTGGTTGGAAAACGTGGCACGGGCCACTTAATCAACTCATCTGGAATAGCCCCGCAAGAAGATACCGAATTGATCTGTGAATAAGCCGCGGGTCACATAAGCGATGTGGAACTGCACTGCGGTGCATAAGTGGTTTGGTAATGTGTCGCCGATCACTTGAGTGATCTGTAAATGTTCCGCGGGCCTCTTGAACGATATGGAACTGTACCACAGTTTATTCAAGTGATCTGTAAATACACCGCGAGTCATTCAGTGGTATGGAACTGCACTGCTGGTCACTTCTGTGATCTGAAAAATGTGCCAATTTGCTCATTTTTACGAAATTACATTTGATGTCGCGGTTCACTTATAGAACATCTATATCAGGGACAAAACATTGAAAATATCACTTTTGGTGTCTAAAACGTGAAAATTAAGTGTATATTGGAATAAAGCTGCGAAAAGAGTAGCGCAATCTTTTTAAAATTTGAAATTTTATTTTCTATGAAACGTCTAGATACGTAACATATTCAGAAATTTGTTCGCAGTTTTTGAAGTGATTTTTGAAGTACAAAAAGTTCTATTTTTGTCAATTTCAATATTCCAGTCATCCAATCAGCCGATGGTAAATGTAGTAAATGCCCATTCGACAAATATCGATCCCCTTACAAAAAGTATTTTTTGTGTGGGGAATAATAATAAATATCACAATTATTCAGGCTAATGAAACACAAAAATAACAACATCTACCCTGGAAAAAAGAAAAAGTTTGTGTTTGTTATCATAGTGTTATAACTTTCAATATAATTTTACTGCCTAAAAAAATCTCTCGCGACACTCTGGAAAATTTCGCGGCACCCTCCATTGCTACGAAATATCCTTTTTGGGAGTCAATGTTCTCACACAATTGAAAGTATTCCGATGTTTTTTATTTCCGTTGGTTTTTATTACGGACATTTTATTACCATTTCTTAAAATAATCAATAATCTTTGCGAACAGTCTTTTCAAATCTCTTCCCATTCATCTTCGAAAGCTGGTGAATCACAACCGATTGCTTTATATTAAGATTATTTTAAGGAGACTTCCTGCAATTTTTCTGCTTTTCATGGCTTCGTATGTGCCTCCAAGAAAAAAAAAGCACAATCGAATGTAGATGAAAAGATTGAGCTTTTTCCATTCAGAAGCGTTCACTCGGTAGAAAGCAAAAATCCTATCTCGATTCCTCAACGAGCAACTATTTTTCGTTCTTGAAACGTAACGAGCGACATTTGCTTCCGCTGATGTCCAAGATTATTTTATTATTATTTTTCGTTATCTCTTCATTATTATTTTCTCTTCACATTTTGTGAACTTTAGTGCATGGTCTGGTGACTTTAATTTGCACTGAACGCTCTGGCTGATCTTTTGTGTGGAGTTCCAGACTTCCTCTTGCCCTTGAAATAGCGGCATTTCCTAAGATTTGAAACAATCTGATAATATTTCGGATCTTATGTCAGGAATTTCGGTCATGGAGCTTTTTCTGTCAATTCATTTTATACACGCGATCGTTAATAATAATGAATATGGGGATTGGGTTGAGAATTTAAATCGTAAACTTTTTTTTTTGATAAGCAATTTTATTATTGTACTTCCGAACGGCTACAGTAACACTCCGACTTACGCTACCCCGAGTTGCACGATGCAGGATGTTTTGTCATGTGTGAGAAATGCTCATTTTTGAAATTCAAGCATAATCACTGGATTATTGCTGAAATAGCAGAGATTAATAAGTGAAAATCAAATAATAATCGTTTTATTCGTTTAGAACATCATATGTAATGAAACTACAGAGAAAGTCACAATTTCATACCTGAAGTTCAACGTTATTGCGAGTCTTGAACGAAATTTGTTCAATGTGATGCTCTTTGACGACAATGCATTTCGTCTGCACGTCTCAATTTATTTCGACCCACGGAGACGTTTTCTTGCTTCCAAACACAAGCAGCTCATTTCTTTTGATGGACCAAGGTGTTGTCGAATTGAACATTTAAAGTGTTTGGAACGTGACTTTCATTTGCACAGATTTTAGAGAAAAGTTTTTTTTAAGGACCCCATTTCAGTCATAAGACAAGTCAAACTTTAAGAAGTTACAGAAAAGTAGCTTAGTTTTACATCCATAATGAGAAATAAATTATCAGGTGTAATTTTTTGGAAATATTGGTCCTAATTAACTAATATCGTACAAAACCGTACCCCAACTTACATGGTTTTATCGTCCGTCTGGCCTATCGCATAACTTTAGGGTATTGCTGCATTTATCACAAACAGATATTTTATAAATAACTCGTATCAATCAACCAATCATTTTATTTCGCTTATGGGGCCATAATTTCCTCGTTAATGATGGAAGAAACGCGTCACCTATTCCGTCAGCTTGGACATGCTTTATTAACCTCAGTCGTGACAAAACTTTCAACACTTTGCAACAGATGGCTCCCCAATTCGCATCCAAAGACAACTCGGACGCAGCAAATACAAAGGCGAACTCTTCGGACGACCAGACGTAAACATCACACCTCCACGACTCATTCGTGTGAATTCTGACCACGAGGTCCTGATGACGGCTCTCCATTGAAGAGCCGAAACGCGTCGACCATTCGACCAATTGAATTTGTTTGTCTTGAAAACGTGGCAATTTTTGCATAAAGTTAAAAAATATTTTTAATGATATTACTATTAGAGCATACTTTTTCACCATGTAAAAAGTATGAGACCCCTTAAACGTACATACATACGTAATTGAAATTCCTTCATACAGAACAGAACAGACCGAGAACGACCAGGCTCTGTCACTTACGGGATTTTAGCTCATTGCTCCGGAGGGCGCGGTTGCGCCGGAGAAAATTATGAAAGACAAGGAGGGAGAGTGGGGGGTCCCCTTTCGTAGGATACAATAACATTCGTTATACAGATGAACCAAAGTTTTTGAAGCTAACGATGGTTGATTTGATTACGTATAAATCATCAGGCAACGGCTTTGAAAACGACCGCATCACGAAAAAAGCATTAGATTTGATAGAAAGTATATTTTTCCCGAGAGAGATAATTCATGTATTTATATTCTTTGATGATAGAGAGATACCGAATATGCAAAAAGACATTTCTTTTGTTTCCATTAACGTAAGCACGATTCAAGTTTAGAGAGAAACAATTGCATATTATACCCATGCACTTATAAAATACTGCTTAGAATGTTATAGTCAAGAAAGATAAGGACGTATTTAAAACGTGTAGTAAAAGATAAGATTGGTAATTGGGGGGAATTTACCGTCCTCAAGACCTTGAATGTGTTTGTAAACTCCACCCTTGAGGTTTCACGAGTGTTTTTAGATAGAGCGACACATCTGAAGGACGATTGACCTTCCACCCCCCCCCCCACAAAAAAAAGAAAATTACTTTTGTTTCCCTTGTTAGCGAATATAAAGATAATTAATGTTCTGTCTCTCAATGTAAACTCAGATCTTTAGATAACTTCCTTCCGTTAAGTGCCTAAAAATAAAAGAAGACAAATATCCACCTGTTCGCATTTTTTATACGAGGGGAAATAAAAGAACAATATACAGGCCTATTTGCATGAACATCCGAAAGGCCACGAAACAAATGTTTTTAAATTTTTTATCTCGTAATTTCACGATACTATAAACATATGCAGATTAGTGAAATCCTTTCCAGCTATTTTGTTTGTCCTTTTTTGTTGCACTGGTGACTGGATAATATGTATTGTATGAGATGAATATGAAGTGAATTTATAATTTCTTGCTTCCAAAGTGAGAGATTTCATTGCATAAAACACAATAATTGATATGAATTCGATTCAGTTTTTACTTTTCTGCTTGCGAACAAGAAGTATGAGGTTTTCACAGAACACAAGTGATATCTCGGCTAACGAATGCCTCGGCTTACGAATTTTTTGGGTAACGGAGATTTTTTCGTAATTTTTCTTCCTCGGCTAACGAACATTTTCGTTGATATGGATGCACGTGCTGGCATAAAACAGCCGCTTTGTGAGCTGGATTTCGGCACCAATCTTCTCACATCAGGATTACTGTCACTCGAGTCTGATTAACTCATGTCCAGCTCAAAATATTTTTCCAGATGTACGTTCACTTCTCTTTTTGAAAGATTTTGAATCGTTTCATGTAAAATGGAAAATTCATCTAATAGAAAATGCATTGAAAATAAAAGGAGTCTATATTTTCAGAGCACGCGTTCTTTGAGTACGAAACTCTTGGCATAAAACTGCACGGTCTGGACATTCTAGGTGATTAGCCTTTCCATCTTCGTACATCAGACACAGTTATGAGCTGACTGTGTGAGCTGACTACTTTTTTTGCATCTGAAACTGGCTCGTGATCGTACACTTGTGCGAATACCAATTAATTAATCATTAATTCCGCAATTCGATTGATGGATGGATTAACATGGGTATGGATGTAACGAATGTAATAAACTAACGAGTAGCTTGTTATATGACCTCATCATTTAAGAGGACACCTATGAACTCGAGTATGCGTTTTGTCATCACCTGGGTGGTGGTTGTGTACATAATGTAAAATAAAAAGATCTTATTATCAGTATATATCTCATCTTTCTATAAATTCTAATTTATCCAATTTTGAAGTTGTTAATTTTAGCCGTTGGCAATTTTTGACTTTTTTATAGCCTTCATTGTTGCTTAAAAAACTTGTAATACTCAAATTTTGGGCAGCACCTGGAACGAATCGCACGCACGATTTTCCATAGAAACCTATTGAAGATCACATTTTGGTTCACGCACGTGAATCCAGAACGAATTATCTTCGTTAACTGGGTATCACTATAGTTAATAGGCTCTCGTAAAAGAAGGCGAGCATTTGACTTCACTGAAATGAAATTACGTGATGCACACAAATGCCAAGTAATTTTTAGTAGTCGCATGATTAGGGCTAGGACATTTATGCCCTAAAAACGTCTAAAAAGTGCTCTGTAAAAATGCATTTACGCCTTAAAAAAACTTTAAATATGCTCTATGAAACGAAAAATATATCCGAAAAATCTTTTCATTCCTATCTCAGGAAACATTAGTTTTATCAAAAGAATATGATAATGAGAAATGTTGATGCAGTCTAAACTATTTTGAACCATTACTTATTGTATGAATAAGAATTTCTCGTTTTACTAGTCACTGCGAGTATCAGAGAATAAAAAATGTACAGAGGTTGGACAAAATAATGCGAATACCTGTGCAAAAAACAATACTCGAAGGAAACTGTCGTATACGCCCGCCCTCTAGTGTGGAAGAGTTCCACTTAGTGGGAGATAATGTGCATACATTAGTCTAGTCGTAGCAGTGATAGCGTTCGTATGCGATGTATATTGGGGAGTTAAAACTTCGTTATGGCTGACTTTACAGATTTCGAAAGCGGCGTGATTGTGGGAGTCAGTCTTGCCGGGGCCACAGTAATGAAAACGGCCACCCTTGATGGTGTCGAGAGACGTACTGTGTCGATTGTAATGACAGCCTATAGCAAACAGGGAGACATCATGTACCAAACATAACAGTGGCCGAAAATTGAAGACGGCTGTTAGATCCAGAAGGGTTTTAAGGGTTAAAGCATTGGTTTATGTCAGTATTCTGGCTGACCATCTTCATCCAATGGTGAAATATTTGTTCCCTGATTCTCCACCTGTGTTCAAGAAGATAATTCGCCCGTTCACACTACTGCTGTAATTGTCGGAGACTGGCTTGATGAACACCATGATGAACTGCAACACCTTGTCCCCTTATCTTAATATAAGTGAACCTTTGTGGGGTATTTTGCTGGCCAAAATGTGCTGTAGGTTTCCACCTCCAAAGACACGTTCTAAATTAGTGGCATTTTTGCAGGAGGAGTGGCTACGTATTCCCGTGACTGTGGTGCATGACTTGTATTTGTCCATCCCATTACGGATACAAACTGTAATTAATGAAAAAAGGGGGCCAACAGCCTATTAATTAAGATTTTGTCTCATTTCACAGGTGTGCATATTATTTTGTCCAACCCCTGTAGCTTTCAATTCTTTTCCTTTTTTTTTTTTGCTGTTAATATACCAAACACACACACAGAAATGTTTCATTTAAAAACAGAAGGAAAAAAACTTTTTTTTTCGCATCCCCTTGTCACTGAAGACCTCTTTTATGTTTTTTGGTGTTGATGTGCTGCAACAACTTTAGAATCGCGCAGCTTGCAAAACAACATGTACAGAATACTTTCTTACCATATTCAGAATTGAATTCCTTCAGTTTCTGTGAAGTCCTTTGCTTCACTTCTTGCGCACGCGCATGTTTGAGATTTCACAATAATACATGAATCATTCACAATCGATATAAAAATTACAGTATTTACAGTTACTATAAGAGTAACTTTCGAAGAAATAGAAAATATTGAGGCCCTATGGTTTTTATCTGGACCTGCTCGAATTTGATCATATCCAGTGATGGCAATCTCATTAAGCCAAAAGTTCCGTCATTATTTCCCTTTTGAGTCACTCCTCCCCCCACCCCACAAATACAGAATTAATGTGCTGCCATCTATAGGGGAAATATCTAGTTGAGTAGTTGGCTTTAGAAAGGTATTGCAAAAAAAAAAAAAAAAAAAAAAAAATTAAATAATTCTTTATATATTTGATAAAATTTCTCAAACTTTCCCACGAACGCTAAAACGTTTTCCCCATGGACCAATATTAGTCATTTTTTCCACGAGTACCCATCACCGATTCAGATGATTAATCTATTTACAGCCACATACCAGTGTCGTTGAGGAGTTAGTATTTTTATGCTCTAAAAATCCAATATCGTTGCTGATTGGTTGAAAAACCTGAATTTCACGGATTTTTCACCAATCAACAACGATGTTTAATTTTTACTGCAAAAAATCCTAGCCCCAAATGACACACTCTAAAGCTAAATATTTATTGCGCATGATTTTCAAAAGGGTTGCTAAGATTATCAGTTGCCGGGTATATTTCTGGTGTTTGGAGGGAGTTTGACTCTTTAATGAATGTCGTAAATGGCTCAGGTTGGTGGGAGGGGGGGGGGGGTTATGTTTTGGAGGCTTTCGCGAATAACGGTAAAGAAGAAGAAATACTTCTCGTCCGAGGGGAGAGCCGAAAAAACCAGTCTAAAGCGGAATTGGAATAGCTGGGGAAAATTTATTTGTTTATCAAAACTATGAAGTATGCAAAATATGCCTTAAAATTTTGAAAATGTGCTCTATCACGTAAAAATAGCGGAATATGCAAAAAAAAAATCAGACATAGAAATCTGAGCCCAACTCATGATACACCGACTAACGCTCCAAAAAATACTTCATCGCGAATGACTTTCCATTACACTGATTGAAATTCGAATAAAATGGGTAGAAGCAAGCGCATGTATTGTACAAAATACACTTCTCGTCTTCTTTTTTTTCCTTCCTAGATCTTATAGGGATCTCCATCGCGAATCACGGCTCACAATTTGCGACTCCATAATGAGTCACCATTGGTAATGGACATGGTGTACAAACACAAATACCATAATAGGCAAATTGCCCAGCGAGGTGGCTAAAAAACATGCTCATAAAAATATGCGTCACAGATAAAAAAAAATACAGCAACCCAATATAGAATCATATATCGCTAAAGAAAGAACTAATAACTAATACTATATATTACATTTCCTATAAAAACGATTATGGTTGCCTTATATGAATATGCATTATGCATGCATAGCTTCTCGATTTATCGTACTATGTTGATCATATTTCTTTTTAAACGTATAAATTGTGTTAGACCCCCCCCCCGTCCCCGGGATTAAACTGTTCTATTTATTTATAACCCTTTCAGATAAAAACTGTCTGCAACACAACCTCTGATAGTCCCTTACTGAACGATACTGGTGTCTCCTTGTCGAAGCAGGTGAGTGACGGTGTATTAGTAAATCATGGTTCCTCCTATGCATCCCGTTGAAAACTTTAAATACTTCGATCATATCCCCGCGACACCTGCGTTCCTCCAATGTAAACATATTTAAGAAATTAAGTATATCGTCACAGCTCAAGCCTTGCGTGCCTCCGCATCGCCATCAACCAAGTGTATGTCCCTTTCTCTGTAGGTAGTCTGCAAAACCTTACGGCATACTTCAGTCCAGGACGAACTAAGAATCGGCGTAGTGTTGGCACTGCCTGCACAATCGGACATGAATGTTGCTGTTTTGTGAACGACATACTAGTCAATCACGTATACGCTGATAAGGTGCATTTTGATTATATCAACCCTTTGACAGAGCAAAAAATTTTTTTTCTTTGATTTTCGACATCATTATTATTATTTTTTTCAGTTAAGGTAAAATTATTATCTGAAACATAATCTAAATACCCAATTTTTACTGTCATATTACTATTCCATTTTTCATTCTCATCTATTGTATAGATTAACGGTTTGGGGGAGTGACTACATGAGTACGTTGCGACCCATCATCCAGACCCAAAAGAAAATAATCCGATCATTATTTGGCAATTATTCACCTCCGTCATTCGATTTCTACCGGCAAATTAACATACTCCCACTGCGGTTTTATACTTTTATAATTCGATTCTCCTATTTACTAAAAAACAACTCAGTCTTCCCCTTAATTTATCAAGGACATCAAATAGATATAATAACATTCTAAATATTCCCTTAATACATAAAACAGTGAACAGAAACCATTTTACATACCTTATGAAAAACTACCGCATGATATTTTATTTTTTCCTCTTTCTTCCATACCATTACTGAAAAAACGTTTAAAAATTGTTTCTTTCAATATCTAACATCAACGATCATTTTTGAAAAACAAAAAGAAAAAACAACAACAGAGCTCTAATCGGTCCGTAATAAATCCAATTGTATCAATGTCCAAGCACACTTCCACTGCTGTTTGCCTCCAATTGTCCAAGTTGCTAAACAATTTTCTCGCATCATTCTAGCATTTCATATTCTTCGTTCGTAATGTATATAAAAGTATACTGTATATTTGAAAATGCCGTACTGTATTCTGATTGTATGTATCTGCTCACGGATGCAGAATTATTTCGATGTATTTATCAACCCTTTTCTTTTTTGTTTATCTGTTTATTCTGTCCTTGAAATTGCATTTGTCAATACATTCATCGATACAGATCCAGGATCTCTTGATGAATTTGTTTCTCGCATTATTATGTACAATTCCATCATGTTAATAAACTTTACAAAAAATAATAATTTATTTTAAAACATATTTATCGAGGAATCATCATTACCGATATTATACCATGGCAATTTACCACTATAGTTAGGTCGGTAAACTTTCTCTCTAAAGAAAGTCGTGGTATGCTTCTGACCTCGTCTCGACGGAAGCGACTTTTCGGTGAGAAAAGTTCATTGAGACGCCATCTCTTGTTGCTCAAGACACAGCACCATCACGATCGTTGAATACTGCCAACCAACCATTTTTTATGACCTTTAAAATTACTAAACTTTAGCACGTTATCTACATTTTATTGAAAACAATATATTTTCATACATCACTATTATTTGCTTTTATCAATTGTTTAATAAAGTTTTTTTTTTGTAAAATAGATCGTTTATTAAAAATTATAATTTCGATTTCAATTAGGCTGTATTGACTTTTAACGATGCTTAATTTTTTAAAAATATTTTTAAATATTTATTCTGTTTTTGATGTACATAGTGTTCCTTATTGCAAGAGGGAAGTGTAGCGAGGTGTATACTTCTCGATTTTCGTATGAAGAAAGAATCATCCGATATCAAAAAATGATCCTATACTTGGAATGGACCATTAAAAAAAAATTTCATAAAACGTAGACATTTTTCCCCTTTATATTCACATATACTACTAATCGTTATGCGTTTTTAATTTTAAGAAATATACACTTTTGGAACCGGTTGATTCTCTCCCTGTATATACTAACTCAAGTATTAACTTGATATATTGATCATTGCACAAATAGAATTTGATAATATTACATTGTGTGGTATACATGGTAATTAGTTCAGCTCAGTATAAAGACATTTTTTTTTTAGTTTTGACATATTTAAAAAAAAAGAAATGAATTATTTATTTGGTCGGTCGCAATCCCTTCAGTACATTGACCCACACTTTGGGAACCACTGCTTGGTTGTCTCTTTAATAGGCCTTGAATGTATTTTTTCAGTTAGAACCAATCGAAATTTTTTAATTATGAATTTAGTAAAGTTTTGAATAAATGTTGTAATTTTCGAAAGTGAATAATCTATATGAAAATTACCAGCATTTAAATGACTATTCATTATGGACAGATTTTAATTACATAGGGCTGCGTGAATCGATAAAATATTTTTAAGATGGTCACTTATTTGAAATGCTATACTTAGAATTTAATTTTAAAACATCTAATTGGTTCCATCAAATGAATCAAAATTAGTTATGAACGGATTGATCCAGTCGATTAACTCCATTAAATTTTTTTAACTGCGATTAACGATTGATCGGGGAGCAGCCCTACTTATAATCCATCCATAATGCAAGATCTTTTAAATCACTGATCTCTCATACAATTATCAAATAATTATTCTATATATAATTACTCTTGTCTTACAGATACTTTTAGTTTTTAATTACTGGTATTTAGGTCTTTAAACTAAAATAAAACGCAGAAAATAAAAAAGAAGGTAGGACAAAAGTTTGCCAAACATACAAACAAATAAAAACTGACAGAGATCATAGGTTTTGGCAATTATTATTTATTATTAATTATATAATTTGATAAGTATACTATTTTTGTATATATTATAAATGGTTCTTCTCTGATTTTCGTACATAGTGTTATCATACGCTCGTTTAATTAATATTTTAAAACATAGAAAAGTTTTTATAAATAAAACCAAATGGAATTTGATGTTTTTTAGAGAAAACATCGTAATGTTCCATCCAAACCCTAAAATATTATAAAAACGGCTGTCATTTCTCGCAGATAATTATTAGTATTTAAGAGGAAATATATTTTATTTAAAATATAGCAATCGGTGATGTAGCGTATTGTCATTACCTCAATCATTTCCTTGATAATAATCACACTTGCGCGTCTGTGAATTAACCTGAATTCCACGAATTATCAAAAGAGGAGTAATAATGATGATAATAGTGATATCTGACATCTAATTGAATATTGTTTTGTCATTTGATTTGACAGTTTCGTACGTTACACTGTATAATGAACAACACAAAGAGTGAATGAAAAAGAATTTCTTTGCTTTTTCAGCTTAAAATAATAGAAATACCTCTTTTAAAAAGAAGATGAGCGAAAGTATGTTAATAATGGGACCACAGAGAGAGGAAAGAAAAGAGTTTTTTTGTGTCTGGGGGTTTTTGAGATGACACTGGTCAACCTTGAAGCATCAACCACCATATTGTGCCGTGTAATTTCCATCATCATCAAGAATCTTTCAAGAAGAAGATGAAGACTTTCTTATTGGCGGAGGGAGGTATGGTGCGGATGGTGGCAAGACCAGAAACAATCCGTCTACTTCAATCTGGTTAAACCGTTATGTGTTCCTGTGACACACTTTTGCTCGCGTGTTCCACCTACTAATCTCACTCTCATTGGCGAGGAATTCAGTGACGTCACTTTCTTTGGACACCCTGTCAGTGGTTTACTTTCACTGGACGCAGGCGAATTAGCCGCGTATAAATTAGACGGCGCGAACGTCAAACTTTCAAACTTTCTCCGGTATCATCTTCTTCGAGTTCTCTTTTGGAATTTGCGTGGCGATACGTAAGTCTAGAATTTTCCATCGATATTCTTCTTAAATGATATTTCATTGAGTTCCTCTCTTGTATAAAGAGGCTTTTTTAAAACATGATTTATTTGCCAACAATTCTTTAATTTGATTTTAATATTAAAAAGGCCGAAATATATTTTCTATAGAATTAGTAGATGTTGAAAATTAAATTTGACAATTTAAAAAAAAAGAATAATTATCTCAGAGTGATTGATTCACAGAAAATTATAATTGGGGGTAACAGTTAACATTTTACAAGCCAAATTCCCACATGGAATAAGTTTTCATAATGTTTTTCCCTCCTGATTCTTGAAATTAGAGATAAAAAATCTAAAAAAACTCATGACTCTTTTCCTGCGTGCTTTTTATGACTTTCCCATGTCCAAAGAAATAAAAAATAATAATAAATTAAAAAAAATTAAAAACTGATCGATTCAAAAGAATTAAATTTATGACATAAGTGCTAAATCGGATGAATTTTTGGTTTTGTAAATCAAATTCAGCTCAGCATAATATCCGGAAAATAGCTGTTTCCTTCCTTCAAATTCAACTTCTCATACCTTCGGGAAAAAAATCAGATGCTTTCATGATTTATTAACGAGCTACTCTTCAATTTGCTATTAATATTAAAAAATTCTAAATTTATTTTCTATTGTAACGGATGATGTTGAAAATTAAATTTGAAAAGAAAATTAAAAAAATAATAATTATCTCAGAGGGTGACTGATATTCATAGAAAAAGATAATTGAAGGGGGAGTTGCATTTTACAAGCCGAATTTAGATTTTATGTCTTTTTTTTATAATTTTTTTTCTTTTACTTCCCCTTCTGATCGTTTAGTTTAGATATCAAACAAAAAGCTCATGAAAAAAAAAAAATTTTTCTCCTCTATGTGTTCTTGACTTGCCTACGTCCATAGAAATAACATTAAAATTATAAAAAAAATTTAAATTTTATTCTTCTCTCTAAAATATGGGATTGAAGAAAAATAAATTTATGCCGTAAGGCGCTGAAATTAATCAGTTTTTATTTTTAAAAGTTAAATTCGGAATCTCATCAGGAAAAAAATTAAAGCGTTCTCACATGATTTAAATACAAGCTATTCTTTAATTTGCTATTTATATTGAAAAACCTGAATTTATTTTCTATAGAAGTAGTGTTGAGAACTAAATTTGAAAAATTAAAAATAAAATAATTATCTCAGAGTGACTGATTCGTAGAAAGAGGATAATTGAATTCATTTTAAAAGCTGGATTCACATTTGGATTTTGATTTTCTTAATTTTTTTGCTTTTGTTCCCTTTTCTGACCCTTCACTTTAGAGATATCCACCGAAAAATTCATGAGCAAAGTTTTTCCTACATGTTTTCTAGGCATGCCCATGCCAGTAGAAACAACATTAACCCTTAAACGCATAGCTTCCCATATGTGAATAGATTTCGTTAACCCTCTTTGGTTAACCCCCATAAAAAAGGTTTTAGAAATATTTTGTTTAGAAGATACGCGTGTAAATGGGCGCAGTTTGCATATTTTTAATTGAAAATGTCAGCACGACAATTGAATTCAATTAATTGGAGTGGCTTTTTTAATTAGCTAAAATAGTTAATTAAGGGTAAAATATATGGTATGCCTTGATTTTAATGTTATTTACAGATATAAAATCTTGCTTTACAAAGTTGAATAGTTATTACCTCGAATTTTATTTTCGATTCCCCCAATTTGGTGCGATTTTATAAATCTCTGATAACGTAAAATATTTCAGCAGCTCTCGAAAAATGACACCATACATAGAGGGTGAAACGTTCATAACTGCAGTTGATAGAAATTCATAATTGCCTTTTAACAAATGGGGAGATACGTTTGCAATCCGAATTTTTTCTTACTATATTTTGAACCATAAAGAAGGTAGTTTGAAAATTAATATTACTTCATTACATTTATTAATTGTATGTAGTTGTATTGTATTAATTGTATTGTAGCGTTGTGTTTGTATTTGTATTTTATGCGCGAATTTCAAAACTTTGCACGCCTTTAATAAGACCCTGTATATAAGCAGTACAATTCGAAATAGATTTTTCTGAATGATTTTTCCGGCTTTCAATACGTGTCATTAGCTATGAAAAATTATCAGCTCCAGAAAAAAAAAGAACCTTTAAGGGTTAAAATTTTTTTTTTTTTTTTCAAAAATAGGTGATTTAAAAAAAATTAAATTTACGACACTAGAGTGCTGAGAGGATTTAATTTTTTATTTTGTAAATTATGTTTGGAATCTCACACCTTTAGGATAAAATCAACTGTTTTCATGAAGGAAAAATATTTTTTTATAATTAATCAAACCGACGTTTCTAACTGGGAATATTTACAGTTTTAAAAGACTGAAATGAAAAAATAAATTAACTTGTAGAGATTATATTGCTATTGCCATTCATCCAATATTGAGAGCTGAACAATTACGAATGACTTTAAATGAGTAATTTTCGAGATTTGATGCATGCTATTGCATTTCATTTTAATCATGTGATTTAAGATGTTGCCATCAAAACTCAAGGTTCAAATTATAAATCGATGCCATCGTTATAGATATCAATTAGAGGACAGTCAATGAGCATAATAAATTGGTATATGTACTAATATAAAAAATTATATATAATAGAGATCATTGTGCTTCTCCAACAAACATAGATTTTGCTGATGACGGCGTTGGCAGTTGCTCGTAATACAAAAAAAAGTTAATCCCCGCTCTAGCATTCATTAAAACATACATCGTTACAATCTGTGACATGTTTCATTCCACCTCAAAATATACGGACATTAAAAAGCATTCAGCTCGTTCAATTTATCATCAGGGATTCAGCTATCAATGCAAGGTAATGGAAGTTTCAATGCCGAAATACAACTTCGTCTACGATCACCAGCTGGGATTCGACGAGGACACGGCTTCGAACTCCACCGTCTCCACAGTGGTGATCGGCTGAAGTTGGTTTTTTCTGTGGTTCAAAACTTCGAGGTGCGAATGCGAGCCGATCTAGCATTAGTCTCTCCCCATTAGTCTTGCCACCGAGAGAGCAACAGGCCTTACACACAACGATATAATTATTTAATCATTACAATTCACTCATAGTTTCACAAAATTGATGGCAGATGGCAGCACTATAACAAACATTACACAGAAACAAAGTTAACGTTAGATTCACAACACATACGCGCAACATGCCCTGGTTTTTTTCGACCACCTGCTAAAACCTCTTCAATGATACAGAACGGCGGGCCATGATCTGGTTAGGAGGAGCTGGTATTCGAAGCGCAATGGTAAGATGCTCGTCTTCCACTATGAAGGTTACCGTGAAGGTCCGGATTCGATCCCACAAAGCAAATGTTCGATTTTTTTTTTGTATCAACCACATAATGGCTGCAGAGAACTTCTCTCCGTGTTGAATTAAAAGTGATTATTGATATAGTGAGCTCTTACGTATCTCATAGTGCTGAGAAGAGAGAAAGAGAGTAGTATATACGCGGAAAATATTCCAATCAAATATTTTGATGAAAAAAAGTTTCTTATGTCAACAACACATTTCAATATATCAATAATTGTCAAATTCACTGATTATATAAATCAGTTATTACAAGGAATTTTTAAATCATAAATGATTAAAAATGTGTCCCATAAATGATTAACAAATTCATGAAAATCGTAGTATTTGGAATATTTGAATGCGGTCTGCAAAAGAACTTATTCAAACATAAGGGGTGTTTTTTTTTTGGCAGAGGAAAAAATTAGTTAAATTTTTTTCCGATAGAAGGAGCTGTACGAAAGAAAGTCACCGGAAATATGCAAATCCAATTTCTTTAAAATACAGGATGTACGATTAAAAGTTCTTATTTGAATTTTCAAATTACTAGCGATTCTTGAGGTTTTGCTTGTGATGTTGTGACATTGGTGGATGAAGAACTATAGGTGATGTTTTACCTCAGTCACGAATCGCCGGCCGAAGCGTTACAAACGTTTCAGACACAGAGGAGATTGAAGAAATGTTCAAGTCCACTCACACCCACTGGCCTTTCGCATAGCGCCCTCTAACAACAAAAATTGTAACTTTTTTTTAACATAAAATATATATTTTCGTGAGAATAACTTTTTGTGGAATCGCATCAGAATATTGTACACCAATTCTTTTAATTTTTATAGATTTTTAAACTATTTATGATTTTATGGGACATACTGTATATTGATGAGTGAGCATTTCGAGGAATTTCTTTTAACTTTTTTTCACAAAACTATCATAATTGAATAAGAACAGTGTAAAGGCATATTTTTGTACAAGTTCAAAAATTGTAATTTTTGATAGAATTTCGTTAACTATGTTTTATAATTTAAGGTACACTTTCACCCTGAAAATGAAGTTGCTTATCGTTCTTGGTGAGTATTACAAAAAAAAAAAAAATTTGTTTCATTGAATTTTTAGGAAACGTACTGCACATTCAAGGTTAGGAGGACACAATGTTACGCAGAGATAGAAAATGGGCCCACAATGTTCGTTGGAAAGTAAATTAATTCCCCATTTATAAATTCTAATTCATTGTGAGTGAGATTGAAGAAATAGGGAAATAGTGCTCAGAATAGTGAAAGAGTATAACCACGATACATTTGAATATTTCAAAATACCACCATTCTTTTCTCATTCATCCATATTTTTTCTGAACATCGTTTTTGAGCCACCTCGTTGGGCATTTTGCTTGTTTTGTGGTCCTTGTATTTGTATTCTTATAGTCGATAGATCCTGGATCTTGTACAATTTAAGAAAGTCACACTCAGATCGGAATCAAACCAGCACCTCCTAGAGATATAAGGCCTCCGCCAGCACCTCCTAGAGATAGAAGGTCTCCGCAGTCTGCTTGTGACGTCAAGTAAGTAGTCCATTTTCCCTCAGAATATTCAGGGAAAAAAAATTCCCTGCTCGTGCCAGTATCATCGTTGCGAGGAAAAGAAATGATCGGGCTCAGAATTGGTGATTTCTATTCCCCACATCCAATCACCGTGCGGTATTTGTGAGCCAATCAGGAATATTCTACGCCAAAATAAGAAGAAACAAAATAGGATGCTGTGTTTCAAAATGTGGCAAACTTGCTTGGTAGTCTGAATGACATTTATGGCAAACAGTGCAGAGGCCTTCTATCTCTAGGAGATGCTGCTTCCGCACACTGCTGCGTCCGTCCTACTCAGAATATTCAGAGAAAAAAATTCCGCTGCACGTGCTGGTATCTTTGTTGTGGGGAAAAGAAACGATCGGACACAGAGTTGGCGATTTCTATGCCCCATATCCAATTACCACTCGGTATTTGTGTCCCAACCCGGATGATTCTACGCCAAAATAAGAAGAAACGAAATAGGATGCTGTGGTTCAAAATGTAGTTTTACCGGACTACTCTCATGACGTTCAGATGAACTTGACAACTCGTGCAGTAGCCTTCTACTTCTAGGAGGTGCTGATCAAAAACGACCGGATGTTGAAATGTTTCTTTGCCCATGGTGGGAATCGAAGTCAAGCGAGTGTAGTAGGAGACGTGTGATTGCTAAGTTGTTGTCGCGTAGCTTATATTCCGAGATCGAATTCTTTCGATCTTATTAATAAGCCCGGGATTACGCTATTAATGTTCTGTGAAAGTTCTTTGAAAAAACTTGAAAAATGCAACCAATAAGCGTATCGGTTACACACATTCGAGCGAATGTAACATACAATTATTGGTTCTTTTCTTTTTTAAAGTTTTTTTGAAGATCTTTTATCAAACTTTTATAGTATGATTCCAGTCTAACCAAAAATTTATAACAAAATTAGTACTTGTTTTCTCTGAGGACTTATTTTTCATTTGCATATCATCATTCCAGTGTGCGTACGTACTTGGTTCAAATCATTATTAATTAAGTTCATTGACTACGGACCTGGCCTGTTGATGATCCGATATTCGCGATCAACCTAGAATTTTTTCGATGTTGTGTAAACCCGGGATTACACTGTAAAAGTTTGATAAAATATCTTTCACAAAACTCGAAAAAAAAACAACCAATAAGCCAATTGGTTACATTCGATCGAATGTAACCGACACGATTATTTGGTACATTTTCCTAGTTTTATAAAAGAACTTTTACAAATGTTTTATAGTGTAATCCCGACCTGAGAGTACGAACACATAAAGCACGCTGGTTTCCGTTTCTGCAAATCTGCGCCATAACAGATTGGTTAAACACTTAAATTTCAGGTTTTTTTACCGAATTGGTAACAGCGCGGAATAGCATGCACTATGTTCGCACACTAAGAATGAGCGAATGTAACCAATACGCTTTTAGTTGCATTCTTTATGTTTTATAAAATAACTTTAATAAAACTTCTATTGTGTAATTCGGCGTTAGAAAGAAAAAGGGTTGATGTGTATTGTTTTGAGATTTATGCTTGTGGGGCTAATTAGTATTACGATACTTGAGCAACAAACGCCTTGTTCTTTTTTAAAGTTTTTTCTTTTGCAACATTATTTATGGTATATTTTTGTGTATCATGGATAAAAATTGATTATTTCTCGTACTGTAGCCGCTTGCTGCATTGCCCTGGGATCAGCCGCAACTAGGGTGAGTATATATTGATGCGTATTTATCGTAATAATAATTTTATCTCATTTTTTCAAAAGTGAAATTTTTTTACTGTAATTTCTGCGCAGTAATTTTCACTGTAAGTAAGTATGATGCATACAGTAAAACTCGGTTATAACGACTCGTTTGAAACGACAAAATTGCTATAACGTCAATAATTGGTGGTCTGGATTGATTCCTATGGAGAATAGAGTTAATGAACGTTGCTTATATAATGTATAACGTCGGTGGAAAGCAAACGCCTCAGATATAACGACGAATTTTTCGTCGCTTTTCGTATTCGTTTCAATGACGTTTCCCAAGAAACTAGAGCTCATCAGATTTAGAGAATTTTCATCTGTTGTTCCACACATTTATACTTAACGTTGAAAAAAAAGATTTATATAATGCATGTTTTTGATGTTCCGACTTGTTCACTGACATGACCACTATACAAAAAATTTCCATATTTAGCCCTTTTCCGATTATATTTCCCTATAAATAAATGCAAATACAAATTCAACGCCACAACAGGCAAAATGCTCAACGAGGTGGCTGAGAAAAGATGCCCATAATAAATATGGATGTCATATGCTTCAAAAATACAGCAACCCAATTAAAAATGCAATTACAAACAATATATATACACATGTTGAAATATTATACAACGCCCATAAGAATACTTATGGTATAAAAATGCGTCCTGTTTTTTTTTTCCAATGAAGCTTCTTTCAATTCCTAATATTTACTAGAATCAGAAACGAAGTCAATTTCAATAATTCATAAATTGTATAATAATGATTATGACCAAAAAAATATTCATCTCGTACATTTGCTAAGTCTCATTCCCCCCGTCAAATACATTTTAACAGACTTGCTGAGAGAGACTATATTTTTCACCGAAGGTTATTTATAAGCAATGTTTGGCAATTGCGTTGCCATTTGGCGACATGTTTGGCAAGAATCAGGGATGTCTCATAATTCCACTTTGTCTCGATCAAATATGGTCACCCCCAATCATGAAGAAATAAAAATTTCATGCACAGTATTTGATTGCCTCTTATCAAATTTCAATCAAAATAAGACTTCAAAAAAAGGACTTCTTTCGACACAAACCATCATCCTCGGTTGTAGCGACAAAGTTTCGCGGAATCTTTGCTGTCGTTTTAACCGAGTTTGGTCGTAAAAATTTTTTTGTAAGATCATATGTCGCCAGACGATTTGAATATCAATGCATAAATTATTGATGTAAGCGTTTTCGATGGTCTCTTTGCAGTCTAAAAGAGCAGCCTACGAATTACCAGATGGAGTCGAGCTTCTGATCGGATCCGTTCGCACGTCGTTCGTCTGCAGCAGCGACGGATACTACGCTGACATCGACAACAACTGCCAGATATTCCACGTCTGCCAGACGGTTACACACGCCGACGGAACCGCCGAAACCCAGCAATGGAGCTTCATGTGTGGCAACCAGACGGTCTTCAACCAGGCAACTCTGACGTGTTCCTACCCGGAAGACGCTGTCCCGTGCGCCTCGTCCCGAGATTTCTTCTACCTGAATGCTAACATCGGCGCAGGACCAAACGTCCCGTTCCTCACCGACCAAGACGTCGAAAGAGCCAATGCCTTGACACCGAGCAGGCAATACGGCTACCAGCCACCCGCACCAGTAGCTCAACCACCAAGGCAGAGAATCGGAGGAGGAGGAGGATTCAGAGGATAAAATCCACGGATAGCCATAGTTCCTGAGGACTGTTTAGTTAAGTTTGAATACGGAGGGATCTCTTCAGTGACGCCGTGGACTTTCAAATGGAAATAAATATCATCCAAGGTGTCAAACAGCGTCATTTTTTCCCACTTCTACCGAAACTCAAAATCATTCACGCACAGAATATTCTCGAACTTTTCTCACGTAAGACCAGTCCATCGAATCAAGTAGAGGTTAAATATATTTTCAACTTTCTATCTTTTCTACCAGTAGTTTGAAACTTCATCGCGTCACTCGATATGTAATGCATTTTCGGTGCTCTGAGTATGTATGTATAGTCAAAATATCCATTGGGTTAATTATGTGGGCTTGGGATGTATAGGCGTCCGTGTCATTAACAAAATAAATATGTACGCCGTGATTTCTGGGTTTTATGCTTGTTAAAAAGAGCTCCTCTCGGAAATAATGCGCCTATTTGTTTGACACATTTATCCTGTTCATGGATTCCTATGTATATTTTCAAGTATATTGTGTACAGATTAGTTTCTGTTGCCATGAATAAATGAATAGCAATGCAAATTTGAGAGTGGAATGTTTTCTGATTTATTTTTTGATGATACATTACATTGTGTCGCAGACTCTTGCGATTCATTAATCTAAAATCGCGGGTTCTTTTGGAAGAGATTTAACGGTTTTCAGTGAAATGGTTTGTCGAATATATGGCTTTAAATGCAAGGATTTTATGACTTTTTACGCAATATTTGTATCCAACAGACAAAAACGGACAAAACAAAAACACGAAGAAAGTAAAGAAAGAAGAAAAATCACAACTAAAAAAAACACATAATATTGCAAAAACGCATAAAAATATGGTTGCCCATACCCTGAATACAGCGATCCAATAGCAATAAATAAGAAAAAACCTAAAATAAACTTCCCATAAAAATATGGTTGCCGTCCATTCAAGCATGAGTAGTTAACCGATTACTACTACCAAGTTTATCAAATTTTCTTTTAAAGGTGTCTAACGTGAGGGAATTCACGACATTAGAAGGTAAGCTATTCCATGCATTTGCAACAAAACTCCCTGAAACACCTCAGTCTGAAATTGTCCCTAACCAACGGAAAGTGGTCTGAGTTGAAGCATTTAAATGATGGCGTGTGTAACAATATTTCATGATCCATCAGAAGATTTCATTGAAAACATTAAATATTTCTATCATATCTCTATGATGCCTAAGTTGTTCCAAAGAAAACATATTCAATGAATATGTATCTCTTCATAGCTCAAGCTCTTCATACCCTCTGGATCTTCTTGGCATTCCTTTAACTGAGTCTGTATCTTTCTGAAAATAGGGCCTCCAAAACCGCACAGCATATTCCGGGCCAAAGCGAACTAGCCCTCGGAAAAGCGGAAGAATGACTTTAGGAGAACGTGAAGAATGTTTTGAGAATAAAACCGAGCATCCTCTTTATTTTCTTTTTTGACCACCGCTGAACAATGTTCAGAAAACCTAAGCCGCTCTTCAATGAGAATTTCCTTAATCGATGACCCTAGTTGCATCCGGGATAGTGGCACCATTCAGCCCCTTAGCGAAACGCGGGTTGTTGGAGCCAATGCACTTGCCAATATCGAAAAGTCATGCCACATTCATTTTACTTGGGGCAACATAAACCTAAGCACTGATACCTAGGTTATTTTTCCCATGTTATTTATTTGTTCCTATGAACTTATTTGTCCATTCCGTACTCAGTGAAGGTGATAAAAATACCCGAATGTGCATTCGGTTTTCTAACATTATCCGCCATTTTAATAAGCAGCGTCCACTGTATAAACTAGGATTATCTTATTCCATCCCATGAGATTACCCCAAGAGTACTCAAATACTCGGAGTTAATTCTTAAAACGAAAATACGTAATTTATTTCGCTTGTGGATTCTTCTAAGAACGGATTCCGCCAAGCTTTCCAAGAATTTTATCCCCTGAATTTCGTCAGTCAATGACAAAGGATTTACGGCAGGAATTGAAAGAAACAATGTAGTCGTAGTTCATGGATTAGTGAGAGAGAGAGAGAGAGACCAGCACCTTTAATCATACTGGATTACTAGCATTAATCCTTTCAGTTGGAGGTGGGGGGGGGGGCATTCATAGTAAACACAGGGTCTCCCATAAATTCGTAAACAGTTTCAAAATTCATAAAAAACGAAGGAATTAATATATTTGAGAAAGAAAGAGAAAGTGTTTTTTTTGGAAAAAATAATAATTCTCACGATAAGGGATTTTTTTTGGGAAAGAAAAAAAATTAGTTCAATGTTTTGTTGATAGAGAGCGCTGCCTGAAAGAAAATGAACTAGAAATATGCAAATCAGAATCCTATACAATGCCGAGTGTAACGATTAACACAGCTCATTTCTGAATTTTCCTGTTCCTGGCACTTACATAAGGTTTCCATTGTGACGTGGACATTGGCAGATAAAGCGATATTGGTGGAATTGTTTCACCACAGCTTTCCTAAATCTTTGCGAACGTTTCGGACACAGAACAAATTGAAGAAAGGCTCAGGTCTAATCAATCTGGAACTTTGTACAGCACCATCTATCGGCAAAAATCTGAACTATTTTCTTTCCTAAATCACAAGAAAAACGAAGTCTGAAGTTTTTTAAACGTGTGGGCGCAGAAGAGATTGAAGAAAGGTTCGGGTCCAGAATGTTGTGGAGTGGCTTCTATTGACAGAAATGTGAACTAATGTTTCTCACGCAAAAGAAAATTTCTTTTTTGCGTAACTTCAACCGTTGAAGTTATTCTCTTAGTTGAAAGAAAAGTCATTCGCACGAGAGACTTTCCTTGTGGAAAGAAAGGCAAAAGTATTAGTTCAAGTTATTGTCGATAGAGGGCACTGCCCAAAAGCAATCGCACTGATTCGACCCGAATCAAAGCTGTATTAAAGAGCTTCTTAATACAAATTTGACCCGATCTTTCCCCAATGTTGTCTGTGTCCGAATTTCATCAAAGTTTAATATTTCATAATATGAAGATATCTTAACCTATAAGTAATTCAAGTTATGGGCAAAAACTACACACAAAATGCGCTCGTTCATGTGATAAAATAATCGGATAATGAGCATGAAACATGCGAGAAGCTTCTTTCTGTGTAATTCCTGTACAGTGCTGCCATCTGCCACGTATTTTTCAAACTATGAGTGAAGTGTAATGATTGCAGATTTCCCCCCTGCAGAACGGAGTGCGCCCGGTTTACTACCTTGTTAATTAGGCCCGTGGTACATATGCTACTTAGTAGCGACATCATGGGCCATATGGTAGTTTGCACAAGCACTGTATTCCCTATTTTACTGAATTCTTACCCAAAATTATCTTTTCCATTATTTCTATTAGTATCTGTTTAGCACGCGGTAACTCAGGTCGATAAAAGATACTCACCTGAAGTATCAAAGAGAGCATGTTTAGATGTACCGCGAGTTCGATACGCGATTCCTCCTTTTCAGAAAATTTCCTGACACAGGGGTACCGCAGAAACGGTGACATGACCACAGAAAAAGATTGCTCGTAGGGAGTCCGAGGTTAGCGCACCAACCTACCGGTGAGTATGGAAAAAAAGGGAGGATGGGTGCCGTTTGGAATGGGGTATGAATTGTTAGCCCTCGTGTGCAGAAAATGACCGAGGCACGACAAAAATGACCAAATGATCAAAATATCTGTTTATTCATTGGTTTGCTTCATTCACCCATTTAAGAATTTAGAATAAGATGTTTTGTATTTGCTCTTATATATAAGATAACTTTGACAAGTTATTCTTAATATTCAAGAATATTTTTCTTGAATCGATTTCAGTTGAATCACGATTCAAAGCCAACTCGAAACAGATAATTTCAATCATCCCCTTAAAATTTTTTTTTGGGACGCCTGGAAGAGATGATTCTTCTCTCTCAAGTCATCTTCATAATCATTAGGTGGAAGTGGTTGCTGTAAATATATGAGCGTACTTACAGTTGCCTTTACCTTTACTCCAGGGGCTCCCAAAGCGTGGGTTGCGATCCCCCGGGGGGTTGCGTTAATGAACATGTGGGGGGGGGGTCGATAGAGATTCATTAAAATAAAAACGAAACAATAAGAAATTTATTTTTCTCCAAAGTGAATAAAAATATGACAAACCAAAAAAAAAATGGCTCTCAACTCAGCTTAACAGATAAGTACCATACATGTATCATACAGGGTGTTTCAAAAAGAATCACCCGATTTGAAACGCGTATATTACGAAAAATATTGAACATAGACACTTATAAGATTAATTTTATATTACGTGGCTAATCATAAAGTTTTTTTACAAACCAAATAAAAAGGACTCAATATGTCCGCCTTGGGATGCACGGCATATGTCCAGGTCAAATCCGCGCCAAATTTTTGCGAGCATGTTGCATCCACTGCGAGTGGATTTCTGTGGACTATGTGCGAAACTCTGTCGGATGCTCTCCACATTTTCGTCTGACATGCGGAGACGGCCAGGGGATTTTCCTTTACACAGACAACGCGTGTCTCGGAATTGTTTATACCATCGCCTAATGCTTTGAGCGTTAGGAAGTTCAACACCAGGGTATTGTCCACAAAAAGCACGAATGAATGAATGAATGAACGCCAGAACTTTGCCAGTGGGCTTATCCCGTTGCCGAGATCTCTTCCAGCCCAGCTTCGTCGCAGAGTCTGGAACACTACTTTGTGTCAAAAAAAACAAAAACAAAAAAAAACACACACAACCATACAAACTTTTTTACAACATATTTTCCCCGGACAATTTCCGCGATTAACAAATTTTGTGGTGATTACAGACGAGATGGGATTGGGAGTTGGAGAAAAGTTTCGGGGTTTCGTGAAGACGGAGAATGTACACATATTAGGATGAAGGTACATTATACTAGCAGTTGAGCCCCCCCCCCCCATGCCATCTAATCCGTTATCTTACACTTGCCGTATTATGTACACAGGATACAAAAAGAAAAAGAAATGAGAATCTTATCTACTCAATAATATAAAATCACAAACTCGGAAAGGGCCTGTTTCTAAGCAACCGAAATTAGTGACGATTTTATGTTACGGAAATGGGTGACGTTTTTGTGCTACGGAAGTCGGTTACGATTTTGGGTCAAGTATTCCTTTAACTCTAGCATATATCGGGACCCATTTGACCCATCGGGATCATGTTATGTGCATGTACCGAGAGTCTCCCACATCTTACAGCAGGGCCCCTAGGCAGGAATTTGGATGGCGAGCCCCCAAAGCAGCTTTTCAGGGGCCCCCCCTGTGGTTAATTTATAGTGTGAAAAATCAAAAAGTGATGAGAATCGTTCCGGCCCCTGTCAGCCCTGCTCTTGTGGGTGGGGGGGGGGGGTTCATGCCGAGAGAAATGTATATGTATAATATGCATATAACACCAGTGCTCCAAACACACAGGGTCGGGTATCCGGGGGGGGGATTGCACGTATACCTTCATGGGAAAGTTAAAAGTTTTCATTTCCAGGGGTCCTTGATACATCTCATTGTTTTCTTGCTGCTTTAACGTTGAAAAATTTTTCGATAGCGGAAGCCCAAGATATATCCAGTCTGGGGGCCCCCATAACATTTTCGAATTTGGTGACGGGTAATTGCGTTGGGTGGGCCTGGACTTTATTCGTTGGTAAAACGAATACAAATGAAAAATTTTCATGGCACTCGCAGCGGGGGATGACCGACAAGCTTCCAAGTCGGGGGCCCCCAAGCTTACAGGTTTCATTTTGGGGGCCCAGGATGAATCTCATTCTTTTCTGTTGTAGAATTTGCAACAGCGGAAGCCCGAGATAAAGTCAGTCTGGGACCACACTAAAGGGATGCGAATTTGTGTACCGGGTAATTTGGGGGCCCTGGATTTTATTCGTTGGTAAAACGAATACAAATGAAAATTTTGCATGACAGTCGCAGAGGGGGATGAACGACAAGCTTCCAAGTCGGGGGCCCCATGTTTACAGGTTCCATTTTGGGAGCCCTGGATGAATCTCATTCTTTTTTAGACCGAGATAAATCCAGTCTGAATTCCCCACTAAAAATCTGCGTATTGTGTCCCCACCACTGACCACTGGATGGGGGCCCTGGATTTTATTCGTTGTAATATTGATAAAAATGAAAAATTTTCGTGGCCCCTCACAGGGGGTGTCCGACAATCTTCCAGGTCAGGGCCCCATGGAAATGTTGACAGGTTGGAGGCCCCTGTATGTATTTCATTGATTTTTGCTGTTTAACATTGTAAAATTTGCAACACATCGGTAGCCCGAGATATATCCAGTCTGGGGCCCCCTAAAATTCAGCGAATTAAATTTGGGGACCCCCATGTTGAAATTTTCTGGGGGTACTTGATGAATCTCATTTCTTTCTTGTTGCTTTATCATTGTAAAATTCGCTTCTTCAGTAAGCTGGTGCGTTCACACGTCGCACGCTGATGAAGTGGGACGAAATAAACAAGATATGTTGTGAAGAGAAAAGGGGGAAAGGGGGTTGCCCCCCTAGTTGTGAAATATAAAATATCCATCGGAGCGAGTCATCTCTCTCGCTTAACACCTTATTGGTGAGTATGGTGATAACTTGATAACTACTGTAGTTTGATAACTTGCGGACTAGAAGTCAGCATCAGTTTTATTGGGTCGAGTTCACTTGCTCCAGTGGATTTAATGAAAATATACAAAATACAATTATTGTGTGGAGGAATATATACAATTAGGGATCACCCGTGCCATCTGGCTTAGCCCCTTATTCGGTGAGCAACATGAATACGACAATATGAGTACGCACGTGTGTTGTGTACATGAAATGCATGAAGAACTTGAATAGAAGGAAGAGAAATACACATTTATATACATGAATATATAACTGCCAGTTCGAGTCGTCTCGCCCTAACCCTATTTTGGTGAGCAATGTGGGCTTGGTTTAAATGGGGTATTGTCTGGAGAGAGCCTTAGCTAAGGATCAGCTACGGACTTGGTGTTTTGGTTGACTCGCTCTGGCATGGTTATATTTATATTAAAAAAATATATATATACATATATATATAATATAAACTACATGTAATGGTTATTATGAAACCATTCGTGCTGTCCCGCCTAGCACCCTAGCTATAATAGCGGAATGAAGGACACTTGTGGTTATCACATTTACATCATTGTAACGGAAATGTCATAAAACGACAAAAGCACGATGAACAATTGTTAAGGACTCACACTTCGCGAAGCTTAGAAGACGAAACGATTTCTGTTGTGCAGTCGCCATCTTGACAAACACTGAAATGGTGGCCGAAACAGGAGCTTTAGCGCTTCCTGTCGGCAACTGCGTGAAACTCGAGATTTCTCTTTTTCTATCTATACATTATTCGATCAAAATGAATTAAAAGCTGAATAGTTATGATTTTTTAAAGAATCGGATGATATTCTTTTAGAAACACCCTGTATATTGCAATTTTATCGAATTCTACACGTAGAATAACCAATAGATCAAGTTAATATTTTTTACAGACCCGAATGATTCAGAAGGAATTGGAGGATTTTGAAAAAATGAAAAAGTTAGAAACATAGAACGATGAGGAGTAGTGTGTATCCGCACTTAATATTAGGATATGTCTACATTTTATATTATGAACAATTAATAACGTTAGTGTGTCATTTCTGAAGCTCTTTTGATGCAGATGTGAAATTATTGAAAATATTGAGAGGGCTCTTAAAAATATCGGGAAGAGTGAGAGCGGGGGTTAAAAGTTATTGTGGGCATTACATCGGGCACTAGCTATAGTGGAAAATGCTCCTGTATTTGAAAAATAATTTTGCACAACAAAACAAGGGTGGCCGTGGCAAAACCATGAAAATTTAAAATTTGTTTCATCTCTATACATACTACACAGGTACATGAATGCATAATAATTACATGGATATATACATGGTTGTAGATGGGGTGAGGGAAGAAATATCATAATATGATCGTTCCTCAAATGAAAGGTTATGAATATTCAAATAATATAACAAATTAACTAAAGTTGTTCTTACAAAAGGAATCCGAAAATACTCTTACACTGGGCCCTGCGTTTGGTAATGGTGACCAATTGGTTACCCACTCTGCACCCTTAGCGCAAGATAGGCATTCCGTCCAACTTGCGAATCTGTTGATGACATCCTCCGCAGAATTCAAAGCTAAAAAAAATGTTGAGTAGTTTGAAACTTCATAATAAAGCTGTTTTGCTAAAACTAAATATCGAAAAATAATTTGATATTTAATTTTATTCATCTCTGATTACGGAAATGAAAGCACATTCAGTAACGAAAAATCAAGAATGTCCCGGAAAACGGTCACCCTATATGCAGGGGTACTGATAAAATTCTTGTCAAAAGGGGGGGTCGCGCTTCAAAAAGTTTTGGAACCGCTGGTTTACTGGGTTGAGCCCCTTGGACAGACATATATTGCAAATCTCTGGGTCTTTGGGAAAGCGTGATAAATAATTCCAAGTCTATATCCTCCGAGAATTGATGGTTCCTGCACGTTGCAATTGCACATGAAATCATATTTGTTTATATCTGATGTACACAAGAATCACAAAAAATGGTATAAAATACCACCAAAAAAAACGTGCATACCAGTGACACTAAAAAACACCATGACCGAGAGATCCCTCATTTAAAATACAGTAAAATAAGCAACTAAAATTAAAAAAAAATCTTATAGTACTGGGGTGGCCAACTTCTCTGTCCGATTGTCAACCTAACCTAATGGTCGGACGCAGCGTCGCAGCAGGAAGAAAAGTCCGGCATATAAGCCGGCGCCGCACCCAGTATGATTGCTTGCTATGGCAGGGTCACAAGCATTTCGACGAGATTTAACTAATTAACTAAACTCTTCATTCAATCGAATATTCTAATTAGAAACAATTATTAATGAATTATTAAAGTTTTTATTAAAGTTAAGGAAGCATTTTTATCTTTCAGCAAATTATCAATGTTAATACTCTAATAAGATACATAACAAGAGTGGAGGAAAATGTTACTTCATATAAAAGTTTAAACTTTATAAAACAAAAAAGAAATTGATTAATTTTTCTTTTTGTTGGATAAAAAGAAAACTTTTCCTTTTATCAAACAAAAATGTTTGAGGAAACTTTTCCTCGTCGAAATCCCCATCGCTGACTTCCGATGGATTGCGCAAGGAAAATCTGCTACTGCTGCTTCCATAGTTTCCACAGTAGGTTTTTGAAATCAATCGCGTTTTACCTGTATGTTTAAAAAAGTTTTCTTTGTGTGTTGAAAATATAAATTGTTTTTGTCACAATTAATCATAAAATAATTTTCTTTCTACATTAACCACAATTTCGTCGATCGGAACTGATGTAAAAAAACCAAGTTTTTGGATCTTGTCGCGGGCCAGCTGTTGGCAACCTCTGCTATAAGGAGCCATTCAAGTATTACGTCAGCATCGATGGGGGTTTCCGATTTGCTGCCTTTTGATGACAGGGGGGGGGGTTTGGATAATGCTTACTACGTCATCAACCACCCTTTATGAAGATATGAAATATTCTTAATGACATCTTACTCGATGCGCCAAAAACCTTTCGATAGTTTGTGGGCACTTGAAGTAACACCCCCCCCCCCTATTGATAAGTGCCTTACAGAGCCACTTTAGTGATCTCTAAATGTTTCGCGGATCCAAGTGGTCTGGAAATGTGTCCGTGTCGTTTAAGTGCTCTGGAACTGTACCACGCATCACTTATGGGATCCGTAATTATATGCCTTAAATAATCTTAAATATCACTTAAATAAATCTGAGACTGCCGCGGGTAACTTGAGTGATGTAGAACCGCACTGGGGGCCACTTAAGTGCTCTAAAACTACGTCATATGCCACTCAAGGAATCTTTAAATGTGTCACGGATCGCTTAAATGTTCTGGAACTGTGTCTCGGGTCATTTAAGTGATCTGAAAATGTGCCACGAGCCGTTTAAATGATCTGGAATTGTATGTACCACGGGACACTAAAGCGATCTGTAAATGTGCCGCTTAGTTCATTCTTACAAAATTAGGTTTGAGGAGGGCAGACCACATCAGATAACTCCCAGGGTCATATTTGGTCCGTGAGTCAAGGGCCTTTATGCAAGTTATCATTATATGGCTTCGAGGATGGATCGCGATGAATTTATTAAAGATAAATTTTGAGTTCATAGCCTCCAAATAACATTGAAATTAACAGAAATTGATTATAATAACATATAAACGTATTTTCTTCCGAAATTTCAATTAAAGAAACTATTTCTTTTGCCTTAAAAAAATAAATTTTTGATCGTGGAAGGGGGCTCTAAAAAAGTAGTAGGGCCGTGACATCACCGGCGGGCTACCAAACTCTAATAGAAGGGGGCCAAAGGGGCCTCCAGTTAAACAGGGACAGAAATAATTGAAGACCTTTATTTATTCGGAAATTATTTCTTTTATTAATTACCAATTCTGATTGGTTCGGAAATAATTTGTTTCAATAATTCTGAAAAAGTGTTTAATTAATTGTTGTTTAATTTAATTAATTCTGACTTTAATGTAAATCTGGAATCATTTTGAATGATTCTTTGTGACTTAAATCATGAGCTTATGACTGTGAAATAAAATTCTATCGGAAATTGTTTCTCTCGTTGATTAATAAGTTACTTTTTCACTAGTTCTGAAATTATTTGTAATAAAATTCTAAAGTTATTTCTTTCTTTAACTGTTTCTTTGATCATGTTTTTCATGAATTCCGAAATTATTTTTCCAAGGAAAGATATTTTCTGGATATTTTGATCAGGTGAACATGCTGAAGGAAGGTAGAGTAGTGTCTCTAGTGATGTAGATGGTTGCATGCTTACCCGGTATGAAAGAGGGCCTGGGTTCGAGTCTCGTAGAAAACCAGATGACTTTTCTTTCCGATTTCACCTCAGCATAATATCGAGAAAGTATCTGGTTTCTTGATACATTGGGCTGAGTCTGTCTATCCATTTCTTTCATTAGTTTTGGAATTAATCGTTTTCTGAAAATGATCGGAGGACCACGAGAAACAGCTCTGAGGGCCAAATGTGGCCAGCGGTTCATGCGTTGAACACGCATAGCCCCGCCATACTTTACACTGCGGAACTGAATTTATCTCGTTTTGAAAGAGAATACGCGTTCCCTCAATTTAAATTCCATTTCGACTCCTTTGAATTTTTGTTGATTGTTCGTTTAGATTTGTTTCTTTGAATCAAAAGTTAGAATTCGTGCGAAGAATAGACAAAATAATTCTAAGAATGCCAAAGAATGTTTTATTGCCTCTTTCGTTCGCACCTCCCTCGTAGACGTTGCCACCGCAGAACTCCACTTGCTCGGCTTTGGTAGTCCCCGATGAAAGGCAATCGTTACTAACAAGGAACATCGTTCGACAAAAGGTTGTATCGATTGTGCTGGTAATGAGCTCGGAGGCATCGACGCCAGAACAAATGGATGATGATGACCTTAAAATCCTCATCCACCCGCTTCCGCATTCTGAAACGGAACAGGAAGATAAGTAGCGGAAGTAGCTGATATGTGCTAAAATGGCTGCTTTTTGGACGCAAAAATTGCAGCGAACAATTTTAAGAGCCTCTCCTCATTTCAAGCAAAGTTGAGGCCACACACACACATATTGCATTTGGGTGGGAGAATGTTACTTTACTTAAAGAAAGCTCCAAGGGAGAAAAGATCACATCAGTTCCACTCGACTTTCCAAGATGTCGGAAGCTGAATGAGAGATAGCGCGCGCAAGTGCATTAAAGTTTTCTATAATCTATTCAACTTATTCTTCCACTAGACATACCCGCTTCTCACTTCTGCTGGCGTCGATAAATTCTATCATATGGAATCGTGATAAAGAAGTAGGAAGATTAAAAGTGTGTCTTATCAATTCATTGATATTTTTTGTCGCACCACGAGCATTTTGCGCACCCGAGAGCTAATTAGATCGGGACCTACAATTTATTGCCGATTCCGAACGGTCGCGATCAACATTTTGCATTTTTATACTCACCAAGAAGTTGATGCGCCAAGTCCAAGGTGTAGCACTCCCCGCGGTAGTAACCTTTTTCTGGGATCATGTTATATTAGGGAGAAAAGATCACATCAGTTCCACTCTATTCTCCACACTATATACTGTGGTCATATATATACTTTGTGACTCTGCTCCGGCAAAGATGATGATGACCTTAAATCAGAGGTCTTCAACCTATTTCCAGTCGCGAGCACTGCCTGCCTGCACTCATCACCAAAAGAAGACACCCTTACGGCAAGCTTGACATAAGAATTTATGAAATCAGGATTAATACAACCCTTGAATGCAATTTTTACAAGGTGTATATCTCGAAAATTGATAAAGTGCTCGCGAGCACGAAATCTGACACGAGCTTCGAGTACTCAGCTGGGTACTTTAGGGAGCACCGCGGTGATTATTGTAATCATGTTCGTCAAACCACGGTCATTTTCTGCACACAAGGACCGGGACCTACAATTTATTGCCGATTCAGAAGAAGAGCTTGATACGCTAACCCCTTGGCGTGGGACTCTCTGTGGTAGCGATTGTTTTTCTGTGGATGCGTCACTGTTTTTATTGTACGCCTGCGTCAGGAAAGTTTATGACAAGAACGAATCCGGTATCGAACTCCCAACACCTCTAAACATCCTTCGCTAATTTAGGTGAGTATCTTATCGACCTGGGCTTCCGCGCTCAAACTCCTTGTATAATCTGATTCTCTTCGTCTGACCTCACACATACTTTTTCTATTTGTATCTGAATTCACATACTACATGACAAAGAGTCCTTTAGGTCCCACGATAGAGTCCTCAATTACTATTTTGTTTCTTCTTCCAACTCGGCATATATGGTGACAATACGATCGCAGAACAGAACGGATCGAGTACGGCCAGGCTCTGTCACTTGCGCGATATAAGCTCATTGCCCCAGTAGGCGCGGTGTCGGTTACATTTGAACAAATGCAATGAACAATTTGAACAAAGGTTGAGCTCCTTGATTGCATTTTCCCAGTTTTATCAATGAGCTTTTACAAAATTTTTACAAACTAACGCCGGCGTTGCATCAGAGTAACGATTCGTGGAAGAGAGGGGGAAAAAATGAATTGAATACGTAAGTACTTGCATAATTCATTAATATAATTTTGAATTTTTGCTCACTCAGAGCAAAATTTCCGGAATAATTACTCTAATAAACGCAACTCGGCTCCTGGTCCTGACAGTTTAAACGATAAATTTTATAAGATGTTCTGCTCGAGGAAAGTGCCATAGGTAGATATAGACTTGGAACGTGGCGGGGGGGGGGGGCGGCACGATGATAAGTGCTGGCACCATGCAAGTATCACTTCAATATAGAAAAAAGACAGGTAGACCCGAATTGGCCGAAAATTATCGTGCAATATCTTTAACAAACGTGGATGCAAAAATTTTCTATAGAGAAAGACTGGATCAACACTCACTCGAATGGCACTGACTCTTCCTTGATCTAGTATTGCTCTACAAAATACAGAGAGAACTAACACAGCAGTCACTCAACTCCACAACAATAGCCCACGAATTTGCGATCAGAATTCTATTCTGCCGAAATAACACAAGATACCATTTCTTTCGCACAGCCCGCATGTGCAACTTATTTTACCCGGTGAGATTGTAACGAAGCCCACACTTTAAGGGCCGCTTTAAAAAACCATGATCTGTCTCCTCATCTTCGATGCTATGCTCTCTTTTTAATTTTTTATTATTACTTTTTTGCCGAGGAATTAGTTTCAGTTTTTATCATTTTTGAGCCGGATGTCGTTGTGGTTTTAATTTTTCATTGTATTCTTTCACGTAATTTTACAAGCGCCTCTTTTATTAGTCGTGTGTATTTTATTCGTTTATTATATGTTTATTCGTTTGTGTTCTTTTCCCCCGCTTGTGATGTAAGCGCCACCCCTGCCATTCGCGATAAATAAATAAATAAAATATCACACGTGCTGCCATCTTCCGATACGGAGGAAAGGTAAGCGCTTCAACAGGAGAAGAAATACATCAGACTTTTATACTACCAAGTTTGGTTTTTCGAGGTTATAGAAGTGGAATTCAAAGTGATTTTATTTCTCGAATTTATTTTAAGTTGGAAAGAAAATCTTGTCATACAGGGTCTTTATAATTAAAATTCCACTCTGAAATGGCCAAAAAAAAGTTCAAAATCTCACCACAGGCGGGAAATGGCGCTGAATACAATATTGTTAAACGAAATAAGACACGAAGACATCGATTTAAAATGTTTTTAATCGTTTCTGAAACGAAACTGTGTGCGGGGGTTTTGAGGAATCGAAAAATGCGATACGCCGACTCGTTCGTAACATTTCTCCCGATATGCTAAGAGCTACTGTTGAGAACGCAGTAATGCGATTTAACTTGCTGTCAGAAAATGGTGGACGCCGCATTGAACATGTATTGCAACACGTTTTAGAAACGATTAAAAACATTTTAAACCGATGTATTCGTGTCTTATTTCGTTTAACAACCTTGCATACGACGCCATTCCCCGCTGGTGGTGAGTTTTTGAACTTTATTTTTTTGCGGAAAATTGAATTCCATGACCTCTTGTAAACTATTACCAAGTTTGATAACATTTTGTCTGTAGTTTTCCTTTTATGGCCATTTCAAAGTGAAACTTTAATTATAAAGAGCCTGTGGATTCAGAAATGTTCGTTTAACCCCTTCCCCGATGAGTTTCTGCCCAGAAAATTAAAAATGTTTCTTATATTTTTCCATTCTTATCATATGGCTATGACTAGGAATAACAAACAATTACTGAAAATAATACATTGTTTTTAAATTTAAAAATCTTGAAATTTTGATTCGCTTATTGCGTTCTTTTTAATTAAAACAAATTATTGTCTTATTTTAATTTTTTGTAGGGAATATAAATAATATTGTTTTTAGATAGATTATATGTAACTGAAATAGATTATGTGTCTTTGTAATTAGATTACCAGATTATGTATCTAGGCATCATTATATTGCTGTTGCATGAAACCATATCTCATTAAATGTTTATTTTTCATTAGCGTCCTCTAGGGACAAAGATTGACCGGGGGCAAGTGAATTTCGGGAAGAAGCGTGTCAGACACGAGCAAGTGGTCAATTGTGTAGATATTGCGTTTCGACTTTCACAATACTTTTTCGAATCTCTGATTGGTTTAATTGTGATGGAGACTTGTATCCGACGATTTAGTCCAAGGGTGCCCAACCTTTCGGAGAGTGTGGGCCACTTCATTGGTATGAAAACGTGTCAAGGGACACTCAAGTGATATAGATAAGCACCGCAGGTCACTCAAGAAATCTGAAAATGCGCCGAGGGCCGCTTGAGGGATCTGTAAGTGTGTCGTGGGCCAGTTAAGTAATCTGAAACTGTGACGTGGGCCAGTTAAGTAATCTGAAACTGTGTCGTGAGTCACACAAGTAATCTGAAACTGTGTCGTGATTCACACAAGTAATCTGTAAATGTATCACGAGTCATTCAATCGATCCGTGAAAGTGCTGCAGGCCATTCAAGGGACCTGTGAATATGCCGCGGCTCACTTGTATAATCTGCAAATTTGTCATGGGAAAGTTGAGTGATCTGGAACTGTGTCGCGGGGTCACTCAAGTGATTTGAAAATATAGCACGAGTCATTTAAGCGATATGTAAATGTACCGTTGCCCACTTAAGGTATGCGGACCTGCACCGCGGATCACTTAAGTGACCCGAAAATGTGCCGCTCAGTTCATTTCTATACAATTAGGAGAGAAAATTAATTGAGGTCACGGGCCACATCTGACCCATGGGATCATGCACGATTTAGTCTGAAGCTGGATAAAAATTTGTTCAATTATTACATTCCTCTCTTAACCTTATCAAAAGCATTCTAAAAATTGTGTACTTCTGATTAGTTTATGAGTAAAAATAAAAAAAAACTTAAATTTTACTGCTGTTATGTACTATTTTGTAGAACTTTTTTGAGCATTCAGAATATTGTTCTATAAAATTATAGCTGCTTCGATGCAAAAAACCCCAAAATGCTCTGTGGAGTTTTGATAGAACCCACTTTGACAGAAAGAGTCAGAATGGAACTGTCCAATGAGGGGTCTTCGACTTTTAACACGGAGGGCCAAATCGAAACTTCCCACGAAGCCCACCAACTCATGTAATTTAGTCATATTAATTGAAAGGGACCAATAGAGCCGCGAGTCACACAGGGAAAAATATATTTGAATACTTTTTGACAACCAATTTTGATTCGTTCTGAAATATTATTTTTGCACTAACCCTGAAGAAACTTTATGATTAAATTAACGCTGAGATTAATTTTTATCTCAAATCAGTTTAAATGATTCTTTAATTATTTATTTTGATAACTCTGAAATTAATTTCCTTCTCCTTATATCTTGAAATTATTTCTTTTAATAACTATGCAGTTATACTTTTATTGATTGCGAATAATTTCTATCAAATAATGAGGGCACTAATTTAAGAAAACCGTAAAAAAAATGAGCAACTAAAATTTGAAATAATCCTCTTCAATACAGTACGTTGTGTAAGCTGATGTTGTCTGCGAGGAAAAAGAGCCGTGACGTCACGCAACAGCTCCGAGACCACGCCCGTTGAGTCAAGGCGACAAGCGCAACATGATAGGGATTAAAAAGCCCTCACTACAGCAGTCTTCAATCTTTCAGACACTGCGGGCAAAACTGAAACTTCCCACTATTATTAATTATCAATTTTGATCGGCTCTTTTTTCAATAATTCTAAAGAAGTTTTTGAGTAATTGCTGTTTAATCTAATTGATTCTGAGATTAATTTTAATCTGAAATCAGTTTAAATGATTCTTTGTGACTTATCATGACTGTGAAATAAATTCTATCAGAAATTGTCATTTCTCTCACTAGTTCTGAAATTGTTTCGAAAATTTTAAAATTATTTAGTGATTCTGAACTTTTTCTATCAATTCTGGAATTATTCTTCTGTCATTTCACATACACACATGCAGGGTGTCCTGCAAGTGCTAGCACGGCCTTTATCTCATCAACCGTCTGTCGAAGAGGTATGATTCCAATTTATAAAATGCTCAACAGGCCTTCAAAAACAGGTAACAGTTTTGAGAGTGGAAATAGAGTCTGTCGCAAAATTAAAAAAAAATGTGCTCATGAACCCAATTACAAAGTTGTATCAGACACCTCGTTGGGCATTTTGCCTGTTGTGGCGTTGTATTTGTATTTGTTACCCTGTATCTCCTGATGCCTAATATCTTAAAAATATCTTGTTACTAAGTGCAATATTTAGAGATGTTCGAATTCGCAAAATTGAGGGAATTTGGGAGAGAACAGCGTTAAAAGCGGGTAAAACAGTTTTTCTGCATTTATTGCTGTTCTTTTCAAAATTTCTACTATACATACAATAGCGCAGTATCATCGGCAAAAGATATTAATTTGCCATTTAGCTTCAATTTACAGAAATCATTGATATAAATTAAGAACAACAAAGGTCCTAGAACAGATCCTTGTGGTATTCCTTTTTTGACTTCCTGAATGTGCTTATTTTTTCATTAATTTTAACAGCCGTTTGTCTGTTATAGTAATAGGTCACAAACCATTTTAACATATTGCCTCTTATATCTATTATTGATAATTTACTAGTTAGCTTATCCAAGTTCATAAAATCGAATGCTCTTCTCATATCTTGAAAGACTGTTATAGAATATTTATTGGCGTTAAATCATTTAAGTAATCATTTAATTCAACTATTGCCATTCTTGAATTTTATTTTATTTTTGAAAACCATACTGGTTAGGATCGAAAACATTCTGATGGTCGAGATAGCTGATCAACTGCGTTTTCATGCATTTTTCTATAACTTCTGAAAAAACCGTAAAAATCGAAATGGGTCTGTACTTTCTGAGATCATTCACGTTACCCGTTTTAAAGATGGGATGAACTATGGAATATTTTAATTGAAGATAGAAAAAGCCCTGTAATATTTTGATGATTCGATGATATATTTTATTACGTGAAGATGATATTTGGAAATTATTTTAAGCACTTTTGGCGTGAGTTAATAGAATTGTAAAAATTGTTCATTTGTTCTATGCAACAAAAATTATCATTTTTTTCCATAACAACAAGAGAGGGAAATTTCTTGTTATAAAATTCTCATTGAACCTTCTGGCTAGTTCAATTGCCCTTTGGTAATTTGGTAATGCATTGTGTTTAGTGTTTTTATTTATATATATAATATATGTCCTCATTAATACATTTCTATTGTAAGCGTTTGTTTTTTTTCACACATTTTAAAGATGATTTTATTTTGATGATGATGATTTGCTTTGTTATTTTAATATAGTTTTTAGTTCTCTGTTATAGCTGCAGAGTATTCTGTCTTATAAGAAGTTATGTTCCGATTTTAAATTTTTTGTACAATTTTCTTTAGTATTTTTCTATCAATAATTTCTTTATTTATCCATTTATTTTTCTTAGGTGTTTTTATAACCGTTTTGGTCAAAGACTGGAATTTAATTCTATAATATCCAAAAAGCGTTTGTATTTTTCTAAAATATGATTTCCTCAATATTTATATTTATATTATATTATATTTATAATCTCAAGATTTATATTTGACATAAAATATTTAAATTTTTCATAATTTATGATATTAATATACTTATTTTCATCACTTGTATTGTTATTTTTTCCCTTATGAAGTGAATACAGTCGAATCCTGTTTTAACGAATACCGTTACAGCAAAAATCTCGCTTTAACGAACATTTTTTAATCCCCCAGATAAGTTTACATAGGAACAATGCGAATACCTGGAATTCCTATATAACGAAATTTCGCTATAAGGAAGCGATTTCTCCGGTCTCTTGGAGTTCGTTATAATGGGATTGGACTGTACATCTTAATACTTGGTAGTGATCGGTGACATAGGTTTTAAAGACTGAATTTCTGTATTGTTTCATGTTTATTTCTGTAAAACATATGGTCAATACATGTTTTAGCTTCGTTTGTTTCTCTAGAAACACCCAGAATTATTTCTTTTGTTTATTCTAGAATTAATCATTTTTCAATGTTCTCAACCATTTTCTGAAAATGACGGGCTGGCCACGATAAAAAGATCAGAGGCCCAAATGCGGCCCACATGCCATGCATTTAAGACCCCTGGTCTAATGTGTAATACGTATTACGATGTTTCATAATCTAGGAGGTACGTAATATAGATTTCCTTGTGAAAGTCTTCCATCACGAGAACTGTGCATGAGACCATAAAATGAAGAAAGGTACTTTTGTTTTTTCTTCACGCATTCCTTCACTATAGGAAAGCCATCGCAATAGCAACGCTACATAGCGGCTATTATGGCCAAATAAGGACATTACGAACTGGGTGCGGAAATTTTTATCAATAAGGGAGCTTTCTTACCGCCTACGTATTCTTGCGTATTGATAACGTATAGGGAAAAAAGTAAATCTCGTTCAAACTTAGCTTAAAAATATGCAAAAGGAATTAAAACTATTATATTATTTATACTTTCGACGAAAAAAATACATGAAACGTATATCGAAATGTAAATGACATGAAACGAAGTCTTGATAACTATATATAAACAGATTTTTATATAGTATAATATAATCTTATATTATATCTTTGTCAAAGGCCGGTATTACAGTATAAAAGTTTGATGAAAGTTCTTTTATAAAACTTGAAAGTGCAACCAATGAGCGTTATAGGTTACATTCGAGCCAATGCAGTTGATTGTCGCACCTCAAAGTAGTTTAGAACTTCCGTCGTTCTAGTGTCAATATTTCTCATACAAACATACCTGAAAGGAAAACATTTACGAAGTAGTAGAAAGGAAATAAAAGATATTGCGCGAGGAAAATCCTCTAGCCAAGTCAAATACTTATATCCACGCTGGTGATAATACTAGGGCCCCTGAATCTAGTTATTCTGTATATATTCTGCCGTAAAATTCTCCCCAAAGTTATTTGCCACTTGAATCGTTTTAATGCAAACTTTGCGATACGCTGACATGAGATTTATACATGAAAAAAAGTCCTTTTGTTTTCCGCTGGGTAGGTAGAGTGAATTTTTTTTCGGGATCGACATTTTTTTTTCTCTTATTCCCGTGTTTTTATTTATTTTCATGCGCTTCAGCTGATAATTGATCGGTTCGCGTGGAATGCGGATCAGAAAAATCCCAAAAAATTCAGAGAAGAGAGAGAGAGTTGGATCCCGGATCGCGTCCATTTAATGGACGCACCTGCAATGCTCATAGCCTTTGAGCTCCGCCCACATCAAGTTACGTATGTCCCGACGCAAACAGCTCCTCGAACTTTCATTGGGAATAAGAAAGAGCCGGGCCACACAGAAACGCGGGCCCTCCGCGCTTTTAAAAATAATCGATGAAAATTTTTATTTTCCCATCGTCTCTCGGAACGAAGATAATTAGAGATCGAATTGAAGTGAAAAGAAGAAGAAGGAAATCTTGGGTTTCTCTTCCTTACGAGAAAGAAAAAGGATAAAAATTCTAATTTACTTACTTTTCTGTTTAAATTGGATTTTTTTTGAGTTGCCGCCCAGAAGCGGTGTCGTAATGGACCGAAGAGATTGGACGCGTGACGTAATCTAATTATGATTTCCTTGTCCCTTGACTAAGTATGTGTTTGTCTCCAGACATGACTTCTCGAATTTTTCCAAGTTTTTTATTCCTTTTCGTGGAATACATTTTATCATAGGAATGAGTTTTTCTACTTGGAAATTGCTTCGATTTCGAGTTGGAAAGCGAACACACAGAGGTGATCGTGCATGTACATGTATTTTATTGATTTGTACATTTAAATACAAACACAAAGGCAGGCCACAACAGACAAATTGCCCAATTGTTCTGCCTGGTGGCAGAAAAAAAAAGATGCCCATATAAAAAATATGAATGCCAAATATAGCCAAAATATACAACTATATATAAAAGCGTATATCACGAAATAAAAACTAATAATTAATAACATATAATACACTGCACATAAAAAAGATAATGGGGCTATCTGAGTATGGATAGCTTTTCGATTTAGCCCACCATGTTTATCGTACTTCTTTTTAATCGTGTCAATTGTGTTAGAATTCACGACTCCCGGAGGTAAGCTATTCCATTTACTGGCAAACTACAAGAGAAAAACTCTCTCCGACACCAAAACCTGGAATTGTCTGTCCTTTACTAAACGATACTGGTGTACCCTTGTCGAATCAGGTGACTAACGGTGTATAAATAACTCATGAGAACAATCATCAAATGCGAATAAGGTACAAGGTGGGAAAAAAGTCCGTAGAAACTTTAAAAATAAATAAAAATTGGAAAAAACCGAAATAGAGAACGGTTTGTGGGGTTAGCATTGCTAGCTCACGGAAATTTTTTTAAAGAAAAGAATAACTCAAAAATAGCCGATAGGTGGTGCTAGTACGAACGACTTCGGTGGAAATGTGCAAATGACACGGTTATAAGCAAAGCGCTTGAAGAGGTTCTCTGCAAGCGCTTTGGTTATAAGAATTTACACTCCTAATTCACAACTAATTCACCGTTATAAACCGTGTATGTGGACCTGCTGCACTTTGCCGTTGCTGGATTTGTGACTCGCCTGCAATGTATTATCCCCTGTGGTGGTGGTAATGTGGAACACATACTGCTGTAATAAACGACTTGGAGGCATTCTGTTCGTTATTTGCTATATTTTCTGACTTGTGTACATCAGCGACACCTATCGGATGTTTTTGAGTTTTTTTCTGTAACAAATTCCCGTGACCTAGCAATGCTAACCCAGCACACCGTTTTTTATTTCGATTATTTTTCCGGTTTTTATGAATTTTTAAAGTTTTAACGGACTTTTTACAAGATCTGTATAATAAAACTGATTTATGGTCAGATTTTTGATTTTCATCAATAGATGGCAGCACAATTAACTCTACTACTACTGTCATTCAAATCGAGCACAAGTCCGGTCTATAGCCACGGACAATTTACTGCACAATGAGCAGTGCCGGAAGTGTGTTTAAGTTCCTTACAGTTTGAATGTGTGTTTTGTGTTGGGCGCGAATTCCCTTCTGCCATATATTTTTCAAACTATGAGTGAACAACGATTGAATATTTATACCGTTGTAGGCCTATTGCTCTCTGCGGTGGGACTATTTGATGGGGATATTGGCTCTCATTCACGTCTTCAAGTCGGGAACCACAGAAAACCAACTTCAGCTGATTACCACTGTGTCGACAGTGGGGTTAGAACCCGGATCCTCCGGTTGCGATTCCGTCACTATGACCACATTACGGATCCATGGGCCTATTCCACAGCAACTCAACCAATTCGGGTTGCACGAACACATCTTATTTTAATCAAATTTTATACACGTACGTGCAGATACTGTTGAAGTATGAAAATACTGGGATTTTCAATGACCTGCTCCGCGTATTTGTGGAAGGACACGAATTCAAATGCTGCGAAATCATTTTAAAATCCCGAAAAAATGATATTGTCCTGTTTTTTGTACAGTAGCTGTATCGATGCAATATACATAGGAGTGTTAGGTATCAATGGAAACAGTATTTCTTGTAGATTCAGAATAAAAATATTGTTACATGTGAAAAGAGAATAAGAAAATCATATCTCACCTTGAACTTCGGCTCCGAATTTCTGAACTTTTTGAGTTTTTCGAAAATCAGCCATCGTTTTGAACTACCAAAACAATCTTGAGGAAAATGGATTTTTAATTTTTTTAAATGCTTTCAACGCTTGCATTTTTTGAGACTTTCCTCTTTTGGAAATATTTCATTTGAAAAACTGCTCTTTGAATAGAAAATTGAATTTTTTTCCATTTTGGCAGTCATTTTTCTCAAATAAGGCAAACGGATGGAACTTTTAATTTCAGTGGATTTAGAAAAATGATGTGCCAGCCACTCATTAAAAAAGAGTGAACTTTTGGCCATTGATTGCATAATATATTTATTGCAATTATGGCTTTCAAACAAAATCACAAAAACCAATTTCAAAAATTTCGGTGGCTTGACGCATAACTCTTTTCTCTTGTTGATGTAATTTGCTTCGAAAGGAATTAATACAAATTTGCGATTTTTTCCAAAAATGTACTGCGTTTAATAGTATACATGCAGTACAATCTGTTTATCGCGAAATCAATGAGAGTCCATTGACATATCCCCTGTTTAAATCCAAGTAACTGTAAAGCCTTCTCCTTTCGCTCTTTCTGAGAAAAATGGCTGCCGAAATGATCGAAGTAGGATTTTTGAATATGCTTGAAATCCAATAATCATATTATGTATGTTATGCAACCAATAGCCAAAAAGGTAAACCCCTTGTTAAAAATTCGATTTTGTGTTCAACGAACAGTTTTTAAGATAAAGTACAGTCGCCCCCCCCCCCCGTATTTCTGTATATTCACGGCTTTTTTTTCCCTTTATTGGAAATATTTTTTTGCAACACTCAGAAATCGTCATTCACGTGTTTTGTTACCAAAATTTGAGTTTGCATGTTTAGGATGGCTTGGTAATGACATTACTGTCATCACTAGAGCCGTGGCAGCTCCTGAGACTACAATGTGCGCTCACACAACCAGAGTCAACTGAAAAGATTATAAAATACATTGTCACGTTAGCGAAACAGGTGGGTGGAGGAGAGTTCAATGACATAGATATACAAATCAAACAGCTAATTAATAGCAATTCAGAGAACCGAGAAATTCAGCATTGACCGAGGAGGAATTAATGGAGTTGACTGTTCCTAAGCGGTACCAGATGAAGAAGATCAAGATAAAGAAGTAGAAGACAAGTTCACCATGAGCAACATAGCGGAAGGGCTTCGCAAATTCAAATCAGCAATAGATTGTTTTCATGACATAGATCTTTCTATGGTACGTTCTTCACATGTAGAAAAATTCGTAGAAGAAGCCTTGTAAACATACTCCAACATATTTGATGATATGAAGAAGACACGGCAAACAGAAAAATCACAACGTTTTTTTCAGAAAACATCGCCAACAATCGCTGCACCCTCTTTTACATTCCCTTCTACTATTCCCTGCGCCACCCTGCTCTTTTCATGCTGTTCAATGAATGAGCTATACAAAAAAAAAGCCCCATGGTTTCGGTTATTCACGGATTTGCCGTATTCGCTGTTACCACCGGAACGAATACGGGGGACCGATTGCATTTACAAAAGGGAAAAAATAAATTTATAGGACAGAAAGTTTTCAACAAGTAATAGTGTTGAAACAATGAAAAAAAAGTCTGGTTCCTCAAAGTTCGAAATAACGACTGATTTTTTCGAAAAAATCAAAAAGTTCAGAAATTTCAAAGTTTTTTAATTTTCTTTCCACGTGTAACAATATTTTTATTCTGAATGTACAAAAAATACTGTTTTCACTCTAAGTGTATATTGCATCAATGCAGCCACTGTACTGTACAATGGGATAATGGCTTCCCATTTGAAAAAAAGTGCACAGAGAGCAGGCAGAACTTCAACATGACACGTACACAACATGAAAAAATTCAAGCATTTACTATCTTTAATTCAAAATATGGAACGCAGATGGCAGGCACCAACAACAACACGAAAGAAGCACAACAATAACAACATGAATATTTTAGGGCCATGTTCACAATCACACAACACGTTCCGACATGCACCAATTAATTAGAAATTCTGCAGAGGAATGTATCGAGAAGCTATCCATGCTTAGAATTAAGACAACGATAATCTTCATGGCAGCGTATTGTATTTTATCGTTGTTATCAGTTTTGTCGCGATAATTTCTTTTGTTTTACAGGTTGCGTATTTCAGTAACATTTGATATGCACATTTCTTATGAGCATCTGTTTTTTTTTCAGCCGCATCGGTTGGCGTTTTGCCTGCTATGGTTTTTGTATTTGTAGATCGTCAATCTCTTTAAAGGGGAAATTTACATGAAGATTTAACATATCGCTCAAAACAGATTATGAAATATCAACAATGAGGTATCTATAGAAGAGCCGCAAACTCTATAGATAAAGACACCCTCTTATGTACCACAATCACTACTGCTACTACCGCAAACATATTTGACTAGTACTTAACCGAACATAGATCTTTTGAACATTCTCTGAGGAATTTATAACGATTCGGTGCATGCTCGAACGAGTTAAGTGTGTAAATGTATGTGGGCGTAACGTATATATACAGGATATCCACTCTTAGTGGTTTAGTCCAGTGGCAATTTGATCAACCGTTGGTTTTAGAGGCAACTTTTTCAATTAGAGTTTTTTTTTTTCAAATGATGTCGGCCACCATCTTAAATGTGTTTCAAACGAAAAAAAAAAAAAAAAAAAAAAAAAAATATATATATATATATATATATATATATATATATATATATATATATATACTAGCTATAATACCCGGCGTTGCCCGGGTACAAAAATGGGAAAGAAAACATATTACGAACTTGTATAACGACAAAAGTGAAAGAAAAACATTTTGCAAATCGAAAGGTATTTCGATCCCCCCCCCCCACTTTTTGAACTTCAAGTTAACCATCTCTGTCTGTTTTAGCTTTCAAAAAATGCTCAATTAAAGCTGTTCAATTTTTTCGATGTACTTTTTTACGGGCCCATAATTAATTTTAAAGCAACCTAAACTATATGAATTTATGCAGTTCAATATTAAAAGACAATACGGAGACATTAATTTTCATGCTTGAGAAGATGTAAATAAAAAGTTTAAATCAATGTTATTGCATGGATATCCAACTCGAAAGTAGGTCCGGGGCTAATTACTTCATATCTAATATTCTGGGCTTCGTATATCTCTAAGCGAACTCAATATTTCAAAAATCGAGAATTGAATACAATTTTTAAAATTATTGATGTGACAGAAAACCCCACCAAATTTCCGCATTTCTACATTAAAATCGGCAATTTTAACACTGATTTCTATGGGGCATCATCCTTTGCCTTAGGAGCCGTTCAAGTATTACGTAAGCAGAACCCCTCACCTTGTCAGCAAAAGTCACCAAAACGCTGACCCCCCCCCCCTTGTCAGCAAATTTCCGTCATCAGCTCTGCCCCTCTGAATCCTAACTCATATTTTCATAAAGGGTGGTTGATGACGTAAGCATTATCCAAACCCCCCCCTCCCCCTTGTCATCAAAAGTCAGAAAATCGGAAACTCCCTCCCCCCCCCATCGATGATGACGTAATACTTGAACGGCCCCTTACCCTCAAAGTGATGCTGATGATGGTGTCTATTGAAAAAGCTCTCATTACTGGGAGGATTGAATAAAGTGGCAAACCATTATAAAGGCATAAATATTATACATATACGTACAGCATTAAAGAAACGACAAACCATTGTGAAGGCATATACACGTCTTAAACGCATTGCTAGGGAACCACGGTAACCAAAGTAAACGTTCGGAAAGTGATTGTTGAGGCCCAAAAACCATTGTTGCCGGACAGTTTTTTGCCCATTTGGGGCATTTGCCCTGCTCTGACGAAATTTTAAAGTAGCCTATCGTTCAAGTCGGGTCCCATTTGGTATATATGCGAAATTTGGCGACGATCGATCCAAAATTGTAGATTTGTATAGAGAACATACATACACACATACACACACACAGACAGACAGAAAATCAATTTTATATATAAAGATAAAGTTACAATAATTAAATTTTTATACGGTACCCCTGTCCTCTAAAATCTAATTAAAAGATAGTTTCCCTGTCACCCTTGAGGCCAACAAAAATTTCTATGTTTTCAATGCAATATTCACTGAGATATGTGAATTCAAAATCGGAAAAAGAAGAAGAAGGAACAGCATAAATATTAACGAACAACGCTCTTTTCCCTCATTTATACTGTTCTTTCCCCTTTTTGAATCAAAATTTCTCTGCGAAAATCGCACTTGGCAACATGAGATTTTTTTTTTTGTTGGCCTCAGGAGAGACAGGGCAACAACTTTCGGACTGGAAGTTAGAGGACAAGGGCACCGTATGAAAATGTAAATTTTGTAACTTTTTTACTAACAGTTTCTTTTATTAGGATGACAACTAAGATGATGTACATGTTACATTTGATACATTTCTCCGATTAAAAGTTATCTCTAAAACCACCGATTCCATTGGACAACGATAAGAGTGGACACCCTGTACATACGTTGTCGGAGTTATGCATATTTCATTTTGGTGCCACCATCCGCCTTCGGATTTGTTCCTTTTTTCCCCTAGCACAAAAGAATCAATTGAGTTAATTGCGCTGAAATAGTCATCTGTCATCCATAGTTTGAAGTGAAAATAGCAAATGCCTGAATATTCATGATACGATCATCATTTTGATTATTTTTGTCACACCACGGTCATTTTCTGAACCCGAGGGCTAATTAGATCGGGACCTAAGACTTATTGCCTATTCCGAACGGCAGTTTCTTTTATAATCTTCGAGATGTAGGTGCGCTAATCCCTCGATGTGGGACTCCCTGCGGTACAAATCTGTTTCTGTGGTCATGTCGCCGTATCTGATGTACCCTTGTGCCACGAACGTTTTCTGACGAGGACGAACCGGGTATCGAACTCGTGACACTTCTAAACATCCTTTGGTACTTCAGGCGAGTATCTTATCGACCTGGTCTACCACGCCCTTCGTGTTATAAATTGCAAGTATCGTGTCCCTCTTGAAAAACTTTCCCTGCAGGGAATAGGGCAGACCTTCAACATCAGGCGAACTCCTATATACCGCTACTTATACTTAACTGTATATGCACCTCATTTACATTCCTCTGGAATTTCTATCGGATTGGTACAAGTCGGAATGTGTGCACTGAGGATTGCTTGTTATGTGTCGCTAACGAAGTGCTGCCATCTTTCTCCCGAATTCGGAAGAAGAAAGACAAGTAAGCAGGTTAACCTCTTATATATCGTAAGACGGTTTCTATTCGAACTAACAGAAGTTTAATAATCCTTAGTCACATGTGAATAATGATTTATTGTGGTTATCTTCCTAGTATGGATGAATTTTAATTGGAACCACGTGTGTCTAAACTTGACAGGTTTCATTGTAATAGCAACAGCGCAGCTTCACCGCAACCACGATGTAGTAGTCCGTTCGCCTAGTACAGAATGTCCTCAGTTTTTCCATAGATGTAGGCTTAGTCAAGGCCCTTTAAGCGGTTTTTAAAATTTTCCTGATCCGCATTATAACTGCCACACTGGGAAATAAAAGCGCGTAAAGAACCCGAGATATTTCGGGGTAAATAAAGCGGATCAAGTTTGACGCGACATCTCGGGATTGCGGTTGCAAGGGTTAAAGAAAGATATCAATTCTTCGTTCTTGACAATGATCGAGATAGGTTTCAAACTCACGGCCCACTGGTCATGTTCTGGTACGTTCGTTGTAGTGGGTCACGGCACTCTAACTCAAAAACTTTTCCGTTTATACTGAAACGTTAACATTTTTCATTTGGGATTTTCTTGCGACACATATGTTCAAAAGTATATGCCTAGGTATTTTCCTTCCCTTTTTTTTGTTAAATGATAAAGTAGTTACGCATCGGAAAATAGAGAAAGATAGAAGGAGGGAGGGAGGCCACGAAAGAGAAGAAGCAATTTACTGAGCGCGGAATGGGGGCGATTTTTCGCTCCACGCAAAAGAAAAGTGATTTTGAACACTTGGAAGGTTTCTTTCTGCGTCGAGAGAGAAAAATTCTACAGTATTAAAGGCGCATTTTGCATACACAATAATGGTCGCCGAACAAGTGCAGTTTCGTGTTCAAAGAAAGGACTTTAAGCCCAAATTTATACATGGAAATAAACTTATTTTTTTTTAGTAAACTTCAATTACAAATGGCGTTTGTGTTATAAAATCTTCTGTCAGAAAGTTTAGTTCGAAATTGAGAACCACGAAAAAATTTTGGATTCCTGGAAGTAAATGAAATGCTCTTCTCCGACGCTTAAATGAACCAGATGTCTATAAAAATGATACAGTAAAACTCGATTACAACGACATTGAAGATTTCACGAGATTTTGCTCTTATAACCGAGAAAGAAATAGCCTATATGCTTTTATAGCGTAGTGATAGCGTATTCGTCCGGAATACGAGAAGAGAAATTGTGGATCAGAGAATCAGTAGAGGCAGATGTGAATTTCTCTTTCCAAAAATTAGCATCTCTACATAACAGCCAGTTTGTATATCCTGTATAACCGAGGGGTCGTTACAACCGAGAATGATGTCTTCGAGGCTTTTCAAGTATCAAATAGTGGTTCCTAACCATTTTTCGATTCCGCACCCCCGCAGTGCAATGGGACTTACTTTCCAGAACTCCCTTGGACATTGCGTTTTCTGTCCGTCAGAAAATTTTTATGTAATTAGTTATACTAATTATTCAATAATTGATTTCTACAAACTCTTGAACTTATTATTGAATGCCGTTTCCGGCTATGGTAAATATTTAATTTTGGTTTCTTTTGTTATGAAAAATAATTGAAAACTTATCAAAACATACTATTCGTCTCTTGCGAGGGGGCGATCGTTCCTATCATAACCCCAGCTACATCAGCACCTGAGCGAAGGCAGGCATCTCCAGCAGTGAATGGAGCCGAGCCAGGCATCTTCAGTTCTTCAGCTATGAATGGAGTAGAAGCAGACATCTTCAACTCTTTAGTTGTGAGTCGAAGCAGCATCTTCAGCTGTGAATGAAGCAGAGGGAAATATTTTCAGCTGTGAATGAAGCAGAGGGAGATATCTTCCGCTGCGAATGGAGCGGGGACATACGTCTTTAGTTCTTGAGCAGTAAATGAAGCAGAGGCAGGCACCTTCAGCTGTGAATGGAGCAAAAACACGCATCTTCAGATTCGAATGAACCGAAGGCAAATATCTTCAGCTGTAAATGAACCGAAGGCAAATATCTTCAGCTGTAAATGAACCGAAGGCAAATATCTTCAGCTGTAAATGAACCGAAGGCAAATATCTTCAGCTGTAAATGAAGCTGATTCAGGTATCTTCAGCTGTAAATGAAGCTGATTCAGGTATCTTCAGCTGTAAATGAAGCTGATTCAGGTATCTTCAGCTTCGATTGGAGTGACGACAGACAAACTCAGCTGCAAATGGAGAGGAGGCAGGTGGATCCAGGGTAATTTGATTATTAACGGTGGTGGTTTTTTCAATCGAAACGGAAAACAAGTGCGATTTTTAATCGAAAAAGAAATTTTTGCAACACATATTTTCTGCAAACGAAAGCTGCAATAAGGTATCAAAATGTCGGTATGATTCATATTTTTCGGAAAGAGTTGAAAATTTCAATTCTTATCGAATATTTCAATTTTTCTCAATAATATAAGTAAACTTTTAATTTTTTTTCCCATTTCTCACCCACCTCTTAAATGATCTCCCGCATTCCCGTTTGAGAAATGCTTCACTCTGACACTATGATTGGGGTTGCCATATTATAAGTAGAAAGAGACGGAAAATTGTGTTCATAAATACGGGACATCTCCGATTCGCACCTAAAAAGCTGCCAATTGTCGGTGAAATTGGCTGGTATTGTTTATTAATTTTACTTGGAAGAAAATTAAAATGCTGCAGCAAACTTACAGAGATTGAAAATATGATTCCCGAAAAAACAATTACATGACAAAATTAAAAAAAATACGCAAATTATCTTCATTTTATTAAAGAATATGAAATATAAGCTTCGTAGACACAAAAAACGGAACGTTTTCATGAAAGTGACGGGAATTGCAAAATTACTGGACCATAAGGGGAAACGTTCGTATATGGGTCAAATGACGAAAGATGAAAATTCTCTCAATGATTTTTGTTATATCCGAGGTGTCGTTACAATCGTGATCGTTATTGATCGAATTCTATACTGATTTTTTTTTAGTCCACACACATAACTTACACAGAGCTGCGTGCATCAGATCATGCCTACATTCGGGTTTGAATCCATTTGAGGAAGACTAAGTCAGAAACGGAGATATTAGGTAGGTGAAAGTAAAGATGCCTACACACTACTACTATGACGTGGTCCCACGTCACGATAACGTAGTGCGTGGCAGCCTTTAGTCATGTGATAGTGATAGTGATAGGAACCGAGAGACACCCAGGCTCTGTCACACTCAGTGATATAAGCACATTGTCCCTGGGGACTCGGGTGCCTCCGGGGAAACCTAACCATTTATTGATCTTGAGAAAGATATATTACATACATGGGCAGGTGCCATTACGCACCTCGCCAGTAAACAAGTATAAAATTTGTAATCGAAAAATGGTGATTCTGTAAATAAATCACAATTGTAAATCACAGGTTATAAATCACATAATAATCGTCATAATAGTTCGGAATAGTTCTTGATAAAATGTGATCTGCTTCTCTTCAGGGATTTTCATTGGATCAGTAACTATCACATCTTTAGTCATGTGGCAACGGAGTTGAAAAATTGCATACAGAAACAGGAGCATATAAATGGAATAACTAAAAGCTCAAAGACAGAAAAAAAACGGATCCATATTACATACAGGGTATCCCATAAATTCGTATAAATAAATAAATAAATAAATATATATATATATGTTGTATTTCTACGTAGAAAGAAACGTTCCCTCATGTACTAGGTGCTGGTGTACCCCCCCATGTTTTCGGATTCTTGGAATGTGCTTGAGAATGGTAATGTAAATATAGGTCATGCTGTCTGGGGGTCACGCTGTCTGCGTGGGAGTGTATAGAAGAAGCCCATGTACTCGCATCAGTTGAGGTTTGTCTTTTGCAAAGGGTGGCAGCAGCTCTCATCTGCTCTCACCACTTTAAATAAATTCTCATTATTCTTGATGTTATGGAATTCCTCTGCTGAGTGTCTACGTGTATATATCTTGATATAAATACACTACGCATTTCTTTTTTAAATACCACAAATAAGTCGGCAGGATATTAACTCAGTGGAATTGTCAAGGCAAGATATCAAGGAAAAAGATGCCAAGAAGAAGAAGATCTCAACCTCTTCCATCGTCATCATCATTTTTATTCCCTATGCCATCCGTTCCTGTATCAAATCTACCACCATCGCTGAAATTCAAACCACCTATATTCGATGAAAACTCGACCATGGCAGTGGAGGATTATTTGAAACTCTACTCATCAATGGGTAAGATTATCGGACTTGAAGATGCGGCACTGGTAATTCTTCTTCCTCAGTTTCTTGGAGGCCGCGTGCTGGATTCTTTCTTGACTCAATATGACGTTCATATGTCATGGTCCACAGCATCTGAAATTTTGAAGAGCATCATTCCCACAAAACCGTTGAAGTATTTCACACTCTTCAATGAAACCAAAGTGTCTGATCTTCCTGATGGACTTGATAACTATTATGCTACCAAGTGCAAATACGGAAAACTCGCGAAACTAGAAGATAAGCAAATCATAGAAGGACTCACCCATGGATTACCTCCTAATATTCAACGACTAATTATAGTTAATGAGCCAAATACAACCGAAGAGTGGTATCAAATTGTATACAAATTGATAAATGTTGCGAAAAAGATGCACTCGTCTCCATCACACACATCAGATCCAAAACCCGGAATTCAAACGAGAGTCACAGATGCCTTTTCATGTACCTTCTCCTGAGCGGCAAATGTTAATTTCATCAAAAATGCCTAAAGAACCTTGTCCAAGACATCTCCAGCAGAAAAATCAGCGTCATTATCATTGGCTGTCCGATTGCCATCTTCCAAGGGACCAGTATCGCAAGAATAATCCACATAACAATAATATGGCGTGCTCATCACAAGCTACCCATGGATGTCAGCCAAGCCAACCGAATAAGTGCAACTGCGACAGTGGAGAGAGCACGAAACCAAAGCAAGGATTCTGACAGCTATTGATCGAAGATATATCAAGGGATCAAGAGACTATACCAATTTTTCCAGACACAGGTGCCAGCATAAATGTCATTCCTCTGCACTTACTAGCGAACTTTCACAACCGTCCCGATATCAACGGCAAGGACAATGTAACTGTTTCTACATTCGGTGGCGACATTAATAGTATCGGTTCCGTCAATTTGCTGATCAGAATTGGAACTATTTCAAGGTATCTGAAATTTTTTGTCTTAGACGTTCCTCAAAATTTTGCGTTATTATCTTTAAAGGAATTTCGGAAATTTTTTTTAAAAATTGATTTTGTAAATTTCTGTGTTTTGCAGTTTGATAAGGTTATTTCTATTTCAAATAGTAATCATAATATCGGTATCGATAGAAGTTTCTATATATCTCCTATGATTCCTATTTCTACTAGAGTTGAAAAGAAGGACTGCTCTAAATTAGAAGCAAAGGAACAACACATTGAGTCATTGGTTAAACAATATCATAATATCTTTGCAAAATCAAAATATGATGTTCCACCTTTAAATATTGATCCCCCTAGATTAATTTTGAAAGACAAAACACCGATTCACCTTCACCCTTATAGACCGACCTTTTCTGATTCATCAGAAATTAGGAAACAAATTTCGGACTTGGTGAAAAATCAAATCATTGAGCCGCATCACCATGGGCTTTCCCAGTTTCTCTGGTAAAGAAAAAAGATGATGAAACTACGTCTAAAACAAGATTAGTATGTGATTTTAGAAAACTTAATATCGTCATGAGATCTGAACATCATCCAATCCCTAGAATAGACGATGTATTAGATAAATTGGTATGTGCAAAAATATTTTCATCAATTGATATCGCTTCGGCTTTTTGGCATATCCCTCTCCATCCTAAAGATCAAGAAATAGTATCTATTGTCACCCAAGAAGGGCAGTACAAATGGAAAAGGTTGCCCTTTGGTTTAGCAAATTCCCCCTCAATATTTGAGAGAGTATTAAATACAATATTGCAAAAATATGAACTTCCTTTCTTGGTCCACTACTTTGATGACATAATTATTTTTTCAAACAATGTTGATGACCATATATCACATATCCGAAAGTTTTTTGAAATTTGTCAAAAAGAGGGACTCAAAATTAAATACTCAAAATGTCAATTTCTCAAGGAGAAAATCAATTATTTGGGATTTGATATAACCCCAGGGCATTATTCTCCATCTATAACAAACATCGAAGTGATTAAATCGTTGTCAGTCCCAAAAAATGTTAAGCATTTACAATCATTTTTAGGAAGTGTAACTGTATATCAAAGGTTTATACCGAATTTCGCGAATATTAGACATCCGTTAAATCAACTTTTGAAGAAAGGGGCTCCCTTTATATGGAATGATGATTGTCAACAGGCATTTGAACAGTTAAAAAATGCGATACTGTCAAAACCCATTTTGAGGATGTATAACCCTCAATTACCTTGTTATCTGTATTGTGATGCGAGTTCCACAGGAATTGGTGCGGTTCTCAAACAGCAATATCCAAATGGTGAAATGCATCCGGTTGGATATTTCAGTCGTGCACTTAGAAAATATGAGCTCAATTGGACTATTAGTGAAAAAGAATGCATTGCAATTTTAGATGCAATCCAAAAATTTCACGTGTATCTTCACGGACGTCATTTTACTGTCTATACTGATCACTCAGCTCTTCAATATCTTCAAAACATAAAAAATCCCACGGGTAGGTTATTCCGATGGTCATTGCGTCTTTCACAATACGACTTCACTGTAAAGCATATCAAGGGAAATTCCAATGTTGAAGCAGACATGTTATCACGTCTTTCCATGGTTCAATTTTTGTCACCTACAGAAATTATTAATTCACAAGACGATACAATTCTGTCTGACAAAAGATATTTCAAAGATAAAGATGATGTCATTTATATTCAGAGAAAAGGCATTCGAAAGGTTTTCGTACCGGAATCCTTAAGAAAAGAACTCATTCTCAGAGCGCATACAAAACATGGCCATACTGGTATTACTCAAACTATTAAATTGCTTTCTCCTCAATATTATTGGCCCTACATAATTAGAGACATAAAAAATTTCATTAAGTCTTGTACAACTTGTCAGACTGTAAAAAAACCTGTAGGACCAACATTAGGGGTTTTAGGAAATTTACCGGAAGCCAAAGTACCCTTTGATTTACTTGCTATGGATACAATTGGAGGTTTGACCAAGTATGGAAGTACGAAATCTTATCTTCACGTGGTTGTGGATCATCATTCTAGATTTGCATGGGATTTTCCTTCCAAATCTACTTCCATCAATGCGTATATCCAATGCCTTAATAAGATTTTTGAAACTGGAAAACCAAAATTATTATTAACAGACAGAGCACCTTCATTTACGAGTCCCAGATTTCGGAAGTATTTAAGTAAACAAGGGATAAAACATATTTTGACATCAAGCGCCAACCCATCTACAAATGGTTTAAATGAAAAGTTAAATAGAACTTTAACTGAAAGGTTGAGAATATTGTATTTTGAGAATCAAAAAAACTCTTGGATAAAGCATATAAAAACGGTCTTGGAGCAATACAATTCAACTCCTCATACAATTACAGGATTCCCACCTCAGTATCTCATATTTGGAGATCTTTCTTCCGATTTGACAGAGCATGTAAACCCATATCCACCTCTGGAAGAAGCTAGACGTTTAGCATATTCTAGATCTCAAAAACAACATGAAAAGAGCGCTGCTCTCCACGATAAAAAACATCCACCACATAATTTTCAACCAGGTGATAAGGTCATGGTTAAGGTGTTTCCTCATCCAGATAACGGAAAGTTGTGTCCAGCTTACACTGGACCTTACACTATAATATCAATATTAAGTCCACAAAATGTTGAAATAGACAGACCGAACCAACCCACACGAAGGAATAGTGAAGTTATACACGTGAAATCATGTTATTTTAGTGAATTACCATTTTTTGATAATGAGCGAACTCTTAAATTAGAACAAATTCAATCTGATTTATCTCCATTTGCTCCAGAATTTATACCGTCAAATTCTTCGAGCAGTTCATCGATTGAGCACAAATCAGTTGAAAATCAACATGTCTATGCTGTTAGTAATTCAGAATGTTCATTTTCAGATATTGGTAACGCTTGCATAAAATTATTAATATTTTGTATTCGGAAAATTCCATTTCATTTCTTATTATTGCTATTGTTATTTCTTCCTATTTCATATGTGTGCGTAATGCTGTATGTAAAATTTATGGTTTTGTGTCATATAGAGAATGTTACAATCATCGAGAAAATATCTTCAATTATTAATATTGATGTGAAATCATGTTTCGTCAATGTTACTGAATATGCTGATAAACTCTCAAGCCAGTCATGTCAGAAGACTTGTACATAACCAAAAGCACATTCAATCGTGTATTGTTTTTATTTTACTCTAGAAATTATGATTTTGTATTTTTGTGATATTTTTCTTAGTTTTGCAATGCCATTCTCATAAGTGGCTCTTATATATTTTTATATTATTATTATGTATTCCCAGCCACCCTCCCTTTAAGTGCAGAGTTTCACTCTTGTTATTGGGGGAGTATATGTTGTATTTCTACGTAGAAAGAAACGTTCCCTCATGTACTAGGTGCTGGTGTACCCCCCATGTTTTCGGATTCTTGGAATGTGCTTGAGAATGGTAATGTAAATATAGGTCATGCTGTCTGGGGGTCACGCTGTCTGCGTGGGAGTGTATAGAAGAAGCCCATGTACTCGCATCAGTTGAGGTTTGTCTTTTGCAAAGGGTGGCAGCAGCTCTCATCTGCTCTCACCACTTTAAATAAATTCTCATTATTCTTGATGTTATGGAATTCCTCTGCTGAGTGTCTACGTGTATATATCTTGATATAAATACACTACGCATTTCTTTTTTAAATACCACATATATATATATATATATATATATATATAGAGAGAGAGAGAGAGAGAGAGAGAGAGAGAGAGAGAGAGAAAATTCCGTTTTAAGAACACTTTTTTTCTATAATTCCCCAGATAAGTTTTCATAAAATCCACCCCAAAATCTGGAATTTCTTTATAACGAAGAGATTTCCCCGGTCTCTTGGAGTTCGTTATGACGGGATTCGAGTCTAATTCAAAAATTCATGAAAATTGAAGGAATTGTTATATTTGAATGTGGTCTGCGAAAAAGTTACGCTAACGGCGGGAGATTATTTTTTGGTACACGAAAAGTTTTTTGTCAACAGAGGGCCCTTCACAAGAGCAAATTAAGTGTTTGACCTGAACCTTCTTTAATCTCTTCTGCGTCCAGAACATTCATGAAGCTTCAGCTGACGATTCATGACTGAGGCGAAACAACTTCTCCAATAGTGAAGTTGTCACCGATGTCAACATCACAATGAAAACTTTATGTAAGCGTAAGTAACAGGAAAATCCAGAAATGATCTGTCAGTCGTACATGCTACATTTTATAGGACTCAGATTTGCATATTTCGAGTGATTTGTTTGATACAACGCCCTCTATTGATGAAAATTCGAAACTAAATTTTTTCTTTGAAAAAAAAATATATATATATATATATATATATATATATACGTATATACGGGGTGATTATAAAAAAACTATCCCGACATATGGGCCCCTAACTATCATACCATTCACAGAAACTGAATGAAATTTTGGCATGAGGTATTTTGAGGTATGCGCTCAAGAATGATATGGAAAACAACACTGTCACTCTAACAGTTACGGTTACAGTGAGAAAATTTCGAAAATATCGAATGGCAACACCAAGTTTTTTGTATTGGAATGCGATCTCCATACTGAAAAACACTAAATAGCGTTGGAATGGCACCTGTAGCACGAAAATCCCCGGAGCTAGGCAAGGAAAAAGTAAAAAGGACTTTGCCGTGCACCAGAGCATTAATGTTCGTTTCATTCGTCACACCGTTTCTTCGGCTGAGATCCCAGCCTGATTAGTTCTCCACAAGGCCATGTGGAAAACACAATAAAATGCTTTATTTTATGCTGCTTCTCTGTCCTGATTGGTTGTCCTCACTTTTAGCCTATCTACCGCCGGTGATTTTCACGCTACAGTTGCCGTTCGAACGCTATTTAGGGTTTTTCACAATGGAGATCACATTCCAATACAAAAAAACTTGGTGTTGCCATTTGATATTTTCGAAATTTTCTGACTGTAACCGTAACTGTTAGAGTGACACTTGTTTTCCATATCATTCTTGAGCGCATACATCAAAATACCTCATGCCAAAATTTCATTCAGTTTCTGTGAATGGTATGATAGTTAGGGGCCCATATGTCGTGATAGTTTTTTTATAATCACCCTGTATATCTACTCTATAATATAAAATCACAAACTCGAAAAGGGCCTGTTGCTAAGCAACCGAGTGACGGAAGTGGGTGAAGTTTTTGAGTGACGGAAATCTGTTACGTTTTTGCGTTACGGAAGTCGGTTACGATTTTGGGTCAAGTATTCATTTAACTCTAGCACATATTGGGACCCATTTGACCCATCGGGACCATGTTATGTGCATGTACCGAGAGACTCCCATATCCTACAGCAGGGCCCTTAGACTGGAATTTAGATGGCGAGCCCCCAAACCAGGTTTTCAGGGCCCCTCTGTGGTTAATTTATAGTGTGAAAAATCAAAAAGTGATAAGAATCGTTCTGGTCCTGTCAGCCCTGCCCTTGTGGGAGGGGGGGGGGGATCATGCCGAGCGGTATGTATATGTATAATATACATATAACAACAGTGCTCCCAACACACAGGGTCGGGGTACCCGGGAGGGATTGTACGTATACCTTCATGGGAAAGTTAAAAGTTTTCATTTTCAGGGGCACTTGATGGATCTCATTGTTTTCTTGCTGCTTTAACGTTGAAAAATTTGCGATAGAGGAAGCACAACATATATCCAGTCTGGGGGCTCCAAAAAATTTGCGAATTCGGTCACGGGTAGTTGCGTGGGTGGTCCTGGATTTTATTCGTTGGTAAAACGAATACAAATGAAAATGTTTCATGGCACTCGCAGCGGGATATGACTGACAAGCTTCCAAGTCGCCAAGTCGGGGGCCCCATGTTCACAGGTTTCATTTTGGGGGCCCTGTATGAATCTCATTATTTCCTGTTGTAGAATTTGCAACAGCGGATGCCCGAGATAAAGACAGTCTGGGGCCTCACTAACAGTATGCGAATTGGTGTCCCAGGTAATTGGTAGGGGGCCCTGGATTTTATTCGTTGGTAATACAAATGAAAATGTTTCACGTCAATCACAGCGGGGGGGGTGACCGACAAGATTCCAAGTCGGGGGCCCCATGTTTACAGGTTTCATTTTGGGGGCCCTGGATGAATCTCATTATTTTCGGTTGCAGAATTTGCAACAGCGGATGCCCGAGATAAAGACAGTCTGGGGCCCCACTAAAAGTATGCGAATACAACGGGCAACTGATTGGGGGCCCTAGCTTTTATTCATTGGTAAAACGAATACAAATGAAAATTTTTCATGGCACTCGCAGTGGGGGATGACCGACAAGCTTCCAAGTCGGGGGCCCCATGTTTACAGGTTTCATTTTGGGGCTCTGGATGAATCTGTTTCTTTTTGTTTTTTAACATTATACAATTTGCAACAGCGGAAGACCGAGATAAATCCACTCTGGATTCCCCACTAAAAATCTGCGTATTGTGTCCCCACCACTGGATGTGGAGCCCTGGATTTTATTCGTTGCAACATTGAAAAAAATGAAAAATTTTCGTGGCCTCTTACAGGGGTGTGCCCGACAAGCCTCCAGGTCAGTGCTCCATGGGAATGTTGATGGGTTCTAATTCGGGGCTGCTGGATGTATCTCATTGATTTTTGTTGTTTAACATTGTAAAATTTGCAACACATCGGTAGCTCTAGATATATCCAGTGTGGGCCCCACTAAAATTCATCGAATTGAATCTGGGGCCCCAGTTTCTGGGGGTGCTTGATGAATCTCATTTGTTTTTTGTTGCTTTATCATTATTTTTATTACAATTCGCTTCTTCAGTAAGCTGGTGCTTTCACACGTCCCTTTCCATGGTACGCTGATGAAGTGGGACGAAATAAACAAAATACGTTGTGAAGAGAAGTGGGGGGGGGGGTGGCCGCCAAAGGGGGCAGGGGGGGCAGAGCCCCCCTAGTATATAATAATAATAATAATAATAATATAATAATAATTATCTCACTTCTGAGAATAACGTTTCCGCAAACCGCATTCAAATTTCGGGACATCCCATATATATATTAATAGGGATTAATATATATATGGTCGATCACTATTAATCCAACAACTAATTTGTCACGACTATTGGACAAATGCCGTTGAAGAAAAAAACCGAAATTGATATATTGTTTATTGATTTTCACAAAGCATTCGATAAAATAGACCGATCTCTTCTAATCACAAAGCTATTGAACTTGGGTGTGCCAGAAAAGATGTGCCGAATACTGCAGTCATATCTGGGCTCTAGAACTTTTCAGGTTCGTGTTGAAGATTGCCTCTCTGGGAAAAAATGCGTATCTAGCGGTGTAGTTCAGGGATCTGTGTTGGGTCCACTGTTGTTTGTACTATTCCTGTATGACATTGCTTTTTACACTCATCCAATTCCACTAGTACAATTTGCTGATGATGTTAAACTGTTTTTTCCCACGTCTGAACACACAGAGCTTAATTCTGCCTGCCAACGTCTCCACAACTGGACTGTGGTCAATCGTCTTCCAATTTCCGTTAACAAAAGTGGTGTCATGCACATAGGGGGATACAGAATGAGCCCAAGCTACTCGATGGGTGGCGAAGAGCTCCAGAAGTTCACTTCCTACACTGACTTGGGGATCACCATTTGCAATACCAGAAATTTCGACTTACATTATTCGAATATAGTGTGTAAAGCGAGACGCGCTTCTTATGTCCTACGGAAGGCGTATGGAAAATTTGATACCGCTACACTCATGCACGCATTTACCGTTTTTATACGCCCAATCCTGGAGTATTGTTCTCAAATATGGTCTCCGTACAAAGTGAAAGATATAAAATTCATCGAAAAGGTCCAGAAGTCATTTACCAAACAGTTTTACAGTCTGCGTCGTCGCCCATACGAGGAAAGGCTGAGATGTCTCGGCGTCCACTCTTTAGAATGGCGTCGCCTTGAAGCCGACTTAAAGCTGTGCTTCAAACTTGTACACAACTTAGTATATACGGGTCAGTCAACTCCATTTTTTGAAATCAATCCCAGACCATCACTGAGAAGACATTCATTACAAATAAAAATTCCAACTGCCAGGAACAATGCTAAATTTTATAACTTCCGATGCCGAGTTGGAAGAGTATGGAACAAATTACCACCAGATCTCGTGTGTTCATCTACATATCACAGATTCTGTCACTCTCTCAACGCTTCTGATCTTTCAACATTTTTAATGTGCTATGCATTTTAGTTCATGTCGAGTTTTATTGGTGCATATATGCTTGTTTTGTTTATATAACTTTTTTTTTTCCATCAGTTCTATCGATTATTTCAATTTGGAATTACATGTGATGATTTTTTATTTGTTTGTTTATTTTTTTTTGTGTTTTTTTAAATATATATATATATACATGTATTTTATTCTGATTTATATATTGAATTTTATTGTGTAAACATGTTTATTTTATTGTTGTTTGGTGTTCGGGGATTTTTTTTTTATTTTTTTTTTATTGGCGTCATCTTTTATGCATTTTTCTCTTTGCATATATTCGTGTGTATGAATGTGTACTGATGCTCCCTGCCGTCACTTTCCAATTTTATTGATTGTTTGAATAGTGCACCTGTGGAGTTAGAGCCTACTGGCCTTGCACAGGTTTGTATATAATAAATAAAATAAAAAAAAATATTGCTACCAGAAAGTGTTGATATCACTACAATTGAACCTCCCAGTCAACTGTCCAATTAATTTCTCCGAGCGTTACCCGCGGTTCCCACTTTTTTTTAAGATGCGCGTGCTTTTTCCCTTTTCTTGGAAGTTTGAAATATTAAAATATTTTTTTATAGCTCGAATGTGTCGAGACATAATATGACACCCCAAAAGTGGAGGGGGGGGGGGTGGGTGTCATAATGTCCTGTGACTAAAAGAAATGCTGTTGATGGATTTATGTGGAACCATAGTAGTTGAACTTTTGCTAAAAGATATATGAGTAATAAAACAGATGCATCTTCGTAAGGGAATTAAAATAGCGATGGGGATGCAGCTTTCCAAAACATGACAAAGATAATAGTAATAATAATCTCAGACCTTGAAATATAATTGTCAGCTCCATCTAGTGACGAGATAATAAAGTAGAAGGATGGCTGTACAGAGATGGCAGCACATGTATGACAAATTATTTCGTTATATCTGTGAAAAAGACCGAAAAGTCTTCGTGTCGGCAAATGCCGTCATAAGCAACACCATTACCCATATCAGCGACGGCAAATGCCGTCTTAACCACTTGACTGGTGAAAAAGACCGGAAAAAGTCTGCGCGTCGGCAAATGCCGTCGTAACCACTTGACTAGTTAATGGACACCTCCCGTTAACGGACACTTTTCTGATTCCCGGTCTCGTGGAATAGGGATTTAATATATTTCACTCTATGTTAGCGGGCAGTAAAATCTGGCAAATTGCAACATGATTCACACGCTTGATATTAATAAACTATTTACAAGGTTTCACGAGATTAATTTTGAAAATTTAAATCGTAAGGGAATCCCCTCGTTTGTGAATCGTATGTAGCAGCTCAAAGCAGATGTTTTCGTTGCAGATTACGGATGTGAATGAACAACACTTGAGAAATAACGCAAGTTAAATGAAACTTTTGGTTGCAATTTCTGCATTGGTGATACGATTAGTTGTGATTTCGGATGTAAAGACACGATATGATTAGTTTTAGCTCTCCCGAAGGCTAGAAATTTAATAAATGCAGTTACATAGCAGTTATTAAATGTTTATGCCAGTGGAAAGTACACGAGATTAAACTATTTAAAGCGGTTTACGCATTTGATAGTTTGAAATGCATATGGATATAACCAGTACCGAAATTCATGTTTTCATTTCAGAAGTCACGTTTCGAGAAAGGTTGGTATTAAATCAACAGCTGGCCGTTCAAAAGATGAATTTAGGGGAGAGAGAAAATTCAACTGCCCTTTTGAGGGGAATCCATAGACTAAATATATACTTCTATTATTACTCTAAGGGGGAATCGGACCCACGTCCTTTTCCTTTCCCGGGTAAGCGCCCGATACCACTAGACTACAAAGGAAATGATTCTCAAGCTTCCCTCGGAGCTCATATGCGCTGAACGGGACCGCTCATGGACGGTCGGACCTAACTCAGGCCACATCACATAATTGCTGACTCTGCCACCAGACAGCGACTCATCCGAGGACGATGTCACTCTTCGCTATCCGTACGAAAATTTTCAACAGCTCTAAGAAAAGTTTGAGAATCGTTGCCTTTGTAGTCTAGTGGTATTGGGCACTCACCCGGTGAGTGAAAGGACGTGGGTTCGATTCCCGTAAAAAAGCAGTTCAATTTTCTCTCTTTCCTAAATTCACCTTCGCATCAGCCAGCTGTTGAAAATCTTCGTATGCATAGCGAAGAATGATATCATCCTTGGTTAGGCTGGTATTGGTTGTAAATCTCTGAGAATGAACGTACACGTAACTTGAGCGTAATAGTGTAAACGGTCTAAGAGACTCATGACAGTCGAGAGAAAACTGACCGCTGGGGGAGGGGATGACATAATATCTGTTTTTCGTTTTGCAGCACCGATCGATTAACTCTACATTCCGAGCGTCTTAGATCTCTTATTCAAATAAAAAGTTAGAACAGCGCGTGACATTCTCTACGCACTTCATTTAGAATGAACATGTTGAGAAATCCTTTTACCTTTTAAACCAGTGGTTCCCAAACTTTTTGAACCGTGACCCCCCTTCTGACAAGAAATTTATCGGTGACCCCTCCACGTAAGGTGACCTTGTGTCCCAAATTTCCAGGACATCCTGATTTTTTGAAAGTATTCTTCGGAACGCTTTTTTTAACTCGCTTCCAATTTGGGTAGTTAGTAATGAATGGAATCTCTCTCTCTCTCTCTCACACACACGCGCGCACACACACATTATTTTTGCATATTACTTCTCACACTTTCTGTGTTTTATTTTGGAAAGTACCCCTATATAATTGAATAATACTTTCTAAGTCATCCTGTATAAGTATTAACTTCGTATATCGATTGCAAGTAGAACTGGTTAAAATTACATAATATGACACATGGTAAGTAGCTCAATTGAGGGATAGAATTTTTGTTTTGACATGTTTGAATTTACGGGGCGAAAAAATGAAAATAAATTTGTTATTTGTGAACGTTTTTACTTTCTTTGGATAATCCCTCGCGACACACACTTTCTGGGAACCACTGCTTTAAAATATGCTACGATTTATACACTATCGGACATTCAAACTCATTCAATTTATGAATGAGTTTGAATATCCGGTACTCTGGATAGAACCGCTCACAACCCCGGACTGATGCAAAGCACCTTACTTTCGTTACCTCAAAAGAGGCAGAGTTGTGTCGAAAAATGTTAGCAAAGATTTATAGCGATGGCTCCCCTCGCGCCGTGCTCACAAGTAACGAATCACTCGCATCGTTCTCCCATGAAGACAGCCATCAACTAGATTGAATGTACAAGCCATTTGACTAAAATTGATATCAGAACCCAGTGACTAGTGAGAAAAATTGCACGGGCGCCCAGTGGCCCATAAGGGCTGGAGACCGAAGCCTAGAATTTCAAAAGAGGTGTGGAAAATACTTGTGGGGCAAGCAAAAAGAAGTTGGCATATTGAAGTGGGAGAGATTTGAGAATGGTTCTAAATACATAATTTATATACAAAATATACACAGCGCCTCTACTATGACGGGAAACGAAGAAACAAAGCCTCCATCCATAGTGCTGGGCAGTTTTGTTTCCCTTTGCTTTTACGGAACTGCAATATACACACATAGACTAGACCAGACCAGAATTAAACTTTTTAGCCGATTCCTAGCCCATGGGGCCAACTGCCGGCATAAAAACTGGTCAAGAAGGCCTATGAAGAGTAAAATGTGGTAATGTTTGTAGATAGAAAGGTGCGGCATGTAAGTGTAGTGAATGTTAAAAGAACTGGTCAAAATTGGTCAAAATAGTCATGATCGACGAAGCAGGCAAAAGCCACCACAACCACAGAAGCAGGTCACACGTCTTCAGTCAGCAACATCTGTTCAAAGTGTAAAAGGGGGAAAAAACATCACATGGGGATCGTGACGCAAAAAACCCCCAGCAAGAGCATCAAAAAGCAATGGTAAAAAAGTTCTGTTTTTACACAGTGCATCAGTGTTAAATGGAGAAAATTAGAAATATTTATGTGAACACAATTTCAGATCACAAGAGACTTTTTTTTTTATCATATACATTTTATGCAGTTCAAGTCCAATAAGTATTTTGTATGAGAAAACATATGGGGGTGGAAGTCGAATGATGCAGATTAATTAGATACAATTAATGCTGAATAGATGCGAGAAATGATGGATAGATACAAATAATATCGATTAGGTGCGAATATGTCGAATAAATGAAAAATCGTCAAAAGTACAAGGTGAAAATATAGAGTAGGGAATATGCACTTCAAAAATATTTACAAGTGAGAAAATACCTTTACAAATTTTCCCATGTAAGGTGCCCAATTTGCTTGGGTGTCCTATATTTTCTCAGAGAGTCAGTGTCATAACCAACAATCTCCCTCAGATGTTCAAATTAGGAGTTAAGCATATGATCGAATTGATCATAGTTTAGTTTCTTAATGTATGTGAAGATATGCGGCATGCTCAAGTCTTGTCTTATGTTTATTCCACGAACGAACCAAGGGGCTCCTACAAATCTCCTAAGAATTTTATTCTGTATGGTCTGGAGTTTTTTGATATTTGTTTTGCAAGCATGCGCCCAAGCTGGCAAAGCATAGAGTAGAGTAGGTCTTATTATGGATTTGAAAAGGATGATTTTGTTCTTTAAAGAAAGTTTTGCCTGTGGAAAGGTAATGCGGTTGAGCATACCCAAGATTTGTTTATTACATGATTTATGTGTGAAGAGAAGGAAAGATTTTTGTTAAGAACACAGCCCAAATATCTTATTCGCCTGGCAGGGCTTAATGATGGTATACCAATTCTCAGGCGCCTACTTGGCAGTATGCGACGCCTGGTAAACCATAAGAATTTGCATTTATCGCTGTTCAGTCGAATGGCAGATTGCTCGCACCAGTACTCTATCTCATCCATTGTTTCCTGTAAGTTGTCAGAGGCCTGATTTGCGTGACTACTGCTGCACAAGACTGCACAGTCATCTGCAAATAGGGAAATTATTCCATTTTGCGGGCAAGGTATATCATTGATATATAGATGGAATAATTGAGGCCCCAACACACTGCCCTGAGGCACAGAGGCATGAATGGATTTTGTCGAAGAAACTGTATTTTGTATTTTGACTTGAAAAGTTCGGCCCAAAAGATAGTGATAGAAAAATGTTATCATATGCGAAGGCATATTTAAGTCAATGAGTTTGGAAAGCAATGTAGCGTAGTCACAGCGATCAAACGCTTTTGCTATATCTAAGAATGATGCGGCCACAAAATCGTAGTTGTTAAAAGCTTCATTTATGAACTCTGAGACTCTAACTAGCTGTGTTACACAGGAGTACTCAGGTCGAAACCCATGTTGTTCGGGTCTGATCAATTCGTTTTCATAAATGAATCGGTTTGCTTTCATAAATGAAATGAATTTGTTTGCGACAATTTTCTCAGAGATTTTGCTCCAGTTGCTCAGTAAGCTGATTGGCCTGAAGTTATGTGCTAAAAGTGGATCAGTTCCAGTTTTGTGAATTGTTTTTATGACTGAATGCTTCCAAGGTTTTGGAAAATAATTTAATGATAAGGCACCATTAAAAATATCTGTAATGTGTGTGATAATATTTTCAGGCAGATGTTTTAAGGCCTTTTTGCTTATTTCATCAGCACCTGATGCTTTTTTGATATCCAGGGAGCTAATGATAGAACGAATTTCTTCATTGGTTGTTAGGTCCATGTGACTGGTTGAATTATTTGCTTGATTGTGAATGAACTGTGCAACTTTTCTACGAAGCCGTAAAAATACAATGTAAAATATACAGTGTTTTAAACTTTCATTAATACTAACTGAGAAGAAATGCTACTCAGTAAAATATTCAGTTTGAATAGTAACCCGTCGGCAGTTTATCCCGAATATACACGGATAACGCGTTCGTGCCCTTCCCGATTTTCCTGAATGCACTTGAAGCATCTCAAACGGTTTGTTTGTTTTATTCGCGTCACTTTATTCTAAATTATTTTCTTTGAACCTTCATTCACACATCGGGTTGCTGTAGATGAGACTACAACAGCTCATACCCCCTCCATCATCGCTCTGCTAATTAAATGCAGTATTGAATCGAAGCCATCGTGGTTGTAAGAGCATACGGATGTGATAACAATTCAAAATGTCATCAACACCATCTCTAAGATGGCGAACATTTTTGAAATTACAATTTTTTGTTAATTGCATTTTTAACTGGATTGCTATATTTTTGAAATATATGACATCCATATTTTTATGGGCATCTTTTTCTCAGCCACCTCGTTGGGCATTTTGCCTGTTGTGGCGTTGTATTTGTATTTGAAAATAAATGTAGCTGGAAGTATATCTTTACCTCGGGAGTTCTTTTCGATGCTTGTCTTTGCACGAGGGGTCGTGCATTAGAATAATTCCGCGCGTAGAGAGAGGATTTAAAACTGACTAGAGTGCGTTATGATGCAAGATATCCAGAAAATTGGATATTGTGTGAATATTCTTATTTTTTAAGATGTAAAAACTCATCTACCGGGAAGGCAGAGGCGACTTTTTACATCTCGAAAAATAAGAATCTTCACACAACATCCAGTTTTCGGTATATCTTGCATAAACAAGTGGAGAGTGATATTATGCCATATAATGCGTTATTAAATGAAGTAGAATTGATATCAAATACAATATGCAAAGGCGTGAAGTTATTGGAAACATCGGAAGGCTTCAAAAATATTGTGGGGAAAGGGGGGGGGGTGCGCTAATCCCAATATTTTTATTGGCGTTGTCGAGATGGGGGAAAATATTTAGTGGGCTCGGACTCATGAACCGGATACAAGTACACGCCTACGATAATTTGGTATTATGTAGTTCACTAGCAGTTTTTATTTGACATTATATATTATGTGTCCATTATGTAATATCCAATAGCTCTTTTTCGATAAGATATTACGCGCTTGAGAATTAATTTCTAATTTTTTAATTTGATATATCAAAGGCTGGCGATGCCCTTAGGAGCCGCGTCTCTCACACTACATTCGAACGAATGTAACCAATAGGCTGATTGGTCAATTTTTCAAATTTTGTAAAAGGTCTTTTATCAAACATTTATAGTTTAATCCCAGTCTTCTACCTGTGGGTGCTCATCTTCTAATTTGGTACGAAAATTCTATTTATAACTCCCTGCTGGACATGTTCGGCATCATGCCGAAAATGCTATGGTTGCTCATAAATTCATAGCACCCTTGACTCAGATGCCACAGTTGTACCCACGGCTGCGACTAGATGCTTGGTCAGCCGGGGCAAGCATACGTTTTGTCTCCCCCTTGTAATGTTGGGGGAAAAGGTTAAAAGGTGAAAATTACGCCCCCTCTGTTCCGGTGCATCGGACCCGCCTGCTCCCCCTTAGTTGGTTATACCTACCAAAGGTATATGAATGAATAGAAATAGAAATAGTTTATTAAGAGAAAAAAAAACCAATATATATAAATATATAAATACAGTATTGTACTCAAGGGATCGCTTGATCCGTCCAGAGTATACAAACATAAATTTTTCTGAGGTGGCAAACACTTTCATATAGGCTACTAACAAGTACTAAGCAAAATACAAGTACAGAAATAGACAAATATTTCAATGGCCTAGGTGACACAACACTATACTGGGGGCCGAGAAGTACCTTCCTATTGTAGTAAAATATTAATATAATTGATAATTAATTGTTTGAAAGCTCTTAATTTATTTTCATATTTTATTTCATTTGGCAGGTTATTAAAATATAATGGAGCCAAATATATAAATTGCTTTTGGGTTAATGTTTTTTTAGGTTGTATAATATTATATTGAAAACCTCGACGGAGACGTGTGTTTGTTGGGCATTGCTTGATTTCAAACCAAGTAGGATTTTTATAAATAAACATTAGACTTCGGTATATATACAATTTTTCAATATTAAATCTATAGTCTGATTTATAATTATAGGCAGATGGTGTAGGGTTACGAGAGGAAATAATATTTATAGTTTTTTTCAGAGCACTTATTAAAACATTTAAATTGGACTCATAATCACCTCCCCAAACACATATAGCATACTGAATAAGTGAGTAGAACCAAGCAAAATAAAGTGTATGAATAAATTGAGGAGATATAATATTTTTTAAGCAATATAAACGAACATTCATGTATTTTATTTTGTTACTAAGTGCAGTTGCATGAGAGTTCCATTTCAAATTTTTGTTTATAGTGACTCCTAAATATTTATACTCTTCAGTTTCCGAGACAATCGGACAAAAACATTGGTCATCAGAACATCCCAACTCATGGCATCGTATTATAAGTGTTTCAATATTTCTATTGTATAATTGAAAATTTATGTATTTAGTTTTGTTGAGATTCAAGGTTAACTTATTATGCCTCAACCAAGTGTTAATTTTTGTTAAATCTTCTTCAGTATCAGATTTCAGCATGGTATACGTTTGTTCTGACAAAACAATAGCTGTGTCATCGGCATAGCTAATCAAATCACCATGTAGATCCAGGTTATTGATATCATTAACAAAGATTAGAAATAAAATCGGTCCAAGAACAGAACCCTGTGGGACGCCAGTTTTAATAATCCTGTATGTACCTATTGTATCATTTATTTTAACTGCTTGCATTCTATTTGACAGATAAGTTTTAAACCAGTGATAAGTGTTGCCTCTCAGACCTGAACAATATAACTTATGCATAAGAATTGGATGATCGACACTATCAAAGGCTTTTTTTAAATCTAAAAACATAGCAAGGGTTCTTTTGCTCTCGTTAATACTTTCATATACTTTTGCTGAAAATTTCAAAATTGCCATCTCAGTATTCTTATTTCCAAGAAAACCGAACTGATTGCTCGAAAAAAAATTAAATTGATTTAGAAATTGATTTAGCCCTATTACGTATCAGGAATCGTAATGAATATTTAATAATACTGGTCTCTGGTTTTAATTTTAAAACCTCTCGTACGGGGAAAAAACACGACGCTTGTTTTAGAAAGAGGAATTTGGATGAGAACACACATAAATGCACTCGTTCTTCGGCCAAAATTCCTTACTTACTATATAATGAAGAATATCAAATCATATAAATCCCCTCCTCTCTCCATTTACCAAACCGTCTTGAAAACCTGTTCCGAAACCAAGAATATATTTGAAAAAGAAATCTGTAACTAGAGTAATCTTTTTCCCTCTGATTTTTCGATAATCGTGAATTTTCCACTTTTGGTGAATATTTGCTAGGGAAGGAAAAAATGTGTTTCACTGAAAGAAAGGGGGAAATAAAGAAACGTTCTATATATAGGGTAAAGCTCCGATTGATTCAACAAACTACTTCACCATATAATATACAAAATAAACCTACAACTTCTTGGCGATTTTTAAAATAATAACAAATTAGCAATCAAAATAAAGATTTAATAATGAGAGAATAACTTTTTAATAGCCCCCTTAATAGAGTAATTATATAATACGGATTATCTATTTCTTTTCTAGAACTCGCTTAAGCGTTGTTATAAATGTGAATGTATAAATGTTGAATATATATAAATGTGATGGATGAATTATTTTTTTATGCATTCTTAGCAATCGTTCATTATAATCACCGAGTTGTCATTGGTAAATTTGATAAATACTTAAAATTTACCACCTTTATTTGTTATTAGGGAGCGGTAGCTAAGGTCGATAAGATACTCGCCTAAAATACCAAACTATGTTTAGAGGAGTCGCGGGTTCGATACCCGGTTCTTCCTTGCCAGAAACATTCCTGACTGGGCAGTACAACAAAAACGGCGGCATGACCACAGAAAAAAATTTCTACCGCAGGGAGTCCAGCACCTAGGGCTTAGCGCACCAACCTGTCGGTGAGTATAAAAAGGCTACTACTAAACCACACATGTACCTCTTCGATATTCCTCTGCGGAAATTCTAACGAATTGGTACATGTTGGAATGTGTGCGTATGTGTTGTGAACCTAACGTGAAGCTTGTTTCTGTGTAATACTTGTTATAGTGCTGCAAAAGTATAAAAATGCTGCCGTTCGGAATCGGCAATAAATTTTAGGTCCCTGTCTAATAAGCCCTCGTGTGCAGAAATTGACCATCAAATTAAATCTGCGATTATGCATAATACCCTACTGCAGTTAGGGAAGTTGATAAATAAGAAAAAAAATTCTAAATGAGTGAAGAATGTGTGATGAATATAATCAGACTCCGATATAACGATAACAAATTTTACAATAGTACCCCGATATAATGCTACAATATGTATATGAATTATTATGCATAGTACGGTACATCATATAGTACGATTTATCATGCTTACCAACGACGCGACGTTTCGGTATTATGCATGATCACCGGTAAAAGAGATAAATTTAGGGAAATTTATTAAATTTACCAAAATGCTCGGTGATTATAAATAACTACCGGTTATTATGGATAATAAACGGATTTATCACATTTACTGTAACACACACATATATTTATACATAGAAAACACGATTTGTAACGTTTTTCCAGGCCATTATCAAAGATGGCTCAAAAACCAAGTCATTTATATCAATTTCGTGTGACAACGCTTTATAAACAAAGTTACGAAGTGTATCTCGTAAAAATGAAAGAAAAAATATATGTATGAAGGGCAATTTACGGCACATTTACACAAGAAAAGAAAAGTGGACCCCATGTCCTGGCGCCATCGATTCAAAACAGGCGGGACTCTCCAGATTTTCAAGCTCACTGATAACATTCCGGGACCCATTCAAAACTTCATCGTTCCCTTAAACGTTACGGAGCACGTTCTGGGATTCATTGCATTGTCGTGAGTGTGTGCGTGGACACATCATCATTTTCGGCGAGAAAATCATCTAAAATTGTGCGAGTGGTTTTTCGGGAATACATTTTTTTCTCGATGAAAAAATACTCATAACTGTGGTACGAGACATCAAAGCGGATTTCCGTGAATTGCTTCGAGGTATTTTGGAAATAACGTGTGATATATGTGGAATGGCTTGAAAATCTTTTGTGAATGGCATAGGGAGAAGTGTCTAAGGATTCGTAGAACATTGTATGCACATTGGATGTGTATTATCCTAAATGCGCATTAGTATACGATTGTGCTAACTTCTAGGTGCAAGATTATTTTTGTGATTTAATTTTCCCTTACGGATATGGAAAATTTTTTGATGAGATTTAAAATGAAAAGACGACTGAAAAAATCGATATAATTTTAATCATTCAAAAATATTTCAGTTTTGTGTTAAAATATTAAAGGTTTTTTTTCGAGTTATAATCGACGAATATATGGTAGAGTTATTTTCAGATTAACTTTCACTCACATGAATTGCAAAGGAATAATTTAAACGAATACAATCTTTTATTTTGAACGAGTTAAAAGGAATCAAGGTATCAGTTAATATGTTCTCTTACGCAAGAAGTAAAGCTATACTGGAGAATGTCTTCAACTAACGAATAGGAAAAAGAAGTAATCTGGGAGATATCAACGACGAACATTTTATTGCGAAGAGAAAAATTGGGAGAAATTTTGGCTTAAGACACTTAATGACGTGTAATGGGAGTTAAAAGCTGAAATGTGAATCACATTTGCTGCAAAGTGTTCAGGAATTCGATGGATGATGTCAATTTCTTTTTTTTCTCTCCTGAAAAAGTAAAGGAATCATTAGAAATTTTTATTTCGGTGCGAACTCGATACGCAAATTGTCGGAATTGATAGCGAGATTTAGTGGAAATGACTGAAAACGAAGCGATAATTTCTCCACAAACTCCATTCGAATCGATCCCAACGGAACATGAGTCGACGCTCACGAGTCTTTTATCAGGTAATAAACTATTTTTACGAGTATTTTGAATATTGTAAGTGAAACCTTTCATTTCTCGAGACACAAGTGTACACATTTAGAACATAATACAGTAAACAAGTATTTGTCATCTATTTTTCACTCTGAATCTGAAATAACACTATAACGACTGATATTCTATTTTATTAAAACTGACACTCCTGTTTGTCGCATGATACCAATATTTTAAGGTAAATTTTTTTATTTGTCTATTTATTTATTTGTTTCTATTCAAAAAAATTTATTTGTGTGAATTATGCACATGAAAAGGATTGTGTCTTTTTCATCTGTGATCACCAGTATGGATCGTTCCCTCGGTGATTTTATTCGTTCAAAAAAAAATGTCGTAGGCGAATGAAAAGGCTGGGTGCAAGATCTTGGTTTCCTATGGGGAAAGTCTCCTTTGTTTACGGAACATTTCAAATTTTCTATTATCTTTGGGCACTCAATATTTTTCCCACAAATACTATGGAGGCATTTTTATACTATTAACGAGAGCATTTGGGGTTTTAATTAAAGGTTATTTTTTCTTGAATTTTAACTTCAACAAGAGATGCAGCTTTTTAAAAAAATCACTAAAACTTACTCCCACTGCGTGTGTCTACAAAACTTTTTTAAATCATTACAATAAGAAATCCTCTCGTTAACGTACGTAACGCCTTAGTGTTGGGATGCGCACAAAGTTTCAAGACGTTTGAACAAGTGGCGTTTGAAAATTCGAATTTGGAAAATTCGAGAAAATGTGTTTTTTAGAAAATTTGTGTGCACCAACCCCTCTTAAAGAAACCTCCTGATTGCGAAGAGTCTAGTCACTTTGTGATGCACCCGGATAGTTAAAATTTATTCAGTACTTTCTAATCAGATAGCTTTTTTAGGCTTATTGTAATGAGCAGATATACTTTTAAGATGATTTAGAAAATTTGCCATTGTTTTCTCGAATTTCCTGATTTCAACCAGTATGAATGTAACCAGCTCGATTTTTTAATTAGCCTACGGCACATTGCCACGCACTAATAGAAACGATAAAAGCAATAAGTTGATATTTATGGTATATACAGGGTGATGTAAACAAGGTGCGTTTCACCTCAAATTACTCGTGAACCGTTTTTTGGTATACTTTCAATAAGAAAAAATACTTAAATAACGTGTCCGTCTTTGATGTGTCATTTATTTTACTAAGGGCCGTATATGGACCGAAATACAAAATTTCAAGTTATTCCCTTGTCTATCTTGAACACAGCACAAAAAACTCATTTTTTAAGTGCAATATTCACTGAGATATTTGAATTCAAAATCGCCGAAAATGAGAAAAGGACTCCATACACTAACGGACAAGCTGATTTTACGCTTCACATGTGGCACATTTTCATATTTGCAATGTTTTTGAATTGGAATATCTCAGCGAATATTGCACTTAAAAACATGGAATTTCATTTGTTGAGCTCAAGATAGACGAGTTGAGCTCAAATTAACGACTTTCTGAATTAAGTTAAAGATCAGGGGGACCCTATACAAAAATTATATTTTGTATCTCGGTACATATACGGACCTTAGTAAAAAATAAAATAATTACTCTTTTATATATACACATATATGTGCACTTTTTCCATAGCCCACGGATCTTCAACTTTTCAGACGCGGCGGGCCAAATTGAAACTTCCCACGGAACCCGTGGGCCACCAACTCATGTAATTTAATGATATCCTAACATATGAGGCCAATGGGGCTCCGAGTTAAACAGGGACAGAAATAATTGAATAATTTTAATTTATTTTTATTTTGAAATTATTAATTTTATTAATTGTCGACTAGTTCTTAAATATTTTTTCAATAATTCTGAAAACAAAGCGTTTTTGATTCATTACTGATTAAATTAATTAATTCTGAGATCAGTTTTAACCTGAAATCACTTTAAAGGATTCTTCAATTGTTTATATCGCGGTGATTCTGAAATATATTTCCTTTCTCAAGATATGTCATTTCTTTAAATAATTATGGAACTATTTCTTTCATCACTTCTAGAATTAATCATTTTCTGAAAATGATCAGTGAGCCACGACAAAAAGCTCTGAGGGCCAAATGTGGCCCACAGGCCACATTGAAAACCCCTGCTATAGCGAATGGCTAACGAGTCATTTGAGGTGAAACGAACTCAAGTTTTCCGCCTGTATGTACAGAACATGGAAAATTTACATTTATTCCCCTCCAGTACATTGTCCTCTTCACTCCAGAGGTACACATACCTCTCTACAAGAACCATTTCAGTTAAGTACACTTAGTGGCCCTAACTCAAATGGTAATTATCGACCTAAAGTAATAAGTTTTTTCTTAAATTACATTTTAACGTACAATAAACACAAATCAGTCAAATTTTTTCTTTTAATAGTTAGGTTGGCTCAGGTGGAAAGAGGTTATGACTACCAGTACTTTATCACACAATCGGTCATTCTACGGAATCGGTTTTGAGGGAAAAAAAGCGTTCCACTTTCTGTGATGGATTTCTTTCTTTACAGAATTTCACTCTTATGTCGCTAAAGAAAGTTCACTTTAAAAATAGATGGTAGCACTGTAGCAAGAATTACACAGGATTAAACTGCACGTCAGATTTACAACACGTGCACACACATTCCTATATGTACCAATTCGTTAGATTTCCCGCGGTTTAGTAGTAGTAGTAGTAGTAGTAATAGCAGACAGCCTTGTAAAATTTAAATTAAAATGTTTAACGAAATCATGTATTAGCAGATTTTGATGACAGAAAGCTCGGCAATCATTCAATTTTCATTAGTTGTCAAACTTCCATTGGTTGATGTATCCACTGCATAGGCAACACACGTAAAAATTGCGAGCAATGACATATCTCGATAAGAATGTTAGTTTTCAAAAAATCTCACAAAATGCAAAGTTGATTATGCATATATGAATAGTAACCATTCAGCGCCATCTAAGGATTACACCTGACTTAAAATTGGGGTCACCAATAAAATTCTTGTCAAAAGGGCGTTGTGCTTCAAAATGTTTGGGAACCACCACAGTTTACTGAATTTCTCAATAATACTGTACTTATACAATTCCTGGAAATGCATCAAACGTTTTGATGAAAACTCCGCAATGCAAAATGCTTTCAATAGATCCCTTTGGAAGAAAATTATATTATTTTCTTCGATTTATTATAAATTTACGAAGTAGTACCATATGCAACACAATATATATATATATATATTACGGAACGCAGTCGATAATAGTGCACGAGCAGTATCAGCACGAATTTTCGGTTCTGAGAAATTGCCAACAAAGTTAGAAATAAATTAAAAAAAGGAAGGTAAATATAAAAAAAAAGTTTACACAACTGCGAGAGTATTTTAGGGTGTAAATAAAAAAAATTGTACGTAATACTATATATATATATATATATATATATATATATATATATATATATATGAGATCGGTTTACTTTTCCGCTCCTGTGTGTTTCTGAGCCTTAAATCACTATTATTTTCTCCTTCGGGAAAACTTCCGGAGAATGATGGGAAAAGTGTAAAAAAAAGGAAAAAGGATAACAAATAAATGAAATTTGCCGGCAGGAGATTCTGTGGAAACTACTTTATTTATTGAAAGCATTCATTTTGGTTAGGCAATCGTGTTGAAATACTTAATTACCCGGTGTTTGCCCACAACGCTATGCAAATGTGCGAATAATTTGGTTCGTTGGAATCCAGACGAAAATTTTTTTTACTATCGACTTCTTTTTTAAAAACATATTGTGTGTGTGAGTTGGTGTTTGGAAGAATTTGCATACCGTATAAGTTGCATTAGGGTTGCATGAGGGGCAGTGTTCATCTCACGTACGCTTTTTATTCATATCTTTCTCAAGTGATGAAGTATCCATGATGTATCTAAAGATTTTAAAATTTCTGACAAAGGATTTACTGAGACCTCTCTGTATCACCAATAATATAATCTCAAAAAAGACGAATGATTATTGGTCGCGTTTTTTTGGTTTCATACAAAAAAAATGCTGTTCATTTTACTGATCTTTATATTTCAACTGTTGTTTTTAAAAAACAACTTTTTGTCAATTATTTTTCAAAATGATATCTTTTTGCAATTAAAAAACTATTAGTCCACAACTAAAAAAAATATAGATGTTTTCAGGACATATGATCAGCAGATTATGATCGGCTTGAAACAACTGTAAATTATATGTTCTTGAAAACGCGATAAATCCGTTGACCGTACGTAATCACAAAACATTTTGATGAATTTGATAAATTGCCCACCCACCATTTTTACAGAAGGCTTAAAACACTGAAGACAGACAATTAATGAAAAAACATAATTTGACTACATCAACCAGTGAGAGACGAAGCACGAGACCCGAACAGTGCGTAAGGGTAATTCAGCATCTGAAAAGTCAAACGCAGAATGTGGGGAAAAGTGTAAAAAAAAGGATAACAAATAAATGAAATTTGCCGGCAGGAGATTCTGTGGAAACTACTTTATTTATTGAAAGCATTCATTTTGGTATGAAGTACTACGGAAGGGACATTCCGAATTTACAGCAATTATATTCATGAAAAAATCATTTCAGAGTTTTTTAAAGAAATCATTTCAGAGTTTTTAAAGAAATCATTTCAGAGTTTTTTTCGAAAGAAATAAAAAATTTAGGAAGTTTTGAAATTTCCCCAGGTTGGTGGCTTCGTGGAAATTTCTAATTTGGCTAATTTGGCCCACGATGTCTGAAAAGTTGAAGACCCCTTGTCTAGGATTTTGATGAATTCGATCGGTGACGCTGGTACATGTTTGCATATGTTGATAAGTAAAGAAAAGACAACATGACAAGAGTGATAAAATTGTTTATGTGCTTATAAATTCCTTATAATATTACACTTATAATTCAGTTCAGTCAATTTTTATGGCAAAATACGTGTAGTGCACCCACCTCGTACGGGAGAAACTGATAAGTGGTTGAATTTAAGTGATATTTCCGATTGATTTTTCCATATTTATCAAACTTACCAACTTCATTTGAGAATTATGCATGATCACCGGTAAAAGTGGTAAATATAGTGAGATATAACAAACTTACCGTAACGATGGTAATTATGCACAAAACCGGCGAAAGATTACGCAATTTTACGTAATACAGTAAAACTCTAATAAAATGAATACGGCTTATAGTGAGAAGTTCGCCGTAACGAGCGATTTGCAGGTGATTGTCAAATAGCTAATATTAAACATACAAAAAATATTCGGATATAGAGAGGGAGAAAATCAGGAAGTATCCACTATAACGTCAAAAAAGTCTCAAAAATGTCAGTTTTTCCTCATTTGTCTTCAAGAAAGCTTTTCAAACCCGCCTCTTCCTATTTTTTTTGACTTCCTTAATATACGAGTATGCATGGAATATGTGATGATTTTATTCGAGTTTTGTCTCTCCCAGGAGACTAAGAGACCACGGGATCAGAACCTACAGTCTAAAGTTGTTTCTGAATGACTGAGAGTTGTTCTAAAAAAGACTTTCCGATCAGACGAAAAAAATTGACGAGTCCATACGGCCACGAGACTGAGCAGTGATATAATAATTTAGATTTTTAATCGTTTAGTTGGGTCGACTAAATCACTTTGATAATATGGAACTCTATGCAAAAATGTCTTGGAGCTATGAAAGCCATATCATATCTAAAAATATCATATCACTACCAAATATCATGGCTAGCGTTCTATTCATTCGTAAATTCGCTAATATTAAAACAATCTAAAATACGTTTTAATGCAAATAAAGTGGCAATTTTATGACCCTTAAACATGCACAAGTGCCTGGGATTCATTTTTTAAAATTCAGCACAATGGAATAAAATCTTAACGATGCATTGACTTTGAATATGCATTTTTAATTATAGCATGATTAAATTTTGAAAATAGCGTAAACTAAAAATCTGAACAGGAAAAAGGCAAGCGAATGAGTATTACTCACAACATTTTACATTCTCGGCGGCAGACGTTAGACGTCGCACAAAGTGTTGTCACAACCCGACACATAGCACATAATGGAAATTCGCTTATAACGAAATGTCCGTTATAACGACAATTTTCTTCGTAATTGCAAACTTTCGTTATAACGAACTTTTACTCTATATAAGATAACGGGCTTCGTACAATAAGTCTCGAAATTTTGACATTCTTATGCTTGTAATTATTAAGGAGACACTTCGAATATGTAGAATTGCCAAAATTACAGCTTTAATGATTATTTCACGTCAATATTGAGTGGGACAAATAAATTATGTTTCATACGAAGACATCTTAAAAAAAAATTAAATCGTTGCGCATTTTTGGGGAGATAACCGAGAAAATTATGGCAGAAACAATAAAGCATTAAATAAATGCTTCCATTTCGACGAAACCGAACACGAAACCCAAAAGTAAAGTGAAACAAAAACTTTTTCACGGGCGAAAAAAAAAAGGCAAAAATAAAAATATTAATCTTATTTTTTGATGTGTTTTCGTTGATGGTTAGTTCGGAAAGTGCACGCCTGGGAGAGCCACATTCGTCAAAACCTCTCAGTGTAAGGACACCAGACACAACAACACAATAGCCCCCGCCGTGCTATCATTTTTAGAAACTTTATAAATTTCCTGCCAGACATTTTCCTCTCTGTACCGTATCACATTTTGAGGATGGAAGAGCTTTCATCCTTTTTATTTCCAGTGAGAAACATCCGGGAGAGGGGACGGTAATGGCCTCTCCTTTTCACTCGAGAAATTATGGCCTCTTCGGGACAACAAAAATCGATTATATATATTTTCGGAGGCTGATACTTCTTTAAAAGCCCCTTTGTGTTCTCAAAATTCGGGTTAAATTTCCTCGAGAAAAAAAATTCGTTGTCTGTATATGTATAATGTATGGGAAACTGAAAAAAGAAATTCGAAGGCTTTTTGCGTTCATTACGAGTCTAATATTCGCCGTGGGTTTTTGCGAACAACCGTCTGAGAGATGCAAATATTTTACGCCACCGTTACATGAAGAAGCGGTTTACCACTCTATTATCCTTCTAAGAAGACAACGTTGCATTAGAGAAAAAACACCCTTGATCCTGATAAGCCTAGTGCAAGAAAGGATGGCACATGGGGTGACAGAACAGAACGGATCGAGTACGACCAGGCTCTGTCGCTTAACTCTTTACCTACGAGAGAGGTGAAAATCTATGGACCCTAGAATTTCGAAAAGCTTCTTCGAGACAAATTTCTTTCCCCCACATTTATTTCGTCTATTCTTCTACTGTACATTGTAGAACCTTTCGCAACAACTGGATTACTCGTAGAAAGCAAAGTATTTCAATGCTCTCTTCTCCGACCAAACAAAGCGAACGGGTATGGAAAGAAGATTCGTCTTTCTTCACACAGTAAATTTCCTGTGATGCAAAGTTTTGGCTACTTATGCTATTTGCCATAACCAACTTCGCCAATTGTCCTCATCAACGGCATTTTGTGACAGCAGAAATCGGATTAAACTTATTAATCGATAAAGATTTAAGAGGCTGAGTGACAAAATATTTTACGACCTACTGTTTTAAACAGAATATGTATCAAGACAAGATGACGAAAGCTAGAGAAATGTAAAGCTTAAAAATAATCCCTAAACTAATCACATTACAGAATTGTGTGGACCACTGGCGTAGGGGGGGGGGAGAGTTGAGCCAAGATTATAGTGCAGGATATTTTGCAGGAAAAAAAGTAAAAACCCCTCCCCAGAAGGGAAAAAAATCTGAAAACCCCCTCGAGAAAATTCTGCGTACGCCTATGTTGTGGACATTACCTATTCAAGAAGATTGCTTATAACTAGTAGCATGTCTGTTAGTAGAAGACAGAGTTTAGACTATATAAACATCCCACAAATTTTTAATCCTTATTTATCACACAATGAAACCCAATACCAGACGCATTGGTGGTCAAAAAAAGGTGCCCTGGGAAAAATAAAGGGAGATTTTCTCGAACGAGATAGAACGAGAGCTAAAAATGAAAAGAGATGTCCAAACACGAAAAAGCAGCAGGATAACAAACAGCACAACAAACCGATGGTGAGAGCCACAACCCAAATTCTGCTATTGTTACAAGTATATATGTATTGAGTATAGGCTAGGCCAATTTTTCTTGGAACTCGTCTGTATAACAGCCCTTACTTATCTTCTCATACATCTATTGTCCACTTTGCGATAGTGAATTCTTCAAGCATCTCAACCTTCTGTCAAGTGGATTAGAGGCTGAAAATGTTGGAGACAAGGAGTGGTGTTTATCAAAATCTATTCTAGTTTTGTTATCACTAATTTTAAGCCGGCAGGGCAGTGTTTCTCAAAGTGTGTGTTGTGGCTCCTAGGGGTGTTCCCACCTTTTTGTGAGGGGCGTCACGACGAGCTGGAAATACTGATGTGTATGTGTATGCCTATTTATGCTTTGAAGTGGTTCTTTTATGGATGTACAATATATATACTAAATAATTTTGCGAGCCACAGATGAACTATGAACAGGGCAAGGGAGGCACGAGCATGACCAACACCCACTAGAAAACATAATAAACCCACTAGAAAATATTAATTTAAAAAAAACTTCCACTTTCTGTTGATTTTTTTTTCCTCTGTAGGTGTGTGATATGAGACTTGATTGAGAAAAATTTTAGTTATAAATTTATTTTCCTAAAACCATTTTCAAGGAGGAAAAGGATAATTTTTTTCTGTGGCTCATATTTTCAATGGTTCTGTGAACCTAGACAAGTACAGGGAATTTTTTGTATTTTTATCTGAACTGAAAAATGGGGGGGGGGGGTGAGTAAAATAAAAAAATATAAATATGTATAATCTAAATTCATCTAGTAAAACGTTACGGCAGAAATATTTCATAGCACCAATTTTACTCGCGGAATAATAAATGAGTACGGTACATATATCAAGTCGATTCCACAGTGCGTAGCGCAAGCAGTCGCCTAAGTTTAATGACGTCGCGAGCTCGTGTTTCGGCCTTGAAAATTCTCTAGTAGGTGTTGGCATGACCCCGACAAGGGTAGAGCTGACAGGGCACCAGCCCCGGGGTCCGGGATGATTCTTAATTTCCCCCCTCCCGCATAAGAAGGCCCGCGATGCAAGAGATCCGAGCCAACCTGATTCAATATGTGGGGGGGGGGGGTGGGCATGGCCACGAGTGACGAAAGGTTGAGAACCACTGCAGTTGGATATGGAAGATGGAATTTGCACTAAATCCAAAACAAATAAAAATTTACTTTTCAGTTTTACCGATATTTAATTCCTTTTTTGACGGAAGCATCTTATTTTCTTGGTGTGCGTATGTTTTGCTAGAAAATAACAAACAGCTAGAAAAAATAGGGAAAGATCGAACTTCGGTAATCTTAGTTCTAGAAATCATTTGAAATTGTACGTAAGTTAATTAACAATAACGATAGTGATGTGCAAATACAATAATATTTAGTTGTCTTTTTTGACATTGATTCCTTCAAAATTTAATGGGTCCGATGCATCTGAACTTTTTGAGTGTTTCATAAAAAATGTCCGAAAATAAAATTTTCGTAAGTTTTTAATTACAAAAATAAATTAAGATATTCTGATGCATTAAAATTAATGTTCTTTTTTTTTCTATTGTATTACGGAAAAAATTCTTCGATTGCTAATTAAACCTATAGCTTGCTGGCGGATCTTTTACTAGTTTCAAAGAAAACGCAATAAACTTTCAATGAAAATCAGAATGTTGGCGAAATTTCAAAAAATAGTAACCACGCGTCTTTCTCAAAGCTCATCCGAGGTATTGTCATTGTCAATAGCCATTCTTTCATAGGTAACTAGCTGTAAAATAATCCTCTTTCTCCGACAAGAACCCCACTCAGCAGCTGTCAACAATCCGTCACTGCGTCCCGCCCACGGAATAAAAGAATGTGAAATGCCTATCCCCCTACCTCGGCCGGCTGGGCCGGATCGGCCGGATATAGTAGGGAAAGAGTAAGCGATATAAGCTCATTCGAACTACGAAAGCCTGGATAGTCAAGTGGAGATCGAGATGTAGTTCGGAAAGAAAATTCCCATTCCTGTGTGGGGAATCGAACCACCAATCTCTCACTGTCCGGGCGAGTGTACTAACTCACCAATCTCTAATATTAGAGATTGATGAGTTAGAACACTACCAATCTCTAATCCTAGAGCAATCCTAGAGAGATTGGTGGTTCGATTCCCTATAGAGGAATGTGAATTTTCTTTCCGAACTACATCTCGATCTGCGCTTGGTTATCCAGGCTTTCGTACAGCGGAGGGTGACATCGTTTCTCTCTATAAGCTCATTGCTCCGGAGGGCGTGGTCGTGCCGAACCAAACTCTGAGTTACAAGGAGAAAAAAAAATAATTGGGGTCTCTATCTTGGGATCTAAAAGACCTCTAGTCATGCATGTGCATTCCGATACAATGACATTGTTAGACCGGTAACGACCCGCCGCACATCTTCAGAGGCGATTTCCCAGGGTATGTAAGCCCAACAAACCTTTAAGATACAATTCAGATACAGACAGGGGCGTCGGAAGTGTTTCGAACCTGTGGGTGCCCGTCTTGAGATTCATGTAGGAAATTCCGATTTTTGAATCAATTCTGTGGGTGCTCGGACCCTTTCTACAAACTTCCGTGGGTGCTTGAGCACCCACAGCACCCCCGGCTCCGACGCCACTGGATACAGAAAAGGAAAAAACACGTGCAAGGTGTGTGTGTGTGTGTGTGTGTGTAAAACATACAACGAAGAGAATCAGATTATGCAATGATTTCCAGGGCTCCTATTTTAGGGTATCTACGCGAACCTTAGACAATATGAATTCAAATACGAGATACAAAGTAACATGTTCTAGAATAAATACATGTACAAGAGAGTGCGAGACTGTACAAAACAAATAAGTAAAAATAAAGAGTAAATCGGGGGCCCTGGGTGTGGGACCTAAAAGACCCCGAGTCATGTACATTCAAATACAATTTCAAAAAGCATGCGCGAGGACAGGCAAATACGAAAATGATTAGATTATACAGTACAAACAATTCGGGAGCCTCCTAGTTTAGTATGCCTAGAGTATGGGTTTCTAACCGGTATTCTGCGAACTCTGGGGTTCAAAGGGTGTGATCGCAACGAGCCGCAAAATGTTTAGGGCCGTAAAAAAACTGAATTGCATTACATTTAAAAAATTCATATTTCCTTGAACTATAACTACTTTAAAAAGAGAGAACTTGAACTATACTTTTGTGGATCTGTTGATGAAAAATATGTCGATTTATTAACAGGCACGCATAAAATAGTGAATCCATGCCACCCCCCCCCCCCTCATCCTTGAATGGTGTCTTGATTTTTGACTGGACTCCAGACTACGATTTTTTCAGCACTTGGCTCCTTGTATTGAATTTGAAGAAAATTTATAGTTTGAAATATTTTACAAATGTAAGACCGAGCCCTATCAGCATTTCCTTAATGTGTGTGTGTGTGTGTGTGGGGGGGGGGGGGGTATAGTCTTAACAGCACCATGAGCCCTCGAGAAAATGGATTCTCTGGGCACGTCTCCCAATCAAAATTAAAGAGGCAGTCAACCAAAATCTCGTATCATGTATTAGTCAGTATACATGTGTGTCGTTTGTGAAGCTCCCAATCCACCTGTACTACCCAGGATGCTCATGCCTCAAGACGGCCGTGCATTTTCTGGAACCTCCCGGAAAAGTTTTTTTTTTTGATGGACCCGAATTGCTAGACTTTCAGCGGGCCCCAGCAAACAGATTTTCAGTGGGTGTACGGAGCAAAAATGAGTTGATCTCTGGGCCTGAATCCCTATCATATGTCTCGGGGGGAGTGGTATGCAAATAAATATTGGAGAGGGTCGCAAATTTGTTCTGCGAATGAAGCCGAGGCAAAATAATATATTCAGCTGCGAATAGAGCGGAGGCAGATATTTTCAGTGGCGAATGAAGTGGAGGTGGGCATCTTCAGCTGCGAATGGAGCAGAGACGGGCACCTTCGGCTGCGAATAAATCCGAGGCACGCAACTTCACCTGCGAATGAAGCCTAGGCACGTCTGCCTAGGAGGCGGACAAAATGAACTGAGTGAAACATATAAACAGATCACTTAATTTGTTCCGCTTTCCAGTTTCAAGTATAAGTACAGGTACAAGTACAAGAAACAACGCCACAACAGGCAAAATGCCCAACGAGGTGGCTGATGAAAAGATGTGAAGAAAAAGAAGAAACCCGTGGCAAATATGGATGCCATATATTTCAAAAATACAGCAACCGAATTAAAAATGCAATTACAAATAATATATATGCATGATAATGTATATATATATGTATATTGTTTCATCACATTACTTGAGTGAGCCCAAGATGTAATTTAAGCATAACACCATGCAGCAATCCGTTTTAAGTGAGATGTAATTTTATGAAGTAACTTTTCAGATGTTCTAATTTTTTGAAACAAAGACGAAAAATAATTTGACATTTTTTGGGACGCCATCACTCTAATTTATACAATTTTTTTTGCCACCGATATGCTCAAGAAGAACCTCTAAGAAGATTAAAAAATGCTAATCTAATAAATAAAGAGCTCTCTCTCTCTCTGTTGCTGAAAAAAAATTCAATAGTAAAAATCATATAGGCCTGCTGGAAGGACCTTACAGTCCCTTGGGGTTACATAGTGCATGTGATATACGTGTGTGTATTTTGCATTTTTGTCTTAGGGTAATTAATGTTTGTATTTGTATCTTGTGATTTGTTGTTTGCTTAAATAAAAAAGAAGAAGGTTACAGCCATATTGTAAATGTGGGCTTTCTTACTTGAGCATTTCACGAACTGCACTTGTAAATTTCTGTGACGTTCTAATTTTTTGAGATAAACGTGTAATGACTCGTCCCAGACTAAAAACCTGGGCACGTTGGAAGACACCACTGAAAATATAAAGAAGTTTTGTTCCGTAACATTCTTTGGCTTATGACGTTGTCACCCGCTCACAGCAAAGCATTGAAGAGTGGAATGATTATTACAAGTTTACAATGATAACTGAATTTTAAAGTGTTAAGAAAAGCTCATGAGTGAGAGAAACTACGAAAAATCACCTAAACTCAAAACTACCCAGTTATAATAATCTCCATCGAGGGAAAACAGTCAAGTTTTTCCGAAAATCGTATTTGAGGTTACAAGATCAGCCATTTTGTATTCGATGAGACTTTGTTCGGGGTATAAAAGGAGACTTGTTTGCCCAAAGTAATTTCTACGATCGAGAAGATTTTATTATCAGTGAAACCAAAAAGTGGAGTTTCCGAAAAGAGATCCTGACTTGCGACGAGAGTTTTAATTGCTACCGGCCAATTAAAAGGGAGACCTCATAGTCGTTAGAAATCAAGAACATCGATTTTCATCGATGCGTGTTCGTTCCTTCTGTAGATGTAGAAGTATTTGGAAAGACTTGCGAACGTGAAGACTGCGTTCTCAATACTCGTACGCTAATAAACTAAGGTTACAGGTCTACTAACGTTATACGTCTGTTCATGCAGTGAAATGAGGCAGATATCAAAGGAAGAGAATAAATAATTTATATAACTATTGTCTTCGACGGAATATACTTTATATATACTCGTCTTGAGATCCAGAATTTTTCCAACATCTATTGGTATCCAGGCTGTGTTTATAGTGCCTGAGTGGTGCTCGTCGTCTTCCCCTATGAAGGTTACCGTCAAGGTCCATGAGCTCGAATCCGGGCAAACAACATCAGAATCAAGTTCTTTACCTACCTATCTACCCTGGGGATAGGCGATAGACGGCGCCCCAATTTCCCACTCAACTCCTTTCGTTGGAAATTGCCATACGACGATGTATGACCGGAGTTGGTGTGTGGTAAAGTAGGCCATGTTCATATGAATATCTTTCATAATAATTTTTGAAATGTGCGGTAACTTGTGAATAACTTAAAAAACCTGTAAATTATACAGGGTAGTAAAGAAAGTCGCTAAGCCATATTTTACAGGATAACCGTTTATCCTAGAGGCATACTTCCGATCATAAAAAAAACATCCACATAACGCGTAGAACACGGATACGTCATTTGTGTTGCAAGGGGTTGTATAATTATCAAAATAGAGAAATTAACTTTTTACACGGACATCATGTCATCAAAAACCGAATTAGAAACCTAAGCCGCTCGTCAATGAGAATTCCCAAATCGGCGACCCTAGTTGCATCCGGGATAGTGACACCATTCAACTCGTAAGAGAACCGTGGGTTCTTCGAACCAAAGTGAACGACCATGCACCTTATCAACGCTAAACATCATGCTCCATTCATTTGCCCACGCTACAATCCTATTTAAGTTGGTCTGGAGCAATTCCCTATCGCTTTGATTCCCAATTACCCCTATTAGCTTCTCGTCATCTGCGACTTTGCTAGTAATCCCATCGATACCCTGATCGAGTTTGTCGATAAAAAGTGAAAAAAGTATGGGGCCAAGGACACTTCCTTGCCCCCAGTCTCACAAGTCTCAATATTCGATCCACGTTTAGAACATTTCGTACATTTTGTGAATCATAATGTATCACGGCCCCGTACCTCATAATAACGATTGAAATTTTCACGAGACACTAAAACGATTCTGTCAGTGATTGGACAGAAAGCACCTTTCTGAAATGTTTCACAAATAAATAAGTTCTGATAGAGACCTTTTTCGAAAGAAATAATCCGAATAAAATTCTTTTTAGCCGCAAACTTCTTTTACAAAAAAAAAGCCCCGAGATAAGTTCGTCTGGTTCTTCTTCTTTAGATTCAGCTGGTGGTGGTAGTTGAAACATTAGTAGGCAGCTTAGGGAAAGGAATCGAGATCTTTGTGCTTATTCGACAAGATTGGCGAAACTGAGTCAGCAAAGTCCTTTGTACTTGGATGGAGAGAGAATGCAACACTCGTCTCTGTGTGATCATGAACCACGTCCCGAATCGAATTGATATCAAAGAGAAAAATCAACTTGTCGATTCTTCATAACTGAAAGCGAAGTATCCCTTTCAAAGATTACAATCACGGACCGATTGTGAGGAAAATCTCGAGAGAATCTCTCAAAAGAAGAATACCTCGCTTTCCGCCAGTTTCATATTTTGGCGGAGATAAAAACTTACATGACATATAATAAATAGAAGTTTGGGAATTTCAGATTTCTATATCCCTCGTGAGATCCCGCTGCATTACAGCGTGTTAGTTTTCAAGCCGAGGAATCATAAGGGCATGTGCATTTGTGAAATTTTCCCCTCGTTTTGACTCCACGGAATCTTTGTGTATACAGTGGAATATTACAAATAATTTTATTCTTAATACTCAAGTAAATTAGATAACAATTATAAAAACAGTACCGTCTCAATAGCATAATTTTGCCCTCTACCAGGGTGAAAGTTCCAGCCTACCAATTTTTGCACCCGAGTGGTGCAGTGAAATGCTATATGAATATCCGAATGCCTTGATTATAAAGTACTCGTATAATACAATATGTAGGCCCTATATAAATGATAAAAAAATCATATAGGTAAATTTCATTATGATTATCACTATTGGTGGTGATTACGCATGATTCCGAAGCATAAAAGTGAATAATTTCGAAGTGAAATTTATGTATGAAAAACATTATACGGGAATATCACTCTAATTAACGTTACGGAATCATTGCTCCTTTGAATGCAGATTAGGCACTAAAACTCTAAGAAATGAGCGCTGATAAATTTTGACAAAAATTTTATTTTTAATTTAAATTCGTAACGTATTTGAGAATTTTTTTAAACACGCTAATTTTAGTATTATTCGCAGGCCTAGGCTATCGTTACAGTGTTATACCCACTAACTGCCGATTCGAAAAATAGATGTCAGGAACAACACATGTCGCGTGCCACGCAAGACACACTATAAGTCAATATTGTCAAGTAGTACTCTATTGAAGTTTTATCCAACTGAAACCATTTTAAATTTCACTTTGACGTAGGAAAAAGAAAAGCGATGGTCCGAGAGACAACCTTTTCTTTTGGATCTTTCCTTGTGCTCTTTGGTCCTTCAAAATACAAATTTTCTTAAGAAGACGCTCAACTGTTGAAAATTATTTGCAATTTTATTTCTAGGACTTGGGAATTTTCTTTTTTTTCATTCAGAAATGAAAAAAAAAACCAAAAAAAACAGTTCACATATTTTTTTCCCCTCGTAAGTAAATTAGTATTATCCATCAAGAGCTAACGTTATTAAAATTCACGGGAACGAATCTGACAGCCAACAGCGAGCAGCAAAAAAATGCATAACTATCGGAAATATCATTCCTTCTCTTGCGAAATATTTGAATTGCATTATCGACATTATAATCATAATGAGATTAGATTATGCGCTTGTGACAACATTCGAGTCGAATTCTATGTAATTAAGTTCGTGTCTTCGTTCGTGAACAACAGCGCATGCGCATTGATGTGGTAGTTGACATATACGGGAATCGAAAGAGAAGAGAAATTTATATAGTCACAAGTACAGTAGATGCCGCTAATTAGAATCACAGATAGTGCAACAATTCGGGAAAAGTTATCACTTTCGCAAAGTAAGGAACGGACCGATATCATAACATATATGGGAAAAATCCGCGTATAGGTATCGGGACTTCGGTTAATGTTATTAATTTTTTTTTGTCGTCCAAATCTTTTTTGCGCATTCTGAAGCTGCGATTAAATCAGATCAACTTTTTCTCCCATGTTACCATTATCAACCTACAAGACTAAGAAGGAGGTCAGGAGGGTTTATGAATATTTCTGTACTCTGACGGAAAGATACTTTCCCGAGATATTAATGCCGAGTTAAAGAAAAGCGATTTGGTCTCCCAGGCGAACCCAGGCCCTCTTGCAAACCGGACAAGGATGCTTAGCTATCTATGTATCACTGGAGACACGGCCCTGCCTTCCTTAATTCACGCACTGTGGCGTGAGGCGCTGAATTAGAGGCACTAGTAGCTTCTCTTAACTTCAGCAAATGCCCCCCCCCCTGGTGGGACGGAGAGATACATAGATAGATATATAGGGGAACCCTGGGTAGAACGGGGTACGAAGTTGAAAATATGCTCTAAAAATACAAATGGGTTGGTTAGCAAATGTTTCTATGAACACATTACAATTTAATAATCACAAAAATACAATGATATTGTAAGAAAACAAGAGAACAATATATTGTTCTTCAAAAACAAAATGTTATGTCATTTGCCCCGTACTGTCCCGGGCACGGGGCGGAATGGGTTGGTAAGGACAAGTAATTATAAAAATATATAAAATTAGTGGAAATGCAGGAAAATGAAGTTTGCTTTATATTTATTTAGTTTTAAGTGACTAGAAAGGTTTAACTACAGTTTTTATTGATTGTGTCCGTTTCATAAGTCTATTCACAGAATACACACACTAGGACAGCCTCATCATCTTCGCTGTCTATTTCCACGCAGGAATTGTGTGCTCATTTTTTTGCACATGGAACAAGTGACCCAACCTTCAACTGACTTTTGAGTAAAATTCACCGCAATATAAACATTCACAGTTAGAACAATCCTCAGAATCGCTCTGGTTAGTTTCAGGTTTTTCCATTATTTTTTCCTATCTTCAGGCAATTTTCTTTGATTTGTCAATTCTTAATTTTATTGTCTTTCTTAAATAGTTTTATCCTTGCTCTTTCTTTTGTGTATGTGTGTTGTTTGGCAAAGTTTTTTCCCTCTTTTTCTTTAATAGTGGATTCTAAAACCTGCATGGGGAATCTGTTAAGAAAGCGATCTTCCGATTCGTCCTTTCTACGCTTTCTTTAACTTTTGGAATTGCCATTAGAATTTCCGGTGAAACATGAAATGAAGAGATCCTGTTGTCAGTTGCCATCCAAGAGCACCCAGGAGTGACACAACTAGCCTTATTAAATAGCACCGAAACGCCATTCTTCCTCGAGTGGTCTATAACTTCAAAGTTCTTGGTATGTGTTGAGTGGCCATCGAATATAACAAGAACCGAAAAAGTCTTTTGATGCCTTAGAAAATTCCACAAATTTTCGAAACCATACAAGAAATAACTCAGCAGTCATCCATCCAGTGCTGTGCGCCTCAGTCCAACCTCCTGGTGGCAATACTAACTCAAATTCTTTCTGCTTCTTCTTTCGAGGTAAAATGAGCATCTGGGGCATGTAAATTCCACTTGCCGACATACAGACAGGTTGCTGTTTGGTGGAATGGGTACTTCCCCATTCCGCCCCAGGAACACGATTCAGGTTAGGGTGGTAAGGTCACTCGAGAAAAATACGTAAACAAACGTTTAACTACACGAAACTAAAGACAATTAAACGTACTTCAAGCATGTACTAACTATAGTTATAATGTAAGAAAGTATGTATACCTTACCTTGGTTACAAATACACCAGAAGTTACAAGACAAGGGCAATAAATCACATAATGGAAACTTAACTCACCAATGCTCAAGAAAACCAAACTAACATGGTTGCCGTAGTTGCGCAGTAACATGTTGGTCTAGATCTACTTATTGCCGCTCACTGGTAGCGCCCCCTTGCCACCGAAAAACGTCGAACTTCATTCTGCCCCAGTACCCCGTTTTGCCCCGGATTCCCCTATATATCTATCTTTGCAAGAGTGCCGGGGTTCGAGTCCCGGCGTAGACCAGATGACTTTGGAGAGTTCACCTCGTTATAATATCCAGAAAATATATTTCCTTGATATCTTGTGCTGAGAAAAAGACACGTTTTTCCGTACTAATTAGTAGCAGCTATAATCCATTGTACGCGCATGAAGCTACTTTTGCAATGGCCTATCCATAGTATTTGAAATGCAATGTAAAAAAAGGAATTCCTTCAGTTCTTGGTCAGATTCTTTCAGTTTAAACACTTATCGATGAAAGTCTTTCTCAGGGATCTGTGGAACGTATTGCACATTTAAACAAAATATCGCTATTTGTAAAACACATTATGCAGTGTCAAACTCCTCATTAATGGATGAATAATAATAATAATAAAAGCAGGATTGTTATAATAAATAATAATAAATAAAAGCAGAAACATATTGTTTCAGAGCAGTATGAAAAAAGGAAACGGCACAATCGAACATTTTGCGACCAGTTACGTGAAAAGGAAAAACTATGTTACCCCGCTTTTATACGTGCTGTTCGATCAAACAGGATGTATGGTCATCGTATTCGCTTTTCGATTTCTTTGGGGCCATCCACGTATTACGTAAGCAGATTTTCAGCCATTTTTTACCCCCTTCCCCACCCTTGTCAGCAAAAGTCAGCAAAACACTGACCCTCCCCCCTGTCAGCAAAAGTTCGTCAGCAGCTTAGAATATTTCATATCTTCAAAAAGGGGTGGTTGATGACGTAAGCAACCTTCAAACTCCCCTCCCCCCCCCTTGTCATCAAAAGTCAGCAAATCCGAAACCCCCTCCCCCCCCTCGATGCTGACGTAATACTTGAATGACCCCTTTCGGATATAAATCACAATCGATGATTGTTATCAGGAACTTTGAGTCCCGATACGATCATATTAACCGGCATGCACTGTATATGATACGTGCGTCAATTCGATTCCCACTATGGCCTTCATTTGAATATGAGCAGTTACTTTTGATTCACCTTGCACCAATGACACGATTTAAGCAAAAAATAATGAAAATAAGATGATTATTATCTCTATTATTAATGATTGGTTTCATAATCAAATTAAAAGACCGGTTTGATAATCGCTGTTGTTATGAGAAAAATTCAGCAAACCAGTCATATCTTGTTCTTCACTTACAAAAGTGTAAACTACCAAAGATTATTCATAAATATTATTTCAATAAATCACATCTAAAACTAAGAATGTTGATAATTATTTTATCGCAACCTGTGCGATGATACTTATTATTTATGATGTGCTAATGCACAAGGTGAAATTCACCTGATCTGCCAAACGGATTGGTGGGTGTGATGGACGGGCCCGCGTGGAGCATAAAAGACCATAGCAGTCCTGTCTCGTTTCTTATGCGAGCCTGCATAATTAACTGTTTTATATCAATTATCGTTTGTGTATAACTTGAATGTTTCACGGATTGACTCATGAAAGTAATCACCAAAGTAATGACGTGTGTGTGTGCTAGATATACACGTTACAAATACGGTCAAACTCGGTTATAACGAAATCGAATAATCCTCGAAGTTTTGTCGTTATATCCAAGGTATCGTTACAACCGAGGATGTGTCGTTTTCAAGACCTTTACCGACAAAAATATAATAAGGTACAATCTAATACTGTGCATGCATTTTTTATTTCATCATGATTAGGAATGATTATATTTGATCGAGAAAAATACGGGAAATTGAGATAATTAATAAATAATATAGCCATTTGTCGGAATAATATAGCCAAATATTTGCTTACAAATAACCTTTGGCGAGAAATGCAGTGATGTGGGATGAATATATTTAGTCAAAGTATTGCGACACAATTTATAAAGTTGTTCAAAATTACTTTCATCCCCGATTCTAGTAAAGATTAGCAATTAAAGTAAGCCACACGTTAAAAAAACCAGTCATTTTTATAAGAAAAATTCCGGAATATTTTTTTTTATCGGCCATGCAAATGGCATTTCGGAACTTCAAACTTGTAATTCATCTTTTTCTTCACCTTTAGTTATAAGTAGAACATCAGACGAACATTCCCTGCATGCTATCAGTCAGCCCCAATCTTAGAAATTTCGCAGGAATACGTTATCGGAAACGGATACAAAGGTGACGAAAAATTTGTTACATCCGAGGGGGTTGCTTGTCAATCGACTTAAAAGCGAGGTTCATTTTTATTGCTCCCTGTGAGAATTAGCTCAGATCGCCAATTTTTGACGTTACAGCCGAGGTTGTTATACAGAACTTACAGTTACACGAGTGTATTCCAGAAGATTCTGCACATGACAAAAATACAGGAAACTTTTGACTAAGCAAATGCAAATACACTGTATTATATGCGATTTATTTTTCGCTTCAAACTTTGAAAATCAAGGTAAATCCGGTATTACAATCTAAAAGTTTTATGAAAGTCCTTTTATAATCATATTTCATATCTCGGCATTCTTCAGTGCATATTTCAGCATTTTAGTGTATATTTAGCCATTTTTTAAGTGCATATAATCTGGGCTCTCTATTTATCACTATTCCACTTGGACGCCATACCTGAAGACATAAATGAATGAACGCCAGAACTTTGCCACTGGACTTATCCCGTTGCCGAGATCTCTTCCAGCCCAGCTTCGTGGCAGAGTCTGGAACACTTTATTTAGTGTCAAAAAAAAAAACATACAAACTTTTTTACAACATATTTTTTTACACATACCCGGACAATTGTCGCGATTAACAAATTTTGTGGTGATTACAGACGAGATGGGATTAGGAGTTGGAGAAGTTTCGGGGTTTAGTTAAGATGAATGTACACATATTAGGATGGAGGTATGGTTTAAAAGCAATTGAGCCCCCCCCCCCCGCCCCCCAGCCATCTTATCTGTTATCTTACACTTGCCATATTTTATACACAGGATACAAAAAGAAAGAGAAATGAGAATCTTATTGCGAAATAATATATATATCCATCGGAGCGAGTCATCTCGCTTAACACCTTATTGGTGAGCAAATGGGTTTGATAAGTTGCGACTAGAAGCCAGCATCAGTTTTATTGGGTTGAGTTCACTCGCTCCGGTGGATTTAATGAAAATATACAAAATAGAAGTATTGTGTGGGGGAATATATACAATTAGGGAGCACCCGTGGCATCTCGCTTAGCACCTTATTCGGTGAGCAACATGAATACGACAATATGAGTACGCACGTGTGTTGTGGACATGAAATGCATGGACAACTTGAATGGAGGAAAGAGAAATACACACATTTATATACATATATATAACTGCCAGGTCGAGTCGTCTCGTCCTAAACCTATTTTGGTGAGCAATGTGGGCTTGATTTAAATGGGGGATTGTCTGGAGACATACCTGAAGGCAGGGAAAACCTGGTATATTCCGTATTACCCAAATTATACTACACACAAAAATTACATTTTCTCATTAATTTCCTTCCGAAATGATTGAAATTTTTCAGTATCAAGAATTTAGGGTTCGAAGATCTTTATCAACTGGTGATTGCACACATTAAGAGTAAAAAAATAATTATTATTAAATGGTGAACAATTATTTTTGGCACTACACAGTTGGGAGAAAGAATTCAGACTGGATATCGCTCCTCACGTTTTATTCGTTGCTGCTGTTCACTAACGAATGAGAATTAGAAGAAAAGCTATCGTTCGTTAAGACGATGACGATAATCGATTGGGTTGATTAGACGACAGGATGCCATCGACTTTCTGTGAGAAAACGAGTAAAAGTGGAGAATCTTTTCTGGTTTCCATGTCCAGTAATGAAGGAAGCAACCGTCTGCGGTAAATGCTGTTGTTCACTTGATATAAGACTTTCTTCAGTCTATCGATTTACGCTCGAAGAGAGAAATGCGGGCCTCGGGAAAGATCGGTCGAGTGGAAAAGCCAACCAATGTTGCTTCACTTGAGTATATATATGTTCCTCGAATGGATAGGGATGAAACTACAGTAAACGCTGCTTATTAGAATCATGGATAATTTTATCATTTGGGAATTGTTACAAACCTTCGCTAAGCAAGGAAAGGAACAATATCATAACGTGGGAGATATATTTTTTTTCGTAGAAACTTTCTTCCTTTTTTCAGATTTTGGAGCTAATGTTGAACCAGACCAATTTTTTCCTTATCGTTAATCGTTAACCTCTAAGTCATCCTTATTTTAATAAATTTCCGTATTTAGCTCACAATGTCCTAATCGGTCCGTAATAGCCAATGGGATTCATGTACGTGCAGCATTTCTTTTGCAATTCCTTTCCTATAGTAAAAACATGTGTAAGGTAAAAATAAAGTCCTTTTCTTCAGTTCATGGCCAGTTTTTTTTCAGTTAAAAACGTTTACAGTTCCTCAGCCGGAAGGTTTTCACAAGGGCATCTATAGAATGCACCATACAGTATAAAAAGTACAAATAATTTGTAATACACATTGGACAGTTCCATTGTAACTCCTCGCAATTTCTAAACAACCAAAAGGATTTTGGCTCAAAGGGTGAAAAATCATATTTTAGAAAAATTGAAAAAAAAAAAATGAAAAAAGTGCAATCAATACTTTGAAACCTGTTATATTAGAAAGATAAACGAATTCGTCGTTTTCCATGCGTTCCGTTCAACCAAACGAGATATATAGTCATATAGAATTGGATATAGTTATTAATCGGTTATTATTATCAGAAATCTCAAGCTCCAACGTGCGCTGTACATCCCGATCTTAAACTATGTTTTCCCCTTTCTAATTACGGCATGGAGTGGGCAGACATGACAAAATTTGAAAAATATAGGAAAATTAAAACTCGAGTTATATTTTGCGATTCGGCAATTTTCTTTAAAAATATGTGCAACTTTTTGATTCAGCGTAAAGCAATTCATTTCCGATTTTTTTCTCAAACTAAAGTGAATTCTTTGAGTAATAAAAATAAATAAAAATTTGAAATTGAAAAACTTACGGGGAACCTGCTCGCATCCGACGTAATAAATTGAACTAGGTGTCGTCTTTGCAAGAGGTGGGGGTGATATTTTGTTGAAGACGGAAAAAAAAAAAGCTATAGCGTTAAGTGAAAAGGAACTCCGTACAGTCATACTTCGGTTAACGAACTACTCGGCTTACGAATTTTTCGTTTAATGAACATTTTCGGTGATAAAGATGCACATGACTAACATAAAACAGTCACGTCGTGAGCTGAATTTTAGCACTAATCATCATTGCGCCCGAATTACTCCTGCCCATCTCGGAATCTTTTTCCAGATGTACCTCCCCTTATCTTTCTGGAAGTTTTTAAACCATTCTATGTAAAATGCAATATTGAGGTGATAGAAAATGCATTAAAAAAAAGAGCCTACGTTTTTAGAGCAAGCATTCTTTCAGTACAAGGATCTCATCATCAATCTGGGCAGTCTGAACATTCTAGGAGTTTATATCCTCCATCTGAGCTAATCGAATCATGAATGGATGGGGGACACCTACGAAATCGACTGGGTTGCGTCAACACCAGCTTTAACAGACTGCAGCTGGTGTTGGTTGTGTACTTATTACAAGTACAAATACAAATACAACGCCACAACAGGCAAATTGCCCAACGAGGTGGCTGACTTAAGAACATCATGGATCCCCGAGCCATTTTCTGGAGGCCCTACCTACTACTGCTACACCACACGCCTCATCCGGGCAATGGCTAAAATTGACAATGGTCGATAGAGCCTGGGCGGTGCACGGAATAAAATGAAATGCTACACCACACATGCACCCCGCCCCCCCCCCGCGGAACCCCCAACGAAGCGGTACATGCAGGAATGTGCGTGTGCGTGTAGTGAAATCTGACGTGAAGTTTTTTGTTTCTCTGTAATGCTTGTTATGTGTAGTGCTGCCATCTGCCACCAGTTTTTCAAACTATGAGTGAAGTGTTATGATTGAATGATTTATCGTTGTAGGACTGTTGCTCTCTGTGGCGAGACTTTTTAACGGGGAGATCGGCTCGCATTTGCGCCTTGAAGTTGGGAACCACAGAAAACCAACTTCAGCCGACCACATATTACTAGATGTTCAGTATTTCATCTGCCTATAAATCCTCATTTATTCAATTTTGTAGTTTCATTTTAGCGTTTGGTCAGTTTTTGTCTTTTTTTTATAGAGCTCCTTCGTGTTTCGTGAAACTTATCTTTAAATTTTTGGACAGAATGTTAGATACATAAACTTACACTTCCGGTCCAGCTCAATAGGTAGTAAATTGCCCCTAGGTGGCAATAGACCTGAGTTGTGCTCGGTTCGAAAGAAAGAAAAACGTCAATATATTTGTCGGGAGTCACAACTTTGGATGCCGACGAGGTCCTTTTTCAAAGAGAAAATGAAGGAAATGATATCTAAATTCGAGAAAATGGATTTACATTCAGATGGTAGAAAACCATTTTTAGATTATTTGGATTAAAAGCTAAACGAAAAGTTCTTCAATTTCATGCTCAAATGAAGCTAATATTAATTTTTTCACAGAAACTCGCGCTATTAAACTGCCGTCAAGTGTGAAATGGGAAGAAAACACGAGGAAAAATATCGGAATAGCATTTCTCTGAAAATAATGCTCTTTCATTGTTATTTTCAATCTGACGCAGATCGGATCAAGCTTTATACGTAAGTATATATACTATTTATCTACTATATTTTTTCGTTTTCATCGTCTCGGAAGAAAAGCCTATTAGAACGTCGCGAATATTAAAAGTATTATCAAAACATTGAAGAGATTGGCTCATGAAATCTTAAAATACCTCTTGGATTTAAACTATTTTAAATCCGAGCAAACTAAAACTATTAAACTATTTTCTCTGCTTCTTTTCATACTTTGCATAATTGAAGGCATTTGCAGTGTAGAGAATTTAATGGATAGAAAAACAAAAGAAGACGTTGGAGTTTGTAAGTTTCAGGGCACTAAACGAGAGAAAAAGTGGAGCTCTTTTTCACGAGACATTTTCTCAGCAATGAACTTGATTTCTTGTTTCCCTAATCTGAAGACATAATATTATGATATGGCAAATGCAAGTCAATCTGGACTTCAAAAAACTCGTGCCACACAAGTGTGGAACCAAGACGATGTGTTGGGGGGGGGGGGGGGCGAATTGTGTAAATGCGTTGGATCGTCTCGTATTTAACGGAAGAAACAAATTTTCTCATATTATTCGGCTCTTGCGAGCCTCCCCCATCCCTTGGATCCATGCCTGAGCGAAGGTAGACATATTTGCTGCGAATGGAGAAAAGGCAGGGAACTCCAGATTCAAATGGAGCGAGTGCAAGACTCTTCAGTGGCGAATGGAGCGGAGGTTTTCCGAACATTGTTCAGCGGTGGTAAAAAAAGCGAATAGAATTCATTTTCAAAAAGGTCTTATCTCGTTCTTCTAGTGATTCTTCTGACCTTTCGCGGCTTAGTTCGCTCTGGACTGGAGTGTGCCGTATGGTTTTGGAGCCCATACCTACACTGGGACTTGGTTGAGGGGTGTAGAGAAGAGCTAAGCGCACTCTTGTTGGCACACAAGGCTTGAGCTATGAAAAAAAAAAATTATTGAATATCTTCTCATAGGAAGAACACAGATGTTGAAGGGATATGATCGAAGTGTTCAAAATTTTCAACGGAATTTCTAAAATGGCTCACGAGTTATTAATACATCGTTCATCAAGTGCTTCGACAAGGGGATACTAGTATCGATTGGTAAGGGACAATTCTAGGTTATGGAGCAGCAGGGGTTTTTTCTGTAATAGGGTTATCAATAAATGCAATAGCTTAACTACGGGGGTCGTGAGTTGTAACACAATTGACACGTTTAAAAAGAAATACGATAAACATATTGGGATAAATCGAAAAGCTATCCATGCTAAGACGAGACAACCGTAATCTTTTTAATAGGCAGTGCAATATACAGAGTACATAGCAAACAAGGTACATAGCAAATATGACATTTTATTAGTGAACCGCTGATCCTAGAATTATGCATTGGATACTTTTTAGTTGGAAGTATGTGCTGTACTCAGATATGTCATTCATGTTTTAAGAGGTTGTATAGTTATTAACAAAAACTTTTTATACGGTCCTCGTGTGCCCCAAAAATCAATTAGAAAGTCCTCTGGCCCTATGTCTCCACATGCTACACAAAAAAAAAAAAATCATGTTTCTAATTTCGCGTTCTCTTAAAGTGATGCTCCCACTTTTTCGGGATTAGTTCGTCCTGGATTGGAGTATGTCGTCAGGTTTTGGAGACCATACCTACAGAGTGTCATAGACTTGGTCGAGGGGTTGTACAGAAGAAACCCGCTTGCTCTTGAGGGCACACGGGGCTCATGCTATGAAGAGAGATTTTTTCAGAAATTTTCACAGAAACCTTTTCAGAAATTCTGAAAATGTTTACATTGGAAGAGAGGGGGATAATGATTGAAGTATTTAAAATTTTACAAGATATATGGATAAAATGGACCATGGGTTATCAATACATCGTCAGTCAACTGCTTCGACGAGGAGGACAATAGTATCGATTGCTAAGGAGCAATTCCATATTGTGGTGTCGCAGGGAATTTTTCTCTAATAGAGTTGTGAATAAATATAATAACTTACTCCAGGGGTTTCGAATTCTGACACAAATGACACGTTAAAAAACATACGATAAACAGAGCAGGATAAATCCAGAAGCTTCCCATACTTAGATGAGACAAACCATAGCTTTTTTTATGGACAGTTTTTATATTTTTTCATAATTATTGATTTTTTTATTGCTCTTATTGGGTTGCATATTTTTAAGGGCATCTTTTTTTCAGCCACCTTGTTTCGACATTTCGTCTGTTGTGGCCTTTGTATCTGTATTTCAAATTCTGCGAAATTCACTGAACTTCCACCAAACGTATAACTTGACATTTTTAATGCTACAGCCCTGAGAGTAATCACGAAAGCTAACGCAGGGCAAACCATTTTTCCCTTGCCTACCCCCCACCTCAGCAGTGAAGGAAAGAAAGTTATCTCATTTTGACAACAAAGTGTTGATTTCGGGAAAACAATTTTTTCAATAGATTTTGTTCGGCCAATGCTTTACGTGTCTGGTAATAAATTTGCCAAGATAATTGGGTGAAGGTAACACGTAATAACAAGGTTACTACACTCTACAGGAAAAAGGAGAAAGTGCCAATCGTTACTGAAAATAACTGAACTTGACTTCTAACGGGATTTACTATTTCAGTTCATTTTCAATTAGCGAAACGCGGCGCATGGGGAAGTTTTTTCTTTTTGTTGGGTGTTTGCCGCGTAACTGATCGTAAGAAAAACTGACAAGTCGCAAAAATGCTAAACGGTAAAACTATCTTAATATTCGTCCTATCCCTTTCGGATCGGACGGAAATCACTTTTCTATGTTATTTTTTCACAAGGAATCACGTAGGTAATTATTGGGTGTTCTACAGTATCCACCCTGCAATAAAAATGAGATCATTTTACGCTTTGCGCTTCGAGTGTCAAACGGATGCAATTTACGTGATTCCTGAGAAAACATGGCGGTGGTAAGAATAACAAGACATTTTCCTCTGGATTGAGAATATATTTCCATCGGGTTTCTTACGTGCGCGTGTTTTTCACCAGAGATACTTTGAAAGATCAAAATAAATATCCGAGACGACAAATAATATGAATTGGAAAACCGTATTCAATCTCCAACAGATGGTGAGTGTTTACCGAGTTCTTTTCATAACGACGAAGAGTGTATACGTACGTATTCCATATTTTTGTACGATTTGAATTGGTATCGCAACGATTTGCGGAGAATGAAATAACAGATGTAATCGTTCATTTTGTGAGTTGTTCGTATCATGACTAATGTTTGCAGAATATCATGCGAAAAATAGCGAAATTATGAATTATGTATAAGAAATGAAACGGGGGAATACAAGAGAGGAATGCCTTCTGACTCGGCCGGTTCTCAATTCAGCGCTAAAGGCCCGTTTACACGAGACAAGCGCTTTAGTGGGCAACTTAATTTTAACTTACCGATTCTTCTTGAAACTGTCCACACGATAAGTGGTAAGTAGGCGCTCATTGGACAATTTTTACGGAGGTGAGCGCAGTTAGCGCATGCGCGCTTCAGTCTACTCAAATCCACGGAGAGAGACAGAAGCAACGCGCGGGAGTATAATAGTAATAATTTTTTATTTATCTGGCATTCAGAGAGGTGCTTTTTTTAAAGCTCATGGCTTTCGTAACGATGGATGAAGATGATCAGGTAGAACTTACGAATACTGTGATCACATCCACATTATATGATATTTTTTTTAAAGAATATAAATTTATTCAATAAAAAAGGAGAAACTATATCACTTGCGCGAGAGCAACACACTGAGCAAGAAGTAGGTCCCGCAAGGGGAAACAGTTCGCTTGTCCCCTTTTTTCGCCTCTGCCACGCACGTTAAGGGGGGCGAGAGATGACGCCACAGGGGAAAAAAGAATACACAACATATTATAATCTTATGTCATCAAGAAGAAATATAAGATTTCTCTATTTCTCCTCCAAGTTCTAAATATCGATTATATGATATTTTAATCGATGTTAAAGAGTAGATAATTATGAATTATGTAAGCCGAAAATACGGGAGAAGATTCTTGGCATTCGTAGGAAATTCTAAGGGTTAAAAATTAAATAATAAAAATTCATTAAACAAAAATTATTTCCAAATTTTCGAAATCATTATTATTTTTTAATTTAATCTATAGAGATGACATCTTTATGTTAAATATTTGATCATGTATTTTTACAACAGATGGCAGCAAATTCGTTCTGGACGAGAGAAATATTCGAAACCCCTGCCCTCCAGTTTTTAATATATAAATCCTCCCCACCTGATATATATTTATGAATCTTCAATTTTTTTCCACTCCTGACATCACGTCGACAGAATATTCCATAGCTTTTCCCAACATCGAATAATTTTAGCTTGTTTGAACAAGGTAATTTCCATTTCTATAGTTCAACAAACATTCATGGCGAAGATATTTTTCAATAAACTTGAAGATTGTGTCCTCTGGCCACCTCACCATCCAATATTTCGGCGGAATTCTAGCGAAACTTCAGGAGACGACGGAGTATGAACAGGTTCACGCTTGAGATCAAAATAAACCCCTCCGTGAGAGAGCAAAAAGACCCCTCCAGAGCGGCAGGTCACGCCCACTGGCGCATGCGCATAGGTCTACTTAACCGGAAAAAATAGAACCGTTCTTATCTCACTTACCAACTAAATCACTTCTGCACTTGCGCACTTGCCAACTAAAGCCATGTAAACGGCCCTTATCGTCTGCATACATTGTATCGTACTTGGCAACTAAAAATTAAGTTACCAACTAAAGCGCTTGCCTCGTGTAAACGGGCCTTAAGGTGAAGAAACGTTTTTAAGCGCATTGCTAATTTGCTCATGTTGGATCGTACATTTCTAAGAATTAATCTCTCGTAATAAAGACTACTACCAGCACTTATCCGTACAGGCACCTCGTAAACATTATTCTGAGGAATTTCTAACGATTCGGTGCATGTCAGAATGTGTTGCATATGTACACTGGCTTCCAAAATTTATGCACGCGTGGCATATATAACATAACGACAGCACTTTAATCTTGCCTTTCTGGATTGGACGGTTAGTGGAACACAAATAGATGATACTCGGACGTACAGTCCTCTCATGTGGAGCAAACAGTACTGGCAGATATTGTCTTACCAAGTGATGCTGCAACGATGGATGTAATAGTTGTGGAAATGTAGAGGTGGACGTAAAGGCGGGTGGTTGTGGAGGTGTAAGGGTCCGAAAAACCCAATTAGAAAATTTCAAGTGAAATATTCACTGGGATATTTGAATTCGAAAATCGCTGAAAATGATCGGAAGAACATCATATGGACCGTAGAATGAGCTTGGCTCAATGCGTTTCTTTCCTTCATTTTCAGCAATTTTTTAATTCAAATATCTGAACGAATATTGCACTTAAAAACATGGATTGCTTTTGTCCTCGGGAGAAACAGGGCAGCAGCTTTCTACAGCTTTCTAATATGGTTTTCTAAAACCATATTAGAAAGGGTCATCAATATAGAAGTTAATTTTTTTTTTATTTCAATTAACTGTACAATCCCCTGCAATATGGACGAATTCTACACGTTATTTGGTTACTTTTTCCAATCGAAATGCTTTCAGGACCAATGGTTCACCAGTTATTTCAGGATAAAGGAACTTCCCCATGCACCCTGTTGACACCACATAACGATTTTACGTCAAATTTTAGGAGGTACGAGAGCAATCAGTGCTTGCTTTATAACTATAGAATTCTTAAACTCGAGCGTGTGAAAATACCTCGAACACCGCGTGATAACTTATTTGAAGAAAACGCTTTTTATTCAATAACGTTTTTTTTTCTACTACATACAGTACCAACATATTTCAAAACAACAAACAAAAGAAGGAAGTTCTTGATATCAATATACAGTTCTTATCGAATTTTTCTTAGGTTTCGGATTTCAAAGAACTTGGAATATTTTATAAAATACACCTACATCGTTAGAAAAAATGTGAGAAAGAAATTTATGTGTATATATATAAGGATTTTATATTTGCGCTTATTCAACAGATTCCAGAAACACAAGTCAGCATGTTCTTTGTACTTGGAAGGCAAGAAACCGTCGCCAAATGATGACCAAAAAACCGTTGTTGAATCGAGTGATAAGTAAAAAAAATCATTTCCAACTTGTATTTGAATGGAAATGAATGATCTCTTCTTCTTCAAGGACACTCAAAGATTGTAAGGAAATTTCAAGTGACTCTTGAAAGTGGAATAGCTCATTATTGAGGAGATTTTGTATCGTTCATCATCGTATCATTGTTCTGCATAATTTAATGGATAAAACTGCTAAGTTATCCAAAAAAAGCAGGTTAAGTGCAGAAAATAAATTCGTAAGAAATGAGAGAAAAAGGTAAAAAGAAAAAATGCCCTTATTAAGAGCATCTTTATTTTTTCCCATTCCGACGTCTTGGGGCTTCTATCTGTTTTTTTTGGGCAGAATCAGGTTTTCTTGTTGGATCCCAAGCTGCAAGGTTGTAGAAATCTAAGTTTAAGATTAAAAGTGAAGAATTTATGACATTTACGGCTAATTTAATGTATTTTTCCTGTCTTACGGCTTCTTGTTCATAAGAGAGTAGCTATGTGATCTATGAAGTGAAATACTGTTCCATTGTGGAGTGTCAATGACGGAGAAGATTAGGGCACAATGTACTCGGTATTTCGAATAACGGGCAACGGCAACTGCTAGAACCGTCCTTAACCCTTCAAGTCAAAGTTAAAAAGTTGTCGAACCTTAGTAACCCACGGCTTCTTGGCGTCCAATTCACTGTTTATTTGTAGCCCCGTGGAAATAGTTTAATATATATATATATATATACCTCCCTTTATAAAAAAACCACTTCAAAGCATAAATAGGTCGCGATGCCCCTGACAAAAGGCGCAACTGGCAGCGATTTTTTTTCTGATTTTTGTGCAGCTGGTAAGTGCTCCCCTCTATCAACAATGGAAATAATAATTAAAAAATAAGGAAGAGAGACAAATAGTCTATATTTTTCTATAAAAGAAAAAATGATGATCTACTTTATATCGAAACGTGAAATATGATTTTCCAAAGAGTCTATTTCTTGGCCATATTCGCAGCAGGTGAAGGTAATATCAAATACCGCAACGCACTCATCTCAAAAAATCAACGGGCATTTTTTTTTCGGGAAGTTTTTAATTTAAAAAAGTTATTCAACTTAGCAACATCTAATTCTAAATACAAAAATAAATGTACTTCGTCCAAAAATTAAATTTCGTAAGCTTTAACTAAATTGAAATAATTAATCAAAAATTGAATTTTTTTTCAGGGAATTGACCCCTTCGCATACAAGTTTTGGCAACAAATTCTTTTGAACCCTATTTGGCGAATTGGTGATAAATCTTGAGAAGACACCAACGAATAAGGCAAATACACAGAAAATAATAAAAGTCCTAATGCATTTCAACACCAATGGGTGCCGTCTTCAGAGGAAAAATTTAACCACTAGTCTCGCTGACCGAGTTTCCCATTCGGGTTGAATACCAAATCTTCACGCTCGGTTGCTCAGCGGAAGAAGTACGTCTGTTCACTTCAAATGACCACGTTTCTGACCACGACGTTTGAAATGAACTTCTTCCGCTGAGCAACCGAGCGTGAAGATTCGGTATTCAACCCAAGTGGGAAACTCGGTCAGCGAAACTAGTGGTTACATTTTTCCTCTGAAGACGGCACCCATTGGTGTTGAAATGCATTAGGACTTTTATTATTTTCTGTGTATTTGCGTTATTCGTTGGTGTCTGCTCAATATTCTTGGGCAAAGTGGATCAACTCTTCTGGTGATAAATCTGTTAACCTTTACCTAACCACGCTTTAGAAAAAAAAAAAAGCTTAAAGAAAAAAATAGAAGAAAAGGAAGAAGAAAATAAATAGAAAAGGAAGAAGAAAATAAATAGAAAAGGAAGAAGAAAATAAATAGAAAAGGAAGAAGAAAATAAATAGAAAAGGAAGAAGAAAATAAATAGAAAAGGAAAACAAAATATATAATAGATAAGGGAGTAGGAACTGTATACAGTAGATTTTTCTTTTTATCCTCACAATACGTGTTTTTTCCCGCTCTTACATGCAGAAAGATAGAAGAAACATAGCAGAAAGATATTTATATGCGGGGGGGGGGGGGATCATCAACGGGAGTATAGGAAAAACAGAGGTCAAAAAACATCTTCAGTTCATAGAATTATAAAAAAGCTTCGCGATAATGAGGAGAGAGGGAAGAAAACGCGGAGAACTGGATTCAATTTACTTCACTGGCGTTGGACGAAATATTTTATCCGTGATTGTAAAGGGGTTAAGAGACACATTTCGGACAGAGGTATCCTTTTTGTTCCTTCTTAACCATTTAAGAGTTTTTTTTAAATTGTCCTGATCCGCATTATTATAACTGGCGCATTTGAAATTGCGAAACCTTCCCATTGCCACGTATTTTAAGAATAATTTTTTTCCGATCGCAAGCAGATAACCGCTTTTCCCCCCCAACAAGTAAATTTACTCCATCCATCGCTTTTATTTCCCTCACTATGATACAAAAAAATGTGTGTGGATTTCTAAAAAGAGAGATCCTTTTTTTTGGAATAAAATCTTTTTACTATTCATACTGAGCGTATATTTCTTTCTCTATTTGTCTCGGTCCTCTTTATCTAACCCTAAACAAGAGCTGACTCCGCCCACTGACAGTTGATCGGTTTAGAGGGGGAAAGATGGGAAACATGTTTTATTCTAAAAACAACTTAATTGCGTTTTTAGAAGACGAAGTATCTCGGGGTGATAGAAGTAAAGCAGATCAATTTCGACGAGATATCTCGGTATTGCCGCTGAAAGGGTTAATGGATATAAACTGTGGGTAAGAGTGAAAAATATTGAAAAATGCTACATGAAATTCTGACAGAAAACGTTCCATATCGGTCATACGCAGTCAATATAGCATACCTAACCATAAAACCAATCTACCAAACATTGTAAAGAAACCTGCATGGCAGACAGCATTTTATACAAATTGAAATTACAATGGATGCAGTTGAAAACACATTAAAAACTGCAAACGCCATAATCAGTGAACTAATGTTGCGGGATAATGGAACCTGAGAAGAAATACAATGCGTAAAAAGTAACAAAGTGACTGTTCGAATGACACTTCCGACAGAATGTGGTGAACTGGCGCGAAATTACGCATCACCCAAGCAAAAAAAAAAAGGGTCATGCGTGTTTTAAACAAACATAATCCAGAAAAACCTAATTCTCTATCCAGCACAAGAGCACCTAATTTCGAATTCCGTTCGGAATTTAAAAAAAAAAAAAAACCGGAAAATTGGCCATCAGACACCCTTTCCTGTATTCCTTTCAGATCCTGCGTGTACACATGTGTGGGTTGCTTTTTCTCACTGCAAATTTTTTTTCCCTCAGGGAGTTATAAATCTGGGGTTTTAAAGGATTGTGCAAATTTTCAGTTAGAAATATGGTGAATATGAACTTTGGGGGTTTTATCAGAGGGTAACGCTTAAAGTTGACCTTTCAGGGTTTTTTTAAGATGGATTCTAGGAGAAAGTGCCTACGGGAAAAATTAGATTTATTACGTAAAATTTAGCAATAAAATTCTGGAAAAAAATTGTATGCAATGATGAATATACCCTGCATCATCTTGGCTGAAAAAATGTCAACGAAATTAATTATTTCTTCACAAAAAAACGGATAATTTGTAAAAAAAGTGAAAAAAATAAAGATTTGCTGACATATATTTATATTTCTAATGCATTTTTTGAGTATCAAAAACGCAAAACGAACGCTCGAGTCCGAAAGGATTATAGGAATTGAGAGGGTGAATATCGTGAATACGACATTGAATCACATGAGCTAAAACCATGGATTTGTCATTCACTAAATATCCCAGCACCAATCAGCGAATAGTCTATGTGTTCAATACTATTTCATCAATTTATTTCATTCATTAGCTTTAACAAAATTGATTATCGATAAAATTCAAACGTAATTACTGTATAGTATTGTTACAAAAATTACGTAAATAGACCTTATTTATCATTTATTACGCCATTTTTGCCTGTAAATAGTGTAAGTAGTCAGTATTCTATGCACAATTGAGAGTTAGTGCATTTCTCTGTAAATCTCACCAAGTTGGTGACAAACTTGGTGAGTTTGGTGACAGTGCCAATGCACCGAATGCATGGAGTTATGAATGTTGTGGATGGGAATCTCATGAATAGGGATTACAACCTCCTTGCACGAGAATGAAGTCTTGGCGTCAAGGAATTTATAGGAGGAAAAGTATCTCACCAGAAGCTTCTCTAGGCTTCATGATTTTTTCTTCCTCGTATATAGGACTACAAGCGTGCGCCAAACAGCTGCTGTAGTTGTAAAGAAGCGGAACTCGCACGAAGCGAAACTTGTGTATACATTCGAGAAGCCGTCTTTCAGGTACTCTATGTTTAACGTGTATAGTCAAATCTTTGCTCGTGAATACGTGTAAATAGCTGTTCTAAATAAATTTGTGACATCCTGCATTTTGTTTCGTCCTTTATTCATTTCAAGGACTTGCGTGAGAGAAAATATCCGAAACACCATTAATTTTCATATTTTTCAAGTATTTACGCTAGGGAAAACACTTTGGCGATTGCGATGAGTTCATAGCTGAGATACAGAGTCATTCTATGATCGACTTGCACAAAACATTAGCTGAATTACCTTAAGATTTCAACTTTTCAAAATTCCTATTGCATGTTTGTTTCTTTATTTCAGAGAAATATTGTGAATTTCCCATTCATTTCGAAGAAATAATAATATATTTGTATATGATAAATCGATTTTCGTGTCTCTTTCATCTGATTTTGCTTGAAGTTTATTTCTTCGCTATGTAGGTCGTTCTAATGCTCCTGTCACTCTAAATTGCAGCTGAAATGAATAAATAAACATAACATACTTCTGGATTTTACTTTCTTCGATATTATCACAGTAGATCTAATATTATCGGGAAACTATCGTTATCTAGATGATAATCTAATATTAAAATCAGTGCAGCCCGTACTTTATATTTGTCACGAATTCTCAATTCACAGAATACGAAATACGTAAAAGTGACGTTTGTACGATATAACTGATAAAATATCTAGTCATTTTTTATAGTTTTATTGAATAAGGAAACGTATTAGCAGTGACGGAAAAGCAAAATTACGCTCAGAAATAATTTCTTATGTGTGTTCTCATTCAATACATGTCAAATATGTGATCACAAATTTAATAACGTGATCTTTTACCAATATATTAACACTATTCTCAAGAGAGAACAAAAACAGAATTATTTTACTATTTTCTTTCTTTTTATCTGATGAAGAATAATTTCGTCATTTTTTCAAATGGGAATTTTATTTTTCTCATAAAAGTCATTTTTCCTACTTATTAATAAAGCTCATATTTTCCCCTTCATCCTAATTAGTACAAACGTTGATTTTCGAAACAGCACAGTTCATTCAGGGAAAGTAAAATAACTAATAAAATTCCATTTCTTTCCCCGTAGCTATTTGAATAATTTCCCAAATAGCGTGGTCATGTACTCCAAAATATATGAAATGACAATTATTTTTAATTGGGGAAACTTAGATATTCACTGTTACGCAGACGAATTACGAAACAAAGAGTTTCTTTCTTCAGAAACCTGATGACAAGTTATGCAATTTGTAACACGTTTTGCATAACGACTTAAATGTTTTAAAAATATATGTTAAAAAAATATTTTTTTTTATTTCCGTAAATATAAAACCTGAACATTGAATTAAATTTTATACGACCCTGATTTTAAAACCCCCGTTTATTTATTTTTTAAACTTTATAATTAAAAATACATCGTAGCAAACAACTAAACTGACTGCAGACGGAATGTATTCATGGATTTTCATGAAAACAATCTAGAATCGTATTACTAAAAGCTAAAATGTTGCGATCTGCGTGAAACACTAAGAAACATGACGTTATACTTACTGAGATGAAAGTAGTTTTTCAGTGTTTTAAAACTAATTTAAATGAAAAGGGTAGATCAGTCCAAGTCATTCGTTGTTTTCTAATTCATCCGTATTAATTTCAGACCCGAGCATTCATTTTTTGGAGTTTTCAAGATGATTTTGCATGTTTGATACTCAAAATATACATTAAAATCATAAATATGTCTCGGCAAATTTTTATTTTTTATTTTTTTAAAAATTTTCAATTTATTTGTGTAAAAATAACTCTCTTTGTTCAACTTTTTCCAGCCAAGATGATGTGGATATATTCATCTTTACATACAATAATTTTTTACAGAACTTTACTTCTAAATTTAATGCAATGAATCACACTTTTCTCGGAGGCACTTTCTCCTGGAAGTTATTTTAAAAATCCCTGGAAAGTTCAACTTTAAGTGCCCTTCTCCCGGTGAAACTAAAACTATCTCGAATATACAATCCTTTAAATGAGGGCTTAACTCCCTGAGGTCAAGTGAAAAAAAAGCAAACTCTGCGGTAAGAAAAACGCCACCCACACATTTTTGGTAACAGGGTCTGAAAGAACTTTAAAAATGGTGAAAACACTTTGTGTGTGTGAATTTCTTGTTTTTTTATTTTTTTTTCAAACCGTTCACAATTTCGGTCTATCGCCATTGAGGCAACCAGCTATCGTTTCGCCGCAGAAGAATCGAATTGCTACTATAGTCTGGTGCTCACAATTTTGTGTGCGTTCAGTAAGTGCATTCGTACTCTCTCGAGCCTGAAGAAACCACCGACAAATGATATTTTCACAATATGCTACTGCCAAGTCCTTTACGTCAACAAGAAAAGACGGAAAAACAAAACGACATGCGAACATGTGTCACCCTACCTGGGATTGAAAATATTCTTAGTTCTAGAGCTCTATACTTCTAGAAATAATTTCTCTATAGCGAGAAATGATCCCGACTAAATTCAATAATTAATAAATTGTCTGATGGTGATTTGGCCAGCATTGAGGTGCAAATACGGACCGATCTCCCCGTTTAATAGTCACGCCACAGATAGCAACAGACCTACAAATATTCAATCTTTAAAATCCACTAGTATTTTAAAAAATAGATGGCCGCACTAAAAAATTCACGCACAACACTCTAGTTGTGCTCTCATACAACATACACTGTACATTCCGACGTACACCAATTCGTTGAAACTTCATCAGAAGAATATTTACGGGGCGCATGTGCAGTAGCTTCTAATTTACGTTAGATTTATTTACGGATGTAATTTATAACGTTGTGTCCGCGGGAAAGCACAGGATAATATTGCTGGTTTTATTATTAGAAATCTTCTTTCAACCACTAACAAAGTAGAAAGAGTTGTTCCTTGAATTCGATCGAACACTCCAGAGATTCTCACAACTCCGCACATTAGATCGATCGACTAAGAGAAGAGCATCTTCTTTCGATCAAGTGAAAGGCAATTACCACAGCTGTTATTTCCTTCATTACCAAGCATGATACCAGAGAACAACGAAACAGCTTTTTGACGTGAAAATGTACGCCTTTTCGATCATCTGACGATACTACTACACACCAACTCCGGTCATATATCGCCATACGGTAATTTCAACCAGCGGAGTTGGGTGGGAAATGAAGGCTCCATCCATCGGGGGTCGCCCAAGGCTCGGTAGGTAAAGAACTTGCTTCGAATGTTCTATGCCCGGATTCGAACCCATGGACCTTGATTGCAACATTTATAGTGGAGGACGAGCATCTTTATCGCTGCCCCACTCGGGGACGATCTGACGATACTGGGAGCATTCGCAAAAAAAATTTGCGTGACGTAATAATTTAAACGCTCGCATGTCAGGAAGTGCGCAACGCCAGTTAAAAGCAACGGTGTCGTCTGATGCACACAGAAAAGGTGCACCCAATGTAATATCTCACTTTGATTTTAATATCTCTTCCCGTCTGGGCACCAGGCCCGCTGCCCTGATTCGTAACAAATTGTTTTCGGCTATATTTCGAGCAGTTCACAGCGAAAATATACAACATTGGTACCATTTGTTGGCTATTCCGAAAACATAGAACATAATGTATAAACATTGACATAACCTATCGATTCGAGGCACAGAAAACGTATTCAGTCAAAACTTGCGACAGTGCCTATGACACAGCCTATCCCAATTTTTTCTTCACATTTTTTTATCCATCGAACGTTAGACCTATTCGTACTCGATTAACCTGGTCGATAAAGGGGAATATGATCTCACTCGTTACCTTAACAGCTTTCGTATACCTTATATTAGGCCGTGATTACACTATAAAAGTCTGACAGAAGTTCTGAAGTCTAAAGAAGACCAGGATTACAGCGTAAAAGTTTGGTAAAATATCTTGTACCAAACTTGAAAAAACCAACCAGTAAACCTATTGGTTGTAACCGATGCGCTTATTGGTTGCATTTTTTAAGTTTTAAAAAAGAACGTTTTTAAAACTTACATAACGTAATATCGGCTTTTGCAAAGAACGAATTACTTGCACATCCTGCACAGCACGGGCACTCTTGATATAGGTTACCAAATAAATTCACCATTATATACACATAGAGATGAATTATCTTTTGGGTGAGACAATATACTAGGGGAAAAAACAACGTGTGCAGACCCAAAATTGGAAAAAAGAACCACGGCTAGACTCGTTTCGGAACCGTATGAAGTTCTTTCACATCAGTAGCAAAGAAAAGAATTCTTTTCTTTGCTACTGATGGACGGACGGACGGATGGACAGGCGGCCGAGCAGGCACACAATTTTTCAAAGACCGGGTTCTAAAAATCGTAATGTTCGATATTTTTTCCATCTGAATATGAAATAATTCGAAGTTATATCTGGAAAAGAGTTTCCAGAATTTCCCGATATGGGGCCGTTCAAGTATTACGTCATCATCGATGGGGGGGGGGGATTTCCGATTTGCTGACTTTTGATGACAAGGGGGGGAAGGGGGGGGTTTGGATAATGTTTACGTCATCAACCACCTTTTATGAAAACATGAGATATTTTTAATGGCATCTTACTCGGTGCGCCAAAAACGAGAAAAACCTTTCGATAGTTTGTGGGCAATTCAAGTAACATCCCTCCTATTGATAAGTGCCCTACAGAGCCACTTTAGTGATCTCTAAATGTTTCGCGGATCCAAGTGATCTGGAAATGTTTCGCGGATCCAAGTGCTCTGGAAATGTGCCACGCATCACTTAAATAATCTGAGAATGTGCCGCGGGTAATTTGAGTGATGTAGAACCGCACTGGGGGCCCACTTAAGTGCTCTAAAACTACGTCACGTGTCACTCAAGGGATCTCTAAATGTGTCACGGATCGCTTCAGTGTTCTGGAACTGTGTCTCGGGTCATTTAAGTGATCTGAAAATACGCCACGAGCCGCTTAAATGTTCTGGAATTGTACCGCGGGACAGTTAAGCGATCTGTAAATGTGCCGTTTAGTTCATTTTTACAAAATTAGGTTTGAAGAGGGCACGCCGCATCAAGTAACTCCCAGGGCCATATTTGGTCCGCGGGCCAAGGAACTTTATGTGATTTATCATTATATGGCTTAGAGGGTGGGTCGCGATGTATTTATTAAAGATAAATTTTGAGTTCATAGCCTCCAAATAACATTGAAATGAACTGAAAGTGATTATAATAACATATAAAGGTATTTTCTTCCGAAATTTCAAATTTGAAAAACAATTTTTTTTTTTTGCATTAAAAAATTAAATTTTTGATCGTGGGAGGGGGGCAAGAGAGAACCCCCCTATGCCCCCCCCTTTGGTCTACGTCTCTGATCCTACCAATATGAGTTAGGTTTCAGAGGGGTAGAGCCGATGACGAAATTTTGCTGACAAGGGGGGGGGAGGGGGTCATAAATGGCTAAAAATTTGCTTACGTAATACTTGAACGGCTCCTATTCAGTGGGGGCATGTTTTGAATTTGCGAATTCATATTGAACATCTGGACTAGCCCTTATAAGACGAGATATCTGGACTAACTTGATGTTTTTTTATTTCGGAAGTTACGAGGTATTTCGCGTGTTTAAAACCTTCTTTTTGTCGAGCCCAGCCAGCTCTACACAGGAGACTTTGTTTGAAAACATGTTTGCCATTCTCCCTCTCAATAATCTATCGCGTGCGTCTCCATCCTGCGGGTGACCCAAAACGCAGCAAATTATGATCTCCTGAAAGGGTACTGGCAGATTAGGATGGGGGAAAAGAGCAAGCCACTGACAGCGTTCACCACCCACAGTGCAGTATAGCAATGGGAAACTATGCCGTTTGGTCTGTCAGGGGCGTCAGATATTCAGATTGAGGATATTCAGATGACCCTGAACACTTTGCTCATTGGGTTTTCATACTCTATATCATACATGTTCAACCAGTGGCTTTCGAAATCATCTAATGTGGCCCGCGACGTCAAACCAGATTTTGTAAAAATGAACCGCGCAGCCCATAACCAGACTACACCGGCGGCACATTCACAGATCACTTGAGTGAACTGCGGCACATTTTCAGACCGCTTAAGTGACCCGCGGCACTACTTCGGATCACTCGAGCTGCCTATGGTATATTCCCATATGGTTTATGTGGCCCGTGACACGTTTTCAAACCAATGAAGTGCCCCCCCCCCCGTCTTCAAAAGGTTGAGCACCTTTACTTTAAGTCATTCTGTTGGTCATTCACATGTTTATAAGGACTATAGATCACTCTTTTGGTCATTCACATGCTTTCACGCCCACTCGTCTATCTTTTGGTCTCTCGCTGATCTTGTTTCTTAATATCTTGGGGGAGGCGGATATATTTAGGGTTATACAAATTTTTCCGTCCTTCTCCCATTCTACTAATTTTCTTGGCCGCTCATTCCTCAAATTTGCCGTCTCTTTGAACTTGTCACCCTGGGCTATAGCCCCACTAAGGGCCTCCCCTTGCAGATACGCCCCTGACTGAATGAAGAGGGGCGAAAAATGTCCGTCTATTTTTGCGTAGTGCGGACCTTTCACAATAATTGTGAGACGTGTCAGCAAATTTTATGAATTGTAATTACGATTACGAAAGATTTTATACGTATTTTCAAATGCACGAAATACGAGCTCGACAAACACAATTCGAAACCAAAATGCGGCCTGCCACGAACGAATCATTTTATGAAACTTTTTTTGATTTTGCGAAGTTAAATTTCGGAAGATATTGGTGAAGAAAAGTAGAGAGAAATCACGATTTGGTACGTGCTTATTCGGCAGAATCACGTGGACTGAGTCGGCAAATTTTTTGCGTTCTTTGACCCTGGAGAAACACGTGTCGCTAATCATAAAGTAGCTGAATCAGATGATGATACAGAAAAGATCACAGTCTATTTCTTTTAAGGGGTCTCATACCTTTAAACATGGTGAAAAACTATGTTCTAATAGAAATATCAATAAAATTACTATTCAACCATTGATTTATTTCAAATATTTCTTACATAGTTCTGATTGTATGTGCTATCTTTTGCTAGTATAAAGTTTCACATAAGTGTGACTCTTAATTTTATATAAATTTTCAAAAGAAAAGAAATACAATTCAAAACAACAGTTTTTAATGCTTTTTTTCAAATTTACAAAACACTAAGTGTCACATATATGTAAAACTTTATACTAGCAAGGGGGCACATACAACTAAAACTATGTGTGAAATATTTGAAATAAATCAATGGTTGTGTGTGTGTGTGTGTGTGTGTGTGCGAATAATAGTTTTAATGTTATTTCTATTAGAGCATCATTTGTTCTTAGTTTGTCTCATGTTTTTATTTGTTTTTTCTGCAACTGTAACTGGATTATCTGTTGTTGTAGTGATGAATAAATTAATACTAAATACAGTCGAATACCGTTATAGCAAAAATCTCATTTTAACGAACACTTTTCCGATCCCCCAGATAAGTTTACACAGGAACAATGCAAAAACCTGGAATTCATTTATAACGAAATTTCATTATAACGAAGTGATTTATCTGGTCTCTTGGAGTTCATTATAACGGGATTTCACTGTGCAACTAAATATTTAGCATCAACCAGAAACGTTACGCTGCCAAAGTCTTCGTGCTTAATCCGGCTTAAACCATGCATAAATCCGGCCCGTTTCATATTTTGTAAAACTTTCAATATCTTGAAATATTCTCGCAACATGAATCGCGATGGAGCAATTATTAGACAGAATTGATTCTAAGAAACTTGGATCGAAATCGAAGCGGGTCCTTCTCAGAAAAAAAATCCCAGCTGTGGACTGATTTTTATTGTTCATCTCTCTCAAGAATTCGAAAGGATCGATCGGAAGCGGATCGAGACTATACTTCCCTATCGTTCGGGTGAATGTGTACATGCATATATACATGTATTTACCGTCGATAGCGTTCCGAGAAAAAAAGTCTATATTTTCATACTAAAAAAAAAAGAGTATAGGAAAATCTTCTACTATGCAAAGAGTGTAGGCGCTTTATTTTCAGCTTCACATTTTGAAAGTTAAACAAAGCAAAATGGACATGCCTCGTCTGGAAGTTCCAAGAAAATATTCAGAAGTTTTTTCCTTCAAAATCTAGAATATTTGAGTTTGGATTTTCTTTTTCTCCCTTTTATATATATTTTCTCAAACAGTTGGTGAAAAAATACATGCATATATATTCGTAAATTTGAAACAAGAAACTTGAGAGAAAACAAAACTAACTGAGAAGAGATTTTATACAGTAACATCAAGAATTTTACGATTGTTTGCTTCGCAAAGGTCAAATACGACGATAATACGTTTGACTTGGCATTTTGGAATCGTGCATTAATATTCTCCACGTATTAAATACAACTTGAAAACTACGAGCATTGAACAGGTTTTCCCTATTCAAAGGTCAAATACGACGATGATAGATTTTACAATCAATTCGCAATCAGTCGAACTCTGCTTACTCGAATTTACACTATAAAGATTTTAGATAAGTTCTTTTATAAAACTTGAAAAATACAACCAATTGGCGTATCGGTTACATTGGCAAATGTAACCAACAGGTTTATTGGTAGTTTTTTCAAGTATTATAAGAGATCTTTCATCAAACTTTTATAGTATAATCTTGGTTTCCCAAGTCGAAGTTTTCACTTAGTACCAGAACTTTTTCCGTATTTTAGTGTTGAAATTTTTCCTAACTCGAAACTATTGGGAATGAGAGGAATTTAAAAAAACAGCATTTTAGTAATACAATATATAGCAACAGAATTCCGCATTTAGCTATATAGTTTAGGATTTAATAGTAGAATTTATAAGCACTTAGCAATAGAGAATTTATAAGCATTTAGCAATAGAGAATTTATAAGCATTTAGCAATAGAGAATTTATAAGCATTTAGCAATAGAGAATTTATAAGCTTTTAGCAATAGAGAATTTATAAGCATTTAGCAATAGAGAATTTATAAGCATTTAGCAATAGAGAATTTATAAGCTTTTAGCAATAGAGAATTTATAAGCATTTAGCAATAGAGAATTTATAAGCATTTAGCAATAGAGAATTTATAAGCATTTAGCAATAGAGAATTTATAAGCATTTAGCAATAGAGAATTTATAAGCATTTAGCAATAGAGAATTTATAAGCATTTAGCAATAGAGAATTTATAAGCATTTAGCAATAGAGAATTTATAAGCATTTAGCAATAGAGAATTTATAAGCATTTAGCAATAGAGAATTTATAAGCTTTTAGCAATAGAGAATTTATAAGCATTTAGCAATAGAGAATTTATAAGCATTTAGCAATAGAGAATTTATAAGCATTTAGCAATAGAGAATTTATAAGCATTTAGTAACAGAATTCAGCATTTAGCAATAGAATTCAGTATTTAGCAATAGAATTCAGTATTTAGCAATTGAATTTAGCATTTATGAATCATATAGAATTTAGCCGATTCACTTAGCGGATTCATTCACCTGCTTTCGAATTTGATCAAATTTGATTTTCAAGTTTGATCACTTTCTCACAAAAAGACGGAAAAGAACAAGAGTAAAAAATTATTACATTTTTGTGGCAGAAAATAATCTCGTATACATTGTACTTATTCATCTGGAAATTCCAAGGAAATATTATTTCCTTGGAATTTCCAGATGATATTATATTCCTGATATATATTATATATATTTCCTGATATATATTATATATATTTCCTGAATATATTATATTCAGGATTTTTTTCCTTGAAAGTCTAGAATATTTTTGAGTTTGACCTTTCTTTCTCCACCTATGAATCAATATATATATACACACACATGTATATAGAAATGTATAAAGGAAAATTTATCAAAAAGTTACAAAACCAATTCATACTGCCGTGTTGTCTAAACTCACCAATGCCAGTGCCGTAGGCAAATGAAATATATAGAGTAGTATATAACATATTATTAAATATTTAATGAAATGAAGTTGGTATCAAAATTGTAAATGAAAAATGATGGCAAATATCGAATCCAAATATCTTGGCGACTATTGCACATAGAAACATGAATTTTGTTTTTTCACCGCAAGAGAAAAACAAAACAACAACTTCGTAAGTGACCGTAGACCGTACAAAAATTTGGATTTTCTATTTTATGATACACTGTTTTTCCCCTTCAGAACTAGAACAGAGTTTTTTTGAACACATTTCGATCATTTTTTATGGCAAAACCATAGCTTTACGACGAACGACTGATTAGATTCAGTTCGCATTAGGACTTGAAGGACACCCTGTATACATATTTTTCAAACAGTTGGTGAGAAAAAGTATATGCATATACATTCAGAAATTCGAAACAAGAAACCTGAAGTAACTGAGAAGGGGATTTTATCCAAGCAAACATCAAGAATTTTACGAGTTTCTTCTCAAAGGTCAAATATGACAACGATGATACATTTTGGAATCGTACATTATTATTCTCCAAGTATTAAATACAACTTGAAACTAGGAGCATTAAACAGCAGGAATATTCCCTAAAGACTTTTTCATCACAAAGACATAATCCACTTCGAGAAATATTTCCCGAATCTTCCGATGATTTATCCGATTCAGCTTTGCCAGTTGAATGTACGACGACGAACTACCACTACTAATATTATTCTGCTATTCCCTATAGAATTGCAGCAAATACATTCAATGCCATGCATAAGAATGGAGAGCGAGACACAGTTAAATCTAATTACAGTTCATCTGAAGACATAAAAGCGCTGCGATTTATACAAACTGAAAGGACATTATCGAACAAGATGGGAAATATGGAAAAACCAAACGAATACCTTTTTCGGGACCGAAAGATGTGAGAAAAAAATTGATGGAACACCGAACAATGCTCTAAACAAATCAATAAATAAATCCTTTTTTTTTATGGCTAAGAACAATAATAAAACGAGTCAGACAACAGCAGTAATGGATCAAACGTGGAAACATCTGGTATGGCAGCCATCGAGTGCTCTGCGATGGAAAAATGTAAGAAATGAAACCTGAAAAACCAGCTGATGCGAGGAATCACGACAACTTTCCATCTATTCAGTGCATTGCAGTATTCACCTCCTGTACTATGTTATAATATTATCAAAATTATCAAATAACTTGGAAAAGAGTAAAAGACCATTTTTAATGCTGGAGCGATGTTTGACAGAAAATATATATTATTTTTCTGGAATAAGTTTCTTTTATGAATGCGTTTCTATTTAAGGTTCGTGTAATGCATATACAAATACAAATACAACGCCACAACAGGCAAAATGCCCAAAGAGGTGGCTGAGATGATAACATACATAGTGAATATGATAAATATGGTAATTATACATAAGCACCGACCATTATAATAAGTTTGATAAATTTTGTTTGTATTGTATATTGCGAATTTATCATATTCACCAATGATCACGAATATTCTTCAAGTCGTATTTGTAAATCGTCGATAAAATTACTCAAACTTACAGGAATGTTGGGGTAAATCGAGAAAATACCCATACTTAGAATAAGACAACCATAAGTATTCTTTATGGGCATTGTATAGTATTTTATCATGTGTATTATATTGTTTCTAGTTTTTGTAGTTGTATTTTTGATTCAATTGCTGTATTTTTGAAATATATGACATCCATATTTGTTATGGGCATCTTTTTCTCAGCCACCTCGTTGGGCATTTTGCCTATTGTGGCGTTGTATTTGTATAATTGATTATAATTCTAAATCAATTTTATTATTTATCAATTATTGACCGGCAGGAACTAATAATGATTCATTGATTCATTAAAACGTGCTTTGACTTGGTAAAAGTTCGAAATGAAAACGTTTACAAGTGTATTTTGGGCTTTTACCAACTCGCATTGGTAAAACCTAAGTCTTACCAGCGAAACCAAGATTTTACTTGTTTTCGGGCTTATACCGTTACACAGGGGTTCTCATTCACCCAGTAGTGCCCCTTACCATAATCAATGCTTATTCGCATCTCCCCAGAGCAGTTTAACAAAGTATCTATTCGAGAAACCTTTGTCAGCAACCGTTCCGCTGCGCTTCTGACAAAGATTGGCGGCGCACATTTTGAGAACCTCTGCTGTAACATATATACATATGCACACATTCACCCGAAAAATGGGGAAGTCTAGCATCATTCTGTTTCCAGTGGAATGCACCTGGACTTTAATTCAAAATTAACTCACAGCTTAGATATTTCCTGAGAAGGACCTGCTTTTCCGTTTCGTTCCAAATTCTGTGCATACATTCTGACTAAAAACCAGTATTCATATAACAAAGATACTCCGAAAAATTGCTTGTTTGATAACACTGTACATGATGTTACTACGCGACGTGAATTCATCGCGAGTGTAATTTTTCAAAATCTTTCCATTCGCTTATCGAAGTCCTGTAATAGGAACGTTTCTTACGAGATAATTATTTACGACAACAATATTTCGTTTGAGTGATTCCCGTGACTGAGAGTGTAGCGAAGGATGAATCTCTTTGAGGAATCTAAAATTAAAACGTGAGTTAGTATAAAATTAAACCGGAAAAATTGAGCTTCATTTCCCATTTAGAAAATGAAAACACGTTAATCTGAATCATGCTCTACTGAGATAGAAAATCAACTTTCATCCAATTTGTGGGATTTGTTCGCGTGAGGTAAGTTCTGCAACAACTGATGATGTCTCACTCGAGCAGAAACTCCAACGAATCCAAACCGAAACAAGTGCCGCGAGCGATTTCATTAATTGAAAATACTCGACAAGTAGCGCAAACTGGAAACAAAGTTGAAACTAAAATAGGGAGAACGTGAATCTATAGAGAATCCTGCGCTTTTCAGAGCTATTAAATTAAATTAAATCTTCGAATCTGTAGACATTGAGTGGTGGGTTCCTTCTTCTCTATTGAGTACGTCGGTATATGCGAGTTTTCAAATAGTTTCAATATTAGATGAAAGAAAGATTAATTTGTACCAATCTGTTGAGGTTGGTAAATAACATTCAAAATGCGCAATTAAAATTGCTAAAATTTCGTTAAAACTGTCTTCTTTTGATCATCTGAATTCACTTTTGTGATCGTGTTCCTTATTGTATAGCATGTATAGGCGGAGATAGACTTGGAAGTCTGGGGAGGCACGATGATGATGATGATGTCAATTCACCATCGACTGATCGTGATACATTAGATCAGTCGACTCCACCTTTGACGCTGGGGGGCAATGCCCCCCCCCCCGTATCTCCGCCCATGATAGCATGTCTTGTCTACCAGTACGGAAAGTTAGAGTCCTTCGATAGATTTTTTTTATTCCCTAGCTTTTTTATTACGTGGCAAATGTGATTAGTCCGGTTGTTATGCATAATTGCCATTATAAGTGATTAATCTGTCAAACTTACCAAGACGATTGGTAAGTATGCATAGTAACATATATTAACTTTCTATAATAATTGATACTAACCTGAGTATATAATAACCGATTTATCAAATTTACCTTACACATGTATTCGAATCAAGTGAGTAAAATTGAAATTGAGGGAATGATGATTTTTGATATTTTTTCGTTCCAAAACCCAGTAGTTTTGTTCACACTAGACCAGAACGAAGACAGTTGCATTCTTCCATGTCTAATGTTAACGTATGCCAACAGAATTATTGGAGCACTACCTTTGTTTAAAACCGAAAACGGCCCAAGCTCTATCAAATTGTGTCAATTTTTGCTACTCGCTCTGTAGAGGGGTGAGACCGTACCAGAAAAACTTTACTTAACAATTACTTATGCCAGTGGTTATCAAACTTCCGTCTTCGGCCGTTCCCTTGCTCTAGTGGGGATGTATCCGCGGCTCACCCAGAATTTTCTACAAGGAACCACGTCATGGTATTGAATAGGCACGCATGCTTTGCGAATCACTGCCTTATGTGATAGTTTGAGTGGTTTCATCTACTACTCTTCTTGAAAGCAGGGAGCATGTTAGCAAGTTTACCATATCATTGGTCGACAACTGACAGATACGCAACAGCTGCAAATCCGTACATGTGGCGAATAGAGATTGTTGGCACATTACTTAAGGACAAAGGACTTAGGACTTTAGGACTTTTTGGATTAGGACACATTACTTACTGGGATAAATATCGTCCGATCTCGTTGCGTTGCCAGCAGATGCACCTCTGCCACCCTAATAATATGGCATTTTTCCTCTTCGTTCACAATTCCATTGAGTTTCTTATTGTCCCATGATTGGGAGGGATATCACCGTCTTTGTTGAAAATTGACGGAAAAAATCATTGAATGTTCTGTACACGTTTTATTGATATCTACCCTTAAGCCTTTAATTATTACAACAATAGGGATACAGCAATATGTACATTGCATATAATATTGACATGTAAAATCATTTCGGTTCAGCGTCCATATTATCTGCCAATCTAGAATCAACTTCAATTCCTCTATCACTTTCTTCAATTTTCTTTTGTCGATAAAAGATGACAGATCTCGTCTGCCATTCTTAAAGTCTAAAAATGATTTTTTTTCTCATCAAGGTCAGGATCCTTCACGGCATCAGTGATGCAGGAAAGCCAAGACAATCGCATCCGGTTTTTTCGAAGGAAAAATATGACATCGTATTTTGACAGGTCGATTGTCTCGTCTGATTTTCATCACTAGCAATAGTGATCATGCCATTGGTGATCCTCAAGATGAAGGAGATGTAGATCAAGAACATTATTTAATATTGAGATCTGGTGCTCTTTCTACATAAATTAGTCATTTGATGCAGTCAAATATCGGTTAATTTATTTTGATGTGCGGACATCGAACAATGTTTTAAAGCAATTTAAACTTCAGTTTTATACGTGTTAAAATAAGTTAGTTTCGTTTTTTGTATCGCAAATCAAAAAGGAATTTTCTTTTTAATTTCACTCATTGATACTCAACGAAACTAATTTTAACTGGATGTTACAGTCGATCTTTCTCTCAAAAGCTAGTCGGTTCTACGAAAAACGAACTATCTTTTGTTATGAGATTTAAATGCCGAAAAAAGTCGAGTCGCCAAAATTATTAGCAACACGTGATTATAATATAATGTTAATAATATTATTAAGTGATCATTATTAACTATTTCCCATAGCTGATAATAGTTTCAATCTTGTTACTTGCTCAAAACTACTCCACATTCTCTTAGTCGTCCATATACTAGAATGTAGCATTTTCTCATAGAAAGTGCGTGAGAGCAATAAATATTAAACAACTCATATCATTTTTTATGAAAAGTCCTTTATATGTCAAAGTTTAAGCAAAGTCCATGTAATATTCGAAACACGATTGCAAAACTTTTATGAACGAAAAGGGTTTTTGTTTTTGTTTTTTCATAATACGTTTGTCTAGTAACGATGCAGGTTTTGTACCAAAATTGAAGGACTTGTATGGTGTGCTCATAAGTTATACAAAAACAAAACCCACAACAAGCAAATTGCCAAACGAGGTGACTGAAAAAAAGATGAATATAAAAATTATGCATGTATAACTGCATGTCAAATGCATGTATAACTAAAATATAGCAACCCAATATTAAAACACACATATCGAAAATAATTAATAAAAGTTACACTCAAATCTGTTGATGTAAGTCTACGTGTGAATTTATAAAATTTCATTCTAAGTATGGAATGTAGTATGTAACTATATGGTATTTATGGTGCAATTGTAAGCGCAACCAACCTTTTGTGGATGTAAATACATAAATAAAAATATATGGTTCTTAGATTTTGGTACTGGTTGTACCAAAGACGGTACATCGACTGGTTGAGCTAGACGGTAACTAAGAAAAGGGTTTCTTTTTTGGTTTTATGCATTGATAATCCATGGTAGAATATCATATTAAAATTATGTAATGATACAATCAATGCATTTTAAAAATCATGTTTCAAACTCAAGTAAAATGTCAAAATTTGAATTATTCGTAAAACGCGTTGAAGTTTCTATCCATAGATCATTTGCATGTATAAACGCAACACTGAGCTGGACGTAAGTTCGGTTCTAAGCGTCATATAAACAATAGACGAGTCCAGTTTTGGAATCACAAAATATGGGGCTTAAAATGAAAGACGACATTTTCTTCCAAAATGAGACGCTTCCAACGTAGTCGGCACCTTATGTGAATGCAATTCACTATGAAGCAGAATCTTTAAAAAAATGATTTTTTAGGCAAATTCATCTGCGGGTCCGCAAAAGATTTCACCCAATCTTATATAGTAACCAGCCTCTCACAGTTTTTTTTATTTGTGATTCAAAAAATAGAATACTTTCTCTAAATTCGTTTTCGTTGCTGTGGTCAGAGCGTCTGCAAATTATTTTTCTTGTTTATTTATTTTTCAAGCTGGGCAAATTATTTGTCACATTTTTTTTTTTTTTCGTCGGTCCATAAAATGATTTTTCCTATTTCCTCAAAATTCACATTTTCTCCCATTTGTCTTTTGCAGGTCCGCAGACTATTTTCCTTACATTCCTTGGGTGGAAATGAATGCAAACCTATATAGAACATAAGAAAAAATATTTTTGGCTATAATGTTCTTAGCAATTACCCAAGTAGGGTCGTTCCAAACTCCTATATCACTCTACACGAGAGTTATTCATTTCCTTCTGACGAATGAGGATAAAAGAATCAGAAACGATGTGCATATAAAAGGAGAAATACAGTACTTTACGAAGTTTGTGTGAGAGAGTATAAGAGGACGTGTCTCTCTCCCGATTATCGACTGGTTGAGCGAGACGGTAACTAACACCATCGAATTTCTGCGAAAGGGTTTCTTTTCTGGTTTTATGTCCGGTAATGAAGGAAAGCAACGGCTGCGGTTATTACCTTTCACTTGATCGAACACTTTCTTCACTCAATCGATTCACTTTCGAACCTAAGAAGGGTTTGGTCTCGAAGGGGGAAAAGGCAACCAATGTTTCAACTTACGTGTCTATGGATGAAGTGAAAACAGTAAAAAAAATTAAAACCGTCGATTCGATCTGTTTTCGCTCTTTAGATGTCCAACTCCATACAATGTCTAACCATGTCTTTCAATGGAACGAATCATCAACGAGAAATCGTTATATTTAACCGATTTTAATCTCTGTATCTTCTCAGTAAACATGTATTATAAGTAGAGCCCTGATTATATGCAATTAAAAATGTCAAAATGTGCACTTAAAAACGCAAAATATGCACTAAAATCTTGAAAAAGTTGAAAATTCCAAAACAGCCCCAAAAATGGAAAAAATCTGCGTTAAAGAATTGCAATACAAAAAAAGCATGGTTTTTAAAATTTATATTTTCCATTTCTTAGTGCATATTCGTTTACAGAAATATCCCCTCATATGTAAATACTGGATATGCAAGTAACTTGTACATATTTCTTATATAGGTATTTTTAATTTACAGTTTGTAGTAGCTGCTCAGTAACGAAAAAATCGGCAACAAAAGAATTTTGACACTATTTCTATTAAAATGAACACTTTCGACTCCGTTTTTTGAACTCAAATATCTCAGTGAATATGACACTTACAAACGTGTAATTTTTTGTTGCCTCAGAAGAGACAGGGCAACAACTTTATACTTGGGAATGTGAGGACAGGTTGTCCGTATAAAAAGTTGTTCTTTTTATTTTGATAACTATTCTACTTATAACTATTCTTACAACGTAACAGATTTCCGTCACTCAAAAACTTCACCCACTTCCGTCACTCGGTTGCTTAACAACAGGCCCTTTTCGAGTTTGTGATTTTATATTATAGAGTAGATATACAGGGTGATTATAAAAAAACTATCCCGACATATGGGCCCCTAACTAGAACACCATTCACAAAAACTAAATGAAATTTTGGCATAAGGTATTTTGAGGTATGCGCTCAAGAATGATATGGAAAACAACAGTGTCACTCTAACAGTTACGGTTACAGTGAGAAAATTTCGAAAATATCAAATGGCAACACCAAATTTTTTGTATTGGAATGCGATCTCCATACTGAAAAACACTAAATAGCGTTGGAATGGCACCTGTAGCACGAAAATCCCCGGAGCTAGGCAAGGAAAAAGGACTTTGCCGTGCACCAGAGCATTAATGTTCGCTTCATTCGTCACACCGTTTCTTCGGCTGAGATCCCAGCCTGATTAGTCCTCCACAAGGTCATTTGTGAAATACAATAAAATGCTTTATTTTATGCTGCTTCTCTGTCCTTATTGGTTGTCCTCACTTTTAGCCTATCTACCGCCGGGGATTTTCATGCTACAGTTGCCGTTCGAACGCTATCTAGGGTTTTTCACAATGGAGATCACATTCCAATACAAAAAAACTTGGTGTTGCCATTTGATATTTTCGAAATTTTCTCACTGTAACCGTAACTGTTAGAGTGACACTGTTGTTTTCCATATCATTCTTGAGCGCATACCTCAAAATACCTTATGCCAAAATTTCATTCAGTTTCTGTGAATGGTATGATAGTTAGGGGCCCATATGTCGGGATAGTTTTTTTATAATCATTCTGTATATACATATACGTTGTTTGAGTACTTTTTTCTAACTGGAGAAGTATGGCTCTAGAGCAGTGATTCCCAACGGGTGGGGAGCGATGGAAAGCTCCAGGGGGGCTTTGGAATCTGCGGATATAACATAGGATCCGATGGGTTAGATTGCGTTAGGGGGCGGTGGGAGAAAACAATTTCTGCTGAAGGGGGCGGTGGGACGAAAAAGGTTGGGAACCTGTGCTCTAGAGCATCAACGGCTCGCCAATAAAATGTGCCTCGCTGACTTTCTTTTCATTTACTATCCTGTATAAATATTTAATTTTCACAAATGTTTTTTTTTAACTAAAAAAAAAAGATAAATTGCATTGCTCACTCGAACATTCAGAAGTTTGGATGGTCAACTAGAATTTCTTTTTTCAACTCTACAAACTGTGACGTGATCAATGTGCCACTGTGCGTTTTTTAGACATAGATAGATAGAACCGGACTGATGATTTTTTTTAGACATGTCATTACTATACAGGGTGTCCTGTAAGACCTCTAATTCGGCGTTTATCTCACCAACTGTTCAACGTATAGCTCCAATTTAAAAACGGTCAAAATGTGTCCAAGAATCACTCCGTTTTTATGACACACTGTTTCTCCAGATTGAAAATACAGTGTGTCACATAAATACAGTGTGTCAATCTAAATGCTTATACGGTGCCATCACACCCTTACTTCCAATCAAAAAATTGTTGCCCTGTCTCTTTTGAGGGGTTAAAAATGCACGTTTCCAAGTGCAATATTCGCAGAGACATTTGAGTTTAAAAATTGAGAAACGTTGAAAATAACAGCATAATGACAAACACTTCCTTCCCTCGTTTATGATATTCTTTCCCAACTTTTCTCGAAGTTTTAATTTAAATATACAAATACAAATACAACGCCACAACAATTAAAAACACAATCAAAAATTGTAAACAATATATACACATGATAAAATATTATACAACGCCCATAAAGAATATTTATGGTTGTCTTATTCTAAGAATGGATAGATTCTCGATTAACCGCAACATGTTTATCGTATTTCTTTTTAAACGTGTCAATTGTGTTACAATGTACTACCTCCGGGGGTAAGCTATTCCATTTATTGACAACCCTATTAGAGAAAAATTCCCTGCGACACCATAGCCTTGCATTGTCCCTCACTAATCGATACTGGTGTCCCCTTGTAAAAGCAGTTGATTGGCGGTGTACTGAAAGTTCATGGTCCATCCTATCCATCCCATTGAAAATTTTGAACACTTCGATCATATCTCCTCGACACCTGCGTTCATCCAATGTAACATATTCAAAAAATGAAGTCTCTCTTCATAACTCAAGCCCCGTGTGCCAATAAGGACACGCGTAGCTCTTCTCTGCACCCCTTCAACCAAGTCTATGTCCCTCTGTAGGTATGGTAAATATATACAGGGTGATCAGCGAATAAGCCCTTATTTCAAAATTAAATATCTCTACAACAAAGATCAATAAAATTATGTGGTAAACGGTACGTTTATTAGCAAAACTGTAAGAATGTTGTACAGAAATTTCGAAAATTTATTTATTTTTTTTAATTTTTTAAAATTAAAAAAAAAAAAAAAAAACTGGAGATTTTGGGGTTCCGAAAAACCTCATTTGTGTGAAGAGAAACCACTGCATTCGTCTAAAGTTATTGCATGGGCTGCGGTATGCGCCAGAGGCATTATCGGCTCCTTCTTCGTGCGAGAATTTTGGAACAATTTGTCAGCACACAAACTAGTGCAGGACCCTTCACACATTTTAAGAATTTTTTTTTAAAGTTAGAATCATACCTGCGCGAAAAACGGTTGATGAGATAAAGGCCGAATTAGGACTTACAGGACACCCTGTATACAGTACAATGGATTATTACTTATTGCAAACTAGCGCAGAGATATTTGTATGAATAGATGATTGGATTTTGACATTCTTGTAGTTAATACAATAGACGAGTGCAAGAAAGAGGAAAAGTTATTCTATTCGAAATAACATTTCCTTTTGTTTCCACTCTAAGGAATTACGTCTCCATTAATTACGACCAAATTAAAAGGTACAAATCTAGTTAAAGGAAACAAAACTCACTTCGTGTAAAGAAGCATAAAGAGGGGAAAAGAATTTCTCATAAGAAACAAAATCATTTTTTCATTCTGAAGGGAAAAATACAAAAAGAGTTTTCTTTCCATTTATATTCTCGCGCAAGAATAACATTAATATTTTTGACGACAGGCAACGTTATTAAATTTATGATAATAGAGTTGACTTGTAATGAATGAGAATAAAACACGGGAAAATACTTGAAATAATATTTCTCGAAATAACGCGTTTCTCTCTTACTATTTTATTATTTTCGTTGTTTATTATTTTAAATCTTGCGCCGATCTAATGAAAGATTTTTATTTTATTCTTTTTTCTTGTTTTTTTTAAACACTTTTTCGCATTTTGAATGAAAAAATATTGAAGAAATATTTTTATAATTAAATTACATGTTTTGTTCATTTGGTAAACTCAAAATTGAATTGCATTAATCTTAATTTATCTTCTCAATTATTTTATATTTTATGAACTCGAATTCATGTGAAACTATATTTATGGGCTGAAAAGTTTGAATGTGGTTGAAACAACCAATTCGATTGTATGGAATTGACTATTGCAAAAAGTCATGATTTTTTTTTATTGCGTTCGGTAAAATAATAATGTGGAATTGAAATCTATATGAAGTCAATCAGAAATACAGCAGAACTTCATTATAACTAGAGCCCAGAAGTTTAGGCAAAATGCCATAAGTGCCCTTTTTTTTTTTCCTATTTTCAAACTTTATTTTACCCTTAACTTACCCTTTTTGTTATAGAGCTGTAAATGGCTATTTCGATATTGTTTTGTTTATTCGTGAAATCTAGAGACCTTCTTCGACAGAACTTAGATATATACAGTACTGAGAACTTGAAAATAATTTTTATGTTCAAAATCTATTCAATGCTGAGTACGAATTAATTAAGGGTCCCAATCGATTGCCATCAAAATGGAAGGGTTTGAATATTCATGTTCCCGGTCGATTCACTCGTCTGACTTTCGTCACTGTAGGTGATGGAAGTGGAAGGAATTTCGAAACTTCTCTTAAACCATATTTAAATAATCATATGCACAAATAATGTGCAATTTGGTTGAAAATCGAAAGAGGAACCAATCTGAGGCAGAAGAAATGTTTCCACTAGCGTCCTCTGTTGTTGATTTTAAACACTAATTTTTGAATTGGTGCATATTATATATATATATATATATATATATATATATATATATATATATCTTTTCTCTTCAAAGAATATTAATATTAATAAAAAATCATGTTACAAGTTATTATTTTGATAAAATTTGTTGCAGTTGAACTCAATTATAATGAAATTTGATGCAGTGAAATATTGGTTAATTTATTTTTATATTATTTTGTTATGTTTCGAAGCAATTTTAATCTTCAGATTTTGAGCGTGGTAAAATAAGTTAGTTTCGGTTTTACACTGGATTCCACTTATAACGTTTCCACTGAACGTTTTCGTGGTCCCAACTATCACTACAGCCGGGTCAACTGGTTTCTTTTTTTTATGGCTCGAGATTATCTTCCGGCTGGTGATTATTAACTAATTCCGAATTGTGTAAATTTCTTGTATCATTTTCATCGGCATGGACTATTTTTTTATATTTTTCTACACATATTTTCCAAGTATTTTCTATAGTTTTTATTTCTCTTTCCACGCCAATTACTACAATCTATCATTGAAACAGTAGATTCAGTGAGTGCAGCCAATTTTCAGTCAGTTTTTGTACTCAGTATAGTGACTTTTCCCTTTTTCCCATTAATTATACATTTAATGTAGTGCCTACTTTAGTCAGTTTTAGTGCCTTTTTGTCTGCCTACTTTAATCATTTTTAGTGCCTTTTTGTCTGCCTACTTTAGTCATTTTTAGTGCCTTTTTGTCTGCCTACTTTAGTCATTTTTAGTGCCTTTTTGTCTACCTACTTTAGTCATTTTTAGTGCCTTTTTGTCTACCTACTTTAGTCATTTTTAGTGCCTTTTTGTCTACCTACTTTAGTCATTTTTAGTGCCTTTTTGTCTACCTACTTTAGTCATTTTTAGTGCCTTTTTGTCTACCTACTTTAGTCATTTTTAGTGCCTTTTTGTCTGCCTATTTTGATCGTTTTTATTGCCTGAACTTCCGAGCTCTAATTATAACAATCCATTCAAAGCATCGCTAAGTTTTGCAAACCAACGAAGTTGCTTAGCAAGGTAATAGCAACAATAAAATGGTCAAGGTTATAAAAATAATAAAATATCATTCATACTGAAAGAAAAAAGGTTTATGCAGCTTACCTACGAGGCTTTACATATCACGTCATTGTCGAATAACAAATACAGTGTAAGTAAATATTGAAAACATAAAACCCCTTCTTCGAGATGGAAATTATTTAGTTAATGTTATATTATGTTCAGAGACGTGCACTAAAAATATCTCAGCAAGTCATGTTAGAGAATGTATAAAAATAATGTAAGAAGCGTATAAGTACACAGCAATAAATTACCGAAAACAAGTGCATTTTGATAGAACATGAAATGATGGAAGTAAATGTTTTTTTTAGAATAAATCGGAAATATTTCTTGGGAAAACAATTTTTGTTTTTAAAAAAAAACGACTCTGAAATATTTTAGAAATATTTCTAAAATAAAATGAAACATTCCAATAATGACGTGTTTTTGTTTCATCCAAAAACAGCGGAAATCCTTGTTTTAATTTTTACTTAGTATGTTTGCCGTTTTACTTTCTTGTCATATAAAAACAAGTAAGAGAATTTTATAAAAAAAAAAAAAAAAACTTTCGAATTTCGCTGAATGTAAGCGACTGTGAAGATGATTCTGTCGAAATGCCTCGAGTTCGGAGTTCAAAAAGAAACTAATATCTTCGATGAGATGCATGCATATTCGTGTTTTGTTTTGTTATTGTAAATATTGCGGACTTTATATCAACGAGATCGAAGAAAAGTGTTTAATAAGTGCACTTTTAAAATTATTCACTAAAAGCAATGAGGAAAGTCTTTTTTTTAGACTCATTATAAGACTCAAAAAATACTTTGCCTGAAATTATGTAATTCAATTCAATTTTTTATTAACAATTTTTTCGTCTAGATTTTAAAAGAAACAGAAGTTATAGAAATTATTTTTAGTTAATCAAAAAAAACTTTCAGATCTCTACGGAGCAGCACACACATTATGTTGGTACATTTAATTAATATTTCATCCGAAAACCGGGGAAAACTCCAGTGATAAATGAAAGAATTCCGGTGTGTATAATGAGTGTCTCGTATAATAAGAGAAATTGTAAAATATTTTGAATATATATACATATATATAAAGAAATTTCTGTGAATTTCTGTAGTGAAGAAACTATTCATATTGCTTTTATTTTCGCCGTAATAAATAAATTCATGAGCAGTTCTATTTAGTAGGTTGGTTCGATTATATAAGTAAGTAAATATTGAAAATATAACTAGTTTCGAGATGGAAATTTATTCAATGTAATATTCTGTTCGGCCACGCACTGAAAATATTCCCGCATGTCATGTTAGAGAATGTATAAAAATAATGTACGACGCGTATATTGTAGTACACAGCAATAAATTACCGTGGATAAGTACATGGAAGGGCGGAAATAAATATTTATTGTTTAGAATTAAATCGGAAATCTTTGTTGGGAAAACAATTTTTGTTCTTAAAAAAGCGGCTCTTGAAATATTGACTGTTTCTAAAATAAAATGAAACATTCCAATGAAGTGTTTTTCTTTCTGCTTCATCGAAAAACACCAGCGAAAATCCTTCTTTTAGTGTTTGCTTAGTTCCCGTCACTTCTTTGTCATATAAAAATAAATAACAGAATGTCATGAAAAAAGGGCTTTTTCCGAATTTCGCTGAATGTGAGTGACTGCGAAGATGATTTTGTGGAAATGCCTCAAGAGCAGTCAAAAATTGAGAATTAAAAAAAAATAAAATTAATATCCTCGTTGAGATTTATGCATTCTTTTCTGTTTTGTTATATTAAATACAGTAGAACCTCGTTCATACGTTCTCAGTTATACGACTTTTGCATTTATTTGATATTTATCGTCAGTCGCAATCGGTACCTTTGCATTTCAATGTTAAAATAATTCATTTATTCGACTTTTCAGTTTGAATCGAGAAGTCTAAATCTTTTAAAAAATCGTCATTTATATCCATTAAATTCGAGTAATTTCTTTAGACTAAGGATATTCAACCTTGAGGTGAGTGCGGGCACTTAATTCACTTGAACACGTACCACAGTCGGTCACTCAATTAAGAGATCTAGAACAGCACCGCGTATCATTTAAGTGATCTGGGAATGTGCCGCGAGTCACTCAAGTGAGCTGGAACTGGGACGCGCTTATTTGCGAATATGCCATGGTTCGCAAAGTGATCTCTAAATATGCCGCGGGTCCGTTAACCCCTCAAGCCCGGAGGAGATTTAAATGGAATCGCCGGTTTTCGCAGGCGTTTATTAAAAAATTATATCGTTTAAAATATAAATTGAATGAATTTCAAATTTTTTACGTTTAAAAAAATAACGTCTCATCTATAATATTACATAGTAACACTTGTAATACACTGGTGAAATAAATTAAGAGAATTTGCATATTTTATCAAATTTCATGAAAAGAACTGAACTGAATGTAAAACCACTGCTTCTAGACAAAAATGCAAATCTTGTGCGTCAAATACGTAAGCATGTGTGTAGGCGGCATGTGTGTAGGCCAGTAGAGAAACAGGCTTTATAAGCGCGCGTAAGTTAAGACGCATTTCGTTCGCTAGCACACCTCGGCGAATTTCTTGGTGTTATTTTGCAGCAATCGGTTAATTTCAAATGGTAACAGTAAAAATGAGTAACCACCAACGTTTAGATGATGGAATGAGGTGGCGAATTGTGGGGAGGCTAGAAGCTGGCCAATCTCAAGTCCAGATTTGTAGAGAGTTCAATTTAACGCCCAGCGTCGTGTGTAACTTATGGAAACAGTTCCAGGATACCGGATCCATCGAGAGAAAGCCTGAGCAAGATCGTCCAAGAGACCCGACGGCCAGAGAAGATCGCCATTTGTCGATTATAGCGAGGCGTAACAGGAGTGCTACAGCTTCTCAGCTCTCTCGTGACCTGTATGCAGCCACAGGAACCCGTGTATCAAAGGTGACTGTTTCCAAAAGACTTCATAGAGAGGGTTGTTTGCAAGAAGATCTGCTGTTGCGTCCCGCTCACTTCTACGGACAGGGGAATCCGTTTATCATGGTGCAGAGAGCATAGAGATTGGAGTATAGATCAATGGGCGACCGTTCTCTTCACTGATGAGACCGGTTCAGCCTAAGCACCGATTCTCGCCGTACGTTCATATGGAGAGAACCAGAGACCCGCTACCTACCCTCCAATTTCCGCGAAATCGACCATTATGGCGGAGGAGGTTTAATGGTCTGGGCAGGCATCATGTTGGATGGCCGCACACCTATCCATGTCTTTGAAAGAGGCACTGTGACTGGTGTGAGGATGAGGTCTTGGAGCCCTATGTTCGCCTTTTCAGGGGTGCAGTTGGCTCTGAATTCATTTTAATGGACGATAACGCGAGGCCACATAGAGCTCTTCTGCTCGACGATTTTCTAGAGAGTGAGGATATTCGCCGGATGGATTGGCCAGCCAGATCTCTAGACCTTAACCCTATAGAGCATGTCTGGGACGCTCTGGGGAGGGCAATTGAACTAGCAACCTCCCTCCGGGAACCATCCAGGGAATGAAAACAGCGTTGCTGAACGAGTGGGACCAATTGCCACAGGAAATGATAAACTGCCTTATTTCAAGTATGAAATAACGCTGCAAGACCTGTATATCTGTAAGAGGGGACCATAGCCCCTATTAACCCATCTAACCCATTTTTTTGTTTATTCTGCAACTGCTGTTTCATACCTTCCGACTCCAACGAGTGTTATGCACGATCATGCGTGTGTATTACAATTATTGAATGGTTATTTGTTTTGTATTGTATCAATGTATGTACATATCAAATTTGATTAAAATCGGTACAGTAGGTCTAGAGATAATCGACCAAGTCTGCAAATCCTCTTAATTTCCTACACCAGTGTATTTAAAAGTTATATGATATTTTCTTTGGTAAAACTTTTTTTTTCCCTTCTACTGCTGCCAAAAATCGGATTTGTAACAGTCTCCTGCCTGTAACAAAGAACTACTTACTCAACTATATAGGGCATTCTATCTCAATGAGCTAAAAAATGTTCAACAGTAACTACAATGCTCAATTAACACTTTCCAGTGTTAGTGAATTCCATGCCTTCTAAGGTTGTCGTAAATGAAAACAAATAAGAAAAAAGAATTGATGAAAATTCAGGATAAATGAAAGAAATTATCATTATCTTGTGGCCCTCACCCCTAAAAAAAAATTCGGGGCCGCATCTGCCACACACCCCTAAGGGCGGCTCTGAGCAAAACCTATCAAATATCGATTGAACAGTTTTTCTAAAAGATGTAAAAAAAATTCAATTTGTAAACCTTGTATAATGTTTCTTTTGTAGTTTTAATTGTGTATCTGTGCAATAATTATGCGCTTTCATGAATTTGAACGCAAAAAACTATTTCGGTTATTGTTAATACAGTATTGTATTTTACAGTTTCAGCAGGTCACCCTCTCTTTTGAGGACGAGATTTTTTCCCGTGAGAGTCTGCAAAAGACGGGTTTTGCTGTATTACACGGTTACAAAAATATTCAATTACATTTCCACAAATCGATTAAAATTTTTTTGATTAACCAGTTACGAATGTTATCGTTTCCCAGCCCTACTATTTAATTATGTATTCTGTGAAGTTTGCTTCTCGGGGCTCTTTTACGACTCACTTGTTGGTGATCCATCTTGGGACCGTATGTGGCCGTGGTATCACGGCGTAAGAAAACATCGCATGCATCGGCGGGAGTAATAATGTGGAGTTTTACAAAATATAATGATTGAATATATACGAACTGTTGATTTTCTTATCCTAGCTCGTACATATTCAACCATTATAAAGTTTGAATACGAGTCAGGATAAGAAAACCAATAGTTCTCTGCAAAAAATGCATATTTTGCAGAGAATTGGCTTTCTTAGCTTGCAAAAATGCATTTTTGAAAGTTTGGGAAAAAATGTTAGATGCGTGTAAAACTGTACCCGTATTTTCAACGCTGTTTTACCTAACTTTCCTTCGTTTCTCGAATTAAAACTTCTCGGTGAATGTTGCACTTGGAAACGTGGAATTGTTTTTGTTGACATCTGGAGAGAGACACAGGGCAACAACTGAGTAATTGGGTTCTTGAGCACAGGGTATCTGTATAAAAAAAGCAAACAATATTATTTGAATAACTATACAACCCCTTAAAACATGAATGGCATATCTGAGTACTACGCGTTATTTGAATAATTTTTCCTAGCTGGAAGAATGCTTCTAGGACTAACGATTCACCAGTAAAATTTCATACGTCCTGATAGCTGTGCACCCTATCTAAAAACGTTGAGTATTGAATAACACATAATTTTTCAGCTAATGAAAGATTATTGCATGTATGCGTAATAATAATGTATAACCGCATTATATTGCAGACTTTGTTGCAGAGAGAAAGTTTGATTATAATTTTATCCATTTTTTTCAAATAAATCAGCTTGGAATTTTTTTTTTACGAATTTCACATTTTATTCGTACGCATATTTCAGAATGGGAATTCATTTCTAGAATACTTAGAAGTCTGGTATGTTTTGCATTATGCAAAGAGTAGAGAGAAAATTTTGATTATTCATACAATGTCCGTAGATTATATCGCTCGATATATGACTATTGTTCTCATCCACCAGCCGACGTGCCAACTCGATATATATTGCGCGTAACTCTTGTTCCATTCTTTTCTTATCCTTGGGAAACATAGCAATGCAAAAATGCATCATGATGTTGCTTCTCATTGTGCTTTCCTTTTCTATCCGAGAAAATGATCCGGAAAGCAATATTTATTCGAGAGAAAGGAAAACGAACGTTGATTACCACAAAAGATCAACGTCAGGAAATAATCGTAGCTGACGTTCATAACAGATCAGAGGTTGTTTGGTTCAGACGTTCCTTTTATGCCACTTCTCAGATGAACTCCACTCTGGTCTGTTCCGTTTTCTTTGTTTATGATTGTATTACTTGCTCCTACCAAATTGAATACTATAAGGACAAGATGGCCAATTGAATTTCCTTTTAGCTGGAAAGAAACCTTTTGTTCAGAACCAGTAGGCAATTTCGCGATTTATTATTGTTTGCATATACAAGGTGCGTTCCGTAAGATCTTAGAGTACGTACAATCATAAAAAATAAAAAATTAATACAGCGAAAAATATGTACAGCAAAAAAAATATTTATTCTTTTTCTAACAAGTAAAGTTTCCCAAGGTGACGTCTGGAAAAAGTTTCAAAGAAATTACTACTGATTCATTCTATTGATTTAAATGTGCAAAAAAATATAAAAAATTCCGGTAGAATTATTATGGGTCACTCACAAAGATTTGAAATTGCTGAGATTTTAAGACTTACGTTTGCTACATGGCAGTCCAGTGGTTAGGGAGCTAACTTCTGACTGTGCATGTCTGGGCTCGAATCCCGGTTCGGGCATTGATGTCTACTAACACTGACAAATTCCCTGGACAGATCGTAAAGATCTCTTGGAAATACGTGCTGATCACACTTATTTCTATATTGATATTTCGAACACGAATAGAGGCCTAAAATGAATTTAAAAATCCCGCAACCCCCTAGAAGGTTAAAGTGACGTCATTCAAACAACACATGATCGATTACAGCACAGACAAAAAAAGAGGGAGGGAGGGATTACTTAAGAAAGTGAAAAGAACTTTTTTTTATAGATATCGCCAAGAAGCGCAAGAGGCAACGAGTGGCCGACCGTTATCATTTTTAATAACCTTTGCGGCTTTAATAATTTCCATCCGCCGCTACGTTTTTTGTTCTTATGTGGTTTTCGGTGACATGAATATACTTAAATTTTTCATAATTTTGTGACCTTATTTGAAAACCTTATGACCCTTTCCTTGTAAGCATCTTTCTAAGAGGATATGCAACGGTCTTGTCGTTCAATCGACTTTTTAAAGCGAGTAGAGAAGGCTTTTTCTGGAAGCTGTTTCAGTCAGCTTTGCACAGGCAAAGTATCTTCCACGGGGCGTCTCCTTCAACATCGGAAACAGTGAGAAATCGCGTGGCGCTGGATCCGGATTGTAAAGGGGATGCGGCATAGTTTTATTATCGCGTTTACATATCATGTACCAGTTTTGAAACGTTTGTGACAACATATAGCGAGAAAGGGCCGTGAGCTTGCAGTAGGGTTCACTTAGCTTCCAGAAAAAGCCTTCTCTACTTGCTTTGAAAATTGCATTGAATGATGGAACTATTGCACATCATCTGAGGGAAGATATTTTGTGCAAGAATAAATTATTATTTTTTGCTGTACCTATACGTTTCTTGATTTTTTTATAATTTTACTCTTAGTTCTTATGGAACGCACTTTATAAGTAAAACAAGTATTACTGGTGAACCGTGAGCGGACTCGTGAGTTGGGTTGCAGATATAACTCGAGAGTTGGGTTGTCAGAGGAAATTGAAAGATGTCTGATGAGCGCCCTCTGCCGTCACTGAGTAGAAACTCTTTCAATGGTAAATTCTATGAGTACTTGGAGGAAATGTTCAGTTTGTTTCCTGCTATGTGTGATAAGAATTCTTCTGAATCTTTTAATAAGGAACGTTTCAATTTCTTATCTTCCGGGTTAACCAAGATGTATGAATATGCGCATCTAATTGAAAGCCAAAAATCAATCTTTTTTTTCTGCTAATAGTGGTGATAATTTTCCTCCCGATGCCAGCTCTAATTTTCTTGCTTTATCGAACTTAATAGAAAGCTGTTTTCTTAAAATTGAGAACCGACTGAGCAAAGTTGAACAACTTACTGAAATTATTCCAACGGTTCAAATGGAAGTTGCTAAATTGTCATCCAATACTGAAGTAACTGGTGGATCTTCCTCTGGTCTGTCACTCTCTAAGACTTCATCAAAGAAAATGTCACCGCAATCGTTACAAGATACAACCTCTGTACCTGGTTACGCTACTTCCGGTCACGCTCTACGGAATAGACAACAAGCTGATGCCTCAACATTTAATCGGAATAATTCAACTCAGCCTAAGGTAGTTACTGATGTTGATAATACACCTCGAGCTCGCAAGCCAATTTTAAATGGTAAAAGTAAACTTCGATTCTTAAGGGAGTGGTTAATCGTTCTAAGAAATCAGCTGTGTTTTTATCCAGATTAAGTCCCGATAGTACAACCGAGGATATTGCTCGATTCTTGAATTCTAATAACCTTAATAATTTCACGTGCACCAAGATGAAAACGAAATATAAATCATACGCCTCCTTCCATATTGAAGCTAATGAAGATGACATTAACATTTTATTAAATGGTGAGCTGTGGCCTGAAGGTTCCATTATTTCTCCATTTTATGGGAAATTACATACATCTCAAACTGAAAAGTCGGCCAATGTGGACACTAATTCAGACTTGGAACAGAGATTAAACGATAATAATCGACTAGAGAAGATATGTGTTTATTATCAAAATGTGCGAGGCCTTAGAACTAAATAATCATCTTTTAAAAATTCGTTTCTTTCCAGCAACCATGATTTTATATGTCTAACGGAAACTTGGCTTATATCAGATATATGTGATAGTGAAATGTTTGATGATAGATACTGTGTATTTCGCTGTGACCGATCTTGCAGTAATCTAAATTTCTCGAGAGGACGTGGTGTTCTTATCGCAGAAAAAAATAAATTTAAAGTTAGTTTTATTGCTCTTGATTGTAACTTGGAGATAACTTGTGTTAAGATATTTTGCAATGGTGGCAGAATCTTATATTTGTGTTGTGTTTATTGTTCACCAACTTGTGGCTTTCAGTATTATTGTGAATTGTATAATATCTTCGATAGATTTTACAATGATAAGCACAATTTAATTATAATTGGGGAATTTAACATTCCTGGAATTAATTGGAGTATTAGTTTCGATGACTTGCATGATGGTCGATCGAGATATGTTTCTAGTCTTTTCAACTTCATGCAACAATATTCCTTAATTCAATGTAATTTTATCACTAACTCGTTTGGAAGAATATTGGATCTGGTTCTGGTATCTATTCCTTATTTTTCTGTGCCGGTCAACCGGGAGGAATTTCTTCTTATAAAAGAAGATACCCACCATTCAGCATTATTGATATCTTTAGATAAACTTTCTGCCGAGCGTTATCCTACCAAACGGGTTAAGGATTTTAATTATGATTTTAAAAAATCTGACTTTCATTCCTTGTATAATTTTTTTTGTCACTTTGATTGGAATTTTTTACATTTGTGCACTAATGTCAATGAGGCTGTTCATATGTTTTACTTCTACATTTTTACAATTTTTGATATGTGTGTACCATTAAGAAAGAATTTTACTCGGAAATATCCTCCCTGGTTCGATAGGAATATTATTTACAATATCAAATGTAAGGAGAAATTTCGTAAAAGGTATTTGATGACTAATACTATCTCTGACCTAGTACAATACAAATGTTATAGAGCTCAGCTCTATATAAGCTCATAAAAAATATATTGATAATATTGAAGCAGCTCTCAGACTCAACCCAAAACAATTTTGGTCTTACTGTAACAATAAAAATAAGAATGCACCTAAGTATATGTAGTTCGAAAACAATGTTCTATTAACAGATGCCTTGATTACTGATGGTTTCGCCAAGTTTTTTGTATCGAATTTCAGTAATTTCTGGGAACGATCACAATCATTATTCTGCTTCAAACAACGACTTTCCTGTTTCTTCTGATGTTGTCAATATTCCTTATATCTCCGTAAATGACATCAAATGTAGTATAAAAAGATTGAAGGGGAGTGGCCCCAGAAGTATTGATGGTATACCTCCATATTTTGTCAAGGCGTGTGCTGAGCATTTGCTGTATCCACTTTTATTAATTTTTAATATGTCGGTTAAAAATGGGATCTTTCCGGATGAATGGAAGAAAGCAAGAATAGTTCCAATTATTGAAAAAGGTGATAGACATAAAAATTAAAATTATAGAGGTGTGGCCATTGTGTCACTTTTCGCTAAAATATTTGAGTCTATTTTATATGATAAAATCTATGCTCAAATTAAGACATGTATCTCCCCAAATCAGCATGGCTTTGTTAGAAATAGATCTACGGTTACCAATCTTCTTTCCCTCAATACCCATATTGTTGAAGCCATAGCTAATAAAATTCAGCTCGATGTAATTTACACAGATTTCGCTAAAGCATTTGATTGTGTTGACCACTCTATATTAATGTACAAATTAAAAAAAATTGGTTTATGCGATGATACATGTAAAGTTTCTGCTTCGTATCTAAAAAACAGATTGATTTTTGTATCTTTTGGCTCGTCTCTTAGTGATGGATTTTGTGCAACATCTGGAGTCCCTCAGGGGTCTGTCCTTGGACCGCTTTTGTTTCTTATTTTTATTAATGACCTTGCCGCGGCTATTCATAATTGCTTATTATTTGCTGATGATTTTAAAATATTTGACTTTATTGTAAATTTTGAATCTTGTTCTATTGTTCAAGATAAATTAACCCACATTTACCACTGGTGTATCGAGAATCACCTACACTTGAATATTAACAGATGCTTTGTTATGCCTTACACCCGTAGGAAAAATTCTATCACATACTCTTATTATATTGGAACTGATATTTTACAGAGAAGATATTCTGCTATTGACTTGAGTGTAATTTACACCTCTGATTTTACCTTTCGTGATCATATTAACGACATTTGTAGTAATTCGTATTGCAAACTCGGTTAGCTTAAAAGATTAACTAAAGATTTCACCAATTTGGATACAATGATTGTTCTTTTCAATTCTATAATACGATCTAAACTTGAATATGCATCTGTTGTTTGGAATCCTCATTACAATAATGCTATTGATTATATTGAAATTATACAAAACTCATTTATGCGATATTTGTATTTTAAGAAATTTAGAGCATATGACATTATAATTTCGACAACTTTTCTCCGACAAACTTTTTTAATTACCAGTCTCCAAAAGAGAAGAAATTTCATTCTTTTGAAATTTTTCTGGAAGTTGGTTAATGGTAACATCGATTGCTCTTTTCTGTTATCAAAAATTGGATTCTTGGTCACACGGTACAACACAAGGTCAAATAAATTATTCTATGTAGCTCACTTTAGGACATTGATTGGTCTGTCTTGTGCTATTAACAGATTTTGTATTTTGTATAATAGTTTACCTGACGAATTTGATATATTTGCGACACCTATTGATAAATTCAAAGAGCTTCTTCTCTCCGATTGATCAGCGATTTTTTTTTTAAATATTTAAATGGTGATTTCTTGTATTTGACTGTTAAATATTTAGTTTTTCTTTGTTTATTCATTTTTCATTTTTTTTAATCGTCTCGTGTGTTTTTATTTATTTTCATTTTTAATTGATCCGGTGATTTTATACAGACCTTTATTTTACTTATTTGGTATTGACTAGTGTTTGTTTTTATTTTATATGTTTCATATCTGTGTATTGCATTCTATTCTGTTTGATTTTATTATATTTACAATGTTTCGGTCATACCTTGCTGTAATTGGATTGTTTTCTGTAGCGTGGTATTAAATAAATAAATAAATAAAAGTATTCTGGCTAGATAAGCCTGTAGTTGCATTGATGACAGTCGGAGCCGTTCAGAATTGGCTCTGGTTTTACTAGTAGACATACATAAAATTCAGCAATTAGTCTTTCGTAGTTGAAAAATTCTCTGTCATTCCGTACTAAAAGTTTTTATACAGGGTACATAGCTAACAGGGCGTATGGTATTTTACTGGAGAACCGTTGATCCTGGAGGCATACGTCCAGTTAGAAAAAGTATCCAAATAAAGTGTAGTACTCAGATATGCCATTCACGTTGCGAGGGGTATATTGTATAATTATTAAAATAAAAATGTGTTAGATTTTTATAAGTACATCAAGAAACCAATTACACAGTTGTTGCCCTGTCTCGCTTATTACCAACAAAAAAATTCCCCATTTCTAAACGCAATAATCACTGAGATATTTGAATTCGAAAAACGCAGGAAATTTGGGGAAAGGACAGCGTTAAATGCGGGTAAACTGTTTTATCCACATTTAACGCTTTCTTTTTTACCAACTTTCCTTCGTTTTTCCAATTAGAATATTTCAGGAAATGTTGCACTCAGAAATGTGGAAGTTTTCTTGTTGGGTTCAGTAGAGAGACCGTATATATATTGGCACAGGGTTACATATAAAAAGTTAAAATTTTTATTTTAATAATTATACAATATACCCCTTGAAACCTGAATGACATACTTAGTACTACACGTTAATTGAATGTTTTTTATAATTGGAAGTATACCTCTAGGATCAACGGTTCTCCAGTAAAATACCATAGCTGTTAGCTCCAATGTACCCTGTATGAAAACGTTTAGTAGTGACTGACAGAGAATTTTTCAGCTGTGAAAGACTAATTGCTGAATTTTATGTATGTGTAAAATATAATAAAACCAGAGCTAATTCTGAACGGCTCCGACTGTCATCAATGCAACTACTTGGATAATAGCGCAGGCTTATCCAAGTAGTTGTAGTGGCTACGCCCTGTTTGCTGTGCACCCTGTATTAAATGAAAGCTTTTGTAACAAAATTTCCAAAGAAATCCTGGTACTTGGAAGACATATAAATGAGAATGATTGAGTCGGATCATTAGAGGCACTTGTCTCTCTCTCTCGAAATGCTTGATAATTCATTCGTTAAGAATTGTTTCTAATTTTAATCAGTAAATAATTTTTTTTTTACGATTGATCAACTTCACGAATATCGAAAAAAAAAATGAACTCATGAGCCTTTCCTCAAATCTAGTAAAATCATACATTCCATCTTTTATTTACGTGATTTCTAAAGTGTAATTGCAAGCCTCAAAAATGTGTAATGAAAGAGAAACTCAAACAAACTCGCATTCATCGGTGGAACAAACACTTTCCTATGATAACTTGTTTATGTAGTCAAGCAGCTGTGAGACCTTCGAGAGAACGTGAAATGTACTCTGTAGTTCCTTGGAGGCACAAAAGCGTGTCAAATCCAGAGCCATCTTTGAACAAGAAGAGAGTAAAAAAACAACCAGTGAAATATATAAACAGAAGCCATTGAATTCTGTTCTCTCACCAGCAGAGGAAAAATCAAAAACCGTAGAGAAACTATTTGCCGCCGCATCTTGTTCCCTGGGGCTTGTTACTTGATCTTCTTTTTGATCTGTGGATGGAAAAAGTACATATACGTACATCACATATATACCCACACACAACAGAGAGACTTCGAAAATCGCAACTCTTTCATCCGATTTCTGTATTTACGCTCAACGAAGAAAAAAGAAGGAGAAATACTTACAAGAAATATTCCCAAGGCAGGCAATATCAAAAGTAAGAAATGCGAGTTTGACACTTTCGGTCGTAACAAAAGGAAATAAGGAATTGTTAACATTTTCTTTGCTTCCCGTGTTCGATGATTCAATGACTGCTGTCGGATTATTGCACTTCCATCGATCCAAAGTCGTTTCCTAGAAACACGTGAGGATTAAGGATCGAACCCTAAAGAAAGGAAGTAAGATTGTCTTTTCTCGACCGTATATTTTCTCGTAATGACACCAAATATAGTACAGTGTTTTCTCAGTATTCGCTGGATAAATCCATTTCTTCTTTTCCATTGAAAATTTCTACAGCAATATTTAGAGAAGTGGAATTTTCTCTGCAGTACCAATCTTTAGTTCAGAATCATCACCCAATCCACATTTTTTCACGAAGCTCTTATTATGCAACGCTGTATTTCTACTTGAATCTAATTCTTTAACCCTTAAAGCGGCAATGACGAGATATCTCGTTTAAATTGATGCCCGCTATTCTGGCAATCCCGAGATATCTCGTCAAACTTGATCTGGTTTATTTCTGTCTACCCGATATATTTCGTCTTCTAAAAACGCAATGAAGCTGCTTTTACAAAGAAGATCATGTTTTCGCCCCCTCCAACCAATCAACTGCAGCGGGTGGAGTCAGTTATTGTCCAACGTTAGATAAGAAAAAAGAGCGCGAAAAATAGAGAAAGAAATATAGGTTCAGTGTTAATGACACAAAAAGATTCGTCCCCCCCCAAAAAAAAAGTATTTATCTTCCTAGAAAGCCATAACACATAGCAGGTGTTTTTGTATTATAGGTCAAGGAAATAAAAGCGATGGGTGGGGTAAATTTTCTTATTGGGGAAGGGAAGCAGTTATCTGCTGGTAATCGGGAAAAAAAATCTCCTTAAAATACGCAGTAATTTGGGTGGATTCCGCAATTTCAAATGTGGTAGTTATAATGGGGATCAGGAAAATTTGAAAAACCACTTAAAGGGTTAGAACACTCTCATTTCGGCAATACCGAGTCTAGATACTGCGTGGTGGTTTTTCTACATTAAAACATGTTTTCTATCCTCTCAACCTGTCAGATAAACTGCCAGTGGGCAGAGTCAGTTTTTGTTCAAAGTTTGATAACAGAAGGAGAGATGATGTTTCTTTTTTTCCCTTTAGAGTTGCATAGTAATATGCGGTAAAGTAGAAATGATGGAAAAATATTTCTCTTCCTTGATATTTGTGTCATTATTCTTGGTGGTGGGAGGGCAAGCACTTATCAGCTGTACAAGATCGGAAAAAAAATATTATTCTTGAAAACAGATGTAAAATTTTACAGAAGGTTCAGTTGTTTTCACTGTGGCAGTTATAATGTGGATCAGAGAAATTTTAAAAACCGGTTAAAGGGTTAAGATACAGGGCTGAATATAATCCAATAGCGGTGAATGATACAGCTTGAAATTTAAATGCATAGTAAATATTTGCAAAATTTTCTATTTGAATTTTTAATATTTTAATACGTTATTTACATTTCCAAAACATAGTGTCTCACATTTTTGAAACTGTTTTCACTTTTTATTTATTTATTTACTTATGATATATAATTATATATCAACTACGGGGGGGGGGGGCTCTGCCCCCCTGCCGCCTCTGGTGGCCAACACCCCCCCCCCCACTTCTCTTCACAACGTATCTTGTTTATTTCGCCCCACTTCATCAGCGTACTATGGACTGGGACGTGTGAAAGCACCAGCTTACTGAAGAAGCGAATTTAAATAAAAATAATAAACCAACACAAAAAACAAATGAGATTCATCAAGTACCCCCAGAAAATTTCCCCATGGGGGTCCCCAGATTCAATTTGCTGAATTTTAGTGGGGCCCCACACTGGATATATCTTGGGCTGCCGATGTGTTGCAAATTTTACAATCTTAAACAACAAAAATCAATGAGATACATCCAGGGGCACCGAATTAGAACCTGTCAACATTTCCATAGAGCCCTGACCTGGAAGCTTGTCGGACATAAAATTTTGATAAAATTATATATATTTTGTAAATACATATTACAAAATATATATAATTAACAAATATAATTAACAGATATAAACAAAATTATATAATTTGATATATTGATAAAATTTTTCATTTTTATCAATTTTACAACGAATAAAATCCAGTTCCCCACATCCAGTAGCGGGGACACAATACGCAGATTTTTAGTGGGGAATCCAGACTGGATTTATCTCGGTCTTCCGCTGTTGCAAATTCCACAATGTTAAACAACAAAAAAGAATCAGATTCATCCAGGGCTCCAAAATGAAACCTGTAAATATGGGGGGCCCCGATTTGGAAGCTTGTCGGTCATGCCCCGGTGCGAGTGCCATGAAAAATTTTCATTTGTATTCGTTTCACTAACGAATAAAATCCAGGACCCCCAACCAATTACCCGGGACACCAATTCACAAATTTTATGGGGCCCCCAGACAGGATATATCTTTTGCTTCCGCTATCGCAAATTTTTCAACGTTAAAGCAGCAAGAAAACAATGAGATCCATCAAGGGCCTCTGGAAATGAAAAATTTAACTTATAAGTGCAATCCCCCCCCGGGTACCCCGACCCACCCCGTGTGTTGGGAGCACTGCTGTTGTATGTATATTATACATATACATACCTCTCGGTATGACCTCCCCCCCTACAAGGGCAGGGCTGACAGGGGCCACAACGATTCTTATCACTTTTTGATTTTTCTCTCAATAAATTAACCACAGAGGGGCCCCTGAAAAGCTGGTTTGGGGGCTCGCCATCTAAATTCCAGTCTAAGAGCTCTGCTGTAGGATGTAGGAGCCTCTCGGTACATGCACATAACATGGTCCCGATTGGTCAAATGGGTCCCGATATGTGCTACAGTTGTATGAATATTTGACCCAAAATCTTAACCGACTTCCGTAACACAAAACGTCACCCATTTCCGTAACATAAAATCGTCACCCATTTCCGTAACATAAAATCGTCACCCATTTCCGTAACATAAAATCGTCACCCATTTCCGTAACATAAAATCGTCACCCATTTCCGTAACATAAAATCGTCACTAATTTCGGTTGCTTAGAAACAGGCCCTTTTCGAGTTTGTGATTTTATATTATAGAGTAGATGAGTGTTCGAAACGCCAAGGGATCGCATGGACCATGTCGATGATTACAAGAAATTATTCAATGTGTACATGTCGATAATTATAAAAAAATGAAAACAAATAAACCAAAATATTACAAAAAAATTCACAAACATGAAACACGTATAACACAGAAGTGTAGTTTGATTGAATATTAAGGTAGAGTGAATTAAGAAAAATTAAAAAATAATAATAATTAAGTCAAATTTCGTAACACATGTTGGTGGCAAGCAGAAGCGTTAGATCGTGGTGTAAAAAAATATTTTCTGTCGTCGAGGCGATTACTTTAAGAGAAATAAAAAAATATGCATATATAAAAAGAGAAGGGGAAAACACCTTACACACAATTTTCCAAGCTCACGAATACATATGCATAGGAGGTAGTGAATTAGTGGAGGGAAACATGTAATTTATTCATTCGATAGTAATTTTTTGTATCAGATATTGAGAGTACAAACTTTCTCAAAGATTTTTTAAAAGTATACCCATTTTGAATGTTTTTGTGAGAAATTCGATTCATACTCACGTGTTTTTAGACCATGCAGTAGAGTTTGCATTTACATATTTAGATGTGTTTGTCATCTTCTGTAAGGATCAGTAGAAACTCGGTCCGTGAGGATCAGGGGAACCTGTCTGTAAGGATCAGGATATGTATCTGTAGATGGATATGGATCTGGTTTGCTCTTCGTTCGGATATTCTTCCAGTTTGATATGCTAATTAAGTGTAAATAAAAAATATGTATGCATGATCAAGACCGCGAAGTATGAATCCCCCTTGAGTTTCGAAATTTTCGAATTTTACTACTTCAATTCCAATTCGGCAGATATAAAGGATGTACGTCTCACACGGAATGCACGTAAAACCCACAACCTACCAGAACATACACTTATATGAAGGTGGATCAAATGAAAACTGAACGGTTGTTATAATTTGGTTTATTTTTGTATGAGCCTGCCGAAACTTTGTATATGGGTAGAGCGAGAGGCAAGATTGGCAACCCTTACTGGAAAATGGAAAAACCGCGAGACACCCAGGCTCTGTCGCAAGAAGCAACGTAAGCTCTTCGGCTCCCTCCCCGCGGAGGGGGTAGGTCCAGGGCTTCTCCGGCAAAACCAATATTTATTGATACTTCAAAGATTACATATAGTGCAAGGAAATGAAAAATTTAAAACGAAGAATCAAATTAATCAAGTTAAAATCAAAATGCAACGGGCACGGATAATAAATAATCATAGAAAGTTGTATAAAATCATATCGCAAAAGGCGCAATGAGAAATTTGATTGATCAGGGATTGTATGCCAGAAGGGCAGAGCACTCCATTGCGCTCGGGCAGTTCAATACACTCTGTCCAATTCGCTTTTGATTACTGTTGAAGATCTTTAAAATATCTCCGGGACTGGATTAGATTTGGGATTCATCCTGCTCCTCGCATGCAAACAGTGCCACCAGAGCACTGTCAGGGTGAAAACGCGGCGATCTCCTTAACGGAGGCGTTGGTACCGGAGTTACAGGAGCTGGAGGAGATGGATCCCTTATCTTCTCAGGATGTTCCTCTCAAGGAACTTCACCATTTTTCTTATCTTTTCTTTTAATTCCTCTCGACGTAGTATGCCGAGCATCCATGGTCTGTGTAGATGGGCAGCCGGCGAACGGAAGCGAAAGGGCGTCGTTTCTGGACAGTATGTGGCGTGGTGCAGGGTCGAAAAACAGTTGAAGAACAGTTGTCACTGGCAATCTCTTTAAAGCGATGTAAGTTTGCCGGGAAAGGCCCAAAGTTCTAGTAACAGCGCCCGCACTACAAGAGCTCAAGGTAATCTTATCGGACCTTTTGAACCACCGCCGTGCGGTGTTGATCATGGACGCAGGAAAAGCTGAGAAAGAGCTTCAGAAGGGTGCTCCTCAGGGCTCATGTTCCGGCCCTTTGTTATGGAATCTTGTTCTTGATGAGCTGTTGAAAATTAAGTGGATCAGTGTCAAAGGATCAGGCGATCTAGCAGAGGAAGCCCTCAGAACAGTGTCAAATTGGCTGCATATGCATAAGCTCACTTTCTCTATGACTAAGATAAAATTCTTATGGATATCAAAAAAGAGGCCTCTCACTATCTGGTTCCAAGGAAAAACCATCAAGAAAACGGACGTGCTATGTCATTTAGGCGTCTTTATCGATAAGCAACTTAGCTGGGAAGATCACATCAAAGAACAGAGGAGAAAGGCGTCCGGTGTTCTTCAGAAGATGCGCCGGACCACAGTGGGGATTGACCCGGGCTCTAAGGAGATCACTCTACTTGACTGTGGTTGAGCCTATTATAGCTTATGGAGCTTCAATATGGAATTCTACCAGGGTCCAGATGTTCAGACGGCTCGATTCTATACAAAGACCCTTCCTTCTATATATCTCTGGTGCGTACATAACTACACCTACAAATGCTCTTCAGGTGATTCTGGGGCTTCTGCCATTATCCCTGAACACAGAATTCCTGGCCACAGTCACGCGTCTTCTAAAGCTTCTGAAGCCGTGTTCATTGCTTGAGGGAACTTTAGTCCCGGACGCCTTCGAATAGAAGACTATAGGCTGGTCCTCGCATCCTGCAGAATCTCTGCAGGTCAATCAAGTACTTCTAGATTCTTCGGAGGACGATATACCTAAGGAGAAATCCGTCGTATGGCTCTAAACTGGAATCAGGTACAGGAGCTGCCTGTATAAAAACCGTGGGAACGGAGATTGTGCATAAATGGGCTGCTAAACTAAAAGAAAACAATCCAGCATATCAAGCTGAGATGCTCGCTATATTTACAGCAGCTCTGGATGCAGCTACAAAAAGGGCGCAGACTGCAATAAGATCGGATAGCCGTTCGAGTATCCAGACCATTTTAAATCCGCTCTCCGAAAACGCAATGGCCAGAAGGATCGGGAGTATACTTGCATCTCACCCTTCAATACGCATCTCCTGGGTAAAAGCTCACAACGCCAGTGGGGAAACGAGCTAGCGGATGTGGCGGTTAAAGAAGCGACCAATACCGGAGACTTTTGCGACGAACTCTTATATCCAGCTTCTTACGCCAAGTCTCTCCTCTGGCGGGACATGATAGCAAAGTGGCAACTAGATTGGGATATGCCGGAGGCATCAGGAAGATCAACTCATGAAGTTATAAAGAAAGTAGATACTAGGAGCAGGGGCTGGGGTCACGTGAGCTCATCTTATTTGTCACCGGTACCCTACTGCGGAATGGACTTACGGAATCACGTTACATGTACTGGCGGTCGGCCGAAGGCCCGACAGTATCCTTCAACTGATAACAAGTTGTTTTTTGCACCTGCACCTGCGTCCGAGCGAATAAACAAGAGCAACTTTATGCCATTCGTTTTCAGAAGGAATTGGAGTTCACGAAGTGCATCGACGAACGAAGGCAGTGCACGGGCTAGTGAGGAGGACTGGTCCAAGCGTTTCCATCAAGGACGGGAATCTGTTCATGATGATACGCAACCTGGTCAGAGTCACCTCATCATCACGGAGGCTTTGGTGAAAGAAGTCCGCCATATATTAAACCCAAACAGACGACGCGCAATAAGTAACATCAGCAAGAAGGTGGAGTGCGTTTCGGTTCCGTTCATACAGCACCTCCTAGAGATAGAAGGCCTCTGCACGGGTTGTCAAGTTCACCTGTAACGCCATTAAGACTACCTAGCTTTGTCACATTTTGAAACACAGCATCCTATTTCGTTTCTTATTTTGGCGTAGAATCTTCCTGGTTCGCTCACAAATACCACATGGTGATTGGATGTGAACATAGAAATCGGCAGTTCTGAACCCGATCGTTTCTTTTTCGCATAACGATGATACTGGCACGTGCAGCGCAATTTTTTCTTATGAATATTCTGGGTGAGGATGGACTACTTACTGACATTCCGAGCAGCGTGCCGGGGACTTCTATCCCTAGGAGGTGCTGGTTCATGCCACCACTACAGAGAGATTCCTCTACAGGGAAGTGAGTGCACAGTGGAAATTTCTGTGCCAGTCCTACACACGAGCCAATGACAGCGCATGATCACCGTACATTGACTTCGTTCGCCGATGCACTTCGTGAACTCCTTCTGCCACTAAAAACAAATATTACCACACGTTGCTCTTCTTTATTCGCAAACATTCTGCAGGCGCAGATGAAAAAGAACAACCGATTGTCTGTTGGACGATGCTGTCGGTCGACTGCCAGCACATGTCACGTGATTCCGCGCCACTATCTAGGGCAAATTCATTCCTTACTATGTAGGGGTTACCCCTTTCTTACCTCCCTCTCTACCTCTATACAATGTTTCGCCACACCCATACAGAAATAAGCCAAATTATAGCAAGTGTTCCGTTTTCATTTTTGGTCCATCCTTATACATTATCATGGATATCGATACAACACTTTCTAACTCATGCACATCCATAAATATCAGTGCTGCTATTCATTAGAAGTTCCTCAGAAGAATGTTTACGAGGGATACTTTTCGGTGCAGTATTTTTACACAGTAAAAATCTTCGTCTCAATCAAAAGCTGTAAAAAGCTTCCGAAACGAAGTTCAGCTGTAGTGATCCATAACAACGTGCGAAAAATAAGTGCTTCCATTTTCCACAAGATTTTTTTCTTTTTGTCACTTACTATATAAAACCTTTCATGATTGTATAATAGATGGGAAATTCATGGATTCTATATAAAGGGATAAAAAGATATAAGTGTATATGGGCTTGGTAACGATAAAATATAAGGCAACTGTATAAATCTGAAAAATCTTTTAAGAGAAAAATTTTCCGAGTTTATACCTCAACATCGATAAAAAATTTTTATTTCATATTCCAAGGTAATATCGGTCCCCCCCCATTTCGCCCAAAAGAAGCAAAAACATATCATTCTGAAGGGGTGGGAAAAAAACTGAATTTCCACCGGAAGACATGAGAGAAATAAAATATCGAATACATGAAATCTAATGCGCAGAACGTGCCGCCCACTAAATACAGAATCTATTAATCACTTCTTTACGTCCCCGAAAATATGAAAAGAAACAATTTGTATTATTTCAAGTAAATTTGATTTGAAGGAAGCAAATGATAAGAACACAAAAAATCATGAATGTTGTCATCCTCATCGCCATATTCTTATTAAATGAAGAGAGATTTATATATATATATATTTTTTTTTTTGTATAAATTCCGAGTTTGTTGAAAATTCAATTTCCTGTAGCGGAAGCCTTCGTAGAGAGAGAGAGCACACAACTGGAAATAGATTGAAGTTTACGCTCCAAGTTATGCCCGAAATTTCATTTTCCTGGCACGTAGAAATGCGGAAGTCTGTTGACAAATAAATAAATGTCATCGAAAGATTCGGATGGTACGTAGATAAGCCTAGTACTCACTCGAAAGATTCTCCACACAGTTCTAGTGTTTCCTCTTTTATGGGAAGTCGTTTTTAATTTCGGAAACTAATAACCGTGATGAAAACGCTTGTGAGTGTTTTTTTTAAATTGCTATCATAGTTTAAAGGTCAAATATAGGCTTCGATTAAGGTGACCGAAGTAAATGGTAATTGGAGATGAGTAGAAGCACACATGATTTTTAAAATTCAGTTAACTTCTGGGAATGATTTCGGTGAAATTTTTCTTTATTTTTTTTCATGAGTAGTTGTTATATACGACAAACGGTGAATTATTTTCTAAACTTCAGACATGTTTTGAAATATAACAATTTTGATTTCGTTCCAGGCAGTTACGAATAGCACGAAGTTGTTAAAACACATAAATGAATGACTAGCCTAATATGCTAAACTTACTGTGAAAATATACCACCTGCTTCATAGCACAATCCCATATACAAATACAAATACAACGCCACAACAGGCAAAATGCCCAACGAGGCGGCTGATAAAAATATGGTTGTCATATATTTTAAAAAAAACAGCAACCCAATTAAAAATGCAATTAACACAAATTATAAACAATATATACACATGATAAAATATTATACAATGCCCATAAAGAATACTTATGGTTGTCTTATTCTAAGAATGGATAGCTTCTCGATTTACCCCAACATGTTTATCGTATTTCTTTTTAAACGTGCCAATTGTGTTACAATTTACTACCTCCGGGGGTGAGCTATTCCATTTATTAACAACCCTATTAGAGAAAAATTCCCTGCGACACCATAACCTTGCATTGTCCCTCACCAATCGATACTGGTGTCCCCTTGTAAAACCAGTCAATTGGCGGTGTACTAAAAGTTCATGGTCCCATTCTATCCATCCCATTGAAAATTTTGAACACTTCGATCATATCTCCTAGACACCTACGTTCATCCAATGTAAACATATTAAAAAAATGAAGTCTCTCTTCATAACTCAAGCCCTGTGTGCCAAAAAGGACACGCATAGCTCTTCTCTGCACCCCTTCAACCAAGTCTATGTCCCTCTGTAGGTATGGTCTCCAAAACCTTACAGCATACTCCAGTCCAGGACGAACTAAGCCTCGAAAAAGCGGAAGAATGACTTTAGGAGAACGCAAAGAGACCTTTTTGAAAATGAGACCAAGCATTCTATTCGATTTTTTGACCACCGCTGAACAATGTTCAGAAAACCTAAGCCGCTCGTCAATGAGAATTCCCAAATCGGTGACCCTAGTTGCATCCGGGATAGTGACACCATTCAACTCGTAAGAGAACCGTGGGTTGTTCGAACCAAAATGAGCGACCATGCACTTATCAATGCTAAACGTCATGCTCCATTCATTTGCCCATGCTGCAATATTAGTTTAAGTTGGTCTGGAGCAACTCCCTATCACTTTCATTCCCGATTACACCCATTAGCTTCACATCATCTGCGAATTTGCTAGTAATCCTATCGATACCCTGACCGAGTTAGTTTATCGATAAAAAGTGAAAAAGGTATGGGGCCAAGGACACTTCCCTGAGGAACTCCACTTGGGACCTTTGTGTATATAAATGTGAAAGTATGTATGCATGTTTGTTTTCTTTATACAAATCTACAATTTTAGACACATCGTTCCCGAATGTTGCAACCAAACAGGGCCGGGATTGAACCGTAGGCTACTTTAAAAGTTCGTCAGAGCAAAGCAAATGCCTAAAATGGGCAAAAAACCGTTGGACGGCAATGGTTCCTGGGCCCCCCAACAGGATGTTTAGTTCGGTTCTCGTGGTTCCCTAAGAATGCGTATGAGACATGCACTTCCATTACAATGGTTTGTTACTCCTTTGATGCTGGAAGTATTTTAGTTCATACATTTATAATGGTTTGTCACCTTTTCAATCCTCCCATCAATTGAAAAAACCCGGGTAGCACGGGCGGGGTGTTTTTGCTAGGTGGTTTATAAAATAAGATTTTGACTTGAAAGGGGCGATAGACCTTTTCTGTGAAGCTGAACTAGGAATAAAAGTCATCTGGTCTCCACTGGGAATTGAACCTAGTTAGTCTTGAAAAATAATAATAAATAAATAAAATAAATATTGATATTCTAAACACCAAAAATTAGAGGCCAAGAAAGCATTTTAAAATCCTGCGATGCTAGGGTCTTAGAGTGACGTCATTCCAGAAACACATGATCAGACAACGAAAGAGAGAAAAAGAGTGCGAGAGAGTTAAAAGAAGTTTTTTTGTAGATATCACTAAGAAGCATGTGAGACGATGAGTGGCCTTTTTGATGAATGATTTTTTTTGCGACTTTAATAATTGCATCCCACCGATATTTTTATATTGAAAACAATAAAATGTTGTTGTTTTTTATATTTTTTCCTTCTTTTTTTTGCTAATTATGATTACACACTAATTACATTGCATGCACCAGATTCACCAATAAACATCAATATTTGTGCAACAATATATAGCAACCTATGATGTTTATAGATATTACTCTGTTTTCTTCCCCTTCTCCCCCTTTTTTGTGTTTTCTGTGTTTATAATTCTTTTTTTTACTCTCGGTAGTTTTTCATTTTAATGTGGATGTAATATTTTTGTTATAAACATAAATTATATACTTGATTCCACTATTCAAAATGACCTTATGAAATCGGTGTGTCCACCAGGATGGATTTTTCTTTTGTTTGATTTATATGCTTTGTAACAATAATAATGACAATAAAATTGCAATTGAAAACTGAAATTGAAATGTACTTAAGTTTTCCGTAATTTATTGAGGGCGGCACCTTGAGATTTCTTTACTAGCAGAAAGTTAAAGACTACATGTTGCTCGGAAAACTTGACAATTTTCATTTAAAACGATTATTGGTAAACTCAACAACAAAGACACGAGATTCATTTTTCAAAGTTGGTACAGCTTTTCTTTTTCTTTTAAACAACGAATGCAGTATTGCTTTCCGATACAGCAAGTGATACTTCATTCCCGGAGACTACTTCTGAATCCATTTTTTGTACGTACGTATGTGTGCTTCTATTATTTTGGAAGATATTTTTCAAGCTTATTTGGTGGAACTGTTTTCTCTGATTAAACAGCATCGGATCGAGAAGTGGAGAGAAATCTCCAGAAGAAATAATCTGCAAATTAATGTCTAAATAGTTAATGATTTTCACAAAGATGTTGTGTTAGTTGTGTTAGTAGTAAGGAAATCACAAAACCACGAATTATATAACAAATACATCCTTATTTGAAATATATGAGTTCCGTCACGTGAGAATTAAATTGGAAATGATGATGCAGGACGAGAATACCATTAAATATACTAATCTAATCACGTTTATTTTCCAGAGACATCTTCTGAGCGCAAAAGCACATTTTCCAACCGATAATATATTAAGAATTTTTTCTCGGTCCAAAAATGCTTGTATTAAAAATACGTCGAAATGACCGTCAAAAACGCAATTATAAAAGAATATTTTTCTTTTATGTTTTGCCAGCTTTATCTGACATTCTTTTGGAACAGGTAGTTCCCATGGAGAAACTAATCAAATTAGGACAAAAAGAAAGAGAGAATCAGGTGCTTGAAGCGCCTTTTATTGTCCCACAGAGTACAGCAAAGGAGGATAGGAGAAGTATTGGAATTAAGATAGTACAGCGAGTACTTCAAATAACAAAAAAAGGAATAAGAAAATGGGAATCCTCCCGTTTTCCCCATTGCAACGTGGACAGCCTAATTGACTGTAATCAGCAGATGGTGAGTGTGTGTGTATGTGGGATGCTTTTCCATAAATTTTTTTTTCCTAACCGAAAGAGACTTGTGAGAGGAAATTAGCTTCGGCGTCCGCCTCAAGTCAAATAAATTTCAAGTGGTTTATGTATTCGTTCCGATCATTAGGGAAGTAATTTAAGCACTTCGGTGTGTCTTTGAAGATGATGATGTCCTCCGCGAAGAAACTGGGTCAACTATTACTAGATCGGAACAGGATGATTACATTCATGCGGCAACAATTTAAAAACATGCATTTTCTTATTTTGTTGCTCAATGGTATTTGGAATTGGAAATTGACTATGTTGATCAAAAGTAATTTTTCTGGTTTTCGTAAAACCAAGTTTTGTCCCTACTTTATCTAGGGAGGAAATGCACGTTAGAGGAGGGATATGTAAGCTCCACCGTAGGGGTTACTTAACCCTCAAAGCGCTCCCATCATCAATCGATGATGAGCGTAGTAGCCTGCTCAATTATCACGTGATGATTTCAAATGTTTTTTGTTCCAGTTCGATAACACGATTTTTTTCTATGAGGCATATAACGCTCTCTGTTACTTTCAGCTAGCAACTGAAGTCACTGCTTATTATACAACCGCTATCTTTTGAACTTTGACGACATTCAACTAGAGTTATGAAGAGAGACTTCATTTTTTGAACATGTTTACATTGGATGAACGCGGTTGTCGGGGAGATATGATCGAAGTGTTCAAAATTTTCAATGGGATAGATAGGATGAACCATGAACTTTTAGTACACCGCCAATCGACTGCTTTTATAAGGGGACGCCAGTATCGATTGGTGAGGGACAATGCAAGGTTATGGTGTCGCAAGGAATTTTTCTCTAATAGGGTTGTTAATAAATGGAATAGCTTACCCCCGGAGGTAGTAAATTGTAACACAATTGACACGTTTAAAAAGAAATACAATAAACATGTTGGGGTAAATCGAGAAGCTCTATCCATACTTACAATAAGACAACCATAAATACATTATGGGCACTGTATAGTATTTTATCATGTGTATATATTGTTTATAATTTTTGTTAATTGCATTTTTAATTGGGTTGCTGTATTTTTGAAATATATGACATATATATTTTTATGGGCATCTTTTTCTCAGCCACCTCGTTGGGCATTTCGCCTGTTGTGGCGTTGTTTTTGTATTTGTATAATTTTTACGGTTAGAATATACAGGGTGCATACCTGCCACATCGCACCGTATTTTACTGGTGGAACATTGATCCTAGAGGAGTGCTTACTGTTGAAAAAATTATCCAAATAACGTGAAGAACTCAGATGTGTTACGTGGGGACATGATTCAGATATTATCATATATGTTGCAAAAGTGGTTGTAGAGTTATTCAAATAAAAACTTTTCATACGGAAACCATGAGAAAATAATCATTTACCCTGTACAAAACGAAATATGGATGTCAGATGTCAGCACAAACTAGAACATGAAACAAGCACTTCCTGACAACATAAATGCGTTAAGGATACGTGCATGCACACATCCCGCAAGTGGGATTCGATAGAAATTTCACATAGGAATGTCTATGAGGTGCATGTGCGGTTAAAGAGTGGTAGTACAGTGATAATTCTGACGTCAAACTTCGCTCAAGGATGACAGGCGAGTCAACCTGGGGTTTAAAGGGCTTCTCCACGAGCCTGTTATGATGTACTGATTTGTGTTGGTAACATCGAAGACGTGCATCTGTTCCTTGTAATGTGAAAACATTAAATCAAGCTCAAAACCGTTCCACAGAAAGGAAAGGAAAGCAAGTACAGTAATGTAAGTGACAGTCAAAGACAGTGAAAGAAATTCCGGAAGTAATGTATTCCATGGAGGAACGTGTGTTAATTTGTGTTGGAGTGCCACCGATTAAATCACAGCCCTACTGCCACACACAAGGAGAAGTTTTCAAACACGTAACCGTCGTTATACCTGAAAATGCAACGATGTTTGCTGCAGTTATTGAGCGTCATCCGAATAAATCTGTCCGCACACTTGCAGCTGAATCCGGAATCACGCCATCCAGCACTGGTTTCGGTGTCGCCCGAATATGGTTTAGACGAGGCGCATTTTCATCTGGATGGTGTCGCTAACAGACACAATCGGTGATTTTCGGGTACCAAAAACCCACATTTGTCTCACGCACGACCACTCCATTGCCCAAAATTTACCGTTTGCGCTGCAATCTCCCGCAAAGGCATCATTGGGCCCTTTTTCTTGCGAGAAACGGTGACGACTGACCGGTATATTGCGCTTTTGAAACAATTTGTCGCCACTCAACAAGAGTAGGATGATCGACCAGGCACGGCGTGGTTCATGCAAGATGGGGTTCGCCCACACCGTACACAAGCAAGCCGTTTTTGACTTTCTGGATGAATACTTCGATGATAGAGTTATTGCGTTGAACTATTCGTCAGTTAAGGGAAAAGGCATGGACTGACCTCCGTATTTACCCGGCCTCACCCCCTGCGACTACTTTCTGTGGGGCACACTGAAGGACATTCTTTACCGCAACAATCCTTTAACACTTGACGAGCTGGAGGAGGCTATTTGTCAAGCTTGTGTGTCGATTTCCGGTGACACACTACAGAGAGTCAGACAATTTCATTCTTCGTTAGCGACATGTGTGTTGTGTGAAAGGTACACATTTTGAATCGCTTTTGATGTGAATGCAACCAGGTCTGCTCGCATTACCCACTATGTACAGCATACTTATGATAATGCCGCCATCTATCGGCGCAATTTGTAACTAAAATTTTGGAGTTTCTGTATCAGATTCTTTTTCAATAAACATACTACTGGTTTAATGCTTCTATTTATCACCGTTTCCAAGTTATTTATTTCAAAACATTATTGGGAGCGGTAGCCTAGGTCGATAAGATGCTCGCCTAAAGTACCAAAGGATGTTTAGATGTGTCGCGAGTTCGATACCTGGTTTTTCCTTGTTAGAAAATTTTCCTGACACAGGGGTACAACAAAAAACGGCGACTTGCCCGCAGCAAAAAATTGCTACCGCAGGGAGTCCCCATCGAGGGGTTAGCGCACCAACCTCTCGATGAGCGTAAAAAACCAGCCGGCCGTTCGGAATCGGCAATAAATTGTAGGTCCCGGTCTAATTAGCCCTCGTGTGCAGAGAATGACCGTGGTGCGACAAAAATGATCAAAAAATTATTATTTACAAAGTTGGGTAGGTGGGGGGGGGGGCTTCGTAAAACACCCGGTATGAAGAATTAAAGTATAATACAATATTACAGTGAATTCATCAATTAATTTCAATGCCTGAGAAATTACAATTTCAGAGAATATTCTGATATATGCCCTCAGCGTTAATTCTAGGGCACGGGAGCTCCGGCTCTTTTTGTTTATATTCTTCTTAATTTTATTTATTTAAAATGCTGCGATGTTGTATTGATGAAAATTTTCATTAATTTGGAGGCTTTTATTCTACGCTGTGTGGACCCGTTGCAACCCCACTTTTTGTTAAGATGCCACAAGTGGCAACGCTTAGCACAGTAGCCAGTCACTGTTCAAAAGCAGTCATAAGTAAAATTCAAACAAATTGCAGTATAATTACGTTGTCAACGTTCATAAATTTTGAGTGTAACAAGCAAGAGAAGTGGCATATATAAAAAATATCTATAAAAAGCTAAGTAATCAATTATTTCAGTTTTTTTATATTTTGATGGGCAGGTTGACAATAAAATAGAGTTGAAGCAGAGAATTCATGATAAATTTTATAAAGCTCATTTAGTTCTACCATTTCCAATGTTTTATAATGAGTGAATACCTAATTAATTTTGTGTGACAACGTACCCCATGGTCTGTGACAACTCGCCCCGAATATAAGGTTGATTGTCATATTCGACAAGAAATTTTTAAAATTTATATTTCATAGAAAGAGGGATTGTCCGGAAAAAGCTCTTGTACACGCCAAATGTTCAAAAAAACTTCATGTCCATATATCAAACATTTGAACTGGTTTGAATTACATGCCCGAAATAAATTGAAATGCAAAAAGTGTGGCAACTATCCCCGGTCTCCCCCACTGGAGTTTTTCTTATCCAATCAATGTTTATTTGCTACATTATTACACGTATTAAATAAAACAAAATATTAGTTTTTCGATTTTTAAAATCCGCATAATTATGGAAACTAAGGTATTATCGTCTTGTAATGCAGTTAAATTCTTTCGCACCCCATAAATGGAAATAAAATATTGTTTTTATGCGTTCGAAAAAATAATTGTTCATTTTTCACTGAAAAAACAAAACCACATGGAATTGGTAGTTAAAGCGACCTTTTTCTCCAAAAACTGCAGAATTTCGAAGTCTCTTCCTGGTCGCGATACAAAATTTTTTTAAATAGGTCGATTTTTCATGTTCCTTTACTACTGTATAATGATGTTTTGTTTTTAGAAAAGCGTGAACGAACTTTTCTATTTGCAACATGCAAATTTTGGTCTCGTAATGTGTTTCTTTATTATTTGAATTTTCTTTTAATACACCGTTATCATTTTTTTTTATTAAATATTATTGAAATTTAATAGTAACATCATTATTTCTTTCACGAGCCATCATTTAGTATTTAAATGTGTATTGGTCCACAAAGAACCTCGGTTAAAAAAATCTCGACAATTGTATGCATATATATTTTTCCAGTGGTCCGATATAACAGTAATCACAGATAAAGACGATAGATTTCAAGTAGCTATCAAATTTACCAACGATGCTTGGTAAGTATGCATAATAACCGATTTATCACATTTACCAAACATAAATATGTATATATAATTATCCGATTTTGTTGTATGAAGTATCGGCTGCATTTTGAAAATTGCGGAAAACATAATTTGTATTCAAAAAAATTATATTCAAATTCTAAATCTGACGCGTTTGTTTTTATTGAAATTCGGTTCGAAATTCTAAAAGTATGATTGGATTTTTCAAATTCGTTCAACCGGTTTCGAAAATGCGCAGTATTTATCTACGTGGGATGTTTCTTTAATGAATCCAAATTCGAAAAATTCGGAGGCATGTGTATGTACATCTCAGTATTTGTTCACGTGCCTGCACTAAACTCTAGTGAATTCTTTCTCCTAAGGTACTCGAGCAGAAAATCGAACTGGAACAACTTGTTTTTCTGGCATCAAGAAAGACGTGACGAGGGTACCGTGAACTGTTTAGAACCATCGACGGAGGCACTTGAAATCTCTACGTTCTAAGGAGTTGAGGAAGTCACCTCAACTTCATGAATTTCATGAGAGAAAACCACTCTATCTCAGAGAGAGAGAGAGAGAGAGAGAGAGAGCGAAAAAAAGAGTTTTGAATCTAATGAGAGAGTCCTGAATGTTAGAAGTACAGTATTTCACAAAAAAAAAAAAAAAAAAAAAAGATAAACCGTGATCCTTTATCCCGAGTCAGTTTTTTTTTGTTGTAATCTTGTGCTAAATTGTATAAAAAATGATATGTAGTGTACTTCGAAACGAAAGCTTTTGTCCCTGAATTAGGTGTGTGAAAATAAAAATGGAAATTACTATCATTTTTGCATATTCATGTATAAGATTATGTTGCATACCAGGAATGCACAATTTTGGCCAGCGTGCCAGATGTGGCTCGCCAACGGGTACGATCCGGTCTGCGAAAGATGTTACGGTGGAAAAGTATCAATACACACACATATTCTAGGCTGACTATATTTCCGTCATGAAAATATGTTATATCAACAGTTATCGCAAAATATTGTCAAGGGTAAGCAAAGTTACACATTAAACCCAATAAATGCTAAAAGGCAAGAAAGTTTCCAATTACAGTCAACAAAATTGTCAAAGACAAGTACAGTTGTCCATATAAGCCAAGAAAAAGACACGTTGTGGATTGCAATTAAAAAAAATGTAAGACAAACACAGTTGTTACTTACAGCAAAAAAAAAAAAAAAAAGCTAAAGGTAAGCAAAGCTGCCTATTACAGTCAAAAGAAATGTAAAATACAAATACAATTCCACAACAGGCAAAATGCCCAATACAGTGGCTGAGAAAAAGCCCATAACAAATATGGATGTCATATATTTCTAAAATATAGCAACTCAATTAAAAATGCAATTATAAATTCTAAAGACTGTGATAAAATATTATATACAATGCCCATAAAGAATATTTAAGGTTGTCTTATTCTAAGTATGGATAGCTTCTCGATTTCCCCCAACATGTTCATAACTTCGCATTGTCCCTTACCAATCGATAATGGTACCTGCCTCCTTGTAAAAGCAGTCGATTGACGGCGTATTCATGGTCCATCCTATCCATCCCGTTGAAAATGTTGCACACTTCGATCATATTTCTTCGACACTTGCGTTCATGCAATGTAAACATATTCAAAAAATGAAGTCTTTCTTGATAACTCAAGCCCTGGGGGAAAGGGTGTCCCGTGGCTTACGAGCCGGAGATGCCTGCCGTGGGCCCGGACATCAAGAAAGTTTCTCCAGCCGAGAGTTGCTCGACCGGTGGTCTTGGCGAGCCATGTTTGATGTTTGCATAACCCAAGCCCCGCGTGCCAATAAGGACACGCGTAGCTCGTCTCTGCACCCCTTCAATCATGACACGTAAAGTTGCCAATTGCAGCCAAAAAATTGCCAAAATGAAGCAAAGCTGCCTATTACAGCCATAAAATTGTCAAGGACAAGGGAAGTTACCATATGTCGCTAAAGTTGGTGGAAAATCTCTAATTGCTGGAAATAGAAGGCTATTGGAATTCGCAATGGATTAAATGTTCTTAACTAAAAAAACAAAGAAACAAAAACCCGTAAAGAATGGGATTCATTCAAAGTCATTCAAATTAGGGAGGTGGCGAAAGAATGCAGAAGTGTCCAAACAGACAGGTTTTACTGTACTATATTTTTTTCCCTTCGTCAAACGATAGCGAGAGAGTTTGTAAAACAGCAATGATGTTGAAGTGAAGGAAAAGAAAAACAATTTATTTACGCAGAGGTTGACAATGAAGTGTGTCGATGTGAGGAAAAATAGAGAAGGAAATTCTCGCATGTATTTCTTCCATCTACTTTACCGCACACCAACTCTGGTCATACGGAAATTTCTGACTAATGAAGATGAATGGGAAATGAAGGTGCCATCTATCACTGGTCACTCCAGGATCGGTAAGTAAAGAACTTGATTCTGATGTTTATAATCCGGATTTGAACCCGTGAAATTGATGGTAACCTTCATAGTGGAAGATGAGCATGTTGCCACTCGGGCGCTCTATTGATTCCATCTGGTCCGGGACAATATCTCGTCCCTGTAAATAAAGATACCAATATACATGGTGCATCAAAAAGAATCGTCCAATTTAAAAAAATCATAACTATCCAGCTTAGATCAAATAATGTATAAGTAGAAAGAGGGAAATCTCGAGTTTCACGCAATTGCCAACAGGTAGCGCTAACGGTCTTCCTTCGGCCGCCACTTCAGTGTTTGTCAAGATGGCGACTGCACAACAGAAATCGTTTTGTATTCTAAGCTTCGTGAAGTACGAGTCCATAACAACTGTTCATCGTATTTTTTCATCGACAATACCCTGGTGTTGAACTTCCTACCGCTACGAGCATTAGGCGATGGTATAAACAATTCCGAGACATCAGTTGTCTGTGTAAAGGGAAATCCCCTGATCGTCCCCACGTGTCAGACGAAAATGTGGAGCTCATCAGAAATTCACTCGCAGTTGTGCTCGCAAAAGTTTGGGACGAATTTGACGACAGTATAGACATATGCCCTACATCCCAAAATGGGCATATTGAGCACCTTTAATTTGGTTTGTAAAAAAAACTTTGATTATCCATGTAATGTAAAATTAATCTTAAGTGTCTATGTTCAATATTTTTCGCAATATTACGCATTTCAAATCGGGTGATGCTTTTTGAAAAACCCTGAATTTTTTTTGGAAAAATGATCATGTAGTATTACATCCTAACGCTAAAATCATCACAAGAAAAGATATGTAAGCGGTCTCTGGTGTCATTTTACCAAGGCAACTTTTCAACGATATTCTCGATTCCCGTTTTGAAGGATACCGTTATAGCGAAAATCTCATTTTAACGAAAACTTCTAATCCAAGTAAATTTACGTAGGAACAATATAATATAATCTGGAATACCTTTATAACCAAATTTCGTTATTACAAAGTTATTTCCCCGGACTCTTGCAGTTCGTTATAACGCGTCGACAAAAGTAGCCGATAAATGGAAAACAGAAGCAAGTTCACCTGCAAGGAGGCGATAAATCAAGTCATTGATGGCAAGGACGAATTAAGTGTTATTTACTCGGCTATATAGTGAATTGTGCTGATCTTAGTTCACCCGGTGACGATTCCGGTAACGACTTGCTGCTTGATAGACGATGATGATCTGCGACTTATTCACCGTGATTCGAAATTTTATACTCCAAGATTATCGGTAATCATTCGATCAATTGAAGATTACTATATTCTTATGGGATGGACGGATATACACCGCCATCTTATAATCCCGTTTATAATTTTGATTGCCCATTAGCGTTGATTGTTTAGATTTTATTTTTGTTATATGACTTCAGGAGTTGACGATCAATGATGTAAATTATTTTATTTTGCTGCCTCCGTCTGAGGTGGTCATGTTATGTTGTTTTTAATAAAACTTTTCGGATACACCCATCCTTCGGGAACGCTTCGATATCTCTCCGAGATGGGAAGCGGGATGTGTCCCGTCTTCAAAGGTCAAAGTTCGTTATAACGGGATTCGATTGCAACACCATTCCATTTTCATTCACTAGCGAAAAATGAGTAAAAATTTAAACGCTGCTTATTATTTTAACTGTTGAATAGAAGCAATTCCTTCCTCCCTATAGAATTCCCAATGATCAATTGTTCTCATCAGTTCGATACTCTTTTCCGCTCCCTTCAAGAAACACGGTTTTTTAATTATCCTACTAAAGTCTTTTTTAGAAATGTTTGAAAGTTAGTTATTCGGTTGAATATTAAAGTTAGATTAGTTTTGGAACCGTAGAAAGTAGGTCAAGTGTAAAAATGGGGATCATATTCACTAGGAGATTGCTTTTGGAAATATTCTCCAATTTTAATATTATTCATCATAAACGAAAAAAGAATTCTCGAATTTTCTTTTTTCTAAGAACTGAGAAAAAAAAATCTCATGAATAATTCAGAATTTTAAAAATTCTCTAAGGGGGGAAAAAGTTTTTCTTCATCTCAAGAACATGGAATTACAGAAAGTTGCCGCAGGGAACAACGTGTAATGAGACTAATGTTGTCCCAACGAGAAAAAGATATAACATATGTAATGACAGAAAAAAAAATATGTGCATAACTTTAATGTCGTATGTATCGTACAAAATATTTAATGAGTTTTATTTTCCTTCTTTTTTCATTTTTTATTTAGTTGCGCTTGAATATGAATCCTCGCTATTCCTGTGTTAAAATTTCAGTATGACTTCTGTCAATCGTACCTTCTATTTGATTTTGGAAATCATCTATAAGAGGGTTGGTCAACTTCCCATTGTTCGAGGGCCAACATAATGATTAGCTACTAGTACTGAACCAGACATGCACCTCGTCCATATTCCTTTGCGGAATTTCTAACGAATTGGTACATGTTGGAACGTGTGTGTATGTGTAGCGAACTTGACGTGAAGTTTGTTTCTGTGTAATGCTTGTTGTGTGTAGTGCTTCCCTATGTCATAATTTTTCTAACCATGAGTTAAGTGTGATGATTGACTAATTGTAACGTTGTAGGTCGGTTGCGCTCTGCAGGGAGACTGTTTAACGGGCAGATCGGCTCGCATTCGCGCCTCGAAGTTGGGAACCGCGGAAAACGAACTTCAGCTGACCACCACTATGCCGACGGTGGGGTACGAACTAATGATTGGCTACAGCGTTGTGGACTGCACCAGGGTCAACACTCTGGTTTATAAGTCGCACGAGTAAAATGACTCAAGAAACTTGTAGATTTGTCTCCGCTATAAGTAATGTGGTAAAATATGGGCTATTTAGTCGTTAAAGTTTTACCCTGAGCTCCACTTCTTTGTAAACTGATACGTATTCTTTATTTATCTGGTTGTGATCTCAGCCAGATGCTTTGAATAAAAATTATAGTTCTGCAAATTATTCCTTCCAATAACATCGATAGTTTAAATTTTAAAAACAAATAATTTTTCTGCAGTTAATTTTTATTTCTACTGACTTAGTGGGGGCCGTACGGGTCTAATAGACACTCAGGGAATATTGATACACGCACCAGTAGAGTTTTATAGGCCTTTTATTATGTGAAAAGCCTGCCAGAAGCCCGTCGCCTGGATTGTATTGACCACCCGGAAAGGGTAAACACACATGATAGTGAGATAGATGGCTTTTTCTCAGCCCAAGATATCAAGGAAACATTTTTTTTCCTTGTGCCCGGTACGCAAGAGGGCCTGGGTTCGATTCCCGGTGGAGACAGGATGACTTTTATTTCCGAATTCACCTCAGCATAATATCCAGAAAATAAAATGTTCCCTTGACACATGATAGTGCCAAGATGTGGACCATCGACCAGACAGACTACTTGTAACGTGGCAAGATTCTCACACGCACTATTTCTTGGTGTTCCTGTATATGATTACACGGAACCAAATTTTAGATACACAGATTTGTAATTTGTGTTAATTGCATTTTTAATTGGGTTGCTGTATTTTTGAAACATATGACAACCATATTTTTATGGGCATCTTTTTATCAGCCACCTCGTTGGGCATTTTGCCTGTTGTGGCGTTGTATTTGTATTTGTATTTGTATACATGTATTCTTATTATTTCCTGCCATTATTTCCTTCTTATTATAACCTGGCATGTCGAAATTCAGAGACGAATGCTTCTCTAATTTCGACAGAAGTAATCATCGTGTCCGAATGTGAAACTCCCTTGTTCAACGCCTCAATATGAGCCCAACCATTGAATATGGCATACTCTTTGGAGTTACAGTGAAAATGTTTATAACGATACTATAGGGAATAGAAAAAATATTGTTACAGTCAGGTTATCGTTGTAGACAGTTTGGGCATTTGCACTATTTCCTATTGAATAGGAATTCCGCTGGGACCAAAGAAAATATCGTTATAGAAAGTATCGTTACACACAGGTTTCACTGTATTAGGGTCTGCGTAGCCCAATCGGTTGAAATTTTGAGGTGTCATCGGAAATGACATTTACTTCGAAAAAGTTTCGCCACAGTGAACAGAATTCCAAATGTGATTCGGATACAGATGGAAAGGCCTCCAAAAAGGCAACTTGCCCAACGAAATCACGGAAGCAAGTTGAAAAAAAATTTTCTATATTAAATTTTAAGAGCAATTTGTGTGTTCGAAAATTTCGATGTACCATAAACCGGATTTTTGGTAAAAGGGGAAACCACGCGATGAACTGCAGTCCGTCAAATCAGTTGTACCAAGGGTTTCGTCGAACGACAACATTTGGCATTTTAATCGACTCTCACTTTGCCAAGTTCGTCTTAGTCCCTTCTAAGAAAGCATAAATTACGCCTGAAATACGAAGGCATATAATGTATCAGTTTGTTTATTAATTGTCTTCCTGATGAACCAATAGTGCAGAACGAGAAACTGCATGCATATCCTTGGCTTTCGATAGGAACTATAATGTGCAATTATTCGGTCGGGAGTGTGTAAAGCTATGGTAAATAGTCATGGAAAACTTTTCGAATTTCTTTTTTTCTACTTGGTACGCCAACAACAATCCGTCTACCAATCGTGTGCATCGATAAAATTCATAGAAAATCGTAAATATTTTTATCAACGGGAAAGAATAAACAACAAAAAAGGTATAGATTATCATCAGGTTTCTTAAATCTTTGCTATGCATCATGATAAAACCGTTATTTTTCAATCAATCTTCACAATGTTCTTTGGATGACGGGAAAATGATAGTAACATTTATCGTTAGCGATGGATATGCTATTTGTCACTCTCCCGTTTCTACACCCACCGAGCATTTATTTCCCTCCACGATATCAACACTTTGACGTATTTCACCGTAAAATATGCGATACGCACCCCTTTTTAGAATTTATGTAAGAATTTTTGAACAGATGCACTACGTTCCTAATCGATTTTACATCAGCCGCGAATACTGAATAAAAAGAAAAGAAATGACTATATATATATTTTGTATATGGACACATTTGTGAAGATATCGGAGAAAATTCAGAATTCTGAACATTTCCTTCAGAATTTTACGTCGTACCATCTGGTGCAGGAGCCGAGCCTGAAAAGCGTGGAGATTCATTCCTTGCTCTTCTTATTGATATGCAAACGAATTTCTTCGGGGAGAAAATGCGCCCAAAGTGAATTTCTTGGCACGGTGAGGCGAACAAAATAGATTGGATACGCTCATGTAGAATGATGTCATCATATTTAAGATGTGGATGATATAAATAAGAAAGAGGCACTTCTTTAGGTTTCTTTTCATGCCTCGATGGTACAACAGCTTGACGTCACTCAACCGAAATCTCAAAAGTCCGGAACTTTATTGAGAAACAACAGCGTCACTTTGAGCTTCAAATAATTTGGAAACCTTGATAATTAGTTATAAATAAAATTGTGCACAAATACAAGAAGCTGTGAAACATTTAATAAGGAAAACAACACAGTTAACACAAAATAAGAAGAAAATACAACAGCTAGACGCGTTTTGGAACTATATAAAGTTATAAAGTTCCTTCTGCAGTAGCCAAGAAAAATTGAAAGATAGGGAAAAGGCAAATACTTTATATAGCGGGAGTTACTCGCAGTTCGAGACAAAGAGTTGAATGCAAAGTCGTACCTCCAAGTCAGGTGATGACTTGGGTACAAAGTATAATGTACTCAAGTCAACCCACCTGTAGGGACGGTGACTGCGACTTGATATTTAATTTTTCGAAGTGTATGTTCCCATCTCATCCAACTGGAAATAATTAAAGTCAAATAAAAAAATTATAAATATATACATTAATAAATTAATAATGTAAAAAGATTTATTCTCCTATTTTTTTTTTAATTTGCCTAGTCGAAGATGCTGTTGTGATGTTAATCTTTTACAACAATTAAAAACTCAATCTGATCTTCCGTACAATTTCTATAGGCCCTGTCAGACCAGACACGACCCGGGCTCTGTCCCTTCTGGGATGCAAGCCCTTTACCCGTGTGGGTTGGATCGTGCTAGTGCCACGACCGTAGTGAGAAGGGTCTGGTCTTCCCGGACATATTAGAAAATGACTGATTTCTATGGAATAGCATGGTTATATCTATTGTCCTATGACTTCGGTTCTCACCCCTGAAAATACCAGCCATCTCTCTACAAGTAAAGTTCAGGGTACGACACTCCCTGGACCCTAACATGTTGGTGGCGTCTGTGTAAATGTGTGTGAGCCAGTAACGAATATGTTCAAAATATTGTCCTCAAGTAAACCCGCAAATATATTTTACAAATAAAACAACGAGCATTCAACAAATTGACTTAAGGGGATTAATTATCCTCCACAGTCAAAACAAAAGTACACTTTCCGAGTAAAAAAAAACTTCAAACTTCTAAAAGACTGTGTAAGATGCAACCATGAAACACTGTAAACTAAGGAAACAGTTATTTTCCGGATATTATGCTGAGGTGAGCTCGGAAAGAAAAGTCATCACGTCTCCGCCGGGACTCGAACCCAGGCCCTCTTGCATACCGGGCAAGCATGCTACCATCTACACCACTGGAGACACATGAATCTGCCTTCCTAATTTCACGCACTGTGTCGTGAGGCGCTGAAGCAGAGGCATTAGTAGCCTCTCTTAACTTCAGGAAATGGCCCCCGGGTGGGACGGTTTAGAGAGATTTAGATGGCTTTTTTCTCAGCCAGAGATATCAAGGAAACAGTTATTTTCCGGATATTATGCTGAGGACCTTTTCATAATTTTGTGTATTTCACTCTCACCAGAGATGAACAACTGAAATGGTTGGTGAACTACCGTTTTAGTGGTCAATGCTCCTTATTCTGACTAATAATATTTCAAAACAACAACTTGTGCGATATCATTAGCTTCTTTTGTGTGATTAATCACAGAAAACGATTTTGAATCGGCTCCGATGCTAATACCTTATAACATGTAAGGATGTTACCGAGACTGGAAAGGAAGCTAATCCCTGTCCCCTTAGGAAAATCGAATGGAATTTCCGGAATTCTCTCAAACAATTGATAATCATTTCGCCTGGCCGATATCTTTAATTAAAGGAACCTTCTTCGGCAAATTATCGAACTGATCACGAAGATGGCCGAGCACTTGTTTCGCACTTGTTAATCACTGTGAACGCATAAATTCCATTCGGAAGAGAAATTCCTCGCAATATAATAATATACTTGCTCACAAAATTGATTTGGTCAAATAATTTCTCCTAATGAAATCGAGCAAACAAACAAGTCTCTTGATTCTTGTGTTTAGAGTCCGGCATTAAATACCAAAACACGCTGGTAGGAAAAACTGTAATATTGGACAGATTTGAATGACGAATGACCTTTTGTTAACATCAATACACGTTTACGCAAAGCATAATAAAAGATGTACCATAAATAACAGACACATATTATAAAAAAATTAAAATATATAATACAATACTATAATATATTACTTAAACTATAACACGAAATTCAAAATAATAACTTTTTTTTAAAAAAAGGAGAAAAAAAAAGCTGTTTTTTGAAATACAGATGCGATATAAACTCAAAAATATAAGCAATAATTATAAAATGTTATGTGAATCCTAGAGATGTAAAATTCTCATCGAGGAGAATATTCGAGAATATTCTCTGCTAGGACTACTATTATAAATAACTTCAGAATATTCAAGTTCTTGATGAGAATATTCTCCTCTTATTTATAATATAGTTACATATAATATCCTTGAAAATATTCTACAGAAAGACTACTTTCATAAATCATTGGGGAAAATATTCTTATAGAAAATAATAAGAATTATTCTGAAGTTATTAATAATAGTCCTTCCAGAGAATATTCTTCACTTACCGAAATCTTTCCAGAGAGTATTATCAAGAATATATGTAATAACATAATAATAAATGTATTATAATAAATAATCTCGATAAATCACTTGAGAATAATAAGTATTATTTTTGTATAATAATAATTATTTTTTATAAGAATATTCTCTAGTAATTTATAATAGTAGTCTTTTGATAGAATATTCTGAAGAATATTCTCTGTCCCTATCTCTCTTCCTGTTAAGAAGATGGGTATATTGAAGTTTGTAGACCACAATATTGAAGTTTGAAAGCCTGAAAATTAAACTAACAGGGCTGAATCACACAACTTTTAAAGAAATGCGAGTTATACAGAATTTATGAGTGTATGTGCATTGAAAAAACAACAGTTCTGTATCTTCTTAGAATGAAGGTGATTGTATAAGAATAGCTTCCTTTATCAATCAACTTTGATTTAATTTCTTTTGTTGCGAACTTATTTCTGAAAATTTATCTAATTTTAAAATATTTTCTTAAGATTTTAATCTAAAGGTTTTTCTAAAATCTTTATAACCAAACTTTTAAAACCTCTCATCATGACCTGGAGAATATTGAGAATATTCTCGAACTAAAAGTTGTCATTCTGGGTGATCACACAAAAAATTGTTTTGTTGTAAATGTTTCAGGCAATGAAATCTGATTTATATTTCACAATATAAACAAAATTAGTAAAAAAAAATTAAATTATTTAAAAGAAAAATAAGTATTCTCTATTATTTTCCAATTTTTACATCCAGAAGAATATTCTCCGGAAAATATTCCCACCTCACACCTCACAGCAAATGACGCTAAAAAAAAATCGAACCGTATTTAATTCAGGCGAGCTATGAAACTTTTTAGAAAGAAAATTTTTCGAAAACAAGTGTGCGAAATCAACATGCTTTTCTCTCTATGTTATTCCTTGTCGAATTATTTACGGCATTTTGAATTACCTCAGTAATTTTTTCTGCTGCTATATCATTGTTCTCAAGTCGAGTCTCAAGGGACTTAGACTTGGTTGATGGGGTGCAGAGAAGAGCTACGCGTGTCCTTATTGGCACACAGGGCTTGAGTTATGAAGAAAGACTTCATTTTTTGAATATGTTTACATTGGATGAACGCAGGTGTCGAGGAGATATGATCGAAGTGTTCAAAATTTTCAATGGGATGGATAGGATGGATCATGAAATTTTAGTACACCGCCATTCGACTGCTTTTACAAGGGGACACCAGTATCGATTGGTGAGGGGTTATGGTGTCGCAGGGATTTTTTCTCTAATAGGGTTGTTAATAAATGGAATAGCTTACCCCCGGAGGTAGTACATTGTAACACAATTGACACGTTCAAAAAGAAATACGATAAACATGTTGGGGTAAATCGAGAAGCTATCCATACTTAGAATCAGACAACCATAAGTACTCTTTATGGGCATTGCATAATATTTTCTCATGTATATATATTGTTTATAATTTGTGTTAACTTCATTTTTAATTGGGTTGCTGTATTTTTGAAATATATGACAACCATATTTTTATGGGCATCTTTTTCTCAGCCCCCTCGTTGGGCATTTTGCCTGTTGTGGCGTTGTATTTGTATTTGGACAAACTATTGATCTCAATGAGTGGTTCATTTTCCAGTGTTGTACGGACGTTAGTCCAATCCGTACGAAGCACGTATAGAATTTGATAAGTGATATCACTGTTAATCTCGAATAGTACCGGATTATCGTCAGATCCGAGAGCACTGAGCACCTCAGTGGTGACTTCGTGTAGTAGGTTTTTTGTCAAACCAAAGTCAACTACGTCTGGCCTATGCTGAAGGTTGTAGGGATAATGTGTAGATGATTGCGGCGCATGAACATCAATCATATTTGAATGACAAAAATTTGCGAGCACCCTATCATCCTGATTTGTTGTGTTGCTATTGGCTTTTTGAGTTGAAATCACCAGCTACAAATATGGGCTTATTACCGTTACTTCTAAATATCGCTTTTACTAAGGTGATATCGAGTCGATATCGTGGTGCAGGCCCGTCATTTAGGGGGACGGCTTTTTGAAAATACTGGCTTTGAAAAGACACTAAAATGGTATATCTATTCTATAATATAAAATCACAAACAAACTCGAAAAGGGCCTGTTGCTAAGCAACCGAGTGACGGAAGTGGGTGAAATTTTTGAGTGCCGGAAATCTGTTACGGAAGTGGGTTTGATTCATATATCGATATTCACATTCATATATCGTACATTCATATTCATATATCGATATGATATCATATATCATATATCGATATTGGGTCGATATTCACATATCGGGACCCATTTGACCCATCGGGACCATGTTATGTGTATGTACCAAGAGGCTCCTACATCCTACAGCAGAGCCCTTAGGCTGGAATTTAGATTTCGAGCCCCCAAACCAGCTTTTCAGGGGCCCCTCTGTGATTAATTTATAGTGTGAAAAATCAAAAAGTGATAAGAATCGTTGTGGCCCCTGTCAGCCCTTCCTTTGTGGGGGGGGGAAGGTCCATGCCGAGAGGTATATATATGTATAATATACACACACAACAGCAGTGCTCCCAACACAGGGTCGGGGTACCCGGGGAAGATTTCACGTATAAGTAAAAAGTTTTCATTTCCAGGGGCCCTTGATGGATCTCATTGTTTTCTTGCTGCTTTAACGTTGAAAAATTTCGATAGCGGAAGCAAAAGATATATCCAGTCTGGGGCCCCACCAAAAGTATGCGAATTGGTGTCCCGGGTAATTGGTTGGGGGGTCCTGGATTTTATTCGTTGGTAAAACGAATACAAATGAAAATTTTTCATGGCACTCGCTCCGGGGGATGACCGACAAGCTTCCAAGTCGGGGGCCCTATGTTTACAGGTTTCATTTTGGGGACCCTGGATTTTATTCGTTGGTAAAACGAATACAAATGAAAATTTTTCATGGCACTCGCTCCGGGGGATGACCGACAAGCTTCCAAGTCGGGGGCCCTATGTTCACAGGTTTCATTTTGGGGGCCCTGGATGAATCTCATTCTTTTCTGTTGTAGAATTTGCAACAGCCGAAGCCCGAGATAAAGCCAGTCTGGGGCCCCACCAAAAGTATGCGAATTGGTGTCCCGGGTAATTGGTTGGGGGCCCTGGATTTTATTCGTTGGTAAAACGAATACAAATGAAAATTTTTCATGGCACTCACACCGGGGGATGACCGACAAGCTTCCAAGTCGGGGGGCCCCATGTTTACAGGTTTGATTTTGGGGGCCCTGGATGAATCTCATTCTTTTCTGTTGTAGAATTTGCCACAGCCGAAACCCGAGATATAGCCAGTCTGGGGCCCCACTAAAAATCTGCGTATTGTGTCCCCGCTACTGGATGTGGGGCCCTGGATTTTATTCGTTGTAAAATTGATAAAAATGAAAAATTCTCACAGGGGGGTGTCCGACAAGCTTGCAGGTCAGGGCTTCATGGAAATGTTGGCAGGTTGTAATTCGGTGCCCCTGAATGTATCTCATTGATTTTTGTGGTTTAACATTGTAAAATTTGCAACACATCGGTAGCCCAAGATACATCCAGTGTGGGGCCCCACTGAAATTCAGCGAATTGAATCTGGGGACCCGCATGGGGAAGTTTTCTGGGGGTACTTGATGAATCTCATTTGTTTTTTGTTGCTTTATTATTATTTTCATTAAAATTCGCTTCTTCAGTAGGCTGGTGCTTTCACACGTCCCTTTCCCCTTTTCCATAGCACGCTGATGAAATGGGACGAAATAAACAAGATATGTCCGGGAGAGAAGGGGGGGGGGGGTGGGGTTGGCCGCCAAAGGTGGCAGGGGGGCAGAGCCCCCCCTAGTATATATATATATATATATACATACATTGAGTACATGTGCTTTGCCCGCCCCCCCACCCCTGGAAAAAGCTGAAATGACGGCCCTGTCGTGGTGGCTTGTAGAAGGAGCAGATTACCATCGGTTGTTAATTTGGGTGATGTACCCTAATAGCGATGGCCTCACAAATTGTGGATGTAAGAAGATCAACTGTCTCAATATGAAAATTCCTCTTGATAAGAATAAGGACACCCCCCTCCTGGTAGGTTGGGGCGGTCATGCCTATGGCATTCATATGTATTGACTTTGAAGTTGCGTGCCACGATTCTTGTATGAGAGCCGCATCCGGGTCAAATTCATCAATAGTTTCACGCAATTCATGGTGGTTATTGTAGATTCCGTCACTATTGCAGCTGATGATTCTAAAAGGCTTAGGAGCCGTTGTAAAAGTGGTGTTGCTAATTGCTATCGTATTAGTGTTTGATATTCGCAAAAAGCGAATTAGATTTTCTTGGCCAATAGGATAACCTCTATAAAGCTCTGCCAGATAACTGCGAGCTTATCTTTCTCTTCAGTGGTATCCTTAAGCTTTTGGAAGGTGGTATTTGTGATGGTTGTTAGAGCAGTAGCAATGTCATTTGCGTCATGATCAATAGTGTCCTCGTTCCTCTCAACAACCATTAGCGACGGCCCTCCTTGTGATTCTAAATCGATCAGTGGTGGGACCAGTGGGTCCTGGGCATCCGTTGTTGAGGTCATTGTTGAAGCATGTTCCCCACTCAAAGTATGAGGGGTAGCACGTTTCTTCAGCGCTCCCACAAATTTGTGGATTTTGTTTACCACCCAGGGCCAGTTGGGACATCCTTGAAATGAACTTCTGTGTTCCAGACCACAACGAGAACACCTGTTTTTATGCGTTTTGTTCGTGTGTTGGGGGCAATCTTGAACCTTGTGTTTTTGTGCGCAAATGCCACAGACTGCAGAATTAAAACGGGCCTGGGCCGAATGGCCAATCCTCTGACATTTTCTGCACATTAATTTTCCAGGGCCACCCCTAAGTTTCTCAATTGTGACTGGAAGCCCCATCAACTCTTTAATTTTAAATATTCCACTATTTCCTTTTCCCGTTTCAATTATGAACAGGGGCATGAATTTCTTGGTTCTGAAGGTTCTCATCGGGCTTACTTTCCCAACATCATGACCCTCACTAATAAGAGCCGTTTGTATGCTAGTAACTTCCATGTTTACTGGAAGCCCTCTGATAACCACTCTTAGTGGACGTTCAACGTCCACCTGGAAAGTATGATACTCAAAACCAAGCTCATTAAAGAGCTTTGTACAGTTACGAAAATCATCAGTGTGAAAGAATTTAACTGACATCTTATTAGCACCCGATTTAACCTCGGGTTTGTGCTTGCACATATTAAATTGGTGTACACGACTAAAAATGGGGCTTCCATGACAGGAACCAAAATTTCTGGTAGGGGGGAGGGTCAACCAGAACACATTCGTTATAACGACAACGAAAATTCTTGAAAAAAGCATATTTCCTTTCCTTTTTTTTAAAAAATCGTACATACATAATATAGACTGGAAAAGAGCGAGTCTTTTTTTTTTAAACCGCTGTACTTTACTCTTATTTTATTTACTTGATTATCTGTTTATAAACGGAGCATGTTGGCACCTCCCCATAGACAAGACGACCACATGTTGTATCTTGTCTTCTTGTTTACCTGTATAGGGGGTGAAAGAAATATAACTTTACGTGCAGGTGTGTTGGTTGGACAGGTGAGGCATGACCTCTGGTTTTAGCATCGTTGTTATGTCTTGTAAAATCGTTTCCCACCCCTCTCTTCTTTCTTGGAATATTCCAAAATTGCACAGAAGGCAAATAGGTCTTAACCATTTTCTCTGCCTTAAATGTTATTGGACATTTTTATATACTCCGTTGCAGAAATTGCTGCATTCTACAAAGTGCAAAGTTGTGTTACACAATCAACATTGTGTATGTATATGCAGTTAACTCTGTAGATGCCTATTTCAGTAATAGTAGTTAAAAATAAGAGGAAGAAAGGTAAATTTATCAACAGTCGATCCCGCTTATAACATTTTTTCAAAAAACACCATGAAAAAAAGTTGTAAGCGGGAAATCTCGATGAGTATTAGTTTAAGCTGGGATCACGAAAATAAATAGTACTAAGCAGGAAAACGTTCTAAGTGAGAACGTTGTAAATAGTACCCACTGTAGTTTGTTTTTTCGCCGTTTATATGTTTCTAAAGTGCAAAAAACACAAAAATTCGTTTATAACGGGAAGTCCGTTACAACGACAATTCTCTCTCCCTCTCTGATTGCGAATTGTCGTTATAATGGACTTTATTTTTTGAACCACTGTTCTGCAGCATCAGATCTGGGATAAGCACCGGGTTTCAATTTTTAAGACTTTGCAAGAAAGCAGTGTCCTCTCTCTCCACTCCTCATATAAATATTATTATCAAATATTGATTATTGCGATTAGATGATAAAACCAATAATTCAGAGAAAACTACATTTTCAAAGGTAACGTCGTGAAATTCCGAACATATAGGAGAAAGAAAATCGTGAAAATATAATTCATTTTTCTAAGAAGATAAATAAATAGAGCAGGTTAGATTCACATCCATATCATATATTTTTCCTACGAAAAATTTTAGTAATTTCTGTATGTAAACTGATTATCCCTAGCACAAATATCTTCAAAGATATTTCTCGTTTCACTGAATCTGATCCCCTTCTGAAAAAGAGAAAATCGTAGAAAATAAGAGAATCGTATTCTGTTCAAACGATATTGAAAAAGCCCGAATGTTACAAATTTATGGGCAGTTTTATTTTATTTATTTATTTCTGGACTATCCTGTTTCAAATGTCTGTATACGTAATATATATATGAAGGAAAATATATTCCAACATGGAAGAAAAATTCTCCGATATTTCCGTTGTGTCTTTTCTAGAGTCGGTGTTCATTTTAGTTTGCTTTTCAAAATTCGAATATAAAATGCCCGCTATCTCCGTGAAAAATATATACGAGTTTATATACATAACGTTTTTCTCTTCCTTCCTCTGTTTTTTCCACTTTATGTGTCTAGGTTTCCCCCCCCCCCCCAAGAATGTCGTGTCGTTGTAGGTGAATATATACGTATATTATATGCGTGAGTGTTCGTATCGCAAGCCTTTGGCGATAGAAGCGCGTGGCAATACATTTCGGCCGATCTTCACAATCTACCGTTCGAGGAAAGAAAGGCAATAACGAAAAAGAAGAGGATACAGTTTCGGTGTGTTTTCCCAGAAATTTCTAGTGTGTTTTCTACACGCAGTTCGCATATTTGCGATTTAGTTTTCTGTATTATACATTTCTACAACGTCCCAATCATAAAAGGAATGTGAAGGGACATATAAGAAGTACAGTCGAACTCGGTTATATCGACATCGAAGATTGCGCGAAATTTTGTCGTTATAACCGACGTGGAGCTACCACAAAAGTTCACGTTTTCAAGACCTTTCGAGTATGAAAAATGCAATCAGATATTGTGCATTATTATATTTAGGGTGACCGGGTAAAACACGGGAAATTGGGATCATATATACAGGGCATCACCAATTGTCGCCAAATAATGTTGTCAGTTGTCGACAAAATCGTCAAATATGACTTACGGATAGAAATCCCTGTTGACCAAATTAGATAGCTCCGCAAATTTCACCAGATCTAATTTCCTTGAGACCCTTTCCACACTTGAGGCACCTCGGGCCGTGCCAGGGTGGGGCCCATCCGTCAAGACGAAGTGCAGTGAGAGACGGCAGTGAAAGACACGGAAAATATGTGAGTTTATATGGTATAATATGTTAATATATATATATATATATATATATATATATTCATAATTACCATACACATAATCTAATCTATAAATTACTGCAAATTATCTTCATACCGGTTTTAGTGAGGGTTCGGAATTGAAAAGTTCGTTGTAAATAAGGGGAGGGGAAAAAAAGTCAAGAAAGGGTAAAAATTACGAAATGTTTCGCACACGTGTGGTTATGCTATCACCCTAATTATGATAAACTAGCTATAATACCCGGCGCTGCCCGGGTTTTCTTGAATGAGGCTTTTTGGATCACGTGATATCTCCCTCTTTCTTTGAGGACATGCAAACCGTGTCTAAGTTAACCAATATGGCGACTTCCTGCGCGATTCTATGAAATAAACAAATCTAGATTTAAAGAAACGTAGAAATGAATATATATATTTTTTCTTTTTCAAGGGGTGCCAAGTATTTCGACCCCCCCCCCCCGAACTTCAAGTTATCCATCTGCCAGTTTCAGCTTCCAAAAATGCTTAATTAAAGCTGTGGAATTTTTTCGATGTACTTTTTACGGACCCATAATTAATTTTAAAATATCTTACCCCACATGAATTTATGCAGTTTGAATATCAAAAGACAATACGGAGACATTAATTTTCATGCTTGAGAAGATTTAAATACAAAGTTGAAATCAATGTTATTGCATGAATGTCCAACTCAAAAGTAGGTCCGGCTAATTACTTCATTTTTAATCTCCTGGGCTTCGTATATCTCTAAGCGAACTCAATATTTCAAAAATCGAGAATTGAATACAATTTTTAAAATTATTGATGTGGCAGGAAACTCCCAGTAAATTTCCGCATTTATGCAGTAAAATCTGAAATTTTAACACTGACTTCTATGGGGATCACCTTTTTCCTGACCTTTAAAGTGATGCTGATGATGATTCTGACGACTATTGAAAAAAGTGGCAAACCATTATAAAGGCCATTATAAAGGCATAAACTGTTATACATATACACTGACAGCGTTGAAGAAATGACAAACCATTGTAAAGGCATATACACGTCTTAAAAGCATTGCTAGGGAACCACGGTAACCAAAGTAAACGTTCGGAAAGTGATTGTTGAGGCCCAAAAACCATTGTTGCCCGACAGTTTTTGGCCAATTTGGGGCACTTGCCCTGCTCTGACGAAATTTTAAAGTAGCCTATCGTTCAAGTCGGGTTTGTAATATATATAAATACACTGCTGGCCACCGTAAATGCAACACCCTGAAGGAAGCATGCAAATAATATGAAATTTACAACATGCATTAGCGGAGGTGAGACATGCAAATGATTAGAATTTCAGCGCAGACGCACATCACGCGCGCCTGTGACGCCACTTCAAAGCGCTATTTAATGCTTGGAGATTTCGACGATTTGAAGTACGGCAATTGTGTTTTTCTTGTGGTTTTTTCAAAAAAACGATCAATTATGCCTCGTAGAAAACAGCGATCATCTTTTGATCAAGTATCCGAGTTCGACAGAGGAAGGATAGTGGCCTACCGAGATTGTGTATTATCTCTCAGGGAAATCGGTAGTCGTGTTGGACGAAACCAAACAACTGTAATGCGGATATGTGATCGTTGGATGCAGGAGGGTACGACGGACCGACGTGTTCGATCGCATCCACCTCAGTGCACCACTTCACGTGATGACAGGCGTATTGTGCGTATGGCAGTGACGGATCGCTCAGCCACATCACGAACCATAGCACAGCACATTCAGTCTGTACCGCATCATCCAGTGTCTGAGCGTACCATTCGACGCAGTTTACAGCAGAGTGGTCTGTCCGCAAGACGTCCATTGCTTCGTCTACCCTTGACGCAGAACCACAGACGTCTCCGCCGCCAATGGTGCGATGAAAGAAGGATGCGGACGGCACACAATGGAATTAAATTGTCTTTACTGACGAGTCACGCTTCTGTCTCCAACACCACGATGGTCGGATTCGAGTCTGGAGACACCGTGGAGAGAGGATGCTGAACAGCTGCGTTATGCACCGCAACACTGGTCCTGCACCGGGTATTATGGTATGGGGCGGTATTGGACATCACTCTCGCACTCCTCTAGTACGCATTGCCGGTACTTTAAAAAGCGCTACATCTCCGAGGTGTTGGAGCCAGTTGTCCTTCCTTACCTTCAGGGCTTGCCCACAGCCATATTTCAACAGGATAATGCGCGACCACACGTGGCACGCATTGTCCAAAGGTTCTTCGTCAATCGCCAGATTGAATTGCTTCCCTGGCCAGCTCGCACTCCGGATCTTTCGCCGATAGAAAACATGTGGTCCATGGTTGCTCAACGATTGACCCAGATTACATCCCCAGCTGCCACACCAGATCAACTTTGGCAAGGCGTGGAAGCTGCTTGGTCTGCTGTACCCCAAGAACACATCCAAAGTCTCTTTGAATCAATGCCGAGGCGTGTGGCATCGGTGATCTCCAACAATGGCGGCTACTCTGGCTACTGATTTTGGCAGGAACCACACTTCACAGAAGTCTATAAATTTAATCATTTGATGCTTGGTCAACATGTTATCTACAAAATAAATATTGTTGCGATATTTCTTGTCTTTCTTGGTGTTGCAATTTGGGTGGCCAGCAGTGTATATACTCATTTATATATATATTATATACCCATTTGGTATATATGCAAAATTTGGCGACGATCGATCTAAAATTGTAGATTTGTATAGAGAACATACATACACACACAGAGACAGACAGCAAATCAATTTTTTATGTATAGACTAGCTATAATACTAGCGCTGCCTGGGTTTTCTTCAATGAGGCTTTTCGGATCACGTGATATCTTCTTTCTTTGAGGGACATGCAAACCGTGTCTAAGTTAACCAATATAGTGACTTCCTGCGTGACTCATGAAAGAAATAAATCTAGATATAAAGAAACGTAGAAATGAATACATATATTTTTTTCCTTTTTTAAGGGGGGCTAAAGTATTTCGATCCCCCCTTGAAGTTCAAACTTCAAGTTATCCATATGTCCAAGTATCCATCTGCCTGTTTCAGCTTTCAAAAGTGCTTAGGGGGGGATTGAAATACCTAGCGAACCTTAAAAAAGGAAAAAAATATATATTCGCTTCTATGTTTCTTTAAATCTAGATTTGTTTACTTCATGAGTCGCGCAGCAAGTCGCCATATTGGTTAATTTAGACACAGTTTGCATGTCCCTCAAAGGAAGAGAGAGGAAGATATCACGTGATCCAAACAGCCTCATTGAAGAAAACCCGGGCAGCGCCGGGTATTATATATATAAAATTGATTTTCTGTCTGTCTGTCTGTGTGTGTATGTGTATGTTCTCTATACAAATCTACAATTTTGGATCAATCGTCGCCAAATTTTGCATATATACCAAATGGGACCCGACTTGATCGATAGGCTACATTAAAATTTCGTCAGAGCAGGGCAAATGCCCCAAATGGGCAAAAAACCGTAGGGCAACAATGGTTTTTGGGCCTCAACAATCACTTTCCGAACGTTTACTTTATTTACCGTGGTTCCCTAGCAATGCGTTTCAGACGTGTATATGCCTTTACAATGGTTTGTCATTTCTTCAACGCTGCCAATGTATGTATAATATTTATGCCTTTATAATAGTTTGCCATATTTTCAGTACTCCCAGTAATTTTTGAGTTACGTCATAATCATCATCAGTATTGCTTTGAGGGTCAGGAAAAGGGTGATCCTCATAGAAGTCAGTGTTAAAATTGCCGATTTTACTGTAGAAATGCGGAAATTTGGCGGGGTTTTCCGCCACACATGAATGAATGAATGAACGCCAGAACTTTGCCACTGGACTTATCCCGTTGCCGAGATCTCTTCCAGCCCAGCTTCGTGGCAGAGTCTGGAACACTTTATTTAGTGTAAAAAAAAAACAAAAAAAAAACATACAAACTTTTTTACAACATATTTTCCCCGGACAATTGTCGCGATTAACAAATTTTGTGGTGATTACAGACGAGATGGGATTAGAAGTTGGAGAAGTTTCGGGGTTTAGTTAAGATGAATGTACACATATTAGGATGGAGGTATGTTTTAAAAGCAATTGAGCCCCCCTCGCCCCCCCCCAGCCATCTCATCTGTTATCTTACACTTGCCATATTATATACACAACCGCCACACATCAATAATTTTAAAAATTTTATTGAATTCTAGATTTTTCGAATATTGAGTTGGCTTTTCAACTTTTTATTTATATCTTCTCAAGGAGGAAAATTAATGTCTCCGTATTGTCTTTTAATATTCAACTGCATAAATTCACATGTGGGTTAGGATATTTTAAAATTAATTATGTGCCCATAAAGTACATCGAAGAAATTCCGCAGCTTTAACTAAGCATTTTTGGAAGCTGAAACAGGCAGATGGATAACTTGAAGTTCAAAAAGGAGGGGGGGGGGTGGATCGAAATACTTAGTGCCCTTAAAAAAGAAAATATATATATATTCATTTCTACATTTCTTTAAATCCAGATTTAAGGGCGCTAAGTATTTCGACCCCAAATTAAAAAAAACCCGGATTTAACCCAAAAATTACTGGGATTCTCATTACTGGGAGTACTGAAAATATGGCTAACTATTATAAAGGCATCAATATTATACATACATTGGCAGCGTTGAAGAAATGATAAACCATTGTAAAGGCATATACACGTCTGAAACGCTAGGGAACCACGGTAAATAAAGTAAATGTTCCGAAAGTGATTGTTGAGGCCCAAAAACCATTGTTGCCCCACGGTGTTTTGCCCATTTGGGACATTTTCCCTGCTCTGATGAAATTTTAAAGTAGCCTATCGTTCAAGTCGGGTCCCATTTGGTATATATGCAAAATTTGGCGACGATCGGTCTAAAATTGTAGATTTGTATAGAGAACATACACACAGAAAATCAATTTTATATACAGTACTAGCTATAATACCCGGCGCTGCCCGGGTTTTCTTCAATGAGGCTGTTAGAAACACGTGATATCTCCCTCTTTCTTTGAGGGACATGCAAACCGTGTCTAAGTTAACCAATATGGCGACGTCCTGCGCGACTCATGAAAGAAATAAATCTAAATTTAAAGAAACGTAGAAATGAATAGTCCCCCCCCCCACCCTTTTTTTTCATGGGTGTAAGGTATTTCGATTCCCTCCCCCTGAACTTCAAGTTATATATTTCTGCCTGTTTGAGCTTCCAAAAATGCTTAATTAAAGCTGTGGAATTTTTTCGATGCACTTTACGGGGCCCATAACTAATTTTAAAAACATCCTAAACTATATGAATTTATGCAAATAAATATCAAAAGACAATACGGAGACATTAATTTTCATGCTTGAGAAGATATAAATAAAAAGTTGAAATCAATGTTATTGCATGGATATCCAACTCAAGAGTAGATCCGGCAAATTATTCATATTTTTAATTTTCTGGGCTTCGTATCTCCAAGTGAATTCCATAATTCAAAAATCGAGAATTCAATTTAATTTTTAAAATTATTGATGTGGCAGGCAACCCCCCCCCCACTAAATTTCCGTATTTATGCAGTTAAATCGGCAATTTTAATAGTGATTTCTATGAGGATCACCCTTTTCCTGACCCTCAAATCGATGATGGTGATGATTATGACGTCTATTCAAAAAGCCTCATTACTGAGAGTATTGAAAATGTGGCAAACCATTATAAAGGCATAAACTATTATGCATAACTGGCAGCATTAAAGAAGTGACAAACCATTGTAAAGACATAAACACGTCTGAAACTCATCGCTAGGGAACCACGGTAACCAAAGTAAACGTTCGGAAAGTGATTGTTGAGGCCCAAAAACCATTGTTGCTGGGACAGTTTTTTGCCCATTTGGGGCATTTGCCCTGGTCTGACGAAATTTTAAAGTAGCCTATCGTTCAAGTCGGGTCCCATTTGGTATATATGCAAAATTTGGCGACGATCGATCTAAAATTGTAGATTTGTATAGGAGAACATACACACATACACACAGACACACAGAAAATCCATTTTATATATATAGAAGATTAGCTGATACCCGGCGACGTTGCCCGCCCGCCCTGTAAAAAATTTACATATAAACTGCTGGCCACCCAAATTGCAACACCAAGAAAGACAAGAGATATCGCAACAATATTTATTTTGTAGATAGCATGTTGACCAAGCATCAAATGATTAAATTTATAGACTTCTGTGAAGTGTGGTTCCTGCCAAAATCAGTAGCCAGAGTAGCCACCATTGTTGGAGATCACCGCTGCCACACGCCTCGGCATTGATTCAAAGAGACTTTGGATGTGTTCTTGGGGTACAGCAGACCAAGCAGCTTCCACGCGTTGCCAAAGTTGATCTGGTGTGGCAGCTGGGGATGTAATCTGGGTCAATCGTTGAGCAACCATGGACCACATGTTTTCTATCGGCGAAAGATCCGGAGAGCGAGCTGGCCAGGGAAGCAATTCAATCTGGCGATTGACGAAGAACCTTTGGACAATGCGTGCCACGTGTGGTAGCGCATTATCCTGTTGAAATATGGCTGTGGGCAAGCCCTGAAGGTAAGGAAGGACAACTGGCTCCAACACCTCGGAGATGTAGCGCTGGCTTTTTAAAGTACCGGCAATGCGTACTAGAGGAGTGCGAGAGTGATATCCAATACCGCCCCATACCATAATACCCGGTGCAGGACCAGTGTTGCGGTGCATAACGCAGCTGTTCAGCATCCTCTCTCCACGGTGTCTCCAGACTCGAATCCGACCATCGTGGTGTTGGAGACAGAAGCGTGACTCGTCAGTAAAGACAATTTCATTCCATTGTGCCGTCCACATCCTTCTTTCATCGCACCATTGGCGGCGGAGACGTCTGTGGTTCTGCGTCAAGGGTAGACGAAGCAATGGACGTCTTGCGGACAGACCACTCTGCTGTAAACGGCGTCGAATGGTACGCGCAGACACTGGATGATGCGGTACTGACTGAATGTGCTGTGCTATGGTTCGTGATGTGGCTGAGCGATCCGTCACTGCCATACGCACAATACGCCTGTCATCACGTGAAGTGGTGCACTGAGGTGGTTGCGATCGAACACGTCGGTCCGTCGTACCCTCCTGCATCCAACGATCACATATCCGCATTACAGTTGCTTGGTTTCGTCCAACACGACTACCGATTTCCCTGAAAGATAATCCACAATCTCGGTAGGCCACTATCCTTCCTCTGTCGAACTCGGATACTTGATCAAAAGATGATCGCTGTTTTCTACGAGGCATAATTGATCGTTTTTTTGAAAAAACCACAAGAAAAACACAATTGCCGTACTTCAAATCGTCGAAATCTCCAAGCATTAAATAGCGCTTTGAAGTGGCGTCACAGGCGCGCGTGATGTGCGTCTGCGCTGAAATTCTAATCATTTGCATGTCTCACCTCCGCTAATGCATGTTGTAAATTTCATATTATTTGCATGCTTCCTTCAGGGTGTTGCATTTACGGTGGCCAGCAGTGTATATAGCTTATTAATTATTTCTTAATCAAAATATTTCTGCATTAAGTAAAAAAAAATTACTTTCATTTTTAAATATTTTAATTAAAAACTTTAGGCAATCGCTTGTGGATACACAATATTTTTGTTTTTCCATCTGGTGTGTAGATGTACAAATTTTTAGGATTACCAACACGCGAACAGGTGACGTAAAGCTGTCCGTGTGAAAAACAGGGCTCAAGTAGGTTGATACCTGCCACTACTAACAACTGGCCTTGCGCTTTGTTGATTGTCATGGCAAAAGTTAAACGAATCGGGAACTGTAATCGCTTTAAAGTGAAAGGCATAAGGTGATAATTGGGATACGTGGAATGAAGACGTCTTCTCCTCCAGCACATCCAGTTAGAATCGTTGCTTCAATGATGTAAGTGTGCAATTTCTTCACGCAGAGTCTGTTGCCATTGTATCGGTATCTCCAAATTTCTTAAAATCATTATAGGTGCTCCGGCTTTGAGGGTCAAGTTGTGTGGTGGCACTCCCGGAATATCCAAAGTAGTTCAGAAATTCTGCAGGATATAGAATTAAATGTCTGTGATCTTGTTCACACTGTCATTTTTCGGTGCCAGAATCGCTCTCAGAAAGCCACTCATGGTTTTGGTCATTTTGTTGAATGTTTGGGAAGACTTTGTCTGCAAGTTCTTGAACTGAGTTTATATATATATAATTACTGGCAAAATCCATTTGGGAACGTTATCAGTCCAGTGCTTGGGTCTACCCAAGCACTGACTACCCTAGCTGATACCCGGCGACGTTGTCCGCCCCGTAAAAAATTTATATACGTATAGCTTATTAATTATTTCTTAATCAAAAACATTTCTGCATCAAGTAAGAGGCCACTTTGAAAATTCATCAATTCACCACCTGAAAATTCAGTGAAAGCAATTCACCACCGACAACAGTTCGTCACCAGCGAGTGAGTGAGTGATCGAGTGATTGATCAAGTGAGTTAATATGTGCGCGAGTAATTGAGCAAGGGGGAATGGATATGTGGGCGAGAGTGAGTGATTGACAGTATGATTGACCGAATGGCGCAGTGATAAAGATGCTCGTCTTCCACTATGAAGGTTACAATCAAGCTCCATGGGTTCGAATTCGGGCATAGAACATTAGAAGCGAGTTTTTTACCTACCGAGCCTAGGGCGACCACCGATGAATGGAGCCTTCATTTCCCACCCAACTCCACTGGTTTGAAATCACCGTATGGCGATATATGACCGGAGTTGGTGTAGCAGTATGAGTGACCAGCGCCCAAGTGGCGTGGTAGTAAGATACTCGTCTACCACCGTGAAGGTTGTAGTCACGGTCGCAGGTTCATACCTGAGGGAGGATATACAGGGTGATTCAGAAAAGATGGGAAAAAACTTTAAGAAGTGATAGTACACACCGATACAAACAATTGTCATCAAAGAGTTCATGGTGAAACGCAAACGCGTTTCGAAACGGCTGCACCGCAAAGGTTAAAACGGCATTCTTGATGAAATTTATCGGGAGAAAAAGAACACCCTGCATGCAAATGTAACCTGGGGAAGAAGAAGAAACCGTATGCAAATCTGCGTCACAGTGAATAAAAGGCACGGACCCAGCACTATCAAAGTGCGGCATTATCCCATACGTTACAACTGTTAGAACAGTTGCAAGCTGGTATCCGCTCCTTTTATTCACTGTGACGCAGATTGACATACGGTTTCTTCTGGTTACATTTGCATGCATGGTGTTTTTTTTCTTCCGATAAATTTAATCAGGAATGCCGTTTTAATGTTTGCGGAGCGGCCGTTTCGAAACGCGTTTTCGTTCCACGTTAGACCATGAATTCTTTGATAACAATTATTTGCATTGGTTTGTATTATCCCCTTATCACTGCTTAAAGTTCCCCCATCTTTTCTGTGTATCACCCTATAGATAAGATATTTTCCCTAACGAGCTTGAGGCGACCGCCGATAGACAGAGCTTTCATTTCCAACCCATCCCATTAATGGCAGTAAATTGCAATATAGCGATATGGCCAGAGTTGGTGTTGGGTAAAGTAGTATGAATGGGTGAGCCAGTAACCGCATGATCGTATGAATTGCTTCGAGGGATGCGTTCTTTTAAAATGTCAAAAATCGTAGACACAAGATTGAAACATGCTTCTCATGTACACCTTTGAGTATTTATTCATGAAAGGATGCAAATGCAACAGAGTTCTAACCATAGCATAGACTGGTGATTACGTGGGTCATTTGGAATGACAGACGTTGAACGTTATTATTATCATGATCGTAATTTTTCAAGATGTCGCTGATCTTTCGCGAGACATCGTGCTACGCGACACGCATTGCGAAGCGAGGTGAAGCACTTGCTCAAAAGTTCCGCGATGCTCTTCGTAAACATTGAGGGTGCGTATCATGAAATTATACAGCCGACCTCCGGTGAGGTCGTCGATGTCGTATAGTTCGTGAGGGCACTGCCCAAACAGCAACGAAAAACCCCTTTTATAGCGGGGGAAGTCTTCCAGGATGAATGTTCCAGGGACGATCATGGCCGCACCTTCTTCCTCGCGCTGCATCACGAGATTCAAACAGTTGGTCATAGTGTCTCGCACGGTATCTTCGAGACTGCTGAGGTACGACTCGGACACCGGCAGAAGCGACGATTTCTCTTCGACTTGGAGTGATATTTGCTCGACTTTGTGCCTGACAGACGGGATCCTCGAGAACTTGCTGGACTTCCACAGCTTCACGACCGACGAACTGCTTGCGACGATCACTATCTGGGGCACAAGCATCTCCAAGGTGTCGCTAGCGATGTAGAGCTTGTATAGCTGGAAGGCGGCGTCGTTGAGCACGAACGCCACCTCGATGACCATGTCCTTGATCAGATTCTGGGTGCGTTGAATCTGGTGCTGGAATCTGGCCAACTCGTACTTGAGTTCGGGAGGTAAGTTCTGCAGACGCTCTCCTATGTATATCTTTAAGACGTTGCCGGTTCTGAGAAAAATCATATCTGACACGTTCATCAGTCCAAAGTCCTTCCGTTGGATGAATTTGTTGCGCTTCTTGTGGGATCCGTGTACCGCGTTGTGAAAATTCCTGATGATTTTCTCGATTCCTGCTTTCAAGATGGTCGAGGGATCCTCATTGTTGTTCGCGGCTACTTCTGAATCCTTCGCGTGAAGATCTACTATGTACGATATTGTCAATCTCGCTATTTGTATCGAAGAATTTATGAGTTCTTCGATGTACCATTTACCGGTTTTGTCGAACTTCGCGCTGTCGATTCCTAAGGTTTCGAAATTCAGCAGCTCGTCCAGCTGACTTGAAAATAGGTTACCCAGGTCATATGAGACTTTGGGAAAAGCATACTCGATGCTCGGTGGAAACAAGACGTCTCTCTCGTCCTTACAGGCCGATAAAACTACCTTCAGCTCTCGCAAATCATTTGCCACTTCGTCCACCGATCGGTTTTCATTTCCAAGCATCCGGTGAACGAGAGGTTCGAGCCTCGTGGACACGAGTCTGTACCACGACATCAACGAAAGCCATTCAGTCATCACCTCGATGAAGTGAGATTCGGTCTTGATCAATGGCAGTGGGATTTTCAGAGATTTAACAGCGTGGAACATTATGTGGGACGGCGGTGACAAGAAAATCCTCAGAAGAGTCCTGTGTCCCAAATCAAGTGTCCAGAGCTTGGGCCGACTCACTTCGTTCATGAAGTTGCGCGATTTCTCGTCCAGGCCTTCGATGCACAAGTACGGTATTTGAGGGACATGATTGAAGCTGTCGATGCGTAGCCTGACCCAACGTTGGAAAGACTTGATTCTCTGTTTGCATTCGCCACTCGGAGATACTGGAATCAGCCTCGGCTCCATAAAGAAGAACTTGTTGCAGATGGTGGCGAGCATTCTGGGTTCGTCGAGCATAGCATTGAATGTGATCAGTCCCTTGAGCTCGAGTGGCGGGAAGCGGTGTTCGATGGCCAGGACGAGTCTCATCCGGTTTGAAATCTCAGACTCTTCGGCTTCCGTCCTTCGAAATCGAGCATCCAATAGCAAAAGACCGGTCTCTTTCAGGAGTTCGTAAAAGTGAATTCCCCCGTTGTATTTGACACATCGAAAACCTTGAAAATCCATGAATTCTCCAAATAGCAAGAAAGTACCAAAAAACTTCAAAATACGTCGCTGGAAACGAAGCCTTTGTAGCGGACGATAAACGCGGCAAAATGTATGTTGAGTGGAAAAAACCATCGAAATTCGGCGAAAAATAAATCGCACGATATTCAATGATGTTTTGAAAAGACAAATAGTCACAAACGCAACGCTCGTAAACGTGAGCCTCGCGAGCTCGGGCCCGAGTGTAACAAAACTGTGGTTCCAATTTATCTAACATTCAGAACGCAAAACAGACTAGCCCAGCTAAAAAGTTACATCCAGGACTCAGGAATCGAAATTTTGTAGATAGTGATTCGTAACCAGAGCTTAGTCTGATTTTCTGAACTGCAGTCCGGAACAAATTCTCTCGACGTCATCCTCCTCTCCAATCTCTCGTCGTACTTTGAAAAGAACAGAAACGGAAATGGCCGCGAGAAGACCATCAGCCGACGGCAACACCGGAAAGAAGCCGAAGACATCGTACATGCCGGTCCCGGCGATACACCAGTTCCTGACCAGTTCGTTGGTCCAGACGGAAGCGACGGTCTACCTGGCTTCGATCCTGGATTACCTGATGGCCGAAGTCATCGAGCAATCGACGAACATCGCGAACGAGAAGAAGCACAACTTCATCGAGAGGCAGGACGTCATCGACGCCATCCAGAAAGACCAGGAGCTCAACGAAGCGCTCGGCAAATACTTGCCCAAGAAATGAGTTTACGCAGTTGTTTGAAGCCGCCAGTGAGAGAAGTCACAGTCTTTCACTTTTTTCTCTCCGTCCGGCTCATTGTATTAAATAACGATCGTGTCCATCACAAGTGTTCAGTTACGTTTCCGTCTAAAATCTCAGTCGAGCGATATCATAGAAGGGTCGACGTGACGCTCTTCATTCGATGGAATCCAGTGCAATAAAATGAATCACGGACTTCTATTGCCGCGTTATTGTACTATACAAGTGCTTCTTAATCTGGGGCCATATATGTGGCACCTTTGCAGTCCTGGGATATACTACGGGTGGCCCGTCAGATGAAAGGGAAATCACGAAAAGTGGTGAAGGGGAGCCACACAGAGAGCTGTGAAGGAATAAAACCTTCAGGTAAAATATGGTGGGGGAAAAAAATGTGATCACTTTTTCAGAATTTGTGTGTATACCTGTCCTTATAATCAATCTTAAAACTTGGGCCTCATATCTATGGGTGAGTCAGCATGATTTGATCTGGTATTATGACTTTCAAATGTTAGTATGTAACATTAACATCAGAAATAATTAATCATAATATTTAGAAAATCATAACACTAAATAATCAGATCTCTTTATAACGTCACGTTTGCGGATGGAATAAAACTGACTTCATAAGAGGAGCGACTTACTAATAAATAAGTCAATTTACTAATAGTACTGGCGGGACCTTTAAAGGTTGACGTTATATTGAGAAACAATCATAATAATTTCAGAAATAAAATATAGTTATATAATAAATATATATAATAATTATATATATAATAAACATAGTTATATACAGGGTGGTTATAAAAAAACTATCCCGACATATGGGCCCCTAACTATCATACCATTCACAGAAACTGAATGAAATTTTGGCATAAGGCATTTTGATGTATGCGCTCAAGAATGATATGGAAAACAACAGTGTCACTCTAACAGTTACGGTTACAGTGAGAAAATTTCGAAAATATCAAATGGCAACACCAAGTTTTTTTGTATTGGAATGTGATCTCCATTGTGAAAAACCCTAAATAGCGTTCGAACGACAACTGTAGCGTGAAAATCACCGGCGGTAGATAGGCTAAAAGTGAGGACAACCAATAAGGACAGAGAAGAAGCATAAAATAAAGCATTTTATTGTATTTCACAAATGACCTTGTGGAGGACTAATCAGGCTGGGATCTCAGCCGAAGAAACGGTGTGACGAATGAAACGAACATTAATGCTCTGGTGCACGGCAAAGTCCTTTTTACTTTTTCCTTGCCTAGCTCCGGGGATTTTCGTGCCACACACATGCTTGAAACACCCGCAACAAGGAATAGGGTAGGCGCGGACCCAGGGTGATGTGTCGGGGGGGGGGGGGGTGTTGATCGTCTAGTATTTAGGAGGTTCCTAAATACCCGAGGGGCTAAATTATTTCGAGGGGTTCGAGCCCCACCGTCGCCACAGTGGTGGTCGGCTGAAGTTGGTTTTCTGTGGTTCCCAACTTCGAGGCGCAAATGCGAGCCGAACTCCCCGTTAAAACGTCTCGCCACAGAGAGCAACAGGCCTACAAACAGTACAAATATTCAGTCACTATACACTACTCACTTCACTTCTGAGATATAGATGGCAGCACTGAAAAATCATACACAACACTAGATGAGCACTCAGACTGTTAGGTACACACACTTACAATTCCGGTACAACTCGCTAGGTAGTAAATTGCCTATGGCGATGGACCTGAGTTGTGTTCGGTATGAAAAGAAAAAAAAAGTATTTTGCACAGACCTATTTTTCCCATATAATTCGGCACTTGGAAGGGATGATCACCTACCTGATCTGGATTCGTCCCTTGCACCAGGATACCAGCGATTGATCTTGATTATAAAATTAGGTCTCTGAAGCCAATGGATCTTCCAACAGGATAATGATACAAAGCATACCGCAAAGATAGTGAAGGAATGACTCCTTCACAAGGTACCTAGACAGCTCTCATTCACCTCCCCAGTCACATGACTTGAATCTCATTGAACGCTTTGGGATAAACTCGAGAGAAGAACTCGCAAGTACACAGTGTTCCCAACAAAGCATTTTTGAAACAAACATTGTTGAAAGAGTGGTCCAAAATTACAGCCGATAAAGCAGAAAACCTAGTTCAGTCCATGCCCAGGAGGTTGGTTTCCGTTATTGATTCAAATGAGGTCGTAAAAAACAATTGTTTTCAATTCAAATGCAAAAATCGTGCATTTTAATAACCTTTTCACCCATTAATGCAGATTTTGTGACACGCTTATTCTCACTCGGTGTTTTTTTTAATTCAAAGAACAATTTGATATTTTTCATTTCTATCAAAAACATGTTTGAAATTGTTCAATATCCGATTAAGAAGAGGGGCGATATCTTGATTCCTTTTTTTTTTTCCTCTCCAATAATTCCAACTTTTAAGGGTGTATGTAGACTTTTGCGACTGACACTGTACTTAGACAGAAAACGAACAGTAATGCTGTAATTATTAACACACAAAAAAATTTAAAATAATTTAAATAAGAGAAAATATTTTTTTTGCAATTATTTTTATTTCACGATGAATCAACCAAGAGCATATAGACTAAGGTATATAAATGATTTCAAATGATAACTGTCTCAAAATCTCATATTTCACTCGATCAATAACGCAGATACAGGGAAATAAAAACAAAACTTGGGCATGTCGTCTTAACTTTCGTTGAACAAATCTGGTAGTTCGCGTACTACGTCCCTGGTGTACCGTTTAACGTCAAACGCGGCACGTTGTGATCACGTTGGCTATTTAAAACAGCTTGAAATGAGTAGTAATAATAGTTCTCCTGAAACTTGGACTCTTGGATCAAGGTAGGAGCTCTCTGATTGATGCGCTTCACGGTGTCACATGCAAAGATGCGAAGCAAGTTTTTTTCAAACATTTTATCCAGATGATTTGAGTGCTCGGATCTTGCTGCAGCCGTTTCTCGAATTCGACGAGATGAACCAATCTACCAAGTCTTTTTGTCCCAATGACGCTGATCCAAATCAAGGGGAAGAGTTCCGGGATTCAAACTGCGCACCTCGCCGTTCACCATTATGAGAAAAAAAATGTCTTCTTTCCTCGTTCACGAGCGCTACTTTCGGTGATAACTCTGGAAATGGGTTGTCCGTTGAGATCATCAAATACATCAAAAGGTTTTCAGCGGATGGATATCTACAATTCAAGCCGCATGTACGATATTTGCTGACAACTCGTCAGGGACAATCAAAACATCTGGATTCATGCGGGGGTCGAAGTCTCGGATTTTTCGGTGAACTGCTTTCACAGCTTTAGCCAGTTTTTAGATGAAAGTTTCAATATATATTTTAAAAACAACATAATTCGAAAATTTTGAGTCTAAAAATACTTGATCTGTGATACATTTAGAGATCCCTTGAGTGACGTGAAGTAGTTTTAGAGCATTTAAGAATATTTCATATCTTCATAAAGGAGGGTTGATGACGTAAACATCATCCAAACCCCTCTCCCTTGTCATCAACAATCAGCAAATCGGAAACCCCCTCCCCCATCGATACTGGCGTAATTCTTTAATGACCCCTTATGGTCCCTCCTATCCGTCCCGTTGAAAATTTTGGACACTTCGGTCATATCCCGCCATTGGTAGCTGCATTCCTCCAATGTATACATAAGTCCCTCTTCATAACTCAAGAGAGCGTGGCAATAGCCATACGGGGCTTGAGTAGCGCTCGAAGCTCTTCTCTGTACACTCTCAACCAAGTCTATGTCCCTCTGTAGGTATCGTCTTCAAAATTGTTTTCGACATACTACTAGACCAGCGATTCCTCAGAAAAACAAAAAGATCACTTTAGAAAAACGCGAAAGAACTTAAAGTATTAAAGGCAGCATTTTATTATAACGGAAAAATCAGAAATCCGGGATGTCTATAATTGGAATTTCCAAATCAATCTGCCGAATCCTATTCGAAACCATAGTACGATTTAACTTGATTAAACAGCCCATTCAATGCTGCGACTGTTCAGTTTTGATTAAATAAGTTTTGCAGCCCATGTGCGACATCTGCAGTGAACCATTTAATGTCCCCTGGTATATTGGAGTTGCGTAGTCCGTTCAGAAACGCTTGTTATGAGTAGTAAAAATAGTACTTTGCGAAACTTCGTCACAATGAATTCTCGTATCGCAGTAGGACCTTTTAGCAGGCTGCACCTCACAGTATCACACACAAAGGTTTGAAACAGACATTTCGTCAACGATTTCCGCCACACAATTTCCGTAATCTGATCTTCTTGTAGTCGTTTCTGAAATTCAACACTCTGTCTAAAAGAGTGTAAGACTGAGTGAACCAGTTCAGCCAGGCTCATCCTTTTGTCCCACTGTCTCTGATGTAACTCGAATGGTAGATTTCCGGAATTTAGGGCGGGCATCTGCACCTCTTCATCCACGATATTCAAAAATACTCTTTGTCCTTCCTTGTTCAGGATCTTAACTTTCGGAGGACTGTCTGGAAAGGTGTCGTGCACCGTGATCACCATGTAGAACAAAACTTTTTTCAGCGGATAGATGTCTGCGATACACGCGATATGAGCAATATTCGCCGCGTTCTCATCAGGGCTCACCAGTATATTAGGATACTTGCGGTGGTCGAACTCTCGGATTCTCCGATGGATGGCCTTAATAGACTTGGCCATACTCATTGTGAATTTCTGAATATAATATGGCGCGATTTGGAGTCTTTAAATTGAAGTCAACTACAGACGTACTTGAGCTGGTGAAACTTCAATGCAGGAAACTGACACTTTCCCAGACGGAGTTACAGATGCTACTACTTAGGACTAAAGTTGGAAAAGTTGGAAAATATATATATTCATATCTATTTCACGCGCAAGCATTATGTTGCCAACTTCGTTACTAACTTTGTTAATTATGATTGAGCTAACCATATTTCATTTAAGCAAATGTGGGACTATTGATTCAACTAATTTTGCCGAAAGTAGTAAAATTATATAGTCACACCGAATGCAATTATTGTGACTGGATCAGCGTACTCATAACTCGGGAAGATCCCTGACATTCAAGACGCATAGGGAGGAAACAGGTAGTTTTTCCTTTCAATTTTTTTTCGTGTTTTCGATATTTGCGAAACAAAATCAGTAATCTATATGCTACTACTACTAAACCACGCATATGCACCTCCTTCACATTCCTCTGCGGAATTTCTAACGAATTGGTACATGTTGGAAAAGTGTGGGTACGTGTTGTGAACGTAACGTGAAGTTTGCTACTGTGTGATTCTTGTTATGTGTAGTGCTGCCATCTGCCATCAATGTTTCTAACTATCAGCGAAGTGCAAAGTTGAATAATTGTACCGTTTTAGGCCTGTTGTTCTATGTGGCGAGACTTTTTAAAGGGACGTTTCAGTTTGCATTAAATGAAGTAAATGATTTTACATCATGAAAATCCCGAATTTCTTTCGAATCGGAATATTCTGTTCTCCGGATTAAAATATTAAAAATTATCCAAAGTGTTTGTTGCGCAAAATAATATGTTTCGAGACCAAAATTATTATGTTTCAAAATCGTTCACGTATTCGTTACCGATTGTCACTAGACAAATGGACGTAGGCGTATAGTTTTATTACAATTTTGAATGGCAAATGCAAAACTTTAACGAACAACAGTTCACACGAAATTTATCACCATATTTTATAAATTATAATTGCAATATAATGTTTTATACCAAACATTCTGTGAAATCAGTCAATGATCAAAAAAGATGCAGTAGATTTGAGATGAACTGAAAAAGATTTCCCCTTTTCCTTTTTACAAATTATGAATAATGCGTTATGAATTATGCCCGTTATTTTCAACTTTTCAAGGATAAGAAAATAGAAGCAGACGAAAATAGCTCAATCGGCATCATTCAAAAATAATACAAAATACTGTATTTTATATATTATGCCATCGTGTGAACTGATGTTAGGACAGCACAATGTAAGTACTGCTGTGGTAGCGCGTAGGGGCGGCTTCACGACGTTGAGGTTATGTTAAACCCATAATTTTAAGATGTTGAACCCATAGATTGTGCCGCCTCCTTGGACCATTCCATTGCCTCCCGGGGACGATATTGCCTACTTTGGAAAACATTAAGTTAAAGGAAGAATCAGCAAGACTGCAATAATCAACAACGCCTGCTTTGTGATAAGACTTCTTTTGATGTTATTCCATCTGGTAATTTTCTGAATTTTCAAAACACTTTTGCAAAACGATTTCTTCAAAAATTTCTTAGAAGAAATTAAATAACAGCAGTTTTTTCCGTTTTTTGCAAGTTTGAAAACATTTCTTGTAATTCAGTTAGTGTAATTCTAGAATGTTCTTAGAAGGATAGTAATTGTGCAAACGACCGCAACTGAGGGGGGGGGGGGCGGAGGATTTGGTGCCCGTTTGCCGGACCAGAGGGCACGCAAATTTCACCCTTTTGCTTCTTCTTCAACGTTACAAGGAGGCGCGTGCCTACGTTAGATGCACCCTTTCCCGACTGATCAAACATTTAGTTGCGGTCTTGATTGGGCATAAGGCGGGACGTTTCATTTGAATTCGGTGAGATTTTTTTAAAATTAAAAATCATTAAAAACATTTTCAATCGCGTATATCGATGCACACACATTTGTTGTCTCTATTTCAATTTATTAGGATAAGAACCAATAACTGAAAAAATTAGATGAAACAATGATTAAAATTATAAAAGGTCCACATTTTCATATTTTAAGGTCATATTTTTATGTTTTTTAGGTCATAAATGCTTGCATATTTCTAAAATTTTATGCCATAAAAATCCGTGCCCTGTAATAATATTTAATAACTTTTTGGGGCATGAAAAATGTTGATTCAGGCATAGGTATGCCTGATAGGGCTATGATCTATCTTACATAGGTATGTGTAGCGTTATAGGTGATAACACTGGCAAAGTTTTGGACCGAGAAGTTTTGTCATCTTACTACAACTCGCTGAGTTCTGGGAGGGACGCAAAGGATCACCAGCCTATGATGAATGGAAACCTGGTCACACCGAGGAATGTTTACGCAACCACGTTGGATCAGCGGGACAAATGGAATAGGCATCACGAGGGTTTTCCAACGATCGCAGAATGTTCGTGGTGTTTGATATACCGTGTACATTGGGGATGGTGATGCGAAAACATACCAAGCCATCATTGAGAGTGAGCCATGTGGAATCGACGTGGATATTCAGAAAATAGAATGTGTTGGTCAAAAGCGTCTCGGCACTCGTTTTAGAAAGTAGAAGCAAATTTCAACTGGGAAGAAATTGGAAGACGGCAATGGACTCGGGGGGAAAAATCGATTGACCGACAAACTTACTATGACAATGCTATTCGAGAGCGTAAAGATGCGTAAAGCTGTATGGGCCGTTTATTTTCATACGAGTTCTAGAGACAGTGAACCAACTCATAACTTTTGTCCCAGAGGTGTTGATTCTTGGTGTTCCTACCAAAGGGCCGTTGAAAATAACAACCTCTCAACATATCGACACAAAACTGAGATTCCTGTTGCTATAATGAATGCTATAAAACCTATATTTAATGACTTATCTCATCCAAAATTGCTTACCAGGTGTCTTGGAGGCAAGACTCAAAATGCAAACGAATCATTCAACGGCTTAGTATAAAAACATTGCCCAAAGACGTCAGGTGTGGGGCGCAAAATTGAAAAATTGGCGCAAAGTTGAAATCGCTGTAAATGAAGCTGTGGTATTGTATAATGAAAAATTGTGGTATTGTATATTGAAAATTGTAAGAGACTTAGAAATCATGAAGAACCTCAACATTAGAACTAGAGAAAATACAACTAAATGCTTATTGAAGCTCAATGAAAGGCGCGTGAAAACATCCGAGGCTAGGGGGCGCCAAAGCACGAAAGCGTGTCATCGGGCAAAAAGAAAAAATTTTCGCCAGTAAAAATTTAAGCAATAGTGAAGGCGTTTCATTTGCTGCAGGAGAATTCTGGGGAATAGTTCACATTTTATGCAATTTTTCCGTTTTTTTTGCTATTTCTGAAAATTGACATTTTTGACGCTCGCGCGCGATAACTCTAAAAGTAATTAACCAACTTACTCGAAATTTTTGACTGTTATAAGTACTGGCATGGTGGTGAAAACGAAGCAAAAGATTTCAGATATTTTCATAAATACTTGGATGTATAATTTTTTTAGCAAAATTTTTTTCGCATAATTAAAAATTTTCAAATTTAAATTTAATTTCGAATATCATTGAGTCGATTGATTTTAAATATTTTGGTTCATTTTCATAAATGAATTGTTCTTTTCATTTTGAATCTGTTTTTATTTTTCAAAGTGATACCAACTCATTGAATCCTTCGCGCAAGGCAATGATACATTTTCACATTTTATGTTTTTGCTCAATTTTAAAATGTTACTTAAAAAATAATAATAAAGATATCAAGTTACACTTGAAATGATAAATCACACTTCATATATTATGAAATGGAATTACCAAGTTTCTCAGATATATTGGTTATTAAATAATATTTTCAATGCAATTTCTAATAAAGCATACTTTTGGGGTAAAATCGTCATGTTTAAGGGTATATAAGACCCCTTAAGTGTTCGGCATTACCCCGGTCTCCCCTACATTTCATACAACTAGTTCTGCTCTTCGAACGGAAAGAGTGGAGCATCAAACCCAAATTTTTCAAATGAATAAAAAGATTCTCTGACTGACAAAAAAGTAAGATAGAAAGAAAAAAGATATAAAATTTATATTCACTGTAATTTTGATTATTTTCTGGACCCTTCACACAATATCAATTAATGAAATCATAAATTTGTCATTTCATTTCTTTTCTGAAAAATTAACTAGATTATTTCGCTTCCCACAAAATTAATGACACTTTTCACAAAAATAGGGACAATTTTTTTCACAAAACAGGACCCTATAAAAAAGTCTGGACAGACCCCTGCATACAAAACTCATGGGGAACCTGACAAACTTCACTCAATGTACAAATCGAAAATGTATAATACAGGAGAATTTACGTTCAAACCCTCTTATGGATCATATCCATAAAAACGCGCTGAATTTTTTCTTTTAAAATACGGATGTAAATGGGTGTTGTTGGCATATTTTTAATTGAAACAGTATATCAAGGCAACAATTTAATTAATTAGACTGGTTAAAGTTATTCAGCTAAAATGGTTAATTAAGGGAAATGTACATGGTGTTCATAAACACTTTAGAAAAAATTGGAAGGTAATAGTACTTATCAAGACAATATTCACAATGGAACCTATGATCGCAATACACTATTTTCCAATTACAGGGGCGAATGCTAGCCGATCTCCCATTTGAAAAATTGAGCGGGCAGACCCTCAACACGATACGTACATAACATGAAAATCCAGGGGCATTTGCCATTTTCACCTGAAAATACGGAAGACTGATGGCAACATGTAACCGATTTGTTAGAAATTCCGCAGAGGAATGTGAACGAGGTGCATGTAAAATTACGTAGTAGTTGTAGGCTATTTGAATGTAGGAGAAATCGAGACTCAAAAACAGCAAAAACGTAATCTTAAAAGGCGCATGATATTCATTCAATGCGTTCTCCCTACTTTGGCATGTTCTGAGATACGTAAGAATTAGTGATAAACTCATCAAGATAATCTCTTAAATGTATTCTAAGGAAAGAGTGAGAACTAGAAACTGTGATGAGCTCTAATTGCTGAAATAAATATTACTCTTAAATGGGTACTTTCTACAAGGTGAAATTTTATCTCACTCACTTTTGAACTTATTTCCCCACCGTCTGAACTCATCTAATTTTTGCACCAGTTTTCATGTATATGAAACCACTGGTATAACATGCACTTCTGTACGCGGATGATGCCGTAATTTTATCAGATATACTCCAGGGTTTCTGTGACGATTTTTTGATTGTGACCTTAATATTAATAAAATCAGTTATATATTGTATTCAGAAAAGCAGGTAAACTATCAAAGTATGATGAATGGTATTTTAAGGGGGGGGGGGGGTCCACAACTAATAACCACTTCGACTTACATGTACTTGGGGGTTCCATTTTTATGTTCCAGCAAATTTCATACCGCCCTCTTACATTATCTGGCAAAGTCTAAAACAGCTGTTCTACCAATAATAAAAATACTTGGAGGAACTCATAACAATTCCTTGGTCACGGCTTAAAATCTTTTTGATTCCCTTTTCCCTGCCACCTCGCAGTTCAGTGCTTAGGGAGCTATCGGTTCCGGTATGAATGTGTCTACTATAATATACTAACAAATTCCCTGGGTAGATCTTACCGATCTCTTGGGATTACGTAAGGATCACGTTATTATTATTTTGCTTTTAACGGCCTCATATGCATTTGGGTATTACAGTTTATTGATAAAATAGATCAAATACTTCGTGTTCGCTAATAGTTCCTAAAAATACCCCCGGGTGTAGTTTGAGAGCTGAACTCGGCCGCCAATGCTTTGGTGTTTCGTTTAAAAACATATATTTTGATATTCTGGATACGTTTGCTTGAAATGAATCCATACCGTTTGGCAATAACAATTTGACCAACTATTTCACTCTTGCAATGCGTCATCAAAGTCCACGATAATTTCTCGTGATTTATAGCCTTTGTGTCCGTCAATATATCGTTACTGCTTACAACATACTCCAATTTTAAACTATTCTCAACAAAATCATTCAAAAAATTCATTTTTAAATTTACGTGCCGAGTTTTTAAAGACAAAAATCAATAGTGGCTTGATCATCTAATACAAATACAAATACAACGCCACAACAGGCAAAATGCCCAACGAGGTGGCTGATAAAAAGATGGCCATAAAAATATGGATGTCATATGTTTCAAAAATACAGCGACCCAATTAAAAATGCAATTAACACAAATTATAAACAATATATACTCATGATAAAATACTATACAATGCCCATACAGAATACTTATGGTTGTCTTATTCTAAGAATGGATAGCTTCTCGATTTACCCCAACATGTTTATCGTATTTCTTTTTAAACGTGTCAATTGTGTTACAATTTGCTACCTCCGGGGGTAAGCTATTCCATTTATAAACAACCCTATTAGAGAAAAATTCCCCCCATGCGACACCATAACCTTGCATTGTCCCTTACCAATCGATACAGGTGTCCCCTTGTAAAAGCAATCGATTGGCGGTGTACTAAAAGTTCATGGTCCATTCTATCCATCTCATTGAAAATTTTGAACACTTCGATCATACCTCCTCGACATCTGCGTTCATCCAATGTATACATATTCAAAAAATGAAGTCTCTCTTCATAACTCAAGCCCCGTGTTCCAATAAGGACACGTGTAGCTCTTCTCTGCACCCCTTCAACCAAGTCTATGTCCCTCTGTAGGTATGGTCTCCAAAACCTTACAGCATACTCCAGTCCAGGACGAACTAAGCCTCGAAAAAGCGGAAGAGTGACTTTAGGAGAACGCGAAGAGACCTTTTTGAAAATGAAACCAAGCATTCTGTTCGCTTTTTTGACCACCACTGAACAATGTTCAGAAAACCTAAGCCGCTCGTCAATGAGAATTCCCAAATCGGTGACTCTAGTTGCATCCGGGATAGTGACACCATTCAACTCGTAAGAGAACCGTGGGTTGTTCGAACCAAAATGAGCGACCATGCACTTATCTACGCTAAACATCATGCTCCATTCATTTGCCCATGCTGCAATCTTGTTTAAGTTGGTCTGGAGCAACTCCCTATCGCTTTCATTCCCGATTACCCCCATTAGCTTCACATCATCTGCGAATTAAATCAGAAATCATCATCTGAATGTATAGTTTTATAGGCATATTCAAAAGCATTTTACAATTCAATTCAATTAAGTAATTCCGTATCCAAATAACATGTTTTGTAATCTCGTCAACTGCAAATAGTCCAACTTCACAGGTAGATAAACCAACATATCTTTGTTTATTGGATTTCCAATACAATAATGATGAACCTAACATAATTATTGAAACTGCGAAAGATTTTTCACCTTCCGCATTGTCTTAACTAGCGTCAGCATTCAAGTGATCTTCTTGGCCATCATAAAATAAAACGTAATCTTTTGCACCTTTCAAATATCTAAGAACCTACTTCAATAAATTTAAATGACGAGTTTCTGGCGTCTTATTAAATTGAGATAAGCAATTAACGCAAAAACATGTCGGGTCCAGTTCGATTAGCCAAATACGATAACTCGCCAATGAGTTCCAAGTATTTTGCAGGGTCGGTCGAATTATCTGAAGACTCATGAATACTATCATTTCCTTTGCTAATTGGATCATTTACAGGATTGCTATCAACCATACCCTAACCTTTTAACAATTTTTAAATATAGCATTTTTGTGATAAACTTAACCTTTTCAATTACAGTATTTGACACATCAGAACTATTACTGAAAATTGCAATGCCATCAGCATAAATACACATTACAAAAAAACAATATGGATTATCCAACATGAACATACAATTATCGGAAGATTATTTTTCAAACCAATTCCACTTAATACGTGTTTCAATTTCATGTACCATTTTCGACCGGATTGCGGTAATTCGTAAATATACTTGCCTTAGTTTGCACACATACCTTATCAGTTCCATACAATTTTCCGAATCCTGGGGTTGGTATCATACATACATCCTCAACCAAGTCCCCACATAAAGAGGCGGTTTTAACATCAAATAATCTAATATTTACATTAAGTTTAGATCCCAAGGCAGGGGTTCTAAAGATTTTCCCCCAGTGGCGCCCATTTCCCTGACTAACGCTTCTCCGTGCCGTGGCCCCCCAGAACAGTTCAACAAAGAATCACTTCGATCAACATTTGCCATGACCGCTGCTTCGCGGAACACAGTTTGAGAACCCTTGGGCTAAGGCGCAACGACATACACCCGTCTCTCCATTTATGCGGAGTATCAGTTCCACGTGGATTCGTTTTACGCGAATGAAAATCGCGTAAATAGAGTCTGTCAATACAAAATATTGGAAAGAAAAGCTGGTGTAGAAACAGGTTTGTGGAAAACGCTGGCTGCGCAAGTTTAGATCACGTAAATTGATATCGCGCACAAAAAGTACCGAGCATAAAAAATACGCGTATAAATAGAGTTATAATTTACCGCGTAAAAAAGTACCGCGTAAATGGAGGAACAGGTGTATGTTGGTTTCTGAAGGAATTTATTTGAGGAACGTGTAACGGCTACGGGGAAATATTATTCAGTCAAAAACCACATTTCGAAAAAAAAATTTAACACATACCATTATTCGGCTGTACCTTTGAATTTTTGTGTACCCCTATTAATTTTCAATTGTTGTTTCGTAAATGTTGTGAACATCAGATTTAAGCAAATACAAATACAACGCCACAACAGGCAAAATGCCCAACGAGGTGGCTGAGAAAAAATTAAAAACCATCGCATTCATATAACAGCGAAAACATTATGCAGCAACAATGTATAAAGCTACTGCACGAAGGAATTTCGTATTTAACAACAATCAACTGAACAGTTTCGCAAAACTCAATAATAGCATAACTATTATTTATATTACCATTATAGTGTTACTATTATAGTATTACCATTATAGTATTATTATTATAGTATTACCATTATAGTATTACTATTATTTATAAGTAACTCAATAAGGAACTGAATTCGAGCAGACACAGAGAGACCAATCATTCTTAACTTCCAGGATAGATCAAAAGAAAAAGACAAGAGAAAGTAAGAATTGCAAATAAAGTTTAGAATTCGAGGAACGGATCTGCATTTGTCTTTAAAAGACAATAATTAAAAATCATGTTAAATTACATTGCCACTTATTGATCTGCAAAAAAGGTGCAGGTAGGGAGAGAAATATGACGGGTGGAGTCATAATTTTTGACGTATTAATAACCGATCAATTTCAATTTTTCCATAGTTAAAAGATAATTCTATAAAAAATGCAGAAGGGAAGGGGCGAAAATTTCAATATAACGGAAAGACAAATAAAAACCAATAAATTTTGATGCATGAATGCAATCGACACTTACTTTTGTGTTACGGCATTGTACATAGGAGAGTTGTAGGATCATTACTTAGCGTTGAGTGTAAGACTGACACCACCTAGAGACTATTTACGTAATCTTCCTTGCGTATATCTCTTGTTCGGGGTGTTGGTAATACCGCCGTGGATGCTTCCGCGTATCCAGCTTCACAATAAATAAATAAAATTTTATGAAATATAACACTAAAAAATACAGAAGGGAAGGGGGTGATAAATTTCAATATACCGGGAGGACAAAAAATAACCGTATTAATAACAACTAATAATAAGTAATAACTAATTTTGATGCAGGAATGCAATCGAGACTTAGGTTTTGCGATACAGAATTGTACATAGGAAAGTTGTAGGACCATTACTTAGCGTTAAGTGTAAGGCCGACACCCTCTATATATATTCTATTTACGTTCATCTCTTGTTCGGTGTTGGTGATAATCTCCGGTAACAGTGATAACTTTTTTCTTTTTTTTTAGTCCTTTTTAAATTTACGAACGACGTTAGGGTCTTATGCATAATCGTCGGTGAAAGTGATAAAATTAGGGAAATTCATCAAACTTGCCAAAATGCTCGGCGATTATTTATAATAACTGGATTTATCACATTTACCGTAGCAGCTATAAGAACACCAAGTTAGTGTTGAGGATGCGCGTATTTGACCAAGGCTTTTTATAGCTCCACCAATTACATTCACTCATTTTCTGTACATTGCGTTAACTAGGATGGATCGCAAGGTGGGCACGTTAGTGTTATTACGGGTTTCGAATTAACCCCCGCAATCATTCCAAGACGTTCTTTATGCAGATTTTCCACAATACTTGTCATGTAACTCAAATGAGCTGATGTTGTCGACCAGTTGAAGCGATGGGAACACAATGCTCTTCGAGACGCTTCGAAACATGTGTTAGGCCTATAAATCAACAAACTCTTCCCCTTTTGCCAGAAGCAAATGAACGTCGACGAGAAATCCTCTTCGAGTTGCTTCATTCACTGCCAAATGTACACACACAAACAAATCGAGCTGCGTTGGAATTAGTTATATAATGTTGGAAAATCGTTATCGCACTAAAATAGCCCTCTCGCTACAAGATTATTCATCTGTGCACTTGCATTACTTTCTTTATTGTCCGTTATCTGTAGGAACGGATAGAGTGAGATAGACAACTCTAAACATGATGGTGGGAATCGGAATCTGATCAAAACATGTTATTAAGGGGTCTCATACCTTTTAACATGGTTAAAACTATGCTCTAATACAAATGTTATTAAAAATACTATTTAACCACTGATTTACTTCAAATATTTTACGCATGTTCCTGATTGTATCTGCAATCCTGCCAGTATTAAGCTTCACATATCTTGGATACTTAATTTTTTGTAAATTTTCAAAGAAATGCATTAAAAGAAACTTACATGCGGGATAAGATACCATGACATCAATGTAATTGAATAAAAGTGTAAATGCAAAAAAATATATATGTATTAATATATTTTTTTGCATTTACACTTTTATTCATATCACGTTATATATATATATAACTGATCAGTTCTCTCATGAAGTGAAGCAAAACAGATTTCATTGACTCCATCTTATTTGAAATTAAATTTCAAAATGTTTTAAATTTATAATTTAATTTTAAATAAGATTGAGCCAATGAAACCTCAACCTTTTGTTCACTTCATGAACTGAACAGTATATATAGCACTGACACTTTTATTTAATTGTATTGATGCCATGGTATTTTACGCAAGTTGCTTTTAATGAATTCTTTGGAAATTTACGAAAAAGTAAGTATCCAAGATATGTAAAACTTAATACCGGCAGGGTTGCAGATACAATCAGGAACATGTGTAAAATATTTGAAATAAATCAATGTTTAAATAGTATTTTTAATGACATTTGTATTAGAGCATAGTTTTAACCATGTTAAAAGGTATGAGACCCTTTAATGAAGTATCTATAGACTACGAGAGTCACAGTTACTCGCGTTTACCCGCGCCTGGATGAATTTCTTCACTTTGACATTAAGAGTACTGGGCAGAAATCACATCGCGTCAACACGGCTCGCCGGCCATCACGGTGCTTTGTTTCAATTAGACAGTCGGATTTCGATTGGTCCGTGCCAGTTCTGAGTTGGTAGTAGGCCGCCCGGCGAAGCCTCAGGGACTTCGTCTGCGGACGGTAACCATCCGGTGCGGCATTCCACGGGATGGCACCGACGCTGGTCTTTGCTCGACTCACATCCGCCGAAGCGGACGGTCTCGCCCAGTCCCGGTGCAGCGTCGAAATCACTTCGGACCACAGGCTGATGGGCCCGGCCCTCAGAGCTATTCATTCTCCCGAAGTTCCGGATCCATCTTTCCTCTTCGTCTTACCTACCGTGTCCTGCCGAATAGAGGTTGTTCACCTCGGAGACCTGCTATGGATATGGGTAGGCCGGGTATGATCGTAAAATTTGTTTTATAGGAGTTCTTAATATGGAGGTAAGATTTTAGAATTCATCAAACACGAGTAAATTACAATAATTATATCTGGAGTCATCAGAAAAATTCGTTTCATCAGAGGTCATTATGTTCGGTTCAGGCTCTATCTTGCATGTGCGGTCATCTGAATAATAAACCTTCTTATCACGGCAATGTGAGAAGTTTATCATATTTACAAATACGAAGTGGTGATTATGCATAATAACTGACAAACATTAAGAATTTTGTACGATTTATCATGTCTAACGACGACGCTTGGGTATTATGCATACTCACCGGTAAAAATATATAAATATATATTTTTACCGGTAATACAATGATATGTTTTAGTATTTATTAAATCTACCAACAACGATTTCGTATTACGCGTAACGGGAAATTTATCAAACTTAACAAAATGGTTGGTGGTTATGTATTACACCCGATTATATGCATAATAACCAGATTTATCACATTTACCATAACAACTATACTTGAAAAATTCATGAGTTGGACAGTTGTGAGTCTGTAAGTTGTTGTAGTACGAAATCACCTTGAAGACTTTCGGGGAAATTCTTAACTTAAAAAAAACAACAACATGAATTCGGATTATATATAGAAATGTTCAATTACTGTTTCTGTGACTGAACAGAACATGTCTTTTGTTGGCTTGAAATAGAAAAATGAGACTAGAATTGAAAATGTGAAATAATGTGTTCACTGCAAAGAAGAACATTAAGTGCGTAAAATATTTTATTTTGATAGAGTAAAATAAGGAAATGGATGGAGAGAAAATAATTTCTTTGGATTAGAAACTTTAAATTACTTTTAAAATTACAAAAGATGATGTTCTTGTTTTTCACGTTTAACAGAAAAATTATCATTTCCCCTTTTTTCACAAGAAAGAAATTCGAGACGAATTCGATACTTTTTCCCGCTCAATTTTCGATCAACTTTGCATACTTTGGTCCTTTTGCTCTCTAAAAAAATTAATTGAAGAAATATTTTGATTTGTTTTTTTTAACGATGAAATGGAATTTTTGTTTTCAAAGTTCTTTATTTTTCTGAAGTTTTAGAATTTTAAACGTGTTTGAAATCAATTTTCAGATTTTTTTCCTAATTATTGTACTGGGGATGAGCTGGAATAACAAGAGTTATTCTTTTCTGGATCGTCGTTGAAATTGCACTCGTAGAAAAGAGTATTATCGTTAAACCCACGTGTTTTTATACAGTAGAACTAGGCTAGTTGGAAATTTAGATAATTCGAAGTTTTACGATTCCACTTGGCTTTGTTATCTAACTCAATGCTAAAATTTCTTGTTTAATTCAAAACCAATTTGTTAAATATTATACAGTTAAAAATAAAAGTGGCAAAAAAAAAAATTGACGTTTCTGAATTCGGGTGCAGAATTGGTGCCGTTTTGTTAGACCGTAACTTCTGGAGCATGCTAACGTTCAGAGAAATGTGTAAGCAAGACTTGGAAGCAATTTCTGAAACGATTGTCCGAATAGAAATAATTCAAAATGCTAATTTGAAAATTTTTATTTTTTGATAATTCAATGCCAATCTCACCAAAATCGTGTAGCAGTTGATATAAATTGTGTTGTTCACCCTCCGGAAACAGATTTCTTAAGAACAGTTTCTTCGAACAAATTCTAATGGAAATAGATTTCTCCAACACCATGCAAAAATGATCAGCAAACAACTGTGATGATTGTAAACGGTATTCTTGTTCTTTGCTAAAATTTCCCGTCCCCTAAAGTTTTCCACCCAAGACAGTTGTTCCTCTTAACACCCCCTCCCCCAGTTGCAGCCCTGAATACAGATGATATGTTTTGCACATATTCCTGCATGTTCAGAGAATTCGAATAAATATTTGAACACACTTTTGTTTCACATCACCATGTTTTTCAGAGCAACTCATTACTTTTCCGCTCTGCTTATTGAAATTTCACGAACACGATACTGGAATAAAAACTGTATTTCCATTTCACTCGTCTAATTTTCGAGAACGAACATGCTTGGCATCTGACATTTTCAATAAAAATCAAGATTTGCGTGAGCAAAAGCCAAGTAAAAATCTCAACGTAGTTCGTGGAACAATATGTGAATCGTATATTGCATAGAAAAGACAACGTTCAAATTGGCTTATCCAATCGATTCTAACAATGCAGGCATTTGGAATTATCCGGAAACTGACTCGAATTTCTTGAAATGCCGGAAAATGCGGGTATCCCTGGCAAGCTGGTCGCCCTCGATATTTCTCCGCGTGCCCCCTAATGCGGGAAAATACGGTATTTGTTTTAATATCTGCGCTCGCAGAAGTAAAGGTGAATGTTCACAACCATAAGCGATAAGATCAAATCTATGACAGTTGTGATCTCAACTAGAGTTGAGATCACAACTCTAGTTTTTAGATATTTCTTCGAAATCGTGTTCGTGAAGTTGGTGTGAAACAAAAAAATCCAATGTGGAGAGTTTCCTGTTGTTTTTAATGGCATCGAGGACGAAAAGGTATTAGAAAAGCCACGTTTCTCGCGTCTGAAAAGATCTCGATCTCACGTCGAGATGAATATTAATGCTAGCATCTGCATTATCATCGCGCATCGTCCTCATTTATCGCTGTTCTCTTAACGAGAACTAATTACGAAGCTTAAAACCTAATTAGGGGAAAAGTAATTGAACTTAAGGGACAACTTAAATTTAGATTTTGGTGAAAGACGCCAGAGAGAGATGTTTCAGAATATGATACGACGACGGCCTGCTTCAGACACACGCAGTTTACACTTTTGATTAGGGAACATCAAGCGCGCCTGTTGTGTGTGTATGTGGTGCGTGCCATCGCCTTTTGCAACTCTCTATCGCTCTTCATTTAAAGAGAATTACTTGTTATTTTATGCGTATAATATTATAATCATTATTATTATACGCGAGTCGAGATCAAATTTCTACTTAGATAATCATAACTCAGCCCTGCGATGGTAAAGATCTCCGAGAATTATTAGTTGTTTGGTTGTATGTGTGTGTGTGTGTGTGTTGTAGATCTTAAGGTACTAGGTCAGCCAACCTGTGGCCCGTCGACCATTTTTAGGAAATAGATACTTTACATAGGAAACGTATTAAATTCCAAAAAAAAAAAAAAAAACCATTAAAGAGCTCTGGGAACTTTAAATTTGCACTGCTGTATTTAAGAATTGTGAGGTACTTTTCAGATTCAATAGTGATGTGTGCATTAAATACAGGGTGTTTCAAAAATAATCACCCGATTTGAAATGCGCATTATTACGAAAAATATTGAACGTAGGCACTTAAGATTAGTTTTATACTACGTGGCTAATCAAAGTTGTTTTACAAACCAAATTAAAGGTGCTCAATATGTACACCTTGGGATGGACGGCATATGTCTATGCGGTAGTCAAATTCGACCCATGTTTTGTTCATTCAAGCATGTTTGCATCCACTGCGTTATACATTATTCGATCAAAACGGCTTGAAAGCTGAATAGATTTGAGTTTTGTAAATCGGATCATTCTCTATGAAACACCCTGTATTTGTTGGAAGCCGTCGCAACAAATTCTGGGGACCTTGTGCCAAAACAGTTATTGAGGCCTATGATTTTCATATTGGTTATATATATCGAGAAGGAAAATTCGGTATTTTTTCAAAATGCATACAGTAAATAATTACAGAACTCAACAGAAAAATGGTAAAAAAACAACTTGATGAAAGAAATAATTTTGGAATTATTGAAAAAAAACAATTTTAGAGTTATTGAACAAAACGTTTCATAATTGATGAAAATTTATAATCAATGAAAAAATAGTTACCGAATTACTGAAAGAAATAATTGCAGAACTACTGATAGAAATAATTGCAGAACTACTGATAGAAATAATTGCAGAGCTACTGCGAATTTCAGAATTGTCAGGAATAATTTCACACAGAACTGTCAACGCTGCTTGGGTATTATGACAGTAAGTATGCATAATAACCGATTTATCAAACCATGTATTTATATAGAAATTAGCTCAATAATTTTCCGATTGGCATTTTCCAAAGCAATGGTGTTGACTAACTTCTTTTCAAGGATTGATATTTATGCAAAATAATTCTTCCGTTTTCGTTCATTTGGCCTTACACCGGCATTATTTTGGAACCCAATATATACAAATACAAATACAACGCCACAACAGGCAAAATGCCCAACGAGGTGGCTGATAAAAAGATGCCCATAAAATATGGGTATTAGATATTGGATATTTTAATGTTGTGTGGTAAAAGAAGGAAACATATTTACATAAGCTAATTGCTTTTCCGATTGATTACATTTTGCAATAATGAACGTTTGCCAAAAGAAAACGTTCCGCATAAATGTCCAACGTCGCTCTTCCTGTGACTTTTAGTAATCGATATGCGAATCGATTAAGAACAATGTTTCTCCCTGTGTCCCGCATCAAAAAATTATTGCTATCAATATTGTTATTTCGAATCAATATAATTTGCATTAACGTGAGCATAAAAGTCTGGATGGTTCTTGTGAATCGATGATTATCATGTAAAATAATTCACAGAAAACATTATAAAAAAATTCTCATAGTTTTTTTTTTATTTATGAATATTTCCAGTTTCCGTTAATGGAGAAACGCTTCCATGCATTACAAAAATTGACTATAAAAAAAACTCAGTGATATTTTTCGCATTTTCTGATTCGTATGAATTTCAAAAATTGTCTCGCAACATTCATGATGCTGGCTTCGTTCAATAACACATTTTGGACATGCACCTATTAGACAAAAAAACAGTCATCTTCACCTTGCTGCTCGTGAGCACCACAGTGCTCTCTGAAGCACCAAGAGTGCTCAATGCTCGTGCCAGATTTCATGCTCGCGAGGAGTAAATACATGCAGATGTCCATGTTCGTGACCCAAAAAATCTAAAGTATTTATCCAGGGCCAATCCAAGGACTTGTCCGATGATTGAACCTCATTTGAATCTTCAATTTGAAAATTTACAGTTCGAGTTTGTCCCATGAATTTAGCATCACCTTGTATGAGTAATAGCATATGTTTGCCAGCGTTGAAAATTTTTTCGTGGATTGGATATTTTAGATCTTTTGGGTGATTCTGAGAGGTGATAGAAGATACCCTGAACAAGCGTTTTTGATCATAGAACGTGTGCTCGAATCGCAATAGCAAAGGCGGTAGAGGGTGTTTTTAGAGAGTGCTCAACAACACTTTACTAGAAACAAATATATTTTCCCGACGGATTTGTTGTGATATATGCTATCAATCATTGGGAGGTATATATGCGCCTATGGATTTTTTCGAGTTTTTTATTTGCGCAAAAAGTATCAAGGTTATGCTGCGCCAAACAATGCTACAATATCATGTATGCCAAGGACGCTGCAATATCAATTTAGGCTTCGATACTTAGATCACGATTCATCATAATTATTTCGATGATTTATACTCCTGTAGTCGAACTTGTTTGTTCTGATTACTCATTTATATACTCATTTAATAAAATTCCGGATGCACCCATCTTTCGCGGGAACGCTTCGGTACTTTCTCGAGATGGGAAGCGGAGTTTGTCCGGTCTTGCTATGTTCAATGCGCCAAACAATGAACAAGCGGTGTAATGACTTGTGGTAGAATTAATTTGCGTTGCACGGCCTGCGCCATGAGAGAGGGGGTCTACCACAGTAAAATACCTCGCACCCCTCAAATGGTTGATTGCATTTATTGCAGAAAATTCATCAAAAAAATATATTTGTTTTTGGTGAAGTGCTGTTGTGCACTCTCTGGAAAAACCCTCTACTGTCTTACTATTGCGATTCGACCGCACGTTCTATGCTCAAAAATGCTTGTTTAGGAGTCTTATATTACCTCTTAAAGTTAAAAAAGTAAGCATAGAACTGGAACTATCAGGATAGTTCGTCAATCAAAAAAGACCCTAAAATGCAGAAAACAGAAAAGATTCAGATCCGAGCAAATTCAATCGATTCTTAGAATGCAGTTATTTGAGATTTATCCCGAACCTGTGACACCCGAATTCCCAGCATGTCCCAACTAGCCATGCTAGTCTCCCTTGATGATTTCCGGCATGACGACAAATGCCAGGGAATACGGTATATAAATGGTATATCATAGGCATAAATACTTCAATATTTATGTTTCAAAGAAATATGTGAAAGGAGAAACAGAATGAAGAAATTTTCAAATTGAAATCGAACTGCATACGGGTCTGCATGCTCTTTATTTTATCATAGTATATACGGGGAGGGATACACTATGGACCGCCCTATGGAAAAAAATATTACAGAAAAATGTTTTCAGTTTTTTTTGATTTGATCAATAATTTTGGAATTATAATGCATTGTAGAAAATTGATGGCGTCACTTTTGAATCCTGCCAAATTCACCAAACGTGCACCAAATGCATAACTTGGTGTTCTTAAGCTGATAGTAATGTTATAACCCTGATATTTATCACGAAATCACTGTGCCCCAGTTTTTTTTCTCGTCTTTTACTTCAAAAATTTGAATTAATAATGAAGAAAAGAAAATTACCCCATTTTGGCAACAAAGAGTTTGTTTTGGGAAAACAATTTTCCAATAGATCTCGTTTGTCTAACACTTTACATATCAGGTGAAAAATTTGCTAAAATACTGGGGCAAAGGTAACACGTAATAACAAGGTTAGCTTCACTCACAAACGAACAGAAAAAACACAAATCGGGAAAGAAAATAACTGAACTTGGTTTCTAACGGGACTGAATATTTGAGTTCATTTTCAATTAACGGCAACCGATGCATGGGGATTTTTTTTTTTCCGTTAGGTGTTTGGCGCGTAACTGACTGTCAGGAAACTGACGCGTCATAAAATTTCAAAACGTTATAACTCCCTTAATATTCAGATACTAAAACGGAATTTCTTTTTCCGTATTAGTTATTTTGAAGGAATCGCGGGTGTAATTATTGGGTGATCAATAGTATCCATCCTGTGAACATATTTCAGCTACGTGTGGAGACTGGTCAGAATTTGTTGCCATGCCCGTATAATTTCCTATATAATTCGCCTTTTCATCTTTGTACTATTTTGCACATCATTTTCCTCCTGATGTGGGTGTAGCTATGAACTCAATATTTCTATGAAACAATATTTTTTTTTCCTTTTTCCACAATTAAACACGAAAAAAGGACAATTTTTGGAGCAATTAAATTATTTCTTTTAATACCTATTTGAGATTATTATCGCGATGAAAGCGGCAAGTGAATGACCTGGGTGAAAATTCAAGCAAAAAGAGAAAGGAATTCGATCAAAATTCCGTGGAGGGTCAAGGTCGTCGTCCCTTGGGCAACTTGCCAGAGAAATCGCATTTATTGATCCATTCCAAGGAAAATAATCCGTTGGGAACTGAAAAGAGAAGAAATTCCTGACCTCAAGCTTTCGTTTCTTTTGAGAGAAAATCCTCCTTAAGACCTCACATTTGTTTTTAGAGAACAATTCAAGGTACAGAAAATAAACCCTGGAATCAAAATAAAAATTAACTTCCGCATCCCGTTGTCAATAGTACCAGTAGAGAAGTAGATACCGTAACACGGGGCTACTTAGCACAGTTTTTGAGAGTTCATTACAGAGAAAGTTCATGCTAGGCATAGCAAATATGAAAAAGTATTTTTGGAAATGATGTCGATATATTCTAATATGATGTGAGAACAGGTCTGGTGCCATAAAAAGACATCGCAATTTTCTTTTAATTTTTATGATTTTTTTTTAAAATTGGTGCAAAGTAAACCATTGGAGCGTGTTAATTTGCAAAACCTTACGTATATTAATTATTTTTTAACAATGTTTTCGAGGACTGTCGACTCCCTTAAATTTATTGCGTTACCACATAGTACTACGGGGAAACTGACAGGAATTGGATTCGTTTGGTCTTGAATGGAAAAAATTATCAAAATTCAAAAAGTCCAACTTATCTAATTTTTAACATGGGAAAAACAAGCAACGAATATGGATGAATGAAATTTGGTATTATTTTGCCAAAAAACAAGAGACAAACAATATTCATTTTGAACTTAATAGGATTGATGCTTAGTTGAATTAAGCCTAATATACCTACGAAAAAATAAACCTACATTGGGATTGCTTTTCACGACTTTTCAGGTGGTGTAAATTAGCTTCAGTTATGCTGAATACATTACCGTCAAATTATTATCGATCACGTTACATTACAAATATGTAGTTAATTGCGACTATAGGTATGATTTAAACGGCAATTAGTTTCTACATATAAGTGAACAGAATTTACTTTATAATCAAGTCGTTTTTTGACAGAAAAATGCTATAAGCTCTTGACAAAAATTCCAGGTGAAATCACTTGGCACAAATACATTTAGCAAACGATATATCCATAAAGCGGATGCATCGCTAACTAGATTACATGTGAGTTTATTTATTTATTTATTTCATAAACAACAGGCATATGTCCAATTACAATGCAGTGGAAAAAAATGAACATGAACAGAGCACGTAATAACACAAACAAGCGAGGAATACTACACAAATAATAATAATAAACAAAATATATTTCACAAAACGTTCAGGTTCACACCAAGGGAAGGGGGAATATCATTTCAAAAAAGAACATTACAACTTCCACACTTGATGAGACAGCGACACAGCGGAGGAATTTTCAAGTTAGTTCAGTATGGTGTGACATAATTGAGATTGCATTTTGGAAGATTGATTCCATTACAGCGGAAGGGATTACTATAATGATTGGTACATCCAAAATTGAAGAGCAGAAGTTTAACATTAAAGGTGATAAATGCATCCTGACGTCAGACCTGTAGTGATTGATAGTTGAAAATAGACCTAAGTGTTTTGGTACAGATACGAATATCAAAAATTTGAAATTTCGGTGAAATAAACGAAGCAAAAAGCCTATTTTGCGTGCGCTAAATTCTAACGTTACTGAAAAAATCATAAGGATTCCAAATTATAGAACAATATGGAACAGATCTAAAATAAGAATAATAAAAAAGCAGGAATGTTTCCAGATTTTGAAAAAACCAAGAATGTACTGTTGCGGATTATGAAACAGATATTTTTTGATGCTTTTGAAACACTATCATTGATATGCTGGTTGAAATTAAAAGACCTGTGTGAAAAGTGACACCCAGGTCTTTCATGCATTCCTCTCTCTCCAGTATTTGACCATCAATAATATTGATTCGATATAATTACACAGAATATATGTGTTTTACTATCGTTACTACAAGATTCTAGCAGATCGTTTGGGCACAAAACCGTACTGACAGTCAGAGATCCGAAATCGAACATGCCTATAAATTCTGTTATATGAACAACAAGTTAAAATACTTCTACCGATAATATCTTCTGTCGGGAAAAATCAAAACCGTTTGGAAATATTCACTAGAATAGTGTTTAGGCAACAGTTAATCCTCTTTCAGGGTTGGTGCTAAGTTACCCCTCTAAGTGCGAAGTAGCCTAGGATTACGGTAACTGAACTAACATGCAGCGACATCAATAGTTACGGTGTGTGTGTATCGAGAAACATACTCGGGAGTATGACTTCTTAAACTAAAAATGAATATTTCAGTGCGTTGTCCCATTGTTTTAAAATAGAAGAATGACAAGTAAAGAAGTTATTTGTGTAAAAAATCTCTTTCCACGTATAACGCATTCAAGGACTCGAAGATAGGATTGAGGTCCCGAGGGGATGATATTTCAAAAATGAAAACTTTTACTGAACTTCCAACCAAAATGTGCATTGGCGATGGCTTCGAACCAGAAAAAGAAGCTCGCTGCGTAAACTTGACGCAATGCCACTAACAATTTACTCGAAATACATTCGCCGCCTCAGGTCAGTTTGAAATAGCAATTCTGCCAACTTGGTTATTCGAGAACATGATTTTGCTCCAAAGAAAAAGATTTCTTCTCACTCTTAATGAATTTGTGACTCGTTTTCAAGAAAAATTCAGAGACAGCTCATCGAGCCTTTTAAGAATTCTCGGAAAGACTTTTTTCGTGAATCTAGATACTGCGTTACAGTTCTACCATGATTTAAAATTTTCTTTTGAATCTAGAGAAATTCCATTTCGAATCTAGTGAGAGCTTATTTCGTAGTAGAGAAAAAGCTTCAAACATGGGCTATGCTCTAAATGAGGAGCTTATTCTTACGAAAGGAAACATTCCCATTTTATTTCCGAAATAGGCCTACACTTTTTGATCTTTTATCAATCTTTGGCATAAGTTGTGTCAGATTATGCAACTGCGGTTATTTAAACGGTAATATTTTTGTTAGAAATTTCAATGTACGAAGTTAGTCGTTTCTATCAGAAGGGAACACGTACATCTTTTTCATAGACTTCGGAGTTTTTCATCTCTCGACAAACCGACATCCATGGGACAGAAAATTTTGTCTGTTAACGAGGGTTTCTCGTAAATGGATATTAAGATGCATTGAGTCCCGTCAACGTAATTTAAAATTGTGTCTGCTAACGGAAGTGTCCGTTATGGGTGGTTTTACTGTGGAATGATCGTGTTTCTCATGATAATGACGAGAGGGCACAGTAAGCGTACCTCTCTCTCCTTTCTTCCTGGCAATTTTTCAGATCGAGAAACATAATATTAAAATATACTTTTACCAATCCTACAAATACAACGCCACAACAGGCAAATTGCCCAACGATGTGGCTGATTTAAGAACATCATGGATCCCCGAGTCATTTTTTGGAGGCCCTACCTACATCTGCTACACCACACATGCACCCCGCCCACTCACTCAGCCCCCCCCCCCGTGGAACCCCCTAACGAATCGGTACATGCGGAAATGTGCGTGTACGTGTACTGAAACCTGACGTGAAGTTTTTTTTGTTTCTCTGTAATGCTTGTTATGTGTAGTGCTGCCATCTGCCACCAGTTTTTCAAACTATGAGTGAAGTGTTATGATTGAATGATTTATCGTTGTAGGACTGTTGCTCTCTGTGGCGAGACTTTTTAACGGGGAGATCGGCTCGAATTTGCGCCTTGAAGTTGGGAACCACAGAAAACCAACTTCAGCCGACCACCACTGTGGGGTTCGAACCCGGATCCTCGCATCGCGAGTCCGGCACTATAACCACTCGACCACCACAGCGGTGGTACCTGTTGGACTATTTTCTACTTTTGCAGAGCAAAACCATATATTTATACTTCTAATAAAATTAACTGTAAATTAAGCAAAAGTGTAAATGTTCCCTTTTGAAAATAAGCTCCTCATATGCGGTGTTGAATGACGTAGTAAAAGGTCCTGTAACGTTGTGGCGAGGGCAATCAAAGTATCACATTGTGGTAGGAAGAAAGTCTTGACCAGTTGAATTATATCAATGGTGTTGCAAAGTAGACGCCAATGGCTTGCTTTCATTAAATCAGTTTGTTTGTTACTTCAAAACTTTATTACCTTTACTTAATTGGATTATCTGTACATTTTAATAGATAATTCTTGCATGCTCCGTTGTTACTACATCACACATAAGATAATGAGCCATGTAGTGATAACCTACACTAAGGAATAGTGTTAAGTGATAATGATTGACTTCTTGTCGAATGCGGATACACAGAGGGGTGATCGACGCTCCTAACAGCCGAATAATTAGAAAGAAATTTGTGCCCCGTAAAATACAGAATGATCCAATGCTTACACAATGTCACTTTTCCTACACAACGCCCTGGATCCGTCGGCCTCCACTTCATTCGCAGCTGAAGGTGTCTGTATTGACTCATTCTCAGCTGAAGATATCCGCCTCGGCTCATTCGCAGCTGAAGATGTCTGCCTCCATTCCATTGGCAGCTGAAGATGCCTGTCTACACTCCATTCACAAATGATGTCTTATTTGATTCTGCCTTAGCTGAAGATATCTGCTTTCGCTCCATTTGAATATGAAGATGCCTGCTTCCGCGCCTTCGCAACTGAAGCTGTCTTTATTCGCTCAGGCACGGATCTAGAGGTGAGGGAGACGATAGTAGCGATCGTCCTCCCAAGAGCGGACAAATGTGGGAAAATTTGTCTGCCTCGTAAAAGGATGAGGTAGATAAACGGTTAAGTAGTGGTACTAGTCATATTATCAAAATAGGGAGAGTTGTATGAAAGAACGAATGCATCTGAAGCACTTTATACCAGAAAATTAAATATTAAGATATTTGATATTTAATATTAAAGATGTGTAAATATATACAATGCAGAAAACTATTTTCGGAAGATACGAAGCAGTGCAAATCATATACTACTACATTCTACGTCTTCTAAGCTTGTCAGAACTTTAAGGAAAAATATAAAACAAAGTTGGCTTGGAACCAACCAACAGCATTTAACATAGCTCAACTGGCAGTATGCCTGCCTGATGAAGTTTTTAAATTCATTTTAAAAAAAGGGAAAAGGTTCACCTATTTAAGCACAATGCCATTAAGAAAAAAAAAATGATTTGTGAAAAGGAGGACCAACATTTTTTCAAACTTTCCAGCACATGAAAATTAGTGCACGAACATGTTCTAGTAATTTCTATATCAATACATTTGTCAATGTTGCTTTCGTTAATATTTTTGTCTTTATGAGACGCGCCGTACAGTCTGTCGCAAATTGTTCGCACATCAGATATCTCTGCAACTGTTGGCTTCGGAAACATGCTTTCAACTACAATCAGTTTTTAGATGACGCGAAATGACCTAAAATCTGAAAATTTGTTGGAGGGAGGCAACTTATTCATAAAAAATGAAGAAATTAACTTTTAATTGGGTTGCTGTATTTTTGAAATATGTGACATCCATATTTTTATGGGCATCTTTTTCTCAGCCACCTCGTTGGGCATTTTGTCTGTTGTGGAGTTGTATTTGTATTTACAAAGTCAACGTGGGAGTTATAATTAATTTGAAGTTGATCCAGCTCTGACAATTCATTTGCAAAAAAATTCATATTTTTAAATACAAAATTCATCGAGATATAAAAAAAATCATTATGTTCTGGAAACTTACTATTGTGTTGACAAGTTTTCATTGGCTCAAAAGTTGCCATTTTTAGCAACTGTACACAGATAGAATGGACTCAACTATACTTTATTTTTTATTGACAATAAATATCAATTAAATTTTTTAACAATTACAGAATTTTTATAACTTTTAATATAATTGAAGTTTTGCAATTTGTGAACCACACCCTCAGCAGCTGCTGGAAACTTTGAATTCAAAAATATATTCATTAATATTGCGCTTAAAAATATGTATTTTTTTTTTTGTTAATGATTTCTCGGAACAACATTTAAATCTCACTAATTGGAAGTTTTTGCATACAGGGTCTACATGAAAAGCTATTATTTTTATTTTACTTCTTTATGTTTACGATCCCTTGTAAAATTTAGGGTAACCGCATTTTTCATTTGAAAACTTTTTGTAATTTAACTTCGGAAGTCAACGGCTGCAGAGATATCTGCTGTGGAAACGATTTGGGACAGCCTGTATAATAGAGTAACGTAACATATTTCACTAAAATTATTCTTCCAAAATTTTTCTCTATTTTTAAACATCAAATATTGCTTTATGCGCGTCGTTTTATTTATTTACTGTTTTTTTCTGTCGCAGTTTTTCATAACTTTGGTCGAAGGGTTTTCAAAACACATCTAGTCCGGTGATATATCGAGCCCGCATTTCCCGAAAGTAAATACTTTTTAGGATTTCGCGGAAAATGTATCCGCAATTTTTTTACCGGTTAAAAATTTATAAAACAATTTTTTTCTTTTCCCATGGGCAATACGTTCCTCCGGCATTTACACTTTTTTGTACTCCATTTGGTGATTTTTGTCCCTTCTTTATGTTGTACGAGTGCATACATACAGGGTGATTCAGAATTCGTGCACCAAACTACAAAGAGTGACAGAAGACATTTAAGAAATTTTCATCCAACAATAATTCATCGTCATAACTCAATCGGTGCATCGCTAGATAACATTGCCAATGAGCACGTAATGCGTTGGGTTTTCCAATTATCGTCATTTCTCTCCTGGATTGCGGAAGAGATGGTTCTCTTTACATACCGGGTTTGCACAAATGAATGACGTGATTTAAAAAAATGATACTGTCAAAACTATTGCACATAAATCGACAGACGGAATTTTCGTTAGCCTAAGATATGAAGGAAACCGAAATTTTTTGGTTATCATGTGGAGGTAGACTCCGAAAAAAAAAAGCCACCTGGACCCCGCAGGACTCGAACCCAGGCCCTCTTGCAAACAGGGGAAGGCATGTTACCATTTACGCCACTGGAAGCACGACACTGTCTTTCTTATTTCACGCACTGGCATGAGACGCTAAAGTAGGGGCAGTAGTAGCTTTCCTCAACTTTCAGCAAATGCGCCCCCCCCCCGAAGCGGGACGATAGAAATATACGGCTTTTTCCCAGCACAAGATATCAAGGAAACATGTATTTTTTAAATATTACGCTGAGGTGAAGATATTTACTGAAGTTAAAAGAGGCTGCGAATGAGCTTACTTCAGCCCCTCACACCGCAGTGCGTTAAATAAGGAACGCAGGGTCGTGTCTCCCGTGGTGTAGATGGCCGCTGTGGTGGTCGAGTGGTTATAGTGACGGACTCGCGATACGAGGATCCGGGTTCGAACCCCACAGTGGTGGTCGGCTGAAGTTGGTTTTCTGTGGTTCCCAACTTCAAGGTGCGAATGCGAGCCGATCTCCCCGTTAAAAAGTCTCGCCACAGAGAGCAACAGGCCTACAACGTTACAAATATTCAATCATTACACTTCACTCACAATTGAAGTATAGATGGCAGCACTCAAATATCATACACAACACTAGTTACACACTCAGACTGTTAGGTGCACTCACTTTGTTCCAGACTTGCCACGAAGCTGGGCTGGAAGAGATCTCGGCAACGGGATAAGTCCAGTGGCAGAGACCCTGGCGTTCATTCGTGGTGTAGATGGCAGCATTATCTTGCCCGGTTTATAAGAAGGCCTGGGTTCGAGTCCCGGTGGGGGCCAGATGACTTTTCTTTACGTGCTCACCTCAGCATAATATCCAGAAAATATGTTTCCTCGTTAATACACAATACTAATATATAAAGAAAAATATATTTTTTTCAATATCGCTCAATAGATGGCAGCATTTCCGTAAAACGCTGTGACTGAAACTGACTCATTATTATTTTTTTCTTTTTTTCAGTTACAAACTTCTAAATGCACTCTGCGCAGAAGTAGCGGAAACAACCGTTACATTATTCTAACACACGACAACTTTTTTCTCTCGATATCACTATTTTTAGTTTCAGACACCGAGTTCTACGGAAGTGCTGCCATCTATTGAGTGATAATAAAAACATTGTGAATTTTTTTCTTTATTTTTATATATCGCAGATTATATTATGTGCAACTGAAAATATAAATCTTTAAAATTGTGTCTCTGCAAACCCTGTATTTGGGGGAAGGCGGACGTCCATCTTATGCATGGTGCTGCTGACGGAATTGCTCTGGAAGATCAAAGACTACAGCGAGAGCATTTTTCCACAAGACGGTGACAGATCGAGAGAACTTCGAGCTATTGTACCGGTGTCTGTGCGAAACCGACTCGTTTGCCAGCGGCATGAAAATACACAGTAGCCCCCGTTTACACACACAGGGGGAATGAAAAATTCGTTTTCATTCGCTCCACAATAGGGGAAGATCGCAAAGCATTATGGGAAAGGGAGTATGCACCGCAAAAAGCCTCAGAGAAGAGGGTGCAAATATTTCCTCCTCTTTTCCTAATAGGGGAAAAGTCGTCAAGCGGGTGCCAGAGCTCCCAATATTTCACATGTAAACGGGACTAGTGAGTAACTGTTTGCACAGACATTTCTAGCACACTCCTGGGATTGTTTTAAGCACAGGCTCTCTTGCGCACACTGTGTATCACACAGTTCTGTGGGCTTCCTGTTTTTATTTAAATTAGGATATATTCCAGCAGTTAGTTCTGGTGAGGAGGTAACTACTGTGCCCGAATCTGAAAGGATGGTAACTTTACTTTTCCAGTGAAGGGTAATTTCCATCGCCTATTTTGGGTAGCATCTCCGTGGAAAGCACAGCGGATGTAACGCCTTTTATGTTTCTCCATATAAACTTTGAATCCCCGCCCCCACATGACCCTTTAAGGGTTAAATTTCGAAAAATCCCTTCTTACTAAGTGTCCAATAATATTAAATAAAACTACTGTCCAAATTTCATATTTATAGCTTCGGCAGATTCGGCTCGGCGATCGATAAATTGATCAAGAAAATTCAAGATCGTTGCATTTTCTGAAATTTATGACACATGATTGCCTTAATTCTGAATTACACTGAGGATCTCCCAAACGCATAAACACGCTTTAAACTTGTCATGGTTACATCATTCTCTAAAATACCTCGTTTACAAGTGAATACGATGGATATATTGTTGATGCTAACCTCGCTTAGAATAAGATGTTCTCCGACTAAAGGATTCGTCATAAGTGAACAGAAATTAACCCCTTTACGATCACGGACGTAATATTGCGTCCAAATACCAGTGAAATAAATTCGGGGTAACTGGCTTATATCCCCTAAGAGACAGAGCCTGGGTCATGTCTGGTCTTAAAGTGAAATAAATTCAAACAAGTTCTCTGTGTTTTCTTTCCCCTCTATTCACCATCGTGAAGCTTTACGGGAATCCTATGAACAACTGAAGTTCCTTTTTTTCCTTCCTTTCTTTCTATACTCCTGTTAATGATTTTTTTCCTCACATATAATGTATCTTTCTAGCATATGCGTGTAAGAGTGGAGGAGAACACGTAGGATGAGGATGAAAAGAGGCTCTAAAAATAACTGTCTTATCTATTATACTTTTTTTCCTGTTATATTTTTTCCCTTCGCCCTCCTTTTTCCAACGTGTGGTTAGGTTATGACGAGATCACCAGATCTATCGCTGATTCGCCAAATACAGATTATCCAAATTTGTTGCCAAACGCTTGTACATGAAGTGGCTGGGAAGAGCAGAACCTATATTTTTTAATTAAAAACTCAAAAAAGTAGTAATTTTTCGAATCACAGATGCATAATTATCAGGAAACGCAATCGCGGGTGCACACTACATGATTTCACTTCGCTGTCTTTTAGTAACTTGTCGAGTGTTGGAGCTTCCGAATCGGCGACCGGATCAGTTCCTGGGCAGGAACTTGTCGAGCGCTTGCCTGAGCTCCGAGTCGAAACGTATGGCTTCGATGACGTCCCTCTTCTCGATCACCTTACGCCTGTTCTTCTTGGCGAGGACCGTCGATTGCTCGATCACTTCGGCCATCAGGTATTCCAGGATCGACGCCAGGTAATCCGTCGCTTCAGTTTGGACGAACGTCTTCGAGAAGATTCCTTTCATTTCTGAGATCGGCATGTAGCGCGCCTTCAATTTCGGTTTGCCGTCGTCTTTGGGGGACTTCTTCGGAGCCATCACCGTGCAATTTCGATCACTCCCTCCCTGAACTTTTCAAAAGATGAAGTCGAATAGCGGTTTGGGGATCCGGCAACTTCTCTTTCTAGGTTTTGAAGACGGAATTTTGATTCCTTATTCCTGTATGGATTTTTCTCGTCTGTTTAGGAATTGATAGTTCTATGTTTGTTGAGTCGAATTTCGCGCACACGCGACAATTCAAAAAATTACAACAGCCTTTTCAGTCGCTGCGAGAGCTTACTCTATGTATTTTGACTACCTAAATAAAAGGATGCGCAACCATAAGGACGAGTACTGGCCACTGCAGCAGTTTAGAAAAGTATCGCGAGCTGTTCAAGTGGTCTAGAACTGCGTCGCGGGGCTGTTAAATACTTTAGCTTCAATTAAGTGGTCCGCGGCATACTTCCAGATCACTCAAGTAGCGCTTGCGACTTATTTTCATATGACTGTGGGAAGTCTGTGGGAAGCTGTGGGTGCTTGTCTTGAGCTTTACGTAGAAAATTGTAATTTCTGAATCAATTCTGAGGGGGTGCTCGTACCCTCGCTAAAAATCAACTCCAGCTCCTGCACCACTGCCCGGGACAAAGGTCTAGATCACTGAAGCAGCCCATGGGGTACATTTCCGGATGACTTCAGTGACCCACAGCACATTTACAGATCGCTTAAATGATAGTGATAGGAACCGAGACACTAGGTTATGTAAGCACATTATTCCAGGGGGTACCTCCTTAGAAACCTAACCATTTATTAAGTAAGCTTGAACAAGATATATGTATAAATACATGCACAAGTGCCATTATACGCATCGCCAGTAAACAAGTATAAAAATTATGATAGAGAGGTAAATAAATCACAGGTTATAAATCTCATAATCTTCATAATCAAAAATAGTTCTTGATAATCGATAAACGATTTGATAAGTTATTTTTTAGGGACTTTTATTGACTACTTTAGTGATGAGTCTGGTTTCATTTGCGGCTTTCTATCGGTAACTGAATCAATCTGTAGCAGGGTTGTTGCAATCGCTGATGCAGTTCACAAAGCTCAAGTGGCCCGCTACACGTTTTCAAAACAATGAAGAGTGGCTCGCATTCCTCAAAACGTTCAGCATTCCTATTTTAAGATAATGACTTGGCCTCTAAATTCCTTCGACATTTAGACCAAAGAAAATAATAGTTTTCCCGTGAATGACAGATGCGTAATTAAACGAAAGTGAATCAACAGCCCTATAACTTATAGAGAATTAGAGAAAACAAAAGTTTATCGGCGCTTTTTCTGCGACACGTGCATGGGAAACACGTAAAGAAAAATTCCGAAATTTTGAAATCCTCAGTTTCATTCTGTAAAGCATTTGGAATTAGCATACAACTTGTTGAATATTTAAAAAAGTTACCAGAGTGCTGTGTTTATCTTATTTATTTTTGCAGCAGCGCATTCCGATTTTCTCTCTAATTAACAGAAAGAAAAAGTCTGTGATTTGAAGAAGAAAATGATCTCTCTTATACACACGCAGAAATGAATACCGTCCATTTACACACATTTACTTTAATCTTATATCTTTTATTTCATTTTATTATTTACGAAATACTTGGAAAAATAGCGACGAAAGGAATGTGTGAGCTCTAAAGTCACGGAGTTTGTTTTCGAGTGGAAAGAGCTTTAATTTCTTTCACCTGATTTTTTTCTATCCCTTTTTTCCCGGGGATTTCTTCGAATTATATATTTTTTTCACCGAAATCAGCTTAAAAGGATGAAGAATGATTAAGATGTTTATTATAGCCGTTATTTTTCCCATTACTCGTGTGTATTTATATTTTTCCAAGATCTTAAAGATTCTCTTGTTTACTGGAAACTTTTACTCAGTGAAAATCATGGAAAACTTAACGATGACGTTCAACGTGTTAAAATAGCAGGAATTTCTGATGAAAATCATAACGAAAAACAAAAATAATGTAAAATAATTGACTAACATCCATTGTTATTTTCACATTAATCTTTTTTTCGTTATGATTTTCCTCAGAAATTCATGCGATTTTCATACGTTGAACGTCATCGTTATGTTTCTACTTTTTCTTCTGAGAATGCGATATCTGTGAATAAAACTTCAGTTTCTGGTTGGAAAAAACAATATCGATTATTCGTATTTGTGTTACTACTTTGTCCGTTGTTGTTACAGTAAACGCTTGTTATAACGACCGTCCATTATAACGACCAGTAAGACAGGTCCCAAATATTTTCCTATTTCAGCCACGTTAATTTTATCCGATTTAATGACCGGTAAATTCGATATATTACGACGGCCGAATATAGCTCGGTACTCCATTTTTCGTTTGTTTTTTTTTTCTAAAATATGGACAAAATCCTTCGTTGAACATGTTTGTCTTTGACGTTTGGAGAAAAAAGGTTATGGAATCCTTAGATAGAAATATGTAGATGGCTTAAACCAGGGTTTCTTAACCTATGGGTCACAGGACCTCCGAAATGGGTCGCTCAAATCCAATTACAGCCAGGGATTCTTAAGCTATGGGTCACGACCCAAATCTCTGATCCGTAGGAGCTTCCGACATGGTCGTATAAATCTACTCACAGCCAGTGATTCTTGAGCTATTGGTCATGACCCAGGTTCGATTCGGGGGCTTCCGAGATGGATTGCACTAACCACTTGCAGGCAAGGATTCTTGAGGTTGGATCACGACCCAAACTTCTGATTCACAGGGGCTATCAGGGGCAAAAGCCATGACTATAAACTAAAGCTATATATTATTATTATTACTCTATGGTGATGACCGAGACTCGATTTTTTTTTGGGGGGGGGGGGGTTCCGAGATAGGTCCTAGAAATTTTCTTACAACCAGGGACTCTTGAGCTATGTATCACGACCCAAACTTGTTTCGTAGCAGCTTTCTAGATGAGTCGTACAAATCCACTTACAGTCCTCTTAGAAAAGCACTTATTGCGTCACAGGTTTCACGAATTTTGAAGACCAAACTGTCCTGGGGTTGACAAAGCTGATCTTGCTGATTTTGGGTATCGGCAAAATACACAGTGTTTTCATATATATACACTCATGTCCATAAATTAAGGATAATGCCAGCTCCGGCAAATAAAGGTTCAGAAACAAAACAAACGTTACTTATTCATAAAGCCCATTTATTAAACAAAAGATAAAGAACAAAAACGATGGTGTATGTATGATGCCATTCATAAAAACTACGATTTTTGCTCCCTGGAGCAATTGTAAAAAATATCTCCTTTACAAAAACTTACTATTACATGGTTGGTATGATGGTTAATACATTGTATGTCTCCCATGCGATGAAATACAGTTCGTACAACGCCTAGGCATGCTGAGTATCAAATTATCGATCTGATCTTGGGGAAGATCACTCCACTCAGCATGCAATGCTCTCCGAAGTTCCGGTACACATGTAGGAGGTGGTTGACGGGCTGCAACTCGTCGGCCAAGCATGTCCCGCACATGCTCTATCGGATTCAAGTCAGGTGAGAATGCTGGCCATTCCATACGGGTTATATCCTCAGATTCAAGGCATTCGTTTACGATGTTTGCTCGGTGAGGACGGGCGTTGTCATCCATAAACACAAATTCTGCGTCCATGGCACCCCTAAACAAACGTACATGTTGTTCCAGAATGATGTCCCGATAAATTTGGGCTTTCATGGTTCCGGTTTGAACATGCAGATCTGTTCTGGAACCCAGTATAATTCCACCCCAAACGAGCAATGCTGCACCACCGTAACGGTGTCGTTCAATGATGTTGTCTTGGTGGTAACGGGTACCTGGCGTTCTCCATATGAAAGTCCGACGTGAATCAGACTGCAAGCTAAACCTGGACTCGTAGGAAAACATCACACAAGCCCACCGTGACGATGTCCACATTGCATGTTCTCTACTCCAGGCTAATCGCTGCCGACTGTGAGTTGCCGTGAGCGGAACACATCTGACAGGCCTGCGAGCATATAGACCAATATCTCCCGAACGTCTGTACACGATTTGCCTTGAAACTGTGGTACCCGTGACTGCAGATAGCTGACGAGACAGGTCGGATGCTCTGCTCCGTCTGCTTCTTTTGGCAGTTACTGCCAAATACCGGTCTTCATTCGGCGTTGTAACTCGGGGGCGACCTGTACTGTAACGTCTACTGACATTTCCGTTATCTTGGAATCGTTGCCAAAGCCTAGAGATGACACTTTGGGCAATTCCAAGTTCCTCGGATACTTCCATCTGAATACGCCCACTTTCCAGGCGGCCGATAATTCTACAACGTAAAAAATCATGCACATGCGTCCTCTGTGTCATAACTATTCACTTATGGCACTGAGCGCCTTACAGAACTCTTGTGAAGAATTTCACTTCTTTGCCACCATTCCTTATATACCCCCCCCCCTCTTACACTCTCGTCATTGTGACGTACTATCGGCATCATCTGGTGGCTTCCTGAAATTTGCATATCATTCTTGCAGATGTGTGTGATAATTGTACAGGTGAAATTTTTACTTTAGATTTCGATTTCCGTGTGATTCTGAATTATACTTAATTTATGGACATGAGTGTATATGTACAATGTTCATCCCTCATCCCGTATTATGTACAGTCGACGCTTGCTATAACGATCCCACGTTATAGCGACCGTTCCATTACAACGACCGGTAGGATAAGCCCCAAATGTTTTTATAGAACGACTACCATATATTTTTTTACTTTCGATATTACGACCGGACGGAGGGTCGATATATTGACGGGACGAGGGGGTCGTTATATCGAGTGTTCACTGTATTTAATTTTGTAGAGACAGATACATTTACATTGCGACATTATAATCAAATGAAAGATTTTTTTTCATTAACGTCATTAACGTTTACAATTTTCCGGAGAAGCTAATCCTAATACTTTTTTAACGTTCGATATAACGACCTCCCAATATAACGGCCATTTTCCGTGGAACGAAGAGTTTCGTCGTAACAAGCGTCGACTGTAATATGCAGTATTTTACGATGTAGCAAGTATATTTAAAATATTGTTTTTGATCTCATCAAAATGATAATTATTCAAGATAAATTAAATGAATTCAGACTGTATTGATTTTTAAAAGTTTTCAACTCAATTTACCTGAGCATGGATTTTGTCCATTCCTGCTATTGAATAAACTCAAGCCATCTCAATTTATTAGAAATTCTTTTTACAGAAATACACTGACGGAAAATGAAATCCCAATATCAAGAAGGAATTGAAGCTGAATAAACTAAAATTAGGAAACACGTTTACACATTTCAGACTCCGTCCACGTAAATTACGAAATTACAGAACAAATGTGGTGATATTAGCAGCGCGTTGCGTCCGAGTGGCGTGGTGGTAAGATGCTCGTCTACCACCGCGAAGGTTGCTTTCATAGTCGCGGGCTCGAACCCGAGGGAGGTATATGCGGAGGAGGCAACGACAGAAGTTATGTCAGATTTCCAACTTTGCTTTAAAATACACAAAAATAAATTTGGACGAAGAAAAAAAGTGATAACGTAAACCAAAATTCCGACAACGATGAACGAAATTTTTCCCCATGTTATAAATCCGATTCGTACTTGGCGAAAGTGATAACAATATCCGAATGATAGCATTATCCGCAAATATAATAAGCGGTGTCAACTAACTAAGAATATTCAGAAACTACGTCACATTGAAAGATTCGTATTACCGTTGCCTTGAAGAAAATGCATTTACGTAAACTTTTACTTGACAAACGGAAAACCCTTGCGGTAATTAGCGAAGACGATCGATCTTCTTCTCGTACACAGTTTCGTTTAAGCCTTTCCTTTTCTACTTGTTGTTTTTGCGTCTGACGAAGACATTCCTGAGACATTCCTGGCATCCGGAGACAGACAGTTCTTTTAGCAGCTTTGGTCTACGTCGAAACAAAATAATGAACCCCAGACTAATATTGGCATTACGTACTGTTAAATGTGAGGTTGAAGGGAGGGTTGGATTTCCGAAGTCTTACGAATTACTATTTCCATTCGTCAAGTGAAGAGACTTTTCTTTTTTAGATGTTATGCGAGTTGAACCGAGAAAGAAATTGGATGCGAAAAGAAAATAGGAAAGAAAAATTTGTGACGGTCTTCTTTTGTATGGAGTTGCAAACATCTAATAAGAGATATTGATATTCAATGTGTAAAAATCAATGATAGTACTGTATATATTCATCAAATTGAAGGGAGTTACCATTAAAATCGAATCATTCAGCATTTGACTCTCGAGTTATTTTTCTGCCGAAATTACACGTTCATTTGATTCCAATTAGTGTCGATGCCACTTATTAGAATAATGTTATTGTTATCACTTCGGGTATTGTTATCATTTTTGCGAGGAACAGAACGAACCAATACCATAACATGGAAAAATCCGTTTGTAGTGATCGAGGCTTCGGATAAGGCTATCAATTTTTTTCCGTCGAAAGTTTTTTGTGCATTCTGAAGCTAAGGTTTAACTAAACTTAATTTTTTTAATGTAAGCTATCGTTATCAGGTTGCAAGACTGTTGACAGTACTTGTTGAATACTTAATGTGTCGTAATCAGTTCATAGTCATTCGCTACGGTCTATATGTATCGTGTGGAGCTGATTTTGCAATGACATTCTTATAGTGAAGGTAAATGTATAACGAAAAAATAAAGTCGTTTTCTTCAGTTCTTGATCAGTTTCTTTCAGTTGGCTAGATTCAAATTTCTTTTAAAGAGTGATTTTCTCAGGGGATCTATGAAACGTATTGCACATGAAAGAAAAAACATCGTAATTTGTAATATACATTAGGCAGTTTCAGTCTTAACGCCTCACGTGGCTATTAAATAAAAATGCAAAGTTTCAGCTTAAAGGGAAAAACGGGGGTTCCGTTTAAGAATAGAATAAAGAATGAACCGAGAGATTTAACATTTTGCAACCAATTACGTAGGAAAGGAAAATGATTGTCCCGTTTCACCAATACGGTAGAAGTGTACCAGACATCTCGTTAACCATAACAGGATATATGGTCACCATACTCGCAAACGGGACTCTTTTTGAACATAGTTAATATTCGGTTATCGTTATCAAAAGCTCCTAGTCCCGATGTGGTCCCATTGAGCAGCGTGGACTATTTCAATAAAGCTCTAGTGTTTTCAACATATTGGGCACACTACTGGCAATAGTTTTCAATAAATAGTCATAAGTTGCAATGCTTTAAGGATGTATTATTCGTATGATAATAATATTACTTTTTGCAAGAAAGTTGTTTTTAATGTGTGAACTTAATTTCTAAATGTGTATACAGTATCTGTGTTAAAAACATCCCATTGCATCATCAGATTTAGAAAATATTGATATCAAGAGAGAAATCTAGAAGAAAAAAACCCGATGATTTTTGCTAAGCATTCGGCGTGGAGAACTTTTGCAGTACCCATGTTCTTGTGCGGTCACATTAACGCCACTTGTCTTCCTCAAGCACTAATATTATATCTACAGCATGAGTGGAGTGATCATATGTACAGGACATTTAAATTCAGGAGTGAAATACATATTATACGGGAATGTCCCGTATTTTTAGTGGTATTGCTGTGTTTTTGGTCGTACTCACTTTTTTATACACTTTTCCCTGTTTTTTTTCATTGAAGCATATTTGAATTGGCAATCTTTACTGATGTTATGAATGAAGATAATATTCATCACTTGTGAATTATATTATGATAATTAGTATAAATATTCATCTAAACATATTTTTTGCGTTCCAAGTTTTTCCCTCGGGAATTACAGAGATTTCCAATAAGTTCTTCATTATCCTCTAATTGTTAATGTATGAGCAAGAACTGGTGATTTTGCTTATGACCACCTTTTTTGGTGAAAATTACCGATATTCGGTATTCTACCATATTTAAGAACCCAAATTCCCGTATTTTTCTGAATGAATTGGGTGTATAACAAAATATATTTACCCACGACATGAAACACGGAACGTACACGGGACCATAGAAGGTTAATTGCGTTATGCGATGCATATCGAAGTACGTTTGCAACACATTTTCAACCACTTTTTACTAAAAATAACTAAATAAATAAAAGCAAGCTTTGTTAAGAAAAAAAAACAGTGACTGTTTGGATGTGACGAAACTCAACCATGACATATTTTTTCCATCGTAGAAATTTTAGAGGAAAAAGATTTTTAAGAAGCCATTTTGAATAATCGAATTTTCAAAAAAATGGTTTTATTCTAATGGCGGCGTCAATGTTCTGTTCACTACGACAGAAGTCGTTTCTTATCCTATGGCACAGATGGTCCGCGGGCAGATATGGTAATTAAACTCTAACGGACCAAAAATTACTGAATTGATGTAACTGATATAACAGTACAGTAATACCCTATGATTTGAAATAAAAAATTGGACATTTTTGTTCTAAGGGAAAGCATATCTCAACGAGGGAAATATCGATCCGTAATACGGGACATAATTGTAGCCCCATATGCAATGATGACATGTTTTTTTCTTTTATGCTCCGAGAAAACCCACCTAAGAACGCCGGATTACTGGATGGGACGGACTAGCGCGCAGCAGCATCATCGAGAGTCTACTGGTCTGCTGTATTCGTTTACGTAATTTAGATAAAACGTTTTAACCCTAGACACAACTAAACTTAAATCAGTTTACGCAGTAACTAATATAACTAATAGTCTATTAGACGAATGTTTAGTTATCTGGGGTTGAAACGATACAGATAGTTTGAAAGATTCCTCTTCTGCACGGGGAGTTCTACTCATGATGACACGCTCAATTTATCGGATTGGGGTCCATTACCTACTACTACTACTAACCAGACACGACCCAGGCTCTGTCCCTCTCGGGATATAAGCCTTTTACCCAATCAGGTTGAGTCGCGCTGGGCGAGAATCAGGGGCGCCGGGCCAGGGCGCCACCCGGAGAATATCCGGAAAGCAACCCCCCCCCACCCTCTATCCATGACTACAGTCGCCAACAAACTCCATGCACGGCCCTCAGGGCATCTCAATAAGCAGCCCCTCTCCGGGCAGCCACCCAGCCACCAGGAGGAGCCCACAAGCCCGAGCAACAGCCCGGAGCACCCCCATCCAGACCCCCGGGACCCAACCGCAAAAATCCCTGGATTTTAATGACAGAAAAAATATACAATATATACATATACACAATATGCATCACACAGTCATCTATTTACACGTGACAGATCCGCCCACGCGACAGCTGCCCCTGTAAGGCGCGGAGTCTTTATGTGTTCTGTTCGTTTTCAAATTCCGAAGACTCCTCCTCTGTGGAAAGTGCCCTGCAGTTTCTTGCTCTTTGCGATCGAGGCGGCTTTCCGTCGGGGATGAATGTTCTCTCGTCTGTTGTTATCCTCTCTTCCAATTTTTTCTTTTCGGTCAGTTCTTTTTAACAGCTCGGCTCTCCAAAGGGCCAAGTTTTCTTGTGTAGGCTTCCCGAAGTGAAATTTCTTGGTCAGTGGGCATTCAGTGGCATAGTGCAGTGGTGTTCCCACCATTCCACATCTGCAGGTGTCTGTATCCCGAAGGTGGAATCGCTTGAGGTATGCAGGGAATGGCCCATGTTCTGTGAAGAACAAGATCATTGCTCTTGACCACCCCTGATCTTGGAGCCTCACCCTCGGAAGTACCTGGTGGATCTTTCTCCCTGTTTTATCGTTGCTGTCCCACTGCACCTGCCACTGCCTTAGAAGATGTTGTTTTATCTTTGCCTTCGCCCAAGACCTTGGAAATGGAATATTTCGATTGACTTCTGGTCTTTCTGTTGTTGCTTTCGCAAGAGCGTCAGCTTCCTCATTACCCCAGTTCCCCTCGTGGGCTTTAACCCAGGAGAGGGCGATACCGGGGTTATTAATGAGAATCTTCCTGACTGCTCTTGAAGCGTACGTTTTGGACAACGGATTTGTGACTGCATGCAGCGAAGAAAGCGAGTCCGTGTATATTTTGACTGGAGGGTTTAATTCCTCTGCCTTCCTCGTTGCCTCTAGAAGAGCCAGCATCTCTGCCTGGAACACGGAAGCCTCTGCGTTAAGCTTATGTGCCCACTTGCTGATTATTTTGTTGCCTTCCGTAACGACGTAGGCTGCTGCAGTTCCGTCTTTAGTCTTTGAGCCGTCCGTGTAAATTACTGTCGGCGTTAGCTGTTTGTCATGGTGTAAGCTGATCTGTCCGTCTTTTACCTCTACTGCTGGGTGTGAGGACCATCCGATCTCTCTCTGTTCAATTTGCGAATGCTCTATGCGCTCGTTGTTGACTATGGTAGGCCGATTGAGTCTCGTCAGCAGTGCCATTTTTGCTTCAGACTCTATCCAATGCCCGAGGGGGGCCAGTCCTGTTATCACCTGTAGAGCGTTTGTTGGTGACGTGCAGTATGCCTTGGTGATATAGAGGAGAAAGCTCCTCTGAACCGAGTCTAGTTTTTTCTTTACTGCCTTGGTGAGCTTGGAACCCCAGACTGGGGCACCGTAGGCCAGCATCCTCTGTATCACCGATACATATAAGGTGCGACGCATGACACTGGTTATGCCCCATCTTGAGCCTGCACAGCTTAACAACTGTGGGAGAACTTTATTAACTTTATCAGCTTGTAGCCTCACGTGTTCTCGGAATTTGAGTTTCGGATCTATGTAAACTCCTAAGTATTTGAGAAGGTCCGTACGTTCGATAGGAGACCCATCAATCTGGAGCCCTGATGAGGTCTTGGACGATATCCACAGATATTTTGACTTTTCTGACGCCACCTCAAGCCCGTGTTCCGTCATCCAGTTGTTGATCTGTTCGAGTACTTCTGACGCGAGCGTCTCCGTTCTACCTTCCGTGGGGCTGCTGACCAAGATGGCAATATCATCAGCGAACGCCTGGACTTTCACGATTTCATTTCCCTGGCCTGGCCATCTCATCTTCAGAAGGTGGTCAATTACAGCGTTCCAGGGCGTTGGACCAGAGCAAGATCCCTGTGGACATCCTTTAGATAGCCTATGTGTCGCTAGTCCCGCTGTAGTCTGAAGTGCCACTCTTCTTCCCTGAAGAGTGTGGCACATTATTTTGGCAAGCTGTTCTGGTATCGGCATATCTTCGAGTCTTTCTCTGATGATGTTATGTCTCAGTGCATCAAACGCTCCTTTAATATCCAAGGAAATGAGCGCGATATCCTGTTTTTTCGCCCTTTGTTTGACGATCACCTCCTTAATAGCCAGGAGGGCTTGTTCTGCAGAACGTCCCTGTCGAAATCTGAATTGGTTTTCATTCCACCATCGTTTTGCCTCTGTGGGGGTCCATTACCGGCACCAATATCTTCGGGTAGTCCAACACCGAAAGAATTTGGAAACTGCTGATGTATAAATTACGCTTCTAACTTTGAGTCCGTACTTGAGGCTAAAAAAATATACATCTACACCAGGGGTCTTCAACTCATGTCCGGTGGGTCAAATGTGACCCTCTGAGCTTTTTGCTTTGGGTCGCCGATTATTTTTAGGAAATGGGTACTTTACATAGAAAAGGGATTAAATTCAAAAACGCAAAAAATAAAAAAAATGTCGAAGATCTCTGGGGGTCACTTGAAATCCGTACTGCTATATTGTAAGATACGTTTCAGATTTAATGTAATGCTGCGCATTTGATACATTAAAAGGGCCGTCGTAACGAATTTGGGAAACCCTGAGCCAAAACAGTTTTTGAGGCCTAAGATTTTATACAGGATACATACGTTGAGAGGCCGAATTTAACATCCAAACGGTATACATAATTACAGAATTCACAGAAATGCTAAAAAAAAATACCTTAATTAAGAAAAGAATTTTAGAATATTGAAAAAATAATTTCCTAATTGAAGAAAATATATAATTAATGAAAAAAGAGTTACAGAGTTACTGAAAGAAACAATTGCAGAACTACTGATAGAAATAATAGCGTTCAGAATTATTGAGAATAATTTCAGAAATGTCAAGAGAAATAAATTCATGAAAAAATTAAGAATTTTTTGAATAAATAATTTCCTAATCAGTGAAATTTAAAATTAATGAAAAAATTATTCAGAATCATCGAGACAAATTTCAGATTTAATAAAAGAAATAGAACCTCTCGATAACGGACTCCAATGGGACCAAAACTTTTGTCCGCTAACGGGGAGTGTCCGTTAAGGGAGGTTCCGCTGTAGTTAACTAATTAATTAATGAAAGGAAGTTATTTGAAAATAAATTAAAATTAAAATATAATTAAAAACTAAATTTAGAGTAAAAATAAAAGTGTTCAATAATTTGGAGAACCCTGTTCAGTAACTGCGAACGCCACGGTATGACTTGGCTTTAATTTGGCTCGCATTGTCTGAGAGGTTGAAGACCCCTGATCTATATTGAGAAAACAACAACCCTCACGTTTGTGCGTACAGGGTGCGAAAGGGGTGCGCGAGTAACGGGGCTGTATTCGTATTAAAGGCACTTCCTACAGCAGTTTAACGGTTGAAATACTTCAAAATAGTTGATGGTGTCCATGATCAAAAGGGATCCAGGATCAAACTCACTGACAAGAAATCTATTTATATCCTTCAAATCAGGGCAATCAGGAAAACGCTATTACGAAACATTCGGCGTTCGCGAAGAGAATTGTTCAGGAACACAATGAAATAGACAAGGGTAATAAGAATCCATCTTGAATTGATGCGGAGATCAGTTGAATATATATATATAGTACCTACGCACAAGAAAGAATGTTCTTACTCTTTTATCTTTCTGCTGTTTCTTCTTTAGTGTGAAGTTGGGAAACTAAAGTGGCTCAAAAGAAACTAAATTTTGAAGGGTTTTTTCTTCTTTTTCCGCCTCTCTCTTTCCTTATACAATGTTGGAAGAATAAAATCTTACTTTATTCTATTTCTTTCCATTCATCTACAAAGTGATAGTTTGGGAGAAAAACAGGCGAAAGATGAAGATTTTTTTTTTCTGAGAAACAGAAATTCTTTCAGAAGAAATTCCAGGGACAAAAAATAATGGACGAAGTCGAAGAAAATGATCGAGAGCAGAATCGGATGTAAGTGAAACGGATTTTTCTTGGAACATTAGGATGGCTGCTGTCGTGCTCTATTGATCGAAGCATTGCATTTTTTTTCGAATATTTTCAGGCTACGAAACCATAGAAATGTACAATCAAATCCAGTAAAAATAGGATCGAGACCAAAGAAATATATGTTTGAAAATGTCCATTGCTGTCGCTATCGAGGTATAACTCATTCGATATGGCTTCCGTGCGGTCGTTTTAGCATCTCGTGCTGGATTCTCATCGTGAGGATCGAGGTTCGAACTTCGTTCGCGGTGCAGTGGTGGTAGGCTGAAGTTGGTTTGCTACAGTTTTGTAACTTCGAGAAGCGAATGCGAGCCGGTCTCACGTTTGAAAAAAATCTATTCACAGAGACCAGTCATACCTTCAGGCCGATTCCAAACGACCACGCAGAAGTTGACGGAACACACGGGCGCTGTTTTTCACAGAGGAATCGGTTCCATAGTCGAAAAAAAATCCGCCCGCCCATCAAGGGCTCGGCGATCATCTGGCAACTCTGGTTTGTTCTTCATTCCCCAAAGCGTAGGCCGAAAATCCCGTGCTTGCAGGTGATGATCGTGTAAGACCGGTCTCAGCACGATAAAATGAAAATTCAAGCATTTTCCGTTTTCGCTTCAAAATATGAAAGGCAGATGGCGGCACCAGTAAGAACACGAAACAAACGCAACTCTGCCAACAGAGATGCGTTTGGGCCGTACGTTAGGTAAAATGTTAGGACGCATATACATCGACACAACACGTTTCTAATTAACTAACTAATTGTGCGATTGCTCGGTCCATATCCTACGGGACTTCTAAACGAAAAGCCATCACCGGGAAACAACACGTTCCTGCATGTAACCGATTCATTCGAAATTCCCCAAAGGAATGTCACGAGGTGCATGTACAGTTAAGTAGTCGTAGTCATCCGATATGGTGGCTAAAATTACAGAATTGGGAGAGCTACAAACAAAAGCAGTGAAGACTTTTCGTTATTTTGCGAGGTTCAAAGCCAGTGCCTCCTTGACTCCCTGTGCCTTTTTGGCTTTTCGTAATTGTGGCAGAAGAGGATCCATTACAGAATCAGTGCTTCTTCTCCGGACATTCTTTGACCACAAGGAGTTTTGACTCTACGCACTTGATCGGTACTGTGGTAAAATGTTCGTCTTCCACCATGAAGTTTTCCATAAAGGTCATGGGTTCGATTGTGGGAAAGAGAACATAGAAAACAAGTTCTTTATTTAACGATCCTGGGACCTTGACCACCGATATATCGCGGTTTCATTTCCCACTCATTGGTAGGAAATTGTCGTACGGCGATATGGCCAGAGTTGGTGTGCTTAAAACAGTTACATTCCTGTATAATTTTTCGTGACAATAGGAGGAGCTTATTTTCAAAAGGGAACATTTCCATTTTTGATAAATTTACAGCTTTCAAACGTAGAAAACAGTCCAACACAAGTAGCACGTGGGAGGGGTAGAATAATATTTAAATGCAATGTTTCCTGATTCGAGAGAGTTATCCACATTTGAATTTTCGAAATGCTACGTTTTGAAAGAAAATTAGTTGAAATGTCATCTTATTTGATTAAAATTTGAGCTGGTTAATTCTGAAAATTTTTAAATTTTATTTATCCCCTGTTGATTCCAGAATGAATCATTCATTGTTGATTCCAGAAGGTTTTCACTAGCCCAGGAGGATACCCTTACTGCCATCTCGTCATTAACATAAGAAACACGATCGTTTTAAAGTGGAACTTCCAATAATGGGCAGTCCCGTTAGAGGACACCTCCACTGACAAACACAATTTTGGATTACATTGACAAGACTCAATGTATCCTGTTATCCATTAATGAACACACCTCTTTAGCAGACAAAGTTTTCGGTGCCACGTGTGTCCACAATCGAGAGATGAAAAGTACCGAAGTGTATGAAAATGGTGGATGTGTTGTTCCCTTTTGATAGAAACGACATACTTTACATTGTAATTTCTACCAAAAATTTCCCGTTTAAATAATCCCGGTTGAATAATCCGACAGAGCTTATCATAAAGAATCATAAACCGTTAAAAATTGCATTTCAGGAAAAATTGTGAATGCTCCCTTTTGAAAATAAGTTCCTCATATATATAGCGAAAGATATTCTATTTTTAGGGAAGATGGACGGTGAGCACACAAGAACAGTGCTGAGAAAGGATGTACGTTTTTGAGATGGTGTCGTAGGTACACTGTAGCTTCACTCACCGATTTAAACTCGCTCTCACAACACTTGGATTATAATTACAAGACGAACATAAGTCATATAAATACAGATAATTACGTATATACTGTCTAAATATTTCCAAAGATATTCTGTTCTTCACCTTTAAATGAAATCGACTAATGATATGTTCCCAACTGTTTTATTATACATTTCCTTCGGGGATGATCCGCCGCCAATCACTTCAACGGGGAAAAAATATAGCGTTTATTCCAATTTTAACTGCTGGGAATAAACTCACACAATTAAAAAGCTGGCAAAAGATCCAACTGAAATCAACGACGGTATTTCATATCTAACGACTAGAGAGAGGAGGGATATGTCATCGCGGTTATATGTCGTCCGTGGAGTCGGAAGCGAACGCGTTGGTGCTTATAATCACTGCCTTAGGAAATGTTAGATAGCGCGCATATACTATATCAAGTAGCAATCAGTTTTGAAGTGTCGCTACGCACCAACTTCTACTCGAAACGATGAATTTTGTGAACTTGCCGGTGGTGCTGACAGAATTTCCTCGAAAACATTGAAAGAGTATTTGTAACGATGCGAAAAAGGGATTGCGGTAATTAATCTTGGAACTATTTCATCCGAACTCGATATGGTTATGCTGCGCGTTAACGTTGGGGAACAATTTAGTTAAAACTTGGGAATCGACAAATTAATCGGGATTCAAAATGCCTGTTCATCCTGGACGATCGGGGATCGTTTTATTTTTGTTTTCTTCCTTTTAATCTATTATTCTCATTATTACTGTTTGTAAGATGGCAACAGTGAGTTACGTTCAGAAACATCGTGGTAACAAGTCGCACATGTATGTAGCTCGCATGTTTTATATTTGAGGAAATTAAATCTAATTCTAAAATGTCGTCTCATAATTCCGAACAAGCGACTGCGGAGCAAGCCCCAAAGAAATCAGCAGGTGCATATTGTGAAGCGCCATGATAATGGTCCGTCGAGAAGCCGGAGGCTCTTCGTGTGTATTTGTTTCGATTTGGAAGCTGGACAGCTCGGTGATAGGAAAGGAAACTTACTCAACCAAAATAAGCGAGTGTTATCGGTGAGTGAACTTCATTCTTTTCCGTGTCGTTTCTGTTCGAATTAAATCGTTCGTCAATATGCCGAAATCAAAATCTAGTGATATGCTCTCAGAATTCAAGCTCTGGACGAAGGAAATTCGAACGGCGGAGGAAGAGGTGTCAGCCATTTTAGAATCCGATGACGTGTATTTGCTACGGGAATTCAAGCGCGAGCTAAAAAACTTGAATCAGAATCTAGAGAGGTGCTACCGCGATATCGCGAAATCGAATGAATCACTCGGTGAAGTGGAGTATGACGGCTACGTAGAGCTGAGACGAAAAATTCGCGAGATGACAAGTTCGGTGTCGATGGCTGAAGATAGTTTCAGCCAGCCCAGTGAAAAATCTCAGTCGAAGGACAATAATCTCAAGCTGCCAACGTTCGAGTTACCGGAGTTCAAGGGCAAGTTCGGAGGTTGGCTGAGCTTCAAGGAAATCTTCGAGGGTTCAATCGGGAACAACCCCACTTTATCAGATGTCCAGAAGGTCCAGTATCTGAAGGCGGTCCTGAAAGGTGAAGCGGCGAGATTAGTGTCGGGATTTGCGATTACGAGTGCGAGTTATTCTCAAGCGTGGGATTCTCTGAAGTCGAGATATGACAACAAGCGTGAACTCACGTATGCACAGTGCGCCAAGATCGTCCAGCTGAAACAAGTGAAAATCGTGAATTCAAGAAACATCTTGGAACTGCTGGACACGGCGAACGAGGCAATACGAAATCTACAGTGCTTGGGACTTGAAGTAAGTGGTCTCTCGAATGAACGGTTGGTGTACTTTCTAAAACAAAAATTGGATGATAATTTAATCAAGCAGTGGGAACTAAGTCAAGGTCAAGATTATTCCGAGTGTGATGAATTCATAGCTTTCCTTGAAAAACAGGCCAGGTGTCTAAAGTCTGTCTAAGATGGTCCCAGACCAAGGGAAGAGTCGAAAGGCAATTCTAGACTTGCCTTTTCCTGTGCTACTCGTAAACAAGCTAATGTGTTGTGTATAGTGTGTAAACAAGATCATAAGCTCAGTGATTGTAGCAAATTTAAATCCATGACATTCAACGACAGGTGGATTTTCGTGAAGTCAAATAAGCTATGCTTCAATTGCTTGAGGAATAATCACTCAGCTGCAAAATGTTTGTTTACAACCCGCTGCCAATGTTGTAAAGGAAAGCACCATACTCTCTTGCATGAATTCAAGGTACAACCTCTTGTCGTAACACCTACGAGTGAAGAAGCAGGCGTGTCGGGCACTTTCAATGTTTCCACAGCAAAATCAGGTCAAGTAATGTTGTCTACAGCACTCATAAATGTCCGCGGGTGCCGTGGTGATTATGTAGAATGTCGAGCACTCCTGGATAGTGGCTCCCAGACATCTCTCATAACCAAGGACTGTTGCAAGAAAGTAGGACTGATATTCAACAAATCTAAGCATTCGATTCTAGGGGTCAGTGATGAAATATGTGACATTTCGACAGCACAAGTGAATCTGAAGTTCATCGCAAGTTGCGGCAGGAGTCAAGTCCATACAGCAACAGCATTAGTCGTCGAAAAACTGTCTTCAAAAACGCCTAACTTCGAGATAGCCATTCCTGAGGGGATGTTCGGTGACATTCAACTAGCCGATCCTGAAATCTACAAGTCGAGACCGATCGATATAATTCTAGATGCAGATGTTTTCTTCGATATTCTGGAGCCTGAACGACTCTCAATGCCTGGAGCTCCACTTGCAGTGAGGACAAAACTGGGATGGATACTGACTGGAAGGGTGCCGGCTACGGGGAGACGGCAATGACTCGAAATTAGCTGCACTCAGACTCAGTGTTGTAGTGACAGTGTGGACGAGATTTTCAACCGGTTCTGGGAACTGGAAGCGATTCCCGTCGAAAGAGAAGAATTGTCCGATGAAATGATGTGCCAGGAAATTTACTCTACAGATGTCAAGAGAAGTGATTCGGGACGGTATGTAGTGAGTCTGCCATTCAAATCTACAACTGCTGAGTTGGGAGAATCTAGATCCATAGCAGTCAAACGATTCAAGACACTGAAGAGACGTTTGTCAAGCCAACCCGAACTCAAAAAGAAATACGTGGACTTCATGAACGAGTACCAAGAACTGGGTCATATGGAACTCATTACAGAATCAAGCGTGAGTACTCATTGCACTGAGCATTTCTATATGCCGCATCATGGTGTCCTGAGGGAGCAGAGCAGCACGACTAAACTGAGGGTGGTGTTCGATGCCTCGTGCAAGACGTCATCAGGTATCTCACTAAATCAAATTCTGCATTCTGGTCCAAGACTCCAGGAAGATATCTTTGATGTTCTTATACCTCGTACAATTCAGATCGCATGCTGTTGCATTCACCGCCGACATAGAAAAGATGTTTCGACAGATTCTCGTTCAGAGGAATCACTCCGAGTTTCAATGCATAGTGTGGGGAAACGATCCAAGTGAGGAGTTGAAGGACTATAGACTGACTACAGTTACTTATGGTACAACCTGTGCTCCGTTCTTGGCCATTCGAACAATTCAGCAGCTGATTCAAGATGAAGAGCAACAATTCCCAGATGTTTCAAGGATTGCATCGAAGGATTTCTACGGCGACGATTTGCTGACCGGTGCTGCAACCATCAGTGAAGCAAGGATGTTGATGAACAAAATGATAAAACTCATGCAAGGGGGAGGCTTCCAGTTGAGGAAGTGGAACTCTAACATCAAAGCGGTTATGAATGACCTTCCCCCGGAACTTCAAGGTTCTACAAATCTGGTTCAATTCAAAAAAAACTCCGTTCACAAAAATTCTGGGAATTGTATGGAATACATGTGTAGATACCTTCAGTGTTGAAGGTGATGAAACTTCCACAGAAATCCAAACAAAAAGACAGCTCCTATCCCAGATTGCTAAGGTTTATGATCCTCTGGGTTTTTTGAGTCCGACCACCGTGATCCTAAAAATTCTGATGCAAGGTCTGTGGAAGGATCATAGGGGTTGGGATGAACCTTTTGACGACTCATGTCTTGTCGGATGGAAAAAAATTAGTAAGGAATTTTCTTTCATCATCATGCATCATCAATGCTCTTCTCATCTTTCCGTTCCCAGATTTCTTATGGGGAGTACAAGGGCTGTCAGGAGTATGGACATTCATGGATTTTGTGATGCATCATGTAAGGCATATTGTGCAATTTGTTACCTTCGTACTGAGTTTACAGATGATGCAGTGAATGTAGCCTTGATATGTGCAAAGACAAAGGTTGCCCCATTGAAATCTACAACCATACCACGCCTGGAACTGTGTGGAGCAGTGTTACTGGTTAAACTATCCGAACGAATGAATGGAGCTTTGAATTTGAAAATCAACAACACAATTCCGTGGGCTGACTCGAAGGTTGTACTTCATTGGATAAAATCGGATCCCACTAGGTGGAGGGCATTCGTCGCGAACCGAGTGAAACAGATTCACGTATCAAGTGATCCAAATCAATGGCATCACGCTCCCGGCAAGGAGAACCCAGCTGATTGTGCCTCCAGGGGGTTACCACCGTCACAGCTGAGAGAAAATTTCTTGTGGTGGAGAGGGCCAGATTGCTTAAGTGAAAGTGGCTTGGTGATACCATCCAATTCCGACCCTTCAGACCAGTTGATGGAGGATGAATCGGAATTAAAGAAGTCGGTGAATGCAACCCAATCTCACGAAATCGTGGAAGAATGGAGTTTGATCAGCAAGTATTCATCGTTTGTTAAACTTCAACGTGTTGCTGCTTGGAGTCTTCGATTCATCCACAACTGTAAATCCAAGAACAAAATCGTTGCTACACTAAGTGCTTCTGAATTAAATGATGCTAGCTACTCTAGCATTAGTTCGGATCGTGCAGAACTCAGAGTTCAAAGACGAACACAGTTTTCTTGATAAGGGAAATCCCCTTCCACCCACAAACAAATTCTTGTCACTAAGTCCATTCATCGATTCAAGGGGTTTGATGCGAGTGAGTGGTAGGTAGAAACATTCGAATCTTAGTACAAGTGCCAAGAATCCATTGCTCCTGCCTAAAAATCATCATCTCACATCACTGATAGTGGAACATTTCCATCTGAAATACCTTCATGCTGGAGCTGAACTTGTTCTCTCAATGATTCGACAAGAATTCTGGATTACGTCGGGTAGAAGCACCGTAAGAAAAATACTCAACAGGTGCGTAACCTGTTACAGATTCAAGGCACGACCTGAGACGTCAATGTTGGGTAATTTACCCGCACACAGAGGCTTGCCCTGCAGACCATTCCAAAGAACTGGTGTAGACTTTGCCGGACCGATTACAACGAAGCCGATATTGAAGAGGTCGAAGGTTCGACTCAAGTCATACTTAGCGTTGTTCGTATGCTTCACAACAAAGACAATTCACATTGAAATCGTGTCAGAACTAAGTACTGCAGCTTTCCTTGCAGCATTTAGAAGATTCATATCCATAAGAGGGAAGCCCACAGATATGTATTCGGACAATGCAACCAATTTCAAGGGTGCTGTCAATTATTTAAGTGCACAGTTCGAACTCTGTAAATCCCAAGATGTGCAGAAAGTTATCTCTGAAGAAAAAATCAATTGGCACTTCATTCCTCCGTTATCACCTCACTTTGGTGGACTGTGGGAATCCAACATCAAATGTTTAAAGCGTCATCTGTTGAAAACGTGCAAGGGAAGTGCTCTCACTTATGAGGAGTTAACTACTCTGACTGTCCAGATTGAAGCTTGCATGAATTCAAGACCCCTAACTCAACTCGGCCAAGATCCAAACGAGCTGCAAGCTCTGACTCCTGGACATTTTCTCATCGGTACTCCAATGACTGCTGTACCCGAAGGTGATGGTGAAGCATCGGGAAGTCTACAAGCTAAATGGGCCAAGATACAAAAATTGCAAAAGGATTTCTGGAATCGATGGTCCAGGGAATATTTGACCAGTCTTCAACCAAGGATGAAGTGGAAACGTGAAACGTCAAACATAGCAGTCGGCGATCTCGTTATCTTGAAGGAAGACACACCTCCCCTCAAGTGGCACTTGGCTCGAGTGACCCAAGTCTTTCCAGGTGACGACGGAAAGGTCAGAGTTGTGGAAATCCAGACTGTGAATGGTTTATACAAACGTTCCGTGAATCATCTATGTCGTTTGCCAGTCGATTATTGACTGTCACCTTTTTTGGGGCGGGAGTATGGACGATCGGGGATCGTTTTATTTTTGTTTTCTTCCTTTTAATCTATTCTCATTATTACTGTTTGTAAGATGGCAACAGTGAGTTACGTTCAGAAACATCGTGGTAACAAGTCGCACATGTATGTAGGTCGCATGTTTTATATTTGAAGAAATTAAATCTAATTCTAAAATGTCGTCTCATAATTCCGAACAAGCGACTGCGGAGCAAGCCCTAAAGAAATCAGCAGGTGCATATTGTGAAGCGCCACATCCTTTGCAATATATTCACTTGACGTAGAGCTTATTCTTTTGGAAATATAGGTGTTACTGCATCTGAATGTTTAGGTGCAGACAATGAACACGTGGTTTCGTTGTAAAAGAATTTACGACACTATTTGTCATATGCAAGAGAGAATGTAGTAACTCTTTTCATTGCACATCCCAATCTTTCAAAACTGAGCTTAAAACTAGTTTCAGAAATTTTGGTCTTCATGTGCCACAGAACAAATCCTAACGTTTTCCCCCAGTTCTTGCTGTCGATTCCCTTTCGGGATGTGCGACAGATGCGGTTCGCACAGAGCGCTGCGGTTTTTTTTTGTCTGTCACTTGGGCATCGTACTGGACTCTCATCATGAGAATTAAGATACGAATCCTGTTGGCGGCACAGTAGTGATCGTCTTAAGTTGGTTTACTGTGGTTTTTTAACTGGGAAGCGCGAATGCGCGCGCGCGAGCCAGTCTCCCATTTCAAAAAGTCTTCCTGCAGATAGCAAACGGATGTTTACGATAATTACACGATACATTCGTAACACGAAAATTTGGAGATCTGTAATTTCTCGCTTCAAATTTGGAAAGCAGATGGCAGCATCAGTATAACAAGAAATAAGAGCTTAACTTTAGGAATCACACATGCTTTTAGAACACACGTTACGTCATGTACCAATTCTACGAAGGTTTCGACAGCTGGCTGATTCAACGATATATCTAGGAAAGAAAGTTCAACTAGTCTTGCGGGAATCGAAGCCACGTACTCTCACTTGCCTGGCGAGTGCCTTAGACCACTAGACTACAAAGCAAACGAGTCCTATCTCTCCTAAGAGCTTGGTTTTGTAGTCTAGTGGTCTAAAGCGTTCACTCGGCAAGTGAGAGAACGTGGGTTTGATTTCCTCGCAGGGCCAGTTGAATTTTCTTTGCTGGGTTTATCTTCGCATCAGGGAACTGTCGAAACCTTCGTAGTAATAGCGGAGAGTGACACATCTTCGGATGCACTAAATCGTTAGAAATTCCCCAGAAAAATGTTTACGAGGTGCATTTTGTAATTGTTGATAGTGTATTAAAAATTGTTCACAGAGAGAGTGGAATGTATTGATTTCGTTTGGTCGGTGATATTCATAAAAAAAAACCCGTAATGTTCGAATAACTCTACAAAAATAGAGGGTAAGGTTATTTTAACTTTTTAGGTTAAGGTTAACTGAAATTATTTTTACTTTTTAGGTGGTGTGTGAAATTCGTTTGTCAAGACAAAAAAAAAGGCTCCACGAAGGAGATTTAAGGAGTTACTAAATAGAAGGAAGAAAAAAAACGGCAGAGTAATGCGACTATAAATAGACAAATAAAACTCTAGGGCTTTCTTTTTTCACTTACATTGTATTTAGCCTGTGAATGAAAAAGTAATTCGTACTGAGCAGGAAAGGATTTTTTTTTAAAGATACTTTATATTCAGAAAATCTGATTTTATATTTGAAGCTTTCTTCGGCATTTGGGGCTTTCTTTGTCAAGTTTGTTGGTTTCGCGGAAAATAATTCGTTGGCATTCATTATTCATGGCTTGCGTTTGCGAGTATTATTTGCAACCGGCGATTTACCGCATGAATTGATAGTGTCATAATAAAATGTCCATTTTTCGCGTGAACGGAACGAATGCTTTTCAATTCAAATTACTAAAACAATCAAATAAAATTGCCGATGTGCATTGTTGATGATGTGGAATTCGTTAGTTGAAAATTTTAATATGCCTCACATCCCATTCAGGCCCGAGTAATCATTTTTTGGAAAGTTCTTAAAAGTGAATAACAATTTTATACAAACGCACTAAGCGTGCGAGTATGCCTTATAGTGGAAAATATTGCAATTTCGAATGATTTACGAGTGATTGTCAAAAATACAAAAATTAGGCTTTTGAAGCGAATTGCAAAATACTGTAGAAAGCTTTTGCCATAATTTGCACAAAATTCTTCACACATAACACCAGTTTCTCCCCTCTCTCTTCAAAAATTGAACTAAGGATAGGTATTTGCTCGTATTATTGCACATTACTCTATCTCAACATTGATCTTAATCACTTTTAACACAAAAGACTTTTAACAAAAAAAAAAAAAAAAAAGACATAAAAGCCATTTCCTCCTTTATTCTTAGGTTTTCTTAATATTCATACAGGAGATGCGTTGTCATGGATATCGTTATACCAAGAGGTGTTTAACATTGGACCAGGCGTCTTCAATCCGTTGTTCGTGAACATCACGGGGCTCCCTGAAATACCCAGAGTGCTCGATGCTCGTACCCGAATACGTTCTCGCGAACACCTAACATTCGCATGATGGTCTCTAGATAAACCTGATGAACGCTCTATAAATAGCAGCATCTCAATTAAACTTAAAATTTCATCAAAAACACCCGTGTAAGCTAGCTTCCTCAATAGTAACAATCTGTCTACTTTGTCAAATGCCTTTTGGAAATCGACGTAAATAACATTAACTCTTGTTCTGAATTGATAACAGAAACATCATTTGAACGATCAGAGACGAGATATATCGTCCAAAAGCAAATGGGCGAAATTCAGTTCGGCTCTCGTTTGTATTTACAACTTTTTTCTCATCATCGTGAAGCTTTATTGTAGCCTTAGGAACGGAAGTTGTTGTTTTTTCCATCCATTCTTTCTATACTCTTGTTTAATGATCCCCCCCCCACATAAATGTATTATTCTACCACGGTGAAATCTCGATATAACGATCGTCTGCGGACCAAGAAAAAATGAAGTCGTAGAAAAGTTATCGTTATATCGAGGCCGAAAGATGGCATTATCGTCAATTACCACCACCATATTTATACTGCTAATGGCATCTCTTCGAAATTGGCGTTGTAAGTACCACCATAAAATGCATTTATAAATGTCTATTCGCATCAAAAGAAAGAAGAAATGATGCGTTGAATCGAGTCCAGTCTTTGCACGATGTGAAGGGGTTTATCGCATAGCATTTTTGTGTACTACGTAAAAAGTAGGTTCAGGGCAACACTTTGGGAGGATAGTGGAAAATACCGATGATTTTTCAAACAACTTCGAAAGAGAGGGGAAAAAACAGGTCACGAATTTAAAAATATATTCGAGGTGATTTTGAGCGAAAAATATAAAAAAACATATGTTGTTGCAACGATTTCATAATCCATGAAAACAATCGTTATAGAGGGGTTTGTCGTTGTCATGGATATCGTTGTACCGAGAAGTGTTTAACATTAGACCAGGCGTCTTCAATCCGTTGCTTGCGAGCACCACGGTGCTCCCTGAATTACCCAGAGTGCGCGATGCTCGTGCCCGAATACGTTCTCGCGAGCACTTGACTAATGTTCTAATCAAATATCCTGGAGGCATTGCATTGAAGTATTGGAATCATCGTCATTTCGCGTATGTTACACTTGCCGTAAGGGTGCTCGTCTTTTGATGATTGGTACAGGCAGTGCTCGCGACTGGAAGAAGGTTGAAGACCTCTGCATTAGACTATAGGAAATTCCAAATAAGATTTGAAAAATATATCGTTGTAGAGGGATTTTTATCGTTATATCGATTATCGATCGTTTTAGCGAAGTTTGACTGTGTATGTACCGTAAAACCTCGGTACGTTTTCACCCCGGTTAAGTCGCCATTATTCTTCCGTCTCGTCTGGCTTTCATAGATAACAATGCTATTAAATCCGCGTTTACTCGCCGCTAATTTCGGTTAACACGTCACCGCGGAAAAGTTTGAGAGAGAGGGAGAGGAACAAATGATTTATATTATGTCTTCCTTTGAAGAAAGAGCTTGACAACAACATTGTCATATGTGCAAAAGCGATCATAAAAGCCTTATGTACCAAGAGTTGCGGAACAACACTGAGGAAGCTTATTTGCTTCACAAATTCAGGGCTTCAAATTTAAACAAAATGTTTTTGTGGATCGTTTTTTCCCAACTAGAGTACTCCGAGTGTTTGTTTTGCTCTACCAAACACCTCCTCAAGTCAAATTCGCAGCCCGTGTTTGAGTTTACCTTATATTTGGGGACGCCTTTTATATAAAAGGAACCAAGCGCCAGTTTTAACATTTTTGAGATATACTGACATCTGAACAATTGAAAGAGGTGGGATTTTTTATCTAAATAGAGCCAAGTGACATATAGGCTGAGATGCCGTCGGTGTGCACTTGAACCAATTTCCAAACTGAATCGAAGTTAACTTTAAATAGTTTTTTCTGTGATTCGAGAGATTTAATGACGCTTGGTTCCTTTTGTATAAAAACCGTCCATTTGTATCACGAGTTACTGATAAGTGTACCAGTGTACTTTACAATAATATGTGGAATACTAAAAGCTGAAAAAAAGTAAAAATTTCGTAAAAACATTGTAGTTTTAATTGATATTTTCATAACTTTTACGCTACTTTGAAATTATACGATTTCCACAATATTGCACATTGAAACTGACGGCACTTCGCTTAAGCCGTCATAATTTCTCGATAACGTGAGTGTGCGATTCGACAAGTTTTTACTGTATTTATAAAGGAGAGAAAGAAAACAAATAGTGGAGGGTGAGGAAAAAAGAGTGGTCAGGACAAAAGTGAAATCTATACACTCTCTCTCTCTCCCATCTGCCCCCCACCTCTTCTATATCCAACGTGGGAACAAAGTAACCAGTTTTTTTAGTTTTATCGTGGACACTTCAAATATAGATCATTCAAATTTATTGCCAAAAGCCTGTACGTGAAGGGTTTGATTATCTTGACATTTAGACGCATCGCATCACAGAAATCATCAATTAATGCGAAAGTAAGTAGAAATGCCGATATATTTTTTCAAGCTCTACAAATTTTAGGACCCATTCAATTGAAAAGTTATTTAAACGCCCAAAAGAGCAAGTTTCAGTAAATATTAAATTAAAATCTTTCGCACCGAAAGATATTATTGAAGGGCAATTCAATGGCGGAGAAAGGAACTGAAGCTGCAAATACATTAAAAAATACAATAGTTTCTTCTTTTATTACTTCTATTACTTTGTTACAATAACTCTACAAACATATGTATGAACTGCGTTGTATCGCTACTCATGCTTAAACAAACAGCAATATTTATATTTACCGTATTACGAGCAAACAGCGGAATATATCGATGTTCTGAATAACAAATAATAAAAGAGGCGCTCTCAAATATAGGGATATAAGAAGCAATAAAAATAAATGACCCATTTCAAGAGCCGGTTTCAAGCATCTCGCCCCCCCCCCTCCACCCGCAAGAGAAAGAAGCTCTTCATACAGATCTTGAAAATTCTATACATAAATATCGATTTTTCAAGATTCGGCCACGTTTAATATAAAAGACAAATAAATATTGTATTTCCTGGAAGAAAAATTGGGAAAAAAGAAAGAAAGAGAGAAATTATTTTGTAAAATAATCGCTCGAGGGATTCGCCCCTTAATATACAGTTACATTGAAGAGAGAGCTTCCCAATTGATTTCGTAGTTTTATACACAGACATGGAGCGCTCACGTACAAAAACATCCGCAACGATATTATGACTGCATTCTCTGTATGTATTGGCAAATTCTTCGTTATTTATATATATCTTCTCTGTTATTCATATGCGCCATACAGATCTTGCTTCCAGAGGGATCATCAGAACTGATACCATGTGTTGCAGTGAAACTTCGAGGAAGGAAAAACCTGCGCATATAATATATATCGCATCAGCCAGTTCTTTTGAAAATAAAACCTTCGTAATAGCCGACTCACCTCATTTACCGTAACATATATATGCGAAGATATAGTTAGGAGAGAGAGAATTCATCTGCCCTTACGGGGAATCGAATCCACGTCCTTTCACTTTCCGTGTGAATGCCCTAGACCACTACACTACAAAGGCAACGAATATCGTAGTCTTTCCTTGGAGCTCGTGTGCACTGAACGGGACCGTACATGAAGGGTCGGACCTAACAAAAGCTCACAATTGCTGCCACTGTCCACCAGATGGTGACTTATCCGAGGATGATGTCACTCTTCGCTATCCATACGAAGGTTTTTTTTTTAAAAAGCAGGCTGATCACGCCATTTAGTGGGCAGTGTCAGTAATTGTGAGCTTTGGCCTGAGTGAGGTCCGACGTCCATGTACGGTCCCGTTCAGTGCACACCAGTTTAAAGGAAAGAGTGAGATATTCGTTGCCTTTGTAGTCTAGTGGTCTAGGGCACTTACCCGGAACGTGAAAGGACGTGGGTTCAATTCCCCGCAAGGTCAGTTGAATTCTCTCTCTCTTTCTGCTAAATATATCTTCGCATCAGCCAACTCTTTAAAAAATTTTCGTATGGATAGCGGAGAGTGACATCATCCTCGAATCGGTTATTACACTTAATAACTGGTTATTATGCATACTTATCAATCGTCTTGGTAAGTGTGATACACTTTTATGTATAATAATGATAATTTTTTGTCGCACCACGGTCATTTTCTGACACGAGGGCTAATTAGACCGGGACCTACAATTTATTGCCGATTCCGAACGGCAGGCTTGTTTTTTATACTCATCGAGAGGTTGGTGCCCTAACCCCTCGATGGGGGTCTTCCTGCGGTAGCAATTTTTTGCTGCGGTCAAGTCGCCGGTTTTTGTTGTACCCCTGTGTCAGGAAAGTTTTCCGACAAGGACGAACCGGGTATCGAACTCGCGACACCTCTAAACATCCTTTGGTACCTTAGGCGAACATCTTATCGACCGAGCTACGGCACCCAGATAAATTTTCCATCAACACTTGAAATTTATCACCTTTATCTGTAATTATGCATAATACTCTTGTGTAATTGGCGTGAATTTGATATAAATATGAAAAAAAAAATCCAAATGAGTCTAGTATGAGTAACGAATATAGCCGGACCCCGATTAACGATAGCAAGTTTCACGATCGTACCCCGATATAATCACATAATACATTTATGTCTAGTACTGCGCATCTAGTGCATGCATATCATATAGTGCTCATTAAATTTACCAACGGCCCTTGGGTACTATGAATAATCAATTATATATATTGCTGTCTCGCTCCTAGAGACATAGAGCGGGGGTGCTATGAATAATCATCGGTAAAAGTGGTAAACTTATCAAATTTACCATAATTCTCTGTGGTTATGGACAGAAACCGGTTATTACGTATATAAGCCGGGTATATTATATCCGGTTTATATATTCAATGAAGAAAGTGATGATCAAACTTTGACATATATTTGATCATCACTTTCTTCATTGAGTTCATCTTCTATGCGTGATGAAAGATAACGGAAAACGCTTCTTTCCCTCGCTAATGCTGTTCTTTCCCAACTTTTTTATGATACTTGAATTTAAATATCTCAGCGAAGATTGCAGTGAAAGACATGATAATTTTCATTCATCAGAAGCCACAGGGCAGTAACTTTTTTATTGGATGTTAGAGGACGGGGGACCGTATAAAAATTTATATTTCATATTTTGTGGCACACTGTATTTCCACTCTGAAAACTGGTACAGAGTGATTTCTGAACAGATTTTGAGTATTTTTTAAATTGGAACCATATCTCTACGACGAGTAGTTAACGAGATAATCGCGGAATTAGAACTTGGAGAACAAACCTTATATGACACCGAGATATAAAATAGGCATTTTCTCTCGCCTGGATATTTCCAAACAATTGTGCACAATACAATTTGCATATTTATATTATGTCAAACCAATTGCCCGTATCTAAATTAACGTGATTATCAGCGTTTTTATACAAATATATTTCCCGCTGCAATATATTCATGCAATTAATTCCGTACATTCCAGCTGATGTCAATTACTTTCTAAATGTATTCGGATGCGAACCGCCAATATTTCATTTAGAAAATGTTTCTTATTATTCCTTTCGGAATATTACGTTTGAAGTGTTTCTTTCGCTTTCAATATCGTAATAGAGAGAAGTAGTGTTTTTTACATTCTAACGAAAAACTTTTTCTTCCGCCTTTTGCTACATTCGCCGTTTCCGATCTTTCTCCGTAGCTGCTCATCAATGTGAAAGTAAAAGAAAACTTATAAATTATTCACGAAAAGCCGAAATATTTCTGAGTGTAGGCTATTTTATAGGAAGAAGAAACTATCAACCCATATCCGTTTCTCTTGCATTTCTTATTCGGCAGATTTTCGTCTTCTTCTTGACAACGAGTCACAGAAATATTTGTTTTCTGTTCGATTAAATGAGATGTTTTCGAACATATTTTCTATCAAGAAATTGAAAATGTCATCTGAAAATTCGCTATAATAATGAGTATTTGCAGTAATTTTTATTTTTGAAAGAAATCCCAAGTTTATGTGCGTTTACGTATCCGTCAAATTTATTGGATTTCTGACTTAAACATACTTTAGTAAATTCTTTGAGAAGTCTTGTATCCCAGTTAACGCGGGTATCGGATGAAGTTGATTTTATTATTCAATCACTTCACGCATAGTTAGAAAAATCAATGGCAGATGGCAGCACTACTCATAACAAGCATTAGGCAGAAACAAACTTCACAGAATGTTCGCTACACGTACACGCACATTCGAACATGCGCGAATTCGGTAGAAGTTCTCCAGAGAAATATAGACGAGGTGTATGTTTGGTTTAGTAGCAATAGTAGTTCACGAGAATTAAAAACGTTAACCCTTTATAGGTCTGTCGGTCGATAATTTCACACCATTAAAATAAAAGTATTTATTTAAAAAAATACAATTATTATTATTATTATTTGAAAATTTGTATGAAAATGAGAGTGACGTTTATAAATGAAGGACTGTATTCACGTGAAATTCATTTCCTAATTTTAAGGTTTCTTTCTTTAAAGTTTCTCTCCCCTCACCCCCATGAAAGTGGGGGGGGGGGAGTGTATCTTCCAGTGGTTCGCTGGTTACCGGTAAGAAGCTGGATATGATTGTTCTGTAGAGTTTGCATTCAAGTTTTCCTTATTAGAAAATCGGGGGCTAAATTAAAAGTTATGTAACCAGTGTCATTGTAACTATATATAAAGGGTGATTCCATAATTTTCCTTCCCTGAAATTACTGGCGAATCGTTGATCCTAGAGAGGCATACTTCCGATTACAAAAAATATCCAAATAACGTGTAGAACTCGTATACGTCATTCATGTTGGAAGGGTTCGCGTAGTTAATAAAAAAATGAATAAAATAAAACTCTAACTTTTTAAACCAAAGTATCAAATTTCCCAATCTCTTCTGAGGCCAAAAGAAAAAGAGATCCACGTTTCCAACTTCGATATTCACTGAGATATTTAAAAATTGGAAAAATCGTAAAAATTGGGAAAAACAGCGTAAACTAACGGACAACAACTCTTTTCCTCGTTTATGCTGTTCTTTCCCAAGTATTCTCCGTATTTTGTATTTAAATATCTCAATATTGCACTTAGAAACGTGTGATTTTTTTATTGGCCTCAGAAGAGACAGGAAAACAAATTTCTAATTTGGTTCTCGAGCACGGCGTGTCCGTATAAAAAAATTAATCTTTATATTTTAATAACCATATAACCCTTTGCAATATGAATGATGTATCTGAGTTTTACACGTTATTTGAATACTTTTTCTAACTAGACGTATGCATCTAGAATCATTTTTGAACTTTCTTTTCTTTTTCTTGTCAGCAATGTGTTATAATTTGTTAATTTTTTGTTATCGAATTGCCCAATGTGTAAGCCTTACAAATCGCGCTTCTTGGTTTGTTCAAATGAACGCCAAGGATGCCATAGTATCCTTTCCGTCAATTTTAGTAAATGAATTATGTGATAAAAACATTTTGCTGCAGAAAAAAAACCCTCCCTGGTTACGTATTTCAACATGGAGTTCGTAAGAGAAATAATCCTAATAGGATGGTTGTGATCGAAATTAAATTGCGTCTTTCAGACATAAGATCACGTGTGCCAATATTTATATCGATAAGTGTAGGTTCTGTACATTCTGCAGCACAAAAAGGCTAAAGATAAAATCTGATGTACAAGAGATGTAATGTGACTTTATGTGAAGTTTGATTCGCTCCTTTTCACAGCTCGTTAATTCTTTGAGCGTTCAATTTTGTTGTATTTATATGTGAATTCAATACTTTCACATATTTTTTGTGAGTATAATTTTCTAGATTTCTTCGTGGATTCTATTTTGCCGATGTTTTATACTAAAGAATAATGTCATTTCATGTATTATTCTACGATGATTTTAATTAAAATTTTGTTACTTCACTCGATATTTTTCGATATAAATATTAAGGTGGGGGGAATAATTATCCCATCGTCACTGAATGAGAATGTTGCGCCAAACGGAGGGTAGGATAATAATTCCTTCCTCAATGATTTGCATATTATAAAGGATTTTCATAAAATTTCTACAATAACATGTTTGTGACCTTACTTACCTTTCAAGATATAACAAGGCAAAAAAAAAAGATTAAATCTGTGGCTTAGTCTTTTGTTGTATAAGGGGTAAATGAAGTTGAATGGGAAAATCAATGACTCAAACAAAATCGATATGTTGAGATGATATTTTTCGAAGAATGTAAACTTAGATTCGATCGTAATTAAAAGGCAATCAAAATGTCACATGTCTTTGCCATGATTTTATGGTATAATTCAAGAAAAGAAGAAAATATTAATGTAAATATGTTTCAGTGCTAGCACTTTTCCTGTTAAAATGACTGAATATTCGTTCGAGTAGATGCATTAGATGCTCAGGAAGGAACCATCTTTTATCTCTCGTTCTTGAAAGAACGAGTAATTTTTAAAACAGTCGCACTCAATTATTTTCTCTCGAGTCTTTTTGTGAACACCACATGCGCACGAATGAGAATCGTTCGAGGTCTTTCCGCATGTGAATGTCTCTAATGGGAAACATGATTAACGACTCTTGTAACTGCGTTGTTTGTTCTATGTGTCGCTGAGAAAAATGTTAACCTGAAAGCCATCTTTGTAGCGCCTCGTGTACAAAGATAAATTGGCTCCGCAAACTACAAAGTACTTCCATAAATTCTTAAAACTAATTTTTTTTAGCATTTTGGTTTTGTTCAAGGATTTCTTTGAGAGTAAAAAAGCGGAATTTATCATTTTGAGGATTTTTTTTTTTCAGTGAGATTACGCAAATTAGATCTTTTTCGCCCATCTAACTCGTCGAACATTATTCGCTTTGAGACCAAAGCATTACAATGAAATTTATTGCAGAAAATAATTTTTATCAAATCGCAAAAAATAATTTTAATAGATAGTGTAATATGTGGCTACTTTGCACTAATCCTAAAAAGAAGATTCAACGCGTTGCCTAGCGGTTATTGTAATGACAATTTCCCAGGCAGTTTCGACAGAAGACCTTATTAGTGAAGTCATGTATTCGAATTGATGATGCATTCTCTGTTTGATACTTTTCGCTAAACTATACTTTTGCTGCTCGATTTCACCTAGAATTTTTTTCAAGGAAAAGTTGCATTTTCTTGTCAGAAAATGACTTGAGGTATTCGCCTACACTGGAAACGTCATTTTGGAATAAAATATCATTATTTATTTTTCGTGAAAGCTTCATTTCTTGTGATTACAATACAGGCCTTGTTTCGTTTGTATGACACCTAGAACCGAAATTACGTTAGTTTTAATGTTTCGTTTTCACGTAAAAGTAATTCGTGAATGAAAACTTTGAACGTGTTTTACGGAGAACACTACTTTTTTGACATTTTACTTCAGTTCGAAACATCATTTCTAACAAACCTATTCATTGTATTCTTACGAAAAACTTTAATATGATATTCTGCTATATATTGTTAAGGTTATGAACAAAAATTGAAAGTTTATCACATGTATTTTTCTAATTACGGTGTTTTATACACGATATGTCAATTGAAATTTCAAAAAACTCACACGGGCATCGAGAGTTTCGGGTGTAACTTATGAGCATACAATTTTTATTTTTTGGTTCGTAACCTGCACCACCACTAGCTGTATGTGAAGACAAGAAAAAGTTCCATAGATAATTTTTTTTTTGCAATCGTGTTTCGAATGTGACATGAAATTTGCTTAAAATTAAAAAAAATAATAATTCATAGAGACTGACAGGTAGTCAAAATGTATTATTATATAGACATTTTTTTAGCAAAATAAAAGCATTAGAGTTCACTCCAGTGACATTTTTTAGAAAAGTAATAAGAGAGGTAGTCGGAGAGAATATCCCTTAATTAGAAAATTAATACGCAGTTTGTTTATATGTAAAAGTAATTGTCGTACGTAATTGATTATTTATCATTATATGAGCGATAGTAATTTGATGATTACGTTCTGAGCAAAACGGACTACTTTTGCATCACCTAAAAAGTCTTGAAAATAAACCCCAAAGCATTCGTTTTATTTCGTTTTAGGGTAAATGTAGCTCACGCAATTGACGTGCAAAACCGAATCTGTTTTTGATAAAATACAGTAATATCGATTTTCATTCATATTCGTAGTTTTTTCTTTCTTTGTGTTGAGTGATACGAGTTGTATTTTTCAGAATTTTTGTAATTTTTCTTCCATTTAAGATGAAATATTTGGATTTCATATGAAATCATATTATTCATTTCCTATCAGTTTCCTGTAATGCTATATGGTAACATGATAAATTTTAGTTGGGTCGACAGTACTTAAGTATTGCCTTGCTAAGAAATAATGTATAAGGTAATACAAAGTAACCCGTTCCTATGGATTACTTTGAACCTGTTTTAAAAAATTCACATAAAGTTTAAAAAAAATTGATGGAATTTCATAGCAACATACCTGTTTTCATATCAAAAACCATTTTACATATCAAAAACCATTTTACATATCAAAAACCATTTTACATATCAAAAACCATTTTACATATCAAAACCCATTTTACATATTTGCTATGCCTCTCTAGCGTGAGTTCTTCATAATAAACTCTAAAAATAGTGCAAAGTATGTGTAACCCCGTGTTTAAGGGATTCAAATACTTTTTCTGGTTAACTTCCTTATTTTAATTGTTTATATACAAATACAACGCCACAACAGGCAAAATGCTCAACGAAGGTGGCTGAGAAAAAGATGCCCATAAAATCCATGTCCATTTTTATAAATAGAAAGGTAAACTTAAAGTTTACCTTTCATTATTTTAAATTGACAACTATCTGAATATTTCATTCGTTTGAATTACCGTTATTTTTACGACATGGCGAAATCATATTATGTATTATTGAACTGAAAATCAGTTTTATACATGCATATGTCCCAAAAATACGAGGTGCAAAATTCATGAACCGAATTTTCCCGTACAAAACTTGTTTCGCTGATAAGTAATTTAAAATGTTCTCTGTTAATTCATAATGAAATAATTAAAAAAAACATGTACTCATGTTTTTATTTTCATTATGAAATTCTTATGTTGTGCACATCTGATATTAAATATGAAAGTTTCTTTCTGTTTTTCTTGTTCTATATTGACGATTTTTGATCTAAATTCTATAAAAATAAAATTTAAAGAATCCAATTTTCACTTCATTAGAGCACTTCTATAACAATAAGAAAAACAAATAGCAATTTATCCGTTTTCCGAAGATCAAAAAGTTAGAGAAAATCCTAAATAAATATATAAATATAATAGGATATAAAGATTTCGTCTTACAAAAGCTCCCCAGCTCTCACTTGATCAGTAATCTTATTTCCTATCTCTGCAATTATCTCTCTTAAAGACACACAAATAAGTAAGTATAGCTTACGTGCTGAAGCAGAAGAAATTGAGATTAAATTACAGAAGTAAGCTGAAGCATGTGCGAATGCAATGCGAAATTCTAAAAATTCATTCCTTCTGACCCGTCGATTATCATTTTATCTTATTTTGAGGATTACAAAAATAGAACGGGTTCATAATCTGGTTCCCTTAAAACGGAAATCGTTTTTTCATTATAGTTATTTTTAATATCTTCCATTACTCTTTTTTTTAGAGGGTGCGGTAGCCCAGGTCGGTAAGATACTCGTTTAAAGTACCAAAGGATGTTTAGAATGTCGCGAGTTCGATACCCGGTTCGTCCTTGTCAGAAAACTTTCCTGACGCAGGGGTACAACAGAAACGGCGACATATGACCAGAGAAAATGATTGCTACCGTAGGAAGATCCACACCGAGGGGTTAGCGCACCAAACTCTCCGTGAGTATAAAAACAAAAAAGCTGCCGTTCGGAACAGGCAATAAATTGTAAGACCTGGTCTAATTAACCCTCATGTGCAGAAAGTGACGGTGGTACGACCAAAATGATAAAATTATTTTTTTATTAAATGACAAATTCAACAATAAGTGTTGTTTGATTGCGTTACGAACACCGTCAAACACCGTCTCTCCTTCCTTCTATAATGAAAATGCGAACAAAAGCTGACTCCACCCACCAACAAATGATTTAAAAAGTCGGGGTGTGTAAAAATGTTCTTATGACGAAGAGGAATCCTCGAAGTATCTGGGCTCGTCATTACTGAAATGAAGGGATACATATCTCTCGTAATTGCCGAAATGCGCAGCATCCAGTTAGGCGAGATACCTCGTCCATGCCGTCGAAGAGGTTGACATGATATTCTTCGAGAGGAATCTGATCGATTGATACGTTACGATATTAAAGCATTTCGTGAGCCATCGAGTTCGAAAGATTCATGATGGTAAAGATATTGAGATAATGCAAGATAACTTTAGATATTCATACCCTTTTTAACCAAGATATTCGGCGGATTCCCCGTTTTGCATGTTAAATACGTATTTCCGGTAAATTTGTTTTTACACGAGAAAAAAATGCATTGCTCTTCTCAAGTCACTCCTGGTGTGATTCTTGTCATTTTACGAATCGTAAAATGATTTTCAGTTACCCTTTGACTACCACATCATGAAAAGTAAAATAACAAGAAAATGATAATAGAAAAGCAATAAAAATAAAAATATAATGATAATAATAAATATTTGTCATGTAAACTATTTAGTAGATCATCCAAGTTCTAATCAAAGTAAAAAGGAAACGATGCACAAACTTCGGTCCGCCGAAAGATTCCATCCGGCCCGTGGAGTAATGCCTAGGCTGAGCACATTTCCTTCATAAAAATACAGGAAATCGTGAACCATACGGGATATCACCATTCCTCGGAGAAAAAACTCAAAGCCAAGTAAAGTTGTCAATTACAGCCAAAAATAAAACTTTCAGAGGCAAGCGAGTTTGCCAATTTAAGCTAAAAAAATTGAGAAAAAGGAAATTGGTTATTTTCTTTCGAAATTATAGGCAAAAAAAATTTGTCAAAAGTAAGTAAAGCTGTCAATTTGAGCTAAAATAATTGTGAAAGGCAAAGTAAAAGTGACGATTTTAGTTTTGAAATATTTACACAAAAGTAAATAAAGTTGCAAATAAAGGCTAAAAAGACCTTTCAAAGGCAAATAAAGTTGCCAATTTCCACTGAAAAACTGTCAAAGGCATTAATTTATAAGTCATTTAAAATGATTTAATTCTTGATTTGAAAATCAGATTTCAGAGCCTCTTTGAAACAAATTGAAAAAAAGAAACATTTTATGAAAGGCTAAGAGATGACTAAAACTACGGGAATGTTCCTGTAAGATACAGGTCATGTGGTCACCCTATATACAAGTTTATTGAGCGGGAGCAGAAGAATAAATACCACTGTTGCACCAAACAACAACTCTGGCCATATCGATATATTGCAATTTACTGCCACTAATGGGATGGGTCAGAAATGAAGGCACTGTCTACCCCATATCAGTTCCGTGGACTGAATAGGTTGTGCACCCTTGAGTTAGAACGTAGCAAATTATCCAACCGAGTACTTTAAAGCAGTGGTTCTCAACCTGGGACCATATGGCCTCATGTGGTCCTGGGATGTTCTAAGCGGGGGCAACACGGATGAAAATTAGATGAAAGGGGAGCCACGAGAAGTGACGAAAAGGGTCACAGAGAAATGTGAAGAAATAAAGCTTTTGATTGAAATATATTGGAATAAAATGTGATTATATATATTTTTTCTTTTCAGAGTCTAAAGAAATAATATATATATATATAGCAGCTCATGTAATCTGGGCCATCTCAAGTCATGTAGCATGACTTGGGGGCCCTCATGTCCATAGGGAGCCTACATGATGAGATATGGATTTTCGGCGTAAATATGTAAGCCAGGGCCGCAGCGTGGCTTCTCGGGGCCCCAGGGCAGAACTGAAATGATTATTATGCCAAATAAGGAAAAAAATGTTGGTGGAGGGTCCCAGGGCAATACCTCAGTTGCCCCAGCGTAGTTACGGGCCTGGTGTAAGCTCTGTTTCACGGTTACTTGCAGTTAAGGGCCCCAAAAACATCACTTTGCCCGATTAGTCATGATGTTGAGACGACCATGCATAGAGCCCCCATCCCCAAAAGAAAGAAGCTCTTGAACTCTAGCCAAAATTAGGTGAGGATCCATAATAATGTGTAGGGAGGAGTGATTTATTGTGTAGGTTCGCTGGATAGTCCCATATTTTTACACAGACCTATTTTTCCGATATAATTCAGTTCTGGGAGGGGTGATAACCGTTTCCCCTCTACCCCTTTCTGGATCTGTGCCTAGCCTAGGATTACAGTACAGAGATACGGTAAGCCTTATTTATAAAACTTTTATTCACTATAAAATTAGTTTTCACTAAATTCAATTGAATAAGTAGAGAGGTTCTGTCTCCTGTATGGGGGGGGGGGGGGTCACGAGGATAAATATGGTCCAAAGAGGGCCATGGTGCAGGCCCGTCATTTGGGGTTCGGGTGGACCTGGCTTTTGAAAATACACTACAAATAGTATGCATTAAAAGAGCAACTGACAAAAACCAGATTTCAATGAAAAACTTCAAAAGCCAGAGTATAGCGCCAAAAAAGGCTGCTTTATACACAAAACTCGAAATTATAAAAACGATATTGTGAAAAGACGGGAAAATTAGAGGGACTTGAAAAATTGGAAAAAAATAGGAAAATATGCATCAATGAGGAGGTCGTTTTCAAGGGGGGAACCCCCTCCCCCCATTGCTCCAAATTGCAAAAATGTTTCCAATGATGGTAAGCCTAATATTTATACGCCATCTCGTTGGGCATTTTGTCTGTTGTGGCGTTGTATTTGTATTTGTATAATAGGCATAAAGTAATTGAAAATGATAAAATAATTAATGATTTTCATGTTATATTTGTGTATTCTCATATTTGACTTTTGACATTCCAAAGCTTGTTTATCGCAAAGATGTCGGGGGAACTGATGGTAATTTTATGCCTATTAGGCTTACCATCATTAGAAACATTTTTGCAGTTTGGAGCAATGAGGGGGGGGGGTTCCCCTTTGACAACGACCTCCTTACTCCTTATTGATCAATATTTTTCCAATTTTTCAAATTCCTCTAATTTTTTCGCCTTTCATAACATCATAATTTCATAATTTATAATTTCGAGTTTTGTGTATAAAGCAGCCTTTTTGGCGCTATACACTGGCTTTTGAGTTTTTCATTGAAATCTGGTTTTTGTCAGTTGCTCTTTTAATGCATACTATACATATAATCTAATACTAACTGTTCAGTCCTTCGACTACTGCCGGTACTTTAAAGCAGTAAGTACCGGCAGTAGTCGAAGGGCTGAACAGTTAGTATTAGAAATACTGTGTGTTACAGTCGAATCCCGTTATAACGAACTCCAAGACACCGGAGAAATCATTTCGTTAAAACAAAATTTCGTTATAAAGGAATTCTAGGTTTTTTGCATTATTCCTATGTAACCTTATCTGGAGATAAGAAAAGTGTTCGTTAAAACGAGATTTTCGCTATAACGGTATTCGTTAAAACGGGATTCCACTGTATTAGATAACTGTGAGAAAATGCTCATCGAAATAAATCGGAAATAATACACCAGCTCCGAATGAATCCTATAAGAGAAGGGTAACATCACATAGAGAAGTAAGTCAGAGAGAATAGTGTCTTATATCTTCACGCTACTTCATCATTCATTCATGGAGAAACCAAGTACTTAGTGCTGTAAGAGAAGGGCGTCTTTCAATAGTCGAGTAAATTGGAAACGACAATAGGAATCTCAAGATCGGAAAATTCCGTTGCAGTCGGCAATTAATTTGCGTTCGTTAAAAACCGAGTCTGGCCTTGAGGGATGGTATCCGCTTAATTAAAGTGCTTCGCAAATCAAACGAATAAATAAAATACCCATTAAGATGCAAATTCTCCTCGGACTCTATTTCTGGATGGAATTTAAGAATAGCACTTACACTGTATATGTTTTCAGTAATACACAGTTTGATCAACATAATTATGCCATGCGGAGAAATATTCGCATAAGGAGAAAGATGCTATTCTGTTCAATAATTTCTTGTCAGATCCACTACTACGTTCAAAAAGTTTCGAGACTTTTATTACGGAAGAATGGATACCGATAGAACTTGTTTATTTGGTGTTTCTTTCGAAGTAACTAGTCTGAGAGCAATTATTCATTTTTACCATTGTTCATACAAAGGTGTTAATGCGGATCGTGAGTTCTTCTCTTACTCCAGTGCCTTCATTGCTGCTAATTGCACTTCTTCGGAATCTGATAATCGTTGTCCCTTTTCTTTATCCGAGGAAAAGTCCATGAGGCAAGATCAGAAGGAATAGCTGGTTGTAGAAGTATTGAAATGTGTGATGCATTGTCTTTTAATCTGACGCCAGTAAGGACCTGTAAGCTTTCGGATTGTCGTGCTGGAGCACGCACGACTATGCCTTCCGAAGATCAGGTCTCACTAAATCATGCAGCCGTTTAGAGATTTCCCTTCTGAAATATAGATGGCAGCACTGAAGAATCAAACAGAACACTACGTATGCACTCAGACTATTAGGTACACACACAGTTACACTTCCGGCACAACTCACTAGGTAACAAATCCCTTATAGATGGTGATAGACCTGAGTTGTGCTCGGTTTCAAAGAAAAAAAAAAGAAAAAAAGAAAGCCGTTTAGGAACTTACGGCACAACTGAAAGCACTTTCGCCGCCTGGCAGTCGAGTGGTTAGAGAGCTAGTCTCTCACTGTGCAGGTCTGGGTTCGGGCATGGATGTTTACTAACGCTAACAAATTCCCTGGACGGATCATACTGATCCCTTGGGAATACGTGAGGATCACGTTATCTAGTTAAAAAAAACTTACTAGATAAGTAAATTATCCTTGGCGATAGACCTGAGTTGTGCTCGGTTTGAAAGAAAGCCGCTTAAGGACTCACAAGTCTCGTTTGGTGCCAGGTTACCTGTCAAAACATCACATGTCGATACTTTCACAACCAACTTATTCTCATGATCCATGTGACTTTTTCCTCGGATAAAGAATTTGCATAAGGGGCAAAGATTCTCAGGTTCCAAAGAAATGCGGCGACGAAGGCATTGGAGGTTATGGCAAAAAAGAGCTGGCCATTCGCGTTTACATCTTTGTATGAACGATGACAAAAATACATAATTGCACAGGGTAGCAGTCCCTTCTAGTAATAAACACTCTTCTTCAGTAGTAAAATATCGGAACTTTTTGAACGTAGTTTTACAGTGCACTCCGCGTAATGTACGATTCGAGGTTTCTGATGACAACCAATTGATAACTATATCCGCACAAAATCCTGGTTTTAAGTACTATGACCATACTTCCCGTTCGTCCGAACCGGATGTATGGAAACGGGACAACTCCGTTTTCCTGTCCCATCTAACAGGTTTCAAAAAACGTTAAATCGTGCTTTTTTTTCTCTAAGTTTTTCAAGAATTGGATTTTTTCTCCCCTTTTGAGCTGACATTTTTTTTCGTCCAGAAATTGTGATGAGTTAGAATGGATCCGTCTAATATGTATCACGAATTATGATACTTTTTATAATGGATAATAGGTTCCAGAGATAGAATGTGATGGTGAATTGAAAGAAACTACTTTACCGCACACCAACTCCGGTCATATATCGCCATACGGCAATTTCCAACCAGTGGAGTTGGGTGGGAAATAAAGGTTCCATCCATCGGTCACCCTAGGCTCGGTAGGTAAAGAACTTTCTTCTGATATTCTATGCCCGGATTCGAACCCATGGACCTTGATGGTAACCTTCATAGTGGAAGACGAGCATCTTTACCACTGTGTCACTCGGGCGCCAAAAACACTTCCCATGCCGGGAATCGAACCCGGGCCGCCTGGGTGAAAGCCAGGAATCCTAACCACTAGACCACATGGGAAATTGAAAGAAACTGACCATGAACTGAAGGAAGTGACTTTCTTTTAACCTCAAACATGCCTTCACTACAGGACGATATTCCAAATGAAGCGTTACACGTACATGGATCATGGCGGCTACTACGGCTCGATAAGCACATTGCAAACCTGAGTACGGAAATTTCTGTCAATATATAAGGGAGAGTCTTCTGACCTCTTACATAGCAGTTCAGATTGATTACGATAAATAGTAAAAGGTTAATGACTCAGTCGACTGATGTAAAGTATATGCTATATATGAATTGACATCACCATCATCCTGCCACTCCAGCATCGTCATCGTGCCCCCCCCCCCGCCTTTGAAGTTGGTATTATGGGATTCCCAACTTCGAGGTGCGAATGCAAGCCGATCCCACCATTAAAAAGTCTCGCCACAGAAAGCAACAGGCCTACAATGGTAAAATCATCAAACATTACATTACACTCATAGTTCGAAAAATATGTGGTAGATGGCAGCACTATAACGAGCATTACACAGAAACAAGCTTTCACGTTAGGTTCACAACACGGACACGCACATTCGTACATGTACCAATTCGTTAGATGTTCCGCAGACGAAGAATATGACCGAGGTACATGTTTGGTTTAGTAGTAGTACTAGTGGCATTTGAAGTAAATCTCCGCCTATTTAGCTTTAAAATATGCAAAAACAAAAAAATAAATTCGAAAAAAATAATCATAGCATAAACCAAAGTACTCATATACAAATACAAATACAACGCCAAAACAGGCAAAATGCCCAACGAGGCGGCTGAGAAAAATATGCCCATAAAAATATGGATGTCATATATTTCAAAAATGTTTTGAGGGTTCAGCAAGTAGATGAGTGATTAGAAACTTCTGCTTAGTTAAAAAAAAGTAATTTTGTATTTACTACTTCATGATGTTCTCCGCCTCTATCCCGGATGCAAATAGGGTCACCAGTTTGGGAATTCTCATTGACGAGTGGCTTAGGTTTTCGCAGTGGTAAAAAAATCGAATAGAAAGCTTGGTCTCATTTTCAAAAAGGTCTCTTCGCGTTCTAGTCATTCTTCCGCTTTTTCGAGGCTTAGTTTGTCCTGGGCTGGAGTATGCTGTAAAGGTCTTAGAGACCATACCTACAGAGGAACATAGACTTGGTTGAAGGGGTGCAGAGAAGAGCTACGCTTGTCCTTATTAGCACACGGGGCTTGAGTTATGAAGAGATACTTCATTTTTTGAATATGTTTACGTTGGATGAACGCAGGCGTCGAGGAGATATGATCGAAGTTTTCAAAATTTTCAATGGGATGGATAGGGTGGACCATGAACTTTTAGTACACCACCAATCGACTGCTTTTACAAGGGCACACCAGTATCGATTGGCGAGGGACAATGCAAGGTTATGGTGTCGCAGGGAATTTTTCTCCAATAGGGTTGTTAATAAATGGAATAGCTTACCCCCGGAGGTAGTAAATTGTAACACAATTGACACGTTTAAAAAGAAATACGATAAACATGTTGGGGTAAATCGAGAAGCTCTATCCATTCTTAGAATAAGACAACCATAAGTATTCTTTATGAGCAGTGTATAATATTTTATCACGAGTATATATTGTTTATAATTTTTGTGATTGTGTTTTTAATTGGGTTGCTGTGTTTTTAAAATATATGACATCCATATTTTTTATGGGCATCTTTTTCTCAGCTACATCGTTGGGCATTTTGCCTGTTGTGGCATTGCATTTGTATTTGTATTTAACCCAATTAAAAATGCAATTAACAAAAAATTGTAAACAATATATACACATGATAAAATATTATACACTGCTCATAAAGAATACTTATGGTTGTCTTATTCTAAGAATGGATAGAGCTTCTCGATTTACCCCAACATGTTTATCGTATTTCTTTTTAAACGTGTCAATTGTGTTACAATTTACTACCTCCGGGGGTAAGCTATTCCATTTATTAACAACCCTATTGGAGAAAAATTCCCTGCGACACCATAACCTTGCATTGTCCCTCGCCAATCGATACTGGTGTGCCCTTGTAAAAGCAGTCGATTGGTGGTGTACTAAAAGTTCATGGTCCACCCTATCCATCCCATTGAAAATTTTGAAAACTTCGATCATATCTCCTCGACGCCTGCGTTCATCCAACGTAAACATATTCAAAAAATGAAGTATCTCTTCATAACTCAAGCCCCGTAGCTCTTCTCGGCACCCCTTCAACCAAGTCTATGTACCTCTGTCTGTATGGTCTCTAAAACCTTACAGCATACTCCAGCCCAGGACGAACTAAAAGGCGAATCCTCGAAAAGGCGGAAGAATGACTTCAGGAGAACGCGAAGAGACCTTTTTGACAATGAGACCAAGCTTTCTATTCGATTTTTTGACCACTGCTGAACAATGTTCAGAAACCCTAAGCCGCTCGTCAATGAGAATTCCCAAATCGGTGACCCTAGTTGCATCCGGGATAGTGACACCATTCAACTCGTAAGAGAACCGTGGCTTGTTCGAACCAAAATGAGCGACCATGTACTTATCAACGCCAAACGTGATGCTCCATTCATTTGCCCATGCTGCAATCCAGTTTAAGTTGGTCTGGAGCAACTCCCTATCGTTTTGATTCCCGATTACCCCCATTAGCTTCACATCGTCTGCGAATTTGGTAGTAATCCCATCGATACCCTGATCGAGTTTATCGATAAAAAGTGAAAAAAGTATGGGGCCAAGGACACTTCCCTGAGGAACTCCACTTGTGACGTCTGTCCAACCTGAGAATTCCCCGTTCACCTTAACTCGTTGCGACTTATCTCTTAACCACGATTCTATCCAATTCAGCAGGTTGCCCCAATTCCAATCTCGTGTAAACGCTTCACGAGTTTACCATGTTGCACACGATCGAATGCGTTCTGGAAATCAAGGTAAACAACATTTACATTTTTGCCCTTACCCAAAGCCTTAGTCACGCGATCATAGAAGCAAAGGAGGTTAGTTACACATGACTTCCCCTTCCTGAACCCATGCTGATTATCTGACAATACATTATTCTCGTATATCCACTTCACAAACTGCCTTTTGATGACAATTTACAAAATTTTCGAGAGGGAACTCGTCAAACTCACTGGACGAATTGGACACAGCTTCTCTACTATCCTTCTTATATATCGGAACAACATTAGCATGTTTCCAATCCCTTGGGAGGATACCCTCAGCTGCCCATGCTGCAATCCTGTTTAAGATGGACACTGGAGCAACTCCATATCGCTTTGATTCCCGATTACTCCCATTAGCTCCACGTCATATGCGAATTTGCTAGTAATCCTTTGCTAGTAAGTGAAAAAAGTATGGGGCCAAGGAAAATTTCTTTGAGGAACTCCACTTGTGACGTGTGTACAACCAGAGAATTCCCCGTTCACCATAACTCGTTGCGACTTATCTCTTAACCACGATTCTATCCAATTCAGCAAGTTGCCCCCTATTCCAATCTCGTGTAAACGCTTCAAGAGTTTACCATGTTGGATCGGATCGAATGCCTTCTGGAAATCAATGTAAACAACATCTACATTTTTGCTCTTAACCCAAAGCCTTACTCACGTGACCATAGAAGCAAAGGAGGTTAGTCACACATTACTTCCCAATCCTGGACCCATGCTGATTATACGACAATACATTAATTCTCGTCTATTCATTTCACAAACTGCCTTTTGATGACAATTTCCAAAATTTTCGAGAGGGAACTCGTCAAACTCACTAGACGATAATTGGACACAGCTTCTTTACTACCCTTCTTAAATATCGGAACAACATTAGCAAGTTTCTAATTCCTTCGGGACGATTCCCTCAGCAACACTACTACTGTAAATCTGTACGACTGGCCCCAACAATTCATTAGCACATTCCTTGAGGACCCTGGGATAGATATCATCTGGTCCTGGTGCTTTGCTTGCACATACATTTCTTAGAAGATTTAGGACCTCCACGTCTTCTACTTGAATATCGTTGAGGGTTTTATTACCCCATGCAACACCCGTATATCGAATATCATTATCTCCATTGAAAACCGACGCGAAAAAGTCATTGAAAGCACTCATAACTATGAACGAATTTTTCCCGCGTTACGATATTCGTCCGTTCCGTGCGTTAGTGATAACAACACCCGAATGATAATACCATCTGTGAATATAATAAGCGGCGTCAACTTTATTAAGTATTTAATTAGATAAAAATATTTTCGCTATTCAATTCTATCGGATACATTCTAACATGTACGAAAAAAAACGTGCTGATTCTGAAATTCAGACCAGTTCAAGACTGTGGGTTATGAAAAGAATTCCTACGACAAGTTTTGGAGGAAAACTCGAAGTTATGGACGGATAAATTGCTATCGTGGAAGAAATTTTAGAAATTGTCCTTTACGTTGCCCGCAGTTTAAACTTCTTTTCTTATTTATTATTTGGTAAAAGAAATTTTTTTTTCTCTGATGCAGCAATATTGTTAAGTACATAAAGTCGGACTATATCTAGTTTCAGGAAGTCTTTCAAAATTAAAGTCCATATAAGATCTTCGAAGTTTTACTGAACTTGGTAGAAGAAAAATTTAAAGGAAAAAGTATTTAATCAAAGCAGTGATTCCCATGCGGTGTACCGTAGCAGTTAAAATAACCGCGAGATTGACCCGTGAAATACTTAACCCTTTCGCTAATCAGTAATCACATTATGAAAAAATTAAACAATTATCATGTAAATGTTTTGGTAGGTCGTTCGACCCTTCAAAGGGTCATTTTTTTTCTAGTAATTTGTATCAAAAAAAGTTTGGGATTGAGAATGATTTTTGAAAAGAAATTCATTTAGCTTATCAGATAAAATTTGTTTTAAACACTTAATTATTTATTTGATTATTTAGGAAAAAATCAATTGTTTTTGTTATTTGAGAAGTTGTTTACGGATGATCGTAACACAGAGAGGTGGTAAAATAGCTCACCGTGGACATTTAAAAATTGACGAATTTGGTGGGAAGTAGCCTTAGAAAGGGTTAAGTTCTAATTTAAGTCTAAAGAACTTTTTTGAAAAAAACTTATTTGGTACATGTATAACACGAATTATCTAACCTGGTATTTTAAAGTACCATCAAAATTATACACTTACAATAAAAAAAATACTAATTCAAATACGTATGTTGAGTATTACATAATAGCGAATATTTACTTATTTTACCGCAAAATGGAGCCATAATTTGTTTTATGCATTTGTTAAGGAACATTTTGTATAAGCAGTGTGTGCGTGTGTGTGTTACACAGTTAACACTTTTACTGAGAGGAAACATTTAACGAGTGCTATTAATTAACATATTTAACAAAACTAGTTTCCCTACACTTGTGTTGTTATCTGGTGATCGTAAAGTAGTCAATCAGCCATAGCAAACAAAAATACCAAAACCTAACAACGTATGTGAGGGATGTTACGGAAGTGGAAAAAATTGTGATATATTTCAACCAATTCACGTACAAGCTTTTGCCAAGAAATTTGGATTTTAAGGGAAAAAAAATATAAAAAGAAAAAGTGAAATATATAAGGGGTAGATAAGAAATATTGTTATTATTATTTCATTAATTTTGGAATTATCTCATCTATGCTGAAATTATTTCTTCCATTTATTGTTATAAATTCTTGTGGATGCCGTAAGAAAATATCGGGGGATTGTGTTTGTTTTCACCGAGTCACGTCACTATTTCCCTGATTTTTCTCAACTTTTCTACGATTTCTAAATTCTAATGTCTCAGGGAATTTTGCGCTTGAAAACGTGGATTTGTTTTTTTTTTGTTTTTTTTTGGCTTTCAGGAGAGACAGGGCAAAAACTTTCAAATTTGGTTCTTGAGCACAGGGTACCCGCAGAAAAAACGAACTTGTATTTTAATAACTATACAACTTTTCGCAACATGAATGACGTTTCTTTACACGCTGTTTGGATATTTTTTCTGATTAGAAGTGTGTCTCTAGGATCAACGGTTCGCAAGTAAAATTCGGCAACGGGAATCGACATTATATCATTCCAACCAATTCTATAGCTGAGGCTCAGCTCGAATGCTATTGTCACAAATAGCTCTTCAGTTTGCGTGATCATTCAAGGTTAAATAAAGTACTCGAGACCAGAGCGAGCTTTCCCCGGTTGTCGCTATGCTGTACCGCGGAGATTGAACTGATGGTCGCTATGACGTACCATCAGTTCAATCTCCTCACACACGAGATGAAGCTAATTACGGCCTTGCCTGGAAACCTTGCAAAGAAATTATTACAACTAAACATATGCGCTGTATCAACACACTTATTTCAACCCGATGCAAACGATCGGATGATGAAGTTGCAGTGAAATTTAAAAAAGTTTGAAGTACGGTTAAAATAGAGTGCTCTGAACAAGAATTACCGTATTTTATCGTGTATAAGGAACATTTTTTTTTTGCCAAATAATTGAATCCCAAAAATCATTGGAATAGCATTATAGATATTAGAAAATTACTCATTTCCTTGCAATTTGCGATTAGAGTTACTCTGATGATGATAATGAACTAGTGAATAAAGCTGATTGTGATGTATCAGACGGAAGTGATCAGGACTTCGATGGTTTCTGTGATGAAAAAAAAACTATGTCTTAAAACCTTAGAGCGGCAGCTGTTTTGGAAAGTAGCAAAGATGCTTTATGTTTGTGTGGAAAATATAATATATTATTATTTAGTGATAAAACACATTATGTGTTAAACAAGATTTAGACAGAAGTACGAGTTCTCTCTGTCGGTGAATCCTTTACTCAACAGAAAGACAACTTTCTCAGCTGGACAAAAAAATTACCTTTCTCTTTTTTTCTTCTGAAGAAGCAGCACAAGCGAGAAAATTTCAAAATGTTTGCTGAAGTTTATGAATGAATTAAAATCTCGGCCCGGACAGTGTCTGGTCTGATCGAGATAATTCATGCGAGCTATCACGGGGTTGATGCGTACAGCAACAATAACAGAAAACGATAGTTTTCTTTCCTCTTCCTAGTTTTTTTTTATTATTATCTTGTGTTGGGGAAAGCCTTTGTCAACCAAAAATCGGGAGAAAAATATCCTTGAAAATAGGTGGCAATTTCTAGAACTTTTAGTGATTTCCACTGTGGCGGGTATAATGAGGATCAGGAAAAATTTAAAAAGAGCTTAAAGGGTTAAAACAAAGAATGCTCCTGGAAAAAAAATATTCAAATTGTAAGCACAAACAATCGGAGTGGGGGGGGGGGTTCATATACATGCACGTTAGAATACGGTAAATTTATAAACCGATAGATCACATGCAAACAATGAAAATGCAATGCGTTTTACGTTACTGACATATAATGCTGTTTAAAACAATTTCTTTGATATAAAATTTTTTTTTCCTTACTTTAATTTTCATAAAAAACAGAAAAAAAGTTTAGTGTCTAAAAATGAACATTTATTACGTTTTCCATCGACGTGTCGCAAAACTGGCCGTATTTTTAGCTTTGTCTGAAGATAAGAGAGTAAGTCAGAGTTTTCCGATAGACGGCGCGCAGTTAATCTTATATTTTGCATCACCTATCATTGACGAAGAAGCGTCCTGTCGGGCTCTTTCGTAACACCATATCAATCTCGTACCATTAAGCGGTTTCCCTGATCGCATAGGAAGCCGATTATTATTGTCGAGGTGAATTTTATAAATACCGAATTTGTTCGGAACGGATGTAAAAGCGATGTGGGGGGCGTTCGAAACTGTGTCTCTAATTTTCCTAGAAAAGCAGTATACAGTATACACACACACACAAACACATACAACCAACCTACTGGGCAAGATGCCAGCAGACATTATTGATCTGAAGAGAGCTGGATAGAGAGGGGCAAACACACAGTTTCGAAGCGAACGATTTTCGATTCACAGGAAAAAGTTTATCCGCTTTTCCGCATTCCTGGACATATTGTTCGTTTCACTTTTCACAAATAAATAAATAATACATAAAAAAGATGATGATGACGAAACTGCTGAACGGGAAAAATCCCGATACGGGATGTGGGGGAAAAAAAGGAAGTAGCTGGTGAAAAATAAATTTTTCCCCCAAAAATAAATAAACAAATGGAATAAAATCAGGAATTTCACTCGGGTTCTTATTTAACATCAAGGGATTTTAACACCTTTTTACACACACACGCACAAAAATATTTATTTATGAGACTTTAAGTTAGCGGGTGCACAATCTCTTTCCAGTCCACGGGCCAAATATGTGGTATTTCTGCCACTCGCGGGCAACAAACGTCTATATCAGTGTTTCCCAATGTGGGCGATGATAGAAGTTACGAGTATACCATAGGATCTTACGGGTTTGTTTGAGTTAGGGAGCGATGAGAGAAAAAAAATTTTTGAAGAAGGGGGTGATGGAACAAAAAGTTTGGGAAACTATGGTCTGTATAAAAAGTGAGCATATGACCTGCATTTTACGGATATTTCCGCAATTTAGGCCGTCCCAATTTTTTTTATAAAATGTCCCCGTTTTTTCAGACAAGGCTCATTTGAATTTCTGAAATTCTAAAATAAGATTATTTTCGTGACAAATAATTATGTTTCGTAAATTATATTATGATAATTATGACTATCATAATTAATTATAGACATATAAATATATTTATCTCACATATTTGTCAAAGATATATGTTTTTTGGTAAATTGCATTTTGACTTAAAGTAGACCTACCCATCATTTTCTGGGATTGGCAATTTTTCAGTGATTTCACGCGACAGTCTGCAACTTTACTTGCCTTTGACAATTTTTTGGCTGTAACTGGCAATTTCCCTTGCCTTTGAATTTTTAGACTCTTATTGAATTTCATGTGCCTTTGACAATTTTCTTTTATTGTAATTGGCAACTTTACGTCTCTTTGATAATTTTTTCGGCCGTAACAATTGCAGCTTCACTTGACTTTGAAAACGTTTTCTTCGCGTATCCCGTATTTTCATGAAATAAATATGGTCAGCCAAGATATTTATCGTTGTATATATTAATAATTTTCTACTTTCGCGGGATGGAACCCCTTGGTGGGCCACATTTGGAAGTAGTTGTGCAACCGCCCCCCCCCCCTCCGCTTTTAGGTATCTGACTTCGTATAAAACTTCATTTTTGAAGAAAAAAATATCAATTTTTATTCATTTTTTTATATTTTTTTGTGAAAGTCCCATTTCTGTTTGATTCCAAAACACACCTTGTTTTGTTTATATCATACATGCTCAACACATGGCCCGCGGGGAAATGTGGCCCTCGTAGTCCTCTGATGTGGCTCGCGACCCCGAACTTAATTTTATGAAAATGAACTAAGCAGCACATGACCAGATTCTTTGCGACTCGCAACACATTCTCAGACAACCAAGGGAATCGCGGCACATTTGCAGATCACTCAAGTGACCTGGAGCTATTTCAGATCATTTAAGTGTCACGCAGCACATTCTCAGATCACTTACGTGTCACGCAGCACATTCTCAGATCATTTAAGTGGCCCACAACACATTCCACGCACTTAAGTGACCCGCGGCACCTTCCCAGACCACTAAAGGTCTACCTTTCTTGTCACTTTTTAAAAACTGGAGAGAAATTTAATAACATTTTCTAACAGAACGTGTCTCAAAATGATGAAAACAATACTAAAGTTCCGACTACCTATCATTTTCTATAAAAAGTAATTTTTATGTCAAATTGTAAGCAAAATTCATGTGGTAATATTCGAAACACGATTGTAAAAAATTCTGTGAATGGAATGTTTTGTTTTTTCCACAGTACATTCAGCTAACGTTGGTGCATGTTATGAACCAAAATCAATTGTGTGGCCGTAATACATGGCCATATTACATTCGAGCGAATGTAACCAATAGGCTTTTAGTTGTTTTTAAGTTTTATAAAACAACTTTTCTAAAACTTTCATAGTGTAATTCCGGTCTATGTAAAACGTGCAAACAACGTAAAAACAAAACAAGGTCCGTTATGGAATCACACATAATATAGCTTTCATAAGAAATTATCATCAAAAGGCAGTTTGTGAAGTGGATAGACGAGAATTAACCTCCTTTGCTTCTATGATTACGTGACAAAGGCTTTGGGTAAGGGCAAAAATGTTGACGTTGTTTACCTTGATTTCCAGAAGGCATTCGATTGGGTCCAACATGGCAAACTCTTGAAGCGTTTACATGAGATTGAAATTGGGGGCAACTTGCTGAATTGGATAGAATCGTGGTTAAGAGATAGGTCGCAACGAGTTATGGTGAACGGGGAATTCTCTGGTTGGACAGACGTCACAAGTGGAGTTCCTCAAGGAAGTGTCCTTGGCCCCATACTTTTTTCACTTTTTATCGATAAACTCGATCAGGGTATTGATGGGATTACTAGCAAATTCGCAGATGATGTGAAGCTAATGGGAGTAATCGGGAATGAAAGCGATAGGGAGTTGCTCCAGACCAACTTAAACAGGATTGCAGCATGGGCAAATGAATGGAGCATGACGTTTAGCATTGATAAGTGCATGGTCGCTCATTTTGGTTCGAGCAACCCACGGTTCTCTTACGAGTTGAATGGTGTCACTATGCCTGATGCAACTAGGGTCACCGACTTGGGAATTCTCATTGACGAGCGGGTTAGGTTTTCTGAACATTGTTCAGCAGTGGTCAAAAAATCGAATAGAAAGCTTGGTCTCATTGTCAAAAAGGTCTCTTCGCGTTCTCCTAAAGTCATTTTTCCGCTTTTTCGAGGTTCGTCCTGGGCTTCAATGGAAAATTGAAAATTTCCCATTGAAGATGGATAGGATGGACCATGAACTTTTAGTACACCACCAATCGACTGCTTTTACAAGGGCACACCAGTATAGATTGGTGAGGGACAATGCAAGGTTATGGTGTCACAGGGAATTTTTCTCTAATAGGGTTGTTAATAAATGGAATAGCTTACCCCCGGAGGTAGTAAATTGTAAAACAATTGACACGTTTAAAAAGAAGTACGATAAACATGTTGGGGTAAATCGAGAAACTATTCATACTTACAATAAGACAACCATAGCTTTCTTTATGGGCATTGTATAATATTTTATCACGTGTATATATTGTTTATAATTTTTATTAATTGCATTTTTAATTGGATTATTTTTGAAATATATGACAACCATATTTTTATGGGCATCTTTTTCTCAGCCGCCTCGTTGGGCATTTTGCCTGTTGTGGCGTTGTATTTGTATTTGTATATAATATTTAAAAAAAGCAGTTATTTTCTTCGAAAATGGCGTTTACAACGTAGCCGTGTACCTTATCTTACCTTGGATCTTGTAATGTTGACTTTCTTCATATGATATAAACAAACAATGCCATAATTACTGTTCGAATTCCCTATCCTGGATCATAGTTATGCTCATTTAACAAAGTAATTATTTGACGATTTATCATATTTGCCAACACGAGCTTGCGATTAAATATAATCATTGTTGAATATGGTGTATTCTCGGTTTATGGCCAAGAATCAACAAATTAGAGTGCGGATAATAGTGTTTGTCCGCTATCGAAAGTGTCCGCTAATTGGGACTGAAATGCATCATTAAAGCCCTATTCCTCGGGAAAGTTTCCGTTACCGGGGAGTGACTTTTAAAGGAGTTTCCACTGAACTGTGTTGTATTCACGATAAGTTAAACGAAATTTTCAAAATATCACGTACACATTGACAGATTTGAGTGTAACTTATGAACATACAATAAAATCCTTTAAATTTTAGTTCAGAACCTGCATCAACAGCTGAATGTACTGTGAAAAAACAAAACATTTCATTCACAGAATTTTTTGCAATCGTGTTTCGAATATTACATGAATTTTGCTCAAAATTGGACGTAAAAATTACTTTTTCATAGAAAATGTCATGAGCAGTACGAAATGCATTAATGTTTTGATCATTTTGAGATACTTTCTCACAAAAAATGTGATTAAAGTTCACTCCAGTACCATTTTATAGAAAAGTATTAAGAAAAGTAGTCGGAGAGAAAGGTATCCCCTAAATGCTTGTGAACGTGACACGATGGCCGAAGTCTCTTAAGAAAATGTTTTTTACTCTGTGGAAATGGGCGTGAAAGTAGAGAATCGTGAGAGTTTTTATTACGTTTCGGATTGAAAAACATAAAAAAAATATCCTCACATTGGATTTGAAGATTGCTTTAAATATTTAAATACTCGCGTTGCCGGATTCCAAAAAAAGAAGCCCAATTCAGTTAAAGCGTAATTAAATACACGATGTTACTGTAGAAAAAGGATTTTCACCTAGTAACGAACATTACAATATTCCAATTAGAAGGAAATGTTAGTAAATTTATTTTCACTCCCGGAATATTCCACAGCAATAATTCTTGCAACATTTTGAACAGTTCGAAATGAAATTAGTTTGTTACCAAAATGTTGTTCTGTGATTGGCCTTCTCTTTGAAAAAAATCATGCGTCGCTTTTTTTGGTTAACTTCTGTATTTGTACTGAAATAAACTAAGGTCATCTAAATCAGGAGGTTCCTAAAAATTCCAGTCCCGCGGGTATCAATATGTATGTTACGGCAAATGTGATAAATCGGTTATTATGCACATTTACCAATCGTCTTAGTAAGTTCCATACATTTATTACATTTACAGTCGAATATGCATAACACTGAAGCGTTGTTGGTAGATTTGATAAATATTAAATAAATTATCACTTTTACCGGAGATTACGCATAATAACCAAGTATCGTTGATAAATTTGATAAATGCGTATCTGGTAACTTCAACTTAAGATGTCTTTAAATAAATGAGGAACTGTGGGATTTATCTCAACGAGATCTGTCTTAATCTTAACTCGGTACTTAAAGCACTGCTTCTACCACTTAACCGTATATGCACCTCATACACATTCCTATTTACAAATAATACAAATACGACACCACAATAGGCAAAATGCCCAACGAGGTGGCTGAGAAAAAGATGCCCATAAAAATATGGATGTCATATATTTCCAAATAAAATATAGCAACCCAATTAAAAATGCGGAATGTGTAACGAATAGGTGCATGTCGGAACGTGTTGTGTGAGTGTAAGTATATTCATGGTCCTAAGGTATTTATGCTGTTAATGATGCGCTTGTTTTATGTTTCTGCTGTTGCTGCCACCAGTGTTTATATTTTGAAGTAAAAATGGTAAATGCTTGAATTATGATGTTATATCTGTACTTGCTCTTTGCGGGAAGACTTTTTCAAATGGAAAATCGGGTTGCATTCGTGTCTCACACAAATTTACCTCATTAATTTAATTCATTAACTCATTAAATTTAATTAATTTACCTCACACAAATAACAACTGTTAAAATTTCAAAGTAAACTCGATAAATTAACTAATATTGTTGTTCATAGAGTATTAACCAAAATCATGTTTTACTTTTTTTCATAAGGCATAATTACTTAAATCCAGTTGCTAATTTCAATCGAAGAATTGTGAGAAGAGGTTCTGGTCCATAATGTCTTTCTCACATGTAAATATAATACTGTATTGCATAATTATTTTCAATATTTTCCAGAAGGCATATTTTTACTGATGAAATTTCATTTTAAAAGGTTTACAAAATAATGACGTTCAGAGTCTTCCCCCCCCCCTCCCCCACTGAGATTGAGATCTTTGGTGGGGTCTCCTCTATAGTGAATTTACAGTGCAATGGAGAAAAAACACAGTGAGGTTTCTCCCGAGACCAATGCTAGAGCCTGTCAGCCCTACCTTTGTAGGGATGATGGTGCTCTCTTAAACAATTTAGGCTATGGATGTGCTTGATTTCATACTCAGGGGATTTTTGATCGACAGCGCACAGATGAACACCTTATGATTCAATTATTAGCATCAGGATTATTTCAGTTAAAGCCATATGTCAGAGTTCTTGTGCCGGTGCTTTTCGTCTGGTGATGCTAATAATCAAAGCTCGTGGTTCGTGAATATGCCTCCTAATAGACTGATAGGTCTCCAACCCATCACAATCTATAACTAGAGTAGTAATAATAAGTGAAGTTTTAGGTGTTGGCACGGCACAGCATGGATACCCATGGCCTCACATCCCATAATAGGGCCCCTAGGCTGAAATCTTTGGTGAGCTCTAGGTCAGACTCTTCAAGGGTCACACTAATACGAATTTTTAGTGTGAAAAGCAAAAATAGAATCACATCTGATGAGAATCATCTCGGGTTTCCGAGCAGGAGTCCTGCCCCCTTGTGGGGGTATATAGGGACCTCAGTTGGAGCTTCCACGATTAGATCTTGCACAATGATTTATGACATTAATATAAATAAGAAATTGTGCTAAGCCCTCTTTCATTTTGCCCTGGAGCTACGATGTTGTTAAGACGGCGGTAGGATGATAAATATTCAAAAATTTCTTGAGTTCTTTAGAACATTGTCATCAATTTATCAAGGGTTCAGCGAAACCACCTCATCATTATCAAGGGTTTCGCAAGAAACTTTTTGGTGGAAGCCCCTTATTTAAAGGATATGGTAATAATAACAAATATGGATAACAGAAATGGGCAGTCAGAACATTCCGGAGGCAAACAGCACCACGCTAGAGATACTTCTACTATGGTGTTGGCTGAAAAAAGCATTCATCGAGAGATGAGCAACGCCTCCAAACGGTGTCATCTCATGTGGCCTGCGACTCGAAACTTAATTTTGTAAAGATCAGCTAAGCGACACATTTGACGATTTTACCCCAAAAGTATGCTTTATTAGAAATTACATTAAAAGTATTATTTAATACCAAATACATGGGAAACTTGGTAATTACATTTCATAATATATGAAGTGTGATTTACCATTTCAAGTAACTTGATATCTTTATTATTATTTTTTAAATTTTAAAATTGAGGAAAAACATAAAATGTGAGAATGTATCTTTGCCTTTCGCAGGATTTAATGAGCTGATATCACTTTAAAAAAATAAAAACAGATTCAAAACGAAGAAAACAATTCATTTATGAAAATGAACCAAAATATTTAAAATTCATCAACTCAATGATATTCAGAATTAAATTTAAATTTTGAAATGCATGTCATAAAGCTGTACAAAATTCAAAATCAATTTAAAAAATAACTAGAAAGAACAGTGGGAAATTTTACAGGTCCTTTTAAATCAATATGTGATGTTTACATTTTTATTTGTTGACATAACTCGAGTTATAAATGAAACTTTTACATGCCGTTTTCAATATATTCTGCAGAATGAACTCTACCACAGTTTAGTTCAGTTCAGTTATCACATCAGTGGCACGTAATACAATGAAACCTGTCTAAGACGGATACTGCGTGAGACGGAAACTGGTGTTAAGCGTAATAAAAATATGGTCTGCTCCAAGATTAGGGCTTTTATTTGTACCTTTATAAACAGAAAGCTGTCTAAAACGGAATATTATTTCCCTCTATTGACATTCCGTTTTTGGGTATATTATATTTTTTGAAATATACAGGTATTCACTGTATATTTCTTGATGACTTCGTGACCCGCAGCACATTTCCAGATCATTTGAGTGGCCGCGGTGCAGTTCTACATCACTTGAGTGGCCGTTGATACATTCCTAAATTACTTAATTGGAACGCGTCACATTCAAAGATTTTTGAGTGATCCACTGTATAGTCGCTGGTCACTAGAGCTCACGAGTGATCTGCAGCGCTATTAAAAATTACTTAATCAAGTGGCCCGTGACCTCAAGTCAAATAAGTGGTTGGCACTCTTCTAAAGGTTAAACATCCCTGGACAAAAGAAAGGAAAATCCATTGGAAAAATGTTGATAAAGAGCGAAAAGATCCTTAACACAAAAAGAGAAGGAACCAATTTTTTTATTTTTTTCAGAGATCAGTTTCTCTAGAGAACGGGCGGCAGGTTTTAGAAGTGCAAGAAAGGAGGTGCTGAGATATGAATTAAACATTGAATATATATAGCAGTAGAGTTGAATAGCATTTCAACACTACTACTAAACCACACACGTACCTCGTCCATATTCCTCTGCGGAACTTCTAATAGCATTTGAACACTGAAAAGTACTGCATTTACCTTCATCCATTCATTCTTGCTTTCTCTTCAAAATTATTTCGATGCGTTAAAATTTTTGAGAGTGAAAACACTTTTATAATAAGTCTGTCGTAAAAAATGCCGCCCTAGGTGGCCGTCTCATGCCTGGCGCCGGCCCTACCGACATTTTTATCGTATTTCTTTTCAAATGTGTTAGAGTTTACTACCTCCGAGAGGTAGGTTTCTATTATTCACAACGCTATTAGAGAAAAATTCCCTGCAACACCACAACCTCTAGAATTACGAACCACCTTACCAATCGGTAATGGGGTCCCCTTGTCAAAGCAGTCGATTGAAGGAGTATTAATAATCCATGGTAAATTCTATCCGTCCCGTTGAAAATTTTGAGCACTTCGATCGTATCTCCTCGACACCTTCTTTCATCCAATGGGAACATATTCTACGGTAACATTTATTACAAAAATTTATTCTGCGGTACTCAAAATAAGCTTTAAATGTTAGTCTTTTTTCGGAAGAGTTCTGAGCCTTGAAATTTTGTCTACGGCTTCGAGAAAAAGTATTGAAACATTTCATTTCTCTGAGTGTGAAAGAAAGTAAAATAAGTCGCGCGCTATTGCAGCTCCAAGAAATAAGAATAGAAAAACACTCCTATTTTTATCTCCGAATCCAACTTTCGCTGCCGTTTCGGAAAATCCATCTTCGAAGTATCGGGGAAACAGGATGCATGTGGCGAATTAATAGGGAAAAAAATAAATCTTATATTTTGGACAAGAAATTCTATTTCGAAATGATACCGGGGAAAGTAATACGGGAAAATAGAACGGAAATACTGTTTCTATTTGTAGATAGTAATGCTATTATCTCCGGATTCGGTCCGAGATATCGCAGAGGTAAAAACAACATTTCATAGATGTGAAATTATACTTTTATTATTACGGTCGAATCCCATTTTAACGAATGCCATTATAGTGAAAATCTCGTTTTAACGAATCCTTTTTCAATCCCCCAGATAAGTTTACATAGGAACAATGCAAAAACCTGGAATTCTTTATAACGAAATTTCGTTATAGTGAAGTGATTTTTCCGGTCTCTTGGAGTTCGTTATAACGGGATTCGACTGTAATATATAATTTATTCTTGCTTACACTATAAAAATTTCAATTAACTGTTCATTCAAGCTGGATTGGATTATAATTATTGTCGAAAGTTTAAATTACACTTGAAATCCTTTCTAAATTTAAGCAATTTTCCACGTCTATGATTATTTCATTCATTGTTAGAAAAATTGATGGCAGATGGCAACACTACACATAACAAGCTTTGCACAGAAACAAACTTCACGTTAGGTTCACGACGCAATCACGTACATCTTCCAGGATAGGTCTAGGTCTTCTTTAACTATCTGCTTGTATCTGTTCTTTAGCCCCATTTACATGGAAATAAAATATCCCGGGAAGTTTCCGGAAACAGGTATTTTCACTACAACTCGTTTACATGCCATTTAGTTTAGGCTAGTGTTCCCCCTCCTTCTTTTCGTAAGTCGTCACTGGTCACGTGGGTTGAACGGGTGGTTGCAAAGCGTATCAATAATACGCTTTAATACGCTTTGGGTGGTTGGCTCAGCATAGCAGACGAAGGACCTGACAGTAATTTTCACGACACAAAGGATTATGGGAAAGGAGGTCGAAGTCAGCCCCATTATTCCGCAACAAAGATGGGACACTTTTGACTGATCTCCGTCCCTCCTTTTTCCCCCCATAAAGAAAAAAAGGTGCCATGCAGGTAATAATCATCAAAGCAACCCTCCAATCTTCTTACACATGTAAACAGAGCTATTGAGGCTGAGCGGCGAGCCATGATCTAGTAACGAACAGGAGTAATTGAAGCGGGATTACAATTGTCGATAGTTAAAATTACACTTGAAATCCTTCCTAAGTTTGACAAGTTTGTCGCACTATTTGACCATTTTTATAACTTCTGTCACACCACGGTCATTTTCTGCACGCAAGGGCTAATCAGGAGAGAGAAATAAAGTTTATTTATTTATTTGTGTTTTCAAGATTTTTGCCTTTTTTTGTACACGCCTAGAGGTTGGTGCAATAATCCCTTAGTGTGGGACTCTCTACGGTAGTAATCATTTTCTCTGGTCATGTTGACAACGTATCTCTTATACTTCCGCTTCAGTAAAATTTCTGACGAAAACGACTTGAGTATCGAACTCTCCACACCTCTAAACATACTTTGGTACTTTAAGCGAGTATCTTATCGACCTGGACTACCGCACCCTTTGCGGCACTACGATTATGTTTACACCAGAACTAATTAGAGCGGGACCTTCAGTTTTATCGCCTCTTCCGAAGGCTTTTGTTTCATATCTTTTAACAGTAAGTTCTTTCACTAACGGACCACGCTTAAAGCTTGTGCAGTTGTCTTTGCACCATGTTTCTTCCTCAAGGGAAAGTGCAGTGTCTGTTTTTGTCAGGAAAGATACTGAGGAATCTTCAGCCTATTTCGAGCTCACGAAATCTCGGAGCATTTTTTGGTAAATTGTGTGGCTGGATATTCAATTCAGCACCCAAATGTTGTAGAGTTATCCGGAATAGAATAAATTACTGTAGAAGGATTCTTTTTCGTCGTACTTATATTATGCGTTATATTAAATGATGTTCCGCTACTTCCAGATGACGTTTGCACACGTATGTTCCCATGTGGATTGTTCCTTTGGATTGTTATCGTACGCGTGAATTGCCCTTTCATTCTGGCGATGTTTTTTTTTTTGAAACACACACTATAATCTCCAGCAGACTGGCTCAAAGGTAACGTGTCTCTTATTTCTTGACAAGCCAAGCAAGAACGATATCTGATCCTTACAGTTTGGAGGGAAGTACCATGTGTGTGTAGAGGAGACATTGCTGTGCATTCTTCAACAATGGCACAAAAACAAGTTTACAAACAATAAATGACATTTTTATACTATTCGTATCAATGTAAATCATGTAAATATTATATGTTCCCCTGAAGTGCAACATCCTATATGTAAATATTCACAATAATGTTTTTTTTGTCATGAAAAAACATCCATTTGCTTAACATAACCCCAGAAAACTTTTCTCTCCTGGGTATTTAAATGCTCGCTAATTAAAGGGTTAATGAAAATTTACATTTTATGCACCACATTCAAGCTGAGACATGAAGATGATATTCAACGTGAACGAGACGAAAGAAACGGCATCTTCTTCTCCCCCCACCACAGGCTATAAAAAAAAATAATATTCTGTAAAGAAAGAGGTATTTTTCTTTACATTTTTGGAAGTTTTCTATTATGCTTGTTTTTTGTGAATATTCATGTGCCGTCTTGAGGGAGTCTTTTGTAAGAGCATTATTTACACAAAGGAAAGAAAATGTGCCTCGGAGCATACAAAGCAGGAGGTATAACGATGAGAGAATCAATCCATGCGAGAGCAATTATGTGAGAGCTTTTCTTAAATTGTAGCCTCTCTAAAAATATGGGCTATTCGTTTTTTTACTGCGTCATATTCCGAGCATGTACAAGTACGTGTTCTTCCGCTGTTCAGGCTACTTCGGCGTATGCCATGAATATGTAAAGTTGAGACATTACTTTCCTATTTATGTGTCTACTCCGAATAAAACTGCGTCAATAAAATTTGCTATTTCCAGCTACATTATGACCGCTATTGTCTCTTCCGTATACAGTGTTTAATAACTCTGTTCCCGTAAAATAATTCACTCCGATCGAGAAATGGCTCTGAAAATCACTGTGAGCAATATTACTACCCTCCGAAATATTCGTGGTCATTGAAATTTTGATAAATACGATTTTTCCAGTTTTATGATGCTCTCGCCCTATCAAAGTACTTTATTTACTTACTTACGCACGTGATATACAGCATGTTTTTACGAGTTATGGTGAATGTATTCGGTGAGACCGAAAATAACGAAAATAACGTCGATAAAGATACACACGCGTGGTCACATCATTGTTATAATAGATGAACTTCATCACTTACATAAACATGCGCAAAAACTTCTCTCAATGAAAATTCATCGAATATTTACATACATACCACAACGATTAAAGAGGTCTTCACTTGATATTGTCGATCCAAATTCACAAATATTTTTATTTATTTAATTTTTGCTTAAATGGATGTGAGCCATCATCCTATGAAATTTGCATTAGCAATTTTTTCATAGCAACTATTGTTAACCAGTTTGTTGTACGAGAAAGTAAATTGATCAGTGAAAGTAAAGTCAGTAGAAAGGTCAAGTACTATAACCCTACCTCAACGGTTCCTGAATACTTTTAGTCGTGGACTCCCAGATACCCTGAAGTCTGCCATGGATCCCCTCTATTTATAGCAGCCATCTATCACCGAGAATGTGCTCGAACAATGTAAGAAATCCTATCCAGCACTAGTAAATGTGGTGCGATTGCAATGCAATCTACTGGACTGCAACAGAACTAAAACAACGTTTCATGCTTCTATCGAGAAATGTCGTCAAAAGTATATTTTTTGCCAAATCATACAAATATTACTACTTTAATTCAATTAAAAATTTTCTTTCTTAAGTGATTTATGTATACTGTATATATATATATATATATATTTTACATCTTAACATTACCTTTTTAAAAAAAAAATTCTGCAATTTGACGGGGATACCCAACTGGGAACCCCATTACTCTACCTTATACAATTGCTCATAACTATACTATCAATAAAAATTGGCGTCAAAATTACCCTTGGGTCGGTCTTCGTTCGTAAATTTTTAGCCTGTGCCCGAAGATATTAGTAAATGCTGAAACATTCTAAACAAATCAAAAATACAGTGTTTGCAAGATATTGAAAATACTCTAAAGATTTTGAAAGTGCTTTTAAGATAGGCTGTTCATGAAGTTGGTAAAATAGTACCGTAGCTATACTTCGAAGAAAAAGAAATTATAGAATAATAATTATTATTTCATGTGTTGTTATACTCTGATTGTTTTTTAAATTTATTCAAGCATAAAAAGTACATATGCAATTGAAGGAGCTATACCCAAGGCGGCAGGAAAGGCTCATATTGGATATTTGATACATAGAAATATCGACTAACGTAAAGTATAAATGATAAACAATAGAATAATTATAGGAAAGAAAAAAAAGGGGGGTTGACACAAAATATGTATATCATTAAACAGTGACAACCATGGTGGTGGTGGTACCTTGAGTAATTAACATGGAGGGGAGAAATTACAAGGTTAGAAATGAAAAAGTGCTGAAGACGTGTAAGCTCTAGGTGAAGAGAAAAAAAATATATGTATACATATTTACACATAAATAAATTCCGAAAAAAACAAAATAAATAAATAAATAAATAAATATATATATATATATATATATATATATATATATATATATATATATATATATATATATATATATATATATATATATATATATATTTATTTATTTATTTATTTATTTATATATATATATATATATATATATATATATATATATATATATATATATATATATATATATATATATATATATATACAATCATAATTTAAAAAAAAGTTCAAAAGTGTTTTTCTATGTTTGTCTCACATAAGAGATGGGATTTAATTAATTTTTTGTAGGTAGGCACAGAGAAATTCGTATCGAAATTTAATGTAAATGAATTATAGAACTTTGGAATAATATACATAAAGTGTTTATTAGCTATTGTTTTGTGAATTATATACGTGTAGTGGTAGACTGTAAGTACTATTTATTCTGAGGACGAGCGAGTGGTATTAAGGTTGAAGGAAAACTGATTTCTGTGAATAAGCAACGGTGATTTGTAAAAATAAAGATATATAGAAGAGGTAATATATTTGTGGACGGTTATAAAGGGCAAATGTAGGCGAGTGATAATCATTAGTAATAAACCGTAAATTTCTATTTTGAATAGAAATGATTGGCTGAGGATCAGTAAGGTAGTCGCTGCCCCAAGCAAGAAGACCGTACATTAGATGGGAATGGAAAAAATCATACTAAAGTGTTAATAAAAAAGGTGTTAGTTGAACATTGGTTTCGGTAATAGAATTCGTAAATCATAAATCTAAGTTTATTTAATAAATATTTGACGTGGGATTTCCATTTCATATGTTATTAATTTGGAACAAATTAGCACGGAACCAATTTCTTACTTTTAAGAAATAATTATTTACAATATTTTGGAGAGATTGGCAATCAAATACAAATACAAATACAACGCCACAACAGGCAAAATGTCCAACGAGGTGGCTCACAAAAAAGATGCCCATAACAAATATAGATGTTGTATATTTTAAAAACACAGCAATCCAATTAAAACAAAATCAAAAATTATAAACAATATATACACTTGGATAAAATATTATACAATGCCCATAAAGAATATTATGGTTGTCTTATTCTAAGTATGGATAGCTACTCGATTTACCCCAACATGTTTATCGTATTTCTTTTTAAACGTGTCAATTATTTTACAATTTACTACCTCCGGGGGTAAGCTATTCCATTTATTAACAACCCTATTGGAGAAAAATTCCCTGCGACACCATAACCTTGCATTGTCCCTCACCAATCGATACTGGTGTCCCCTTGTAAAAGCAGTCGATTGGCGGTGTACTAAAAGTTCATGGTCCATCCTATCCATCCCATTGAAAATTTCTTACACTTCGATCATATCTCCTCGACACCTGCGTTGAACCAATGTAAACATAATCAAAAAAATGAAGTCTCTCTTCACTCAAGCCCCGTATGCCAATAAGGACACGCGTAGCTCTTCTCGACACCCCTTCAACCAAGTCTATGTCCCTCTGTAGGTATAGTCTCCAAAACCTTACAGCATACTCGAGTCCAAGACGAACTAAGCCTCGAAAAAGGGGAAGAATGACTTTAGGAAAACGCGAAGAGACCTTTTTGCAAATGAGACCAAGCATGCTATTCGATTTTTTGACCACCGCTGAAAAATGTTGAGGAAAACCTAAGCCGCTCGTCAATGAGAACTTCCGAATCGGTGACCCTAGTTGCATCCGGGATAGTGACACCATTCAAGTCGTAAGAGAACCGTGGGTTGTTCGAACCAAAATGAGCGACCATGCACTTATCAACGCTAAACATCATGCTCCATTCATTTGCCCATGCTGCAATCCTGTTTAAGTTGGTCTGGAGCAACTCCCAATCGCTTTCATTCCCGATTACCCCCATTAGCTTCACATCATCTGCGAATTTGCTAGTAATCCCATCAATACCCTGATCGAGTTTATCGATAAAAAGTGAAAAAAGTATGGGGCCAAGGACACTTCCTTGAGGAACTCCACTTGTGACGTCTGTCCAACCAGAGAATTCCCCGTTCACCATAACTCGTTGCGACCTATCTCTTAACCACGATTCTATCCAATTCAGCAAGTTACCCCTAATTCCAATCTCGTGTAAACGCTTCAAGAGTTTACCATGTTGGATCGGATCGAATGCCTTCTGGAAATCAATGTAAACAACATCTACATTTTTGCTTTTAACCCAAAGCCTTAGTCACGTGACCATAGAAGCAAAGGAGGTTAGTTACACATGACTTCCCCTTCCTGAACCCATGCTGATTATCTGACAATATATTATTCTCGTCTATCCACTTCACAAACTGGCTTTTGATGATAATTTATGAAATTTTCGAGAGGGAACTCGTGAAACTCACTGGACGATAATTGGACACAGCTTCTTTATTACCCTTCTTAAATATCGGAACAATATCGGAACAGCAAGTTCTTCGGGACGATACCCTCAGCAACACTACTACTGTGAATCTGTACGACTGGCCTCAACAATTCATTAGCACATTCGCTGAGGACCCTGGGATGGATATCATCTGGTCCTGGTGCTTTGAGTATCGTTCAGGATTTTATTACCCCATGCAGCACCCGTATATTGAACATAATTATCTCCATGAAAAACCGACGCGAAAAAGTCATTGAAAGCACTACACATGCCTGCATTGCTCTCTAACCTAGAGCCTCATATTGAGAGGCGGCCAACTGTCCCCTTACATCCATTATTGATGCATCGAAAAAATGCATTTGGGTCAGAGCCAATGTTATCTGCCAACCTAGATTCAACTTCCTTTTTGCTATCCCTTATCACTTTCTTCAACACTCTTCTTTTATCAGTAAACAATGATAGGTCCCCTCGAGCGCTTTTATACTCTCTGAATGCTCTTTTCTTTTCAAGATAAAGGTTTCGCACTCTATCCGTGAACCTTAGAGGTTGCGATGTACAAACACGCTTTTTTCGAACAAAGGGTATTTTGTCATGCAAAACAGAGGACAGCATCGTACTAAATTCTTCCCATTGACTTACTACCCCTACTGATTTCAACCGAAACATGTTCAATGAAAGGTGATCGGAAAAAAAACACGCCAAGTGAAACTCACAAGAACGAAGAAAAACACAAATAAAGACACAAAATGGCGCACCGACGTGACGGATAATCCCTCGGCAATCCCCCGACAACGGTTTCGGATAAAACTGCTGCAATTGGTTGGTGAGCGGAGCGCGATAAAAGCAAGTCCGGACCCAACGACAGCGAACACGAGAAAACGTTACGTTTTGTAATCAGAAGCAGGAAAGAGAGAACCGTGTCATCCGCGAACGCAATTATTTCATCATCAATATCAAGTTTACAAAAATCATTAATGAGAATAGTAAATAGTGTAATCAGAACATAATCATAACAAAACATATCAGAAAATGAAAACAACACAAATTCTATACCTGAATATTTTTTTTTAATGAGTAGTTCATTTTGTGACTTTCAGAGAACCTCGTAATGTTGATTATTATCTTTTGAACATGGTCACTTTTTTTTAAACTACTACCATGGTGGATATTTACCTGTAGGACGTTTAGTCCCGAGATGTAGAGAACAAATAACATTGCAATCAAATAGAAAGCTTGGTCTGCCTACCCTTTCTAAAAAAAATGTCTGTGAAAGTGGCCGAAATTTGATTTTCAGCTGAAAGAGCAATTTTTAAGCCAAAATATTTCAGAGAAAAGAGGGCGATACAAATAAATTTAACAGCAGAATGTTTTAGTAAATACAATCGTTGAAACAGTTCGAATTCAAAACTCTGGTTCTTGAAGCTTTTTTGTTCAAAAGGAAGGCTGAGTTCAGATAAAATAAGAAAATTCAAAAATTTGAAGCTCGCGTTTAAGGTGTGATAGGATCGTCTCACTTTCTGCTCAGAAGTTAAAATATTTTCATTCTGAAACTACAGTTTTCGTTGATGCCTAATACTTCCGTGTTGCATGAATACAGTCGTTGTACAAAAAATCTGAGTGACAATTTCGCGCGATAGAAGCAAAAATTCTAGGTTTGACACATGACAATAGATTCACCTCAATTAAATTTAACTTCAATTATTTAGAATTGAATTTAGAAATTTTATATAAGATTAATCTAATTGATCCCTTAAACCCGAAGACACCATCCGCCACGCAGAACTCTAAAGCGTTTGGCGTCGTATCGAATCATAATTGATAGTAAATCCCAAGTGTGGTGGATTTGTTCAATTAATATGTCTGGCGCTTCGCGTGGTTGGCTCAAAATGAGAGAGAGTTAGGGGTGGGGCGGTCATCGGGACTGAAGTCTAGTACAGGAGTGAAAATTAAGAAAAAAGAAAAGCATTCTGGCTGACGCACAGCTGTCAAGGAGCTATACTTGTGACGTCATAAGAGAGAGTGGTTTCCTGTGCGCATGCGCTTTAGGATACCCATTGCTCCATACATATATCCCGATCTATAGCCGCTACTACCACCCCCACCCAACATTATTTTCTTAGCTATAGAAGTTTCACTAAAATAGAGTAATACTATTTTTTTCCACTACTTTACCGCACACCAGCACCAATCACATCGTAATACGGCAACCGATGGATTTGGGTGAGAAATGCCATCTCCACACATACGATATAATCTCCAGAAAATACCCTGCTATAGCGCAGGCAGCTCGCTGAAATAAGAGCACGTGCTTTTATTTCAGAGAGCAGCCTGCAGTGTAACAGGCTATTTTCTCTGACGAAGGGGCTACACGAGGTTCGTATTAGCTTTGAAATAGCTATATGGTGTTTAATTTCTGTATTTTGAGTGAATATCGTTGGAATTAATCCTCCTACATCTATGCTGTAAAGGTATTTCCATTATACAGGGTGCTCGTGAGATCTAATGTGGCCTCCTTTATCTCATTAACCGTTCGTGGCGGAGGTATGATTCCATTTAAAAAAAATGCTCAAAATGTGTTCAGAAATCAGTGCAATTTTCACTCAGATATTTTAATTCAAAACTTGAAGAAAAGTTGGGAAAGAACGGTATAAAGTAACGAACAACGTTTCTTTCCTCATTTATGTTGTTCTTTCCCAACTTTCCTCCGATTTTTAATTTAGATATCTCAGCGAATATTGCGCTTAAAACCCAGGAAACTTTTTGTGTCTTGGCCTCAGGAGAAGCAGGCCAACCATTTTCCAATTGGATTTTTGAGGACAGGGTGTCCATATAATTTTTTAATTTTTTTTATTTTGTGACGCACTGTATTTTCTCTCTTGAACTGGTACAGAATGATTCCGGAAAACATTTTAAGTATTTTTTTTAAATGGGAATCGTACCTCTACAACGAAAGGTTTATGAGATAAAGGCCGCATTTCTACTTACAGGATACCCTATATAGACGGTTTACCTTAAGAAAAACAAAACGGAACGATTATCGAAAACATACTGATTTAATACCGAAACCTTTGTGCAATGAAAACTACTTTTTAAAGGTGCCAGTGATTTTCCTACATAATAATTATAATTTTGGGATCATGAATACTGTTTTCAAGTGATAACCTGTAGATATAAATATATTTGTGTTGACAATACGGGTTTCTAGGACCACATGTTTATCTTTACGGATCTCAACACTGAAGCACCAATAAGAGGGAACTCTCATTTTATTCGAGACCAATAAACGGAATAACTAGTCTCCTTAAACCGCACACACACGAAGATTCTTTCCAATTATCGCATAACACTTTTCGCTTTGCGAACATGGGATCACTTATCTGTTCCTTATTCGCGGGAATTCATGCTCCCATGCGTTCGTACGCCACTGTGTTTACCGTGTTAACTCTCTCGCGAGTTGATTAACGAACCTTCTCGCAAGACTACGATGTTTGCTCTTGCGTCTCTGGCAAACACTGGTTTGGAGCCGGAATCTTTTCTCTAACCGGCGCGAGAAGATAAAAACGACTTCATAAGCTGTAGTTACAACAAGCTTATCCTTAATTTTTCTTGTTTGAGTCTCTGTAACCAGAAAAGAGAAAGTTTATCTTTAACGCCTTAATTCAAATTTATGGCGGATCAGTTCCTCGCGGAACCAGTTAATTCAGAAGTTTTATGGCGTTTCGGTACTTCTTTAGGATGGCTGCGAGACATTATTGAACGATCAATGAGCAGGTGTTGTAATGCGGTTGCTTTTGAAGTTAGTGATTATGTTCCTTTAAATATATAATTAATTAAAAAATTCCTTAATAATAAATTTGTTTTCATTTCAAAATTTTGTCGATGTCTCAAACACAACAAACGTTCATTTATGCAAAAATTTCGATTAAGTACATTAACCTAGGAATAAATGTGAGGGAGGCCCAGGATCTCTTATAAGTGTTAATAAGTGCATGATCGCTCATTTTGGCCCTAACAACCCACGCTTCATTTACGAGTTGAATGGTGCTATTGTTCCGGATGCAACTGGGGCCACCGATTTGGTAATTATCATTGACGAGCGGCATATCTTGATGGAAGGAACCAATAGGGCCTTGAGTTGAGCAGGGACCGAAATAACTGAAACCATATTGATTCTGAAATTATTGCTTTTATTAATTATAAATTTTAATTAGTTTAGAAATAATTATTTTCACTAATTCTGAAAACATTTTGATTGATAACTGATTAAATTAGTTCATTCTCAGATTAATTTCGATCTGAAATCACTTTCTCAATGATTCTTTAACTATTTATTTCGATAATTCCGAAATTATTTTCCTCCTTCCCTCTCCATATCTGTTGAAATAATTACTATATACCAAGAATGATTGAATATACCCACTTAATATATGAGGAACGCCATTTCATCGATATAAATAATTAAGTTTTAATAGCCTGTTAGTGTTCAGTTCGATATAGTATAAGAGGAGATCATCGCTTATAAATTAATTACGGACATCTACGTTTACACTGAGCTTGAGTGATTATCGAATTTAATGAGTATCAATTGACAGAGGAATTCGCTGGTGGTGCGGATTCTCGGGATACAGACTCTGGAATTGCTTGATAATTAGTTGTATAGCATGAGAGGATGGACTATAGCAGTGAAGTTTTTGTGACATACAGGGTGTGTATGTCCTGTAAGTCCTAATGCGGCTTTTACCTCCTCAACCGTTCGTCGTAGAGTTGAGGTTCCAATTTAAAAAAGTACTTAAAATGTATGTCACAAAATAAAAATACAAATTTTCATATGCACACCCTGTCCTCAAAAACCCAGTAAGAAAGTTGTTGCCGTGTCTTTCCTGAGGTCAACAAAACAATTCCAAGTTTTTAAATGTTCATCAAATGTTCGCTAAAATATTTGATTTAGAAGATCGGAGAAAAATTGCTAAAGAGCAGCATAAATGATTGGAAAAGAGCGTTTTCTGTTATTTTACCCTTTTCTTTCCCAACTTTTCTCAGATTTTTGAATTCAAATGTCTTTGCGAAGATTGCACTTAGAAACATGCTTTTTTCTTAGTCCTCAGAGCAACAACAAAGGCAGAGCAACAACTTTCTTATTGGAAATAAGAGCACAGGAGGACCCTATAAAAATTAAGATTCTTTATTTTATGACACATTGTATTCTCGCTCTTGAAACTGATACAGATTGACTTTGGAACGCATTTTGAGCATTTTTTAAGTTGGAACCTTACCTCTACGACGAACGGTTGAATAGAAGAAGGCCACATTAGCACTTACAGGACACCCTGTATATAGGAGGTCCATACTGAAATATCAATTTCGATTTGCGAAATCTGCATTCAGTCATTTTTTTTACTTCAAACCATAATTATTCAAAAGGGAATATGCTTCACCAAGAAATAATGGTTTTTGTTTAGAGAAATTCATTGTTTAATTGTAAATTGTAAAAAACATTAAAATAACTATTTACTCGTATACATTCAAAATATAAATAAATCCGGAATGGAACGATTGAAATCAATGCGCAGATAACACATACATAATACTAGTTTTCTTATTTACGAAATGGATACGATAAATGCAAAATCTGCTATTTTTTAGAAGTAAATAAGATTTTATTTTTTCCGCAAAATCTTCATAATTTTCACAGTTTTAAGTGAAAGTGGCTAATAATTTAACAAAAACTTTCAACCAAGTACTTACTGAAGGCCGCGTACACTTCAAATAGAAAAAATTGTCGTTGGTTTACTTTGTTTTTGGGATGAAAGTAAACTTTCTGACTTGATTTGAAATTTTTTCAGCGAATGAATGGAGAATTTTTTATTTTCATCGAAATTTTTGTTTGCAAGTGAACAAAAAATTGAATCAAAAATGTTTGATATAAAAATTGCAAATGAATGAAAAATATTTCATTTGAAATGTCTTTTTTTATATATGAATCACTGCAAAATTTTTTGTTTCAATTTTATCGGAATGAATACAAATTTTTAATTTTAATTTTTTCGTAATGAATAAAAATTTTTGGAATGTTCAAGTTTTTTGTTTTAATTGTTTTGCGAATAAATACAGAATTTTTTGATCTGAAAAAATTATGTATTTTTATTTTTGCAAGTAAATACGAAATTCGTTATTAATTTTTTTTGTGAAATTTACGTATTCTATTAAAAATTACATATTCACTGATTAGTAATTACGTATTCTATTTTACGAACGCCTACGTGAAAAATCTTACGCGAATTATTTTTGTGCAATAAATAGCAAATGAAATGAGTTGATAAAGGAAATGAACTTTTTCTTCCAGAAAATTATTAAAAGTTGTTACTACTTTTGTTAATGATAAACAAGCGATTCAAAAAATATACCCGAATAATATTAAATGTGGATTTTTCCTTCTGGTAATCAATTAATTTTGGTTCAGCTTTCTACCAATGACGTTTGATATTCTAATCACTTCATCACTGCGCCTAAAGAGTTGATGGGCAAATAAGCTCGAAAAAAAAATCAATTTGCTTCTGTATCTTTACTACAACCTGCCAACAAGAATGTCCAATTATTTTTAATTACTTTTAGTATTTCGAAACTAGTTCATTATTGTGTAAAAGAAGAAAACATTGCGACAAGAGCTTTAATAATCGCCAACAAACAACTGATCGATTTTTTTCCTCTACTTTTTAAATATCTACTTGTTTCGAATTCACTCAAGAAAAATGAAGAGAAAACACCAAAAGATTATTAATCATCCGATTGCAAATATTTTTTTCCTTCATCTTTTTTCATCAACGAAAAAAAAAACATTTTGGAGAAAAGAAAGCTAATGTTTGCTTGCAAGGATATTATTTTTCAATGTTGGATATTTTCTTTCTTATTTTACCTTTACCAAGTAATTAATGGCTCACGTGAATCTTAGATGGAATTTTCTTTAAAAAAAAACAGTCATTTTTTTCACCCCTGTCTGAAGTCATTAAGCTACGTAAAAATGAAAAAGAAAAGATAACACGATTAAAAAATATCTCTTCATGATAAAGGAAAGAAACATGAAAATTTCATTATTACATTTGTCGAAGAAGAAACATGGATTCTACATGAAAATCTTTTTTTTTTTTTTGTTCCGTAAATCAACAGTATAGCATAAAAGAAGAAGTTCCAATACATTGGTAGTGAAAGCATATAATGTATCGAACACGAACACGTTATTCGAGCTTCCTATGTTCAAAGTAATGTTTCATACGTAAAAACGTGGGACAACACTATGGCATGCCAATCTATAAATCTCTCTAAGCAAAATCTTGGCAATGTTCCTACCGAAAGTTTTTGTTCGGTCTTCAATACGCCGCGCATCATATTTTATGCTGGTGCCATGTATCCACTTCGACGTATGTTTTGTTGGAAACCGCAACATATTCACAATACTGTCACCTTTTATCTTACCCGCAATATTTCAGATTTTTTCTCCTGATCCCAGTTCTTGAGAAATATTCGTTACTGCATTTGATGATTCAGGTGATGCACCGACCCATTGATCATTGCGAATAACAAAGTAAATTTACTGAAAGACCTGTAAACGCGTGTGTAGAGAAAGATGCCCTCTCCACTCGTTAATAAAATATGTATAGAAAACTGGCTATATGTGTGTAGGAATGCTGTTTTTTTCTATTTGGAAAGAAAAATTCATCTCCGCCTCTACGGGCAGTGTTTCTTGATATTTTTTGCCCGTGGCCCCCTTTGGACCATATTTTTTCTCGAGGCTCCCCTGTCTTACCCAGAGTCTTCGGCCCCCATCTAGAAGCAAGATCCTTTATATGTATTGAATTGATTTTTCAGTAAATTTATACTGAACAAAAATTTTGCAAATAAGATCGGCCTCCAGACCACTAGCCTAGAATTTATTGAGCTCCCCGCTAGTCCGAGTTCTATTTAGGGCCGCCTGAACATCATGGGCCCCTAAGGCAAAGTGATGCCATGGTAGTCCCATACTTAACTGGAAATAAACAGCCTACATATTTAATACTTATTTTCAAAATTTATTGTACTATACAAAATATCAGAAGATGGGGTCACTTATGGACATGAGGCCCCTGGGCATGACCCCTCACAAGAGAGTGGGACAGACAAAGCTGCAGCCCGGGGCCTGATATGATTTTCATCTTTTTTTTGTTTTTCACACTATAAATTTAATATAGAGGAGGAGGTCTGTGAAAAATGAAGCCGGGGTCTACGAAAAACCCCATCCTAGCGGCGAACTTGCTGCAAAATGTTGCTTACGCCCTCAGACGGCCCTGGTTATATGTGCGGTTTTATGGGAGAGACTGGTTATCTGTGGCGATGAAGATTACAATGAAGAAAATTCATCACTGCCCCCACGGGGACTCGAACCCCGGTTCTCTCGCTTGCCAGACCAGTGCTCTACCATCTAAGCTACGGAAGCAGATAGAACGTTTCAACCTTGGAGTGTATATATATGTTGAAAGGCACTGTACATGGACGGCGTCAACAATCAACATATAGCTCGCGAATGACATAGGCCAACCAGATGGCCACATTCAACATATATATATATCACTAGAACCGCGGCACTTTCATTATACCTAGAACCGCGGACTGGGTCAAATTGACCCAAACTGTGAAAAAACGGCGTTTCATAGTGAAAACGGGAATTTATTTTCGGTTTCTGGGTTTTTCCCCCTACTCTTACTCAATGTTGTTTAATTGCGTATTCATAATGGAAAACTATATTTGTTTATGAATATATAATGGTCTAGTATGCATTATTCACTCTATTCAGTCCAAAAACATTTTTCAATAATCCCATACTACGACAAAGATGTAAACTAAGCGTAGCACTTGGAGCAATTTTTTTTTTCATTATTCTTGCACATTCATCGCATGTTGAAGTTGTACAACCCATACAAAAATTAACAGTTTTGTTTCCACATTTTTATGTTACCTGGCATCAGCCTCATTTATTTTTATTTATTACTATTATTATTTTGATCGCTCATGAACAGTTACATGATCGCATGATCGCAGTTTGCATGGTCGCTCATTTTGGTTCGAACAACCCACGGTTCTCTTACGAGTTGAATGGTGTCACTATCCCGGATGCAACTAGAGTCACCGATTTGGGAATTCTCATTGACGAGCAGCTTAGGTTTTCTGAACATTGTTCAGCGGTTGTCAAAAAATCGAATAGAATGCTTGGTCTCATTTTCAAAAAGGTCTCTTCGCGTTCTCCTAAAGTCATTCTTCCGCTTTTTCGAGGATTAGTTCGTCCTGGACTGGAGTATGCTGTAAGGTTTTGGAGACCATACCTACAGAGGGACATAGACTTGGTTGAAGGGGTGCAGAGAAGAGCTATGCGTGTCCTTATTGGCACACGGCGCTTGAGTTATGAAGAGAGCCTTCATTTTTTGAATATGTTTACATTGGATGAACGCAGGTGTCGAGGAGATATGATCGAAGTGTTCAAAATTTTCAATGGGATGGATAGGATGGACCATGAACTTTTAGTACACCGCCAATCGACTGCTTTTACAAGGGGACACCAGTATCGATTGGTGAGGGACAATGCAAGGTTATGGTGTCGCAGGGAATTTTTCTCCAATAGGGTTGTTAATAAATGGAATAGCTTACCCCCGGAGGTAGTAAATTGTAACACAATTGACACGTTTAAAAAGAAATACGATAAACATGTTGGGGTAAATCGAGAAGCTATCCATTCTTAGAATAAGACAACCATAAGTATTCTTTATGGGCATTGTATAATATTTTATCATGTGTATATATTGTTTGTAATTTGTGTTAATTGCATTTTTAATTGGGTTGCTGTATTTTTGAAACATATGACAACCATATTTTTATGGGCATCTTTTTATCAGCCACCTCGTTGGGCATTTTGCCTGTTGTGGCGTTGCATTTGTATTTGTATTTGTATTTGTATAAGAGCACACGTTCCTTTTGCGCAAGGACAACACGTATGATGAACGCCGCTCTTCGATACGATTTTAGAGGAACTGCTTTCAAAAAATAGTTCTGGCCTTCTGTACAGCTCTATACAAAATACAGGAATATTTTTATAGTGAGATCCAGGATGTTGTAGAAAACGTCTGTGATGCCACCTTCACCGAATATTTTCTGGGCATTTCATCACTACAACTACGATCGTTACACTTTGCTGAATTATAGTGTGAAATAGTTTCTGTGTGTGTGGAAGCTTTTTGTGACTACTACTGCCAATATTGACTGCCAGATGAAGTGTGCTGAGTAATGAAAAACTTATATCGTTCTTTCCTTGATAAATTGTCATTGTGGCATCATTGTTCCATACAAACGTAGTTTCACTATCTTTATTGCGTCAGATAATATTACTCTTCAATTTCGTCTCACCGTCTCTACTAAGCTCGTATTTTTTGGCTTTTATCATTTGAGCCAGCTTCAGTGTAGTGAAAAAAGGTGTCGGTTGAGGCATTTCTACTCTTCTTCTCAAATGGCTTGATCAGTGGCATCACTCTGTGCTCTGAAACAGAGATTTGTTGGACGCTGATACTCCCCAAGATTTGGAAATCCGTGCAAAACGTATTTGGTGCAAGCCGGAAATTTATTATTTTTCTGTGACATCGTTTGCCTACAGAAATTTCAATTACACGTTTTTTCAGAGTTAAGCTTTTTCTCTCCCAAAATCTTTATTGAGTGTCGTCAGAATTCCAGGTATTCAAGTTTACAAAGGAAAAAAACTAGAATCGCGGACTGGGTCAAATTGACCCAAACTGTGAAAAAACGGCGTTTCATAGTGAAAACGGGAATTTATTTTCGGTTTCTGGGTTTTTCCCCCTACTCTTATTCAATGTTGTACTTGTGCCATTACCCCATTGAAAAAAAAAATATTTTCTAACAATGAATTGGCCTTGACCTTGAAAGACCTTTATGTTTCACTATCTTCATTTACAAAAAAATTTTAGAAAGGGTAACCGCTTCCAAGAAAATTATACACCCCTTTTTTCCTATAGAATAGTACGTTGGGTCAAAATGATCCAAACCGCGGTTCTAGGTATAAGTGCTTATAGCTCTGAAACACGAAATGTGAAGATAATAAAATTTTCGTAAATTAATATTCATATGATATCATGAAAAGACGCGAAATTTTTTTAACATCTGCGTGTAAGTTTTTGAGATAAATGAAAACGAAGTTTGATTTCGGTCAAATTGACCCACTCCGCGGTTCTAGTGATATATCCGCCCCAAGGTTGAAATATTCTGCTTCCATAGCTTAGATGGTGGAGCACTCGTCCGGCAAGCGTGAGACCCCCCCCCCCCTCCCGTTCGAGTCCTCGCGGGGGTAGTGACAAATTTTCTTCCTTGTAATCTTCATCTCCACAAATAACCAGTCTCTCAATGAATCTTGCATATGCAATGTTGCAAATCAATGGGAGCAATCCGAACAGCATCCAGTATCCATATTTTCAGACTGTGCATCAAGTCTGTGGGCAATGGAAAATCCACGCGTTCGCCGTATTAAAATTCCAGAGAGACGCACTCTGGAGTAGCTGGCAACGAGCAAGCTGACCAACTTGCTAAGGAAGCCACTAATCTTCAAACTCCAGGTGAACATCCATGGCAAAGGAGCTTTGGCCGACGCTTATCACGCGAGGGTCTGTTGAAGACGTGGGCACGTAGTTGGAATTCCAATGCGGCCATAGACGCCTATAAAGTCCACCGACAGTGGACATCGTGGTGGCAGCATCGTGTTTGGATCAGAGAAAAGATAATAGTGATCACAGACACACAGAGCACGGTCGATTTAGAACGGTTTAAGTGCTCAACTCACTCTGCCTGTAATTGTGGAGCTTCTGGATCCCTCTAGCACTATGAAACGCAGTGTCCAAAGACGGCTCAGTTTCTTTTTGGTAAAATGCCAGAGTCTTATACCTAAGCCTGGAAGACAAGGATCCTCCGTAGTCCTACGAACTTCCGCCGCCTCATAGGTCTTGTCAGGTTTCTGGAGCAGAACCTACAGCATATGTCGACAAAACCAGAGGAGCACGCGAACCGAGAGAAGGCACCGACCCGACGTATGTGCCATCAAGGTAGTGCAGCAGTCAGGTGAATGAGTACGACTTGCGACCAAGACTGATAGGAGTTACTGACGTCACATACCCGCTCTCGCAAGAGTACAACAGTTAATCGAGGATATAAAACTTGCGGCCTAGACGACGGCCGACCTATAACTATTGAAGACCGATGCCGACAATCGAACTGATGTGTGGAAGCTGGGCAATGTAAAAAGATGGATAACTGTGATTAGCTCATACACACAATGCGATTCAAAATTTCATATATTCATTATTGACAATCATTAGATTAACTGACGATGGCTATATTCTTATCGAAAGGACTACTACTACTACTACTACTACTAAATCACACATGTACCTCGTCCATATTCCTTTGCGGAATTTCTAATGAATTGGTACATGTTGGAATGTGCATGTCTGTCTTATGAACCTAACGTGAACCTAAACACCTCGAATTTATAAGGGAAAATACCTTATCTATATCCTCTCTCGGGTTCGAACCCGGGACCGTGACAGCAACCTTCACGGTGGTTTACCCAGCCTGGTGCGGCCATCGACAGATGGAGCCTACATTTCCCACACAACTTCATAGGTAGGAATTTGGCGGTATGACCGAAGTTGATCTTCGGCGAAGTAGCAACAGGAAAACTCGGAAATGAGTTAATCGCACGCCCTGCTCAGTGCCTTCTATCGACAAAAATTTGAACTTTTTGTACCAAAAGAAAACCCTTTCATGAGATTAACTTTTTTAGCAAACCACATAAAAAAAAACCAATTCCATCAATTTTTATGAAGTTTTGAACTATTTACTAATTTATATAACACTGTAATTTAACACTGCAGATTGCAATTACTATGCAAATCTTGTCGAGTTTAATTCTGCACGTTATATCGTACTTATATGTCCCGAAATTAAGAGGCTTTGAAATTTTATATCCGTCCTGAAATGCAACAGTTTGCAATTTCTCAAAATAAACAAAATATAGCGAGAGCTTTTTGAACTAAATATTCTTTATGACATGAATGTCGCTCTCCACTTGTTAATACAAGATATACAGAAGACTGGATGTTGTGAAGATATTTATTATTTGAGATGTTAATTTTTTAAGGAAGGAAAAAACTCATCTCTGCCTCTACCGGGAGTCGAACCCGGGTCCCTCGATTGCCGGACGAGTGCTCTGACCACTAAGCTACAGAGGAGATAGAGATATGCCGAACGGAACCGTGCAATGGACGGTGAAATCTCTATCTCCTCTGTAGCTTAGTGGTCAGAGCACTCGTCCGGCAATCGAGGGACCCGGGTTCGACTCCCGGTAGAGGCAGAGATGAGTTTTTTCCTTCCTTAAAAAATTAACATCTCAAATAATAAATATCTTCACAACATCCAGTCTTCTGTATATCTTGTAAATATTCTTTCTTGAGAGGTGAAAACTTTTTTCAGGGAAAGGGCGAGGACTTTCGAAACTTAGAAATTACACTAGGTGTGATAAGCTTCTTTTTAATACTATCTCGACAGAAATAGAGCATGGGAAGGTAAGTGAAGATTTTGGAATCTCAAGGGCGCTTTGGAATCACTCATGAAGATTTTCGTGCGTGCAGTTTTTTGTACCGTGAGTCTCCTGATTTTTAATTGAAGGAGTATTTGAAAGGTGGGAACTCCAGTGCGCATCTTTGATGTATTTTCCACTGAGAATTCAAATTACTGGATGTAACGACAGAAATTATCTGCGAAAAAAACACATTTGATGGGAAGAAAAAAAAATAATTCTCGCATTAATTTTTCACAACTAATCACGTGTCATGATCATTGTTTTACCAAATTAAAGATTTTTCGTCTTTTCATCAATATTTCACCGCTTATTTTCTTTAATTTAATCGAAAACCTTTCCACCGAACTCTCACTCCACATAAATTGTTTAATACATCTTAAATCCTCTTACCTCGCCTACTATGAAGCCATCGAAGTAGAAACACCTCGTGATCGCTTCGAAATAATTAATGAGCATTTCAAGTTCCAAAAAAAAAAAAAAAAAAATCATCGAAATTTAACGAGCATTAATCTTAAGGCAAAGAATCGCTTAATTCTCGTCATTTCTTTATTCTAATCATTAAGATGGAGTACTTTTGTGAAAGAATTCAAGACAGCAACAAAAAAGGAAGCACAAGGAAAAAAGAAAGATAAAATAGACGTTATGGCAGCCAACTTGGTTTGCATTTGATAAATTGGTTTAGGTAAATGGCAAAGTCGAGAAGAGACTTTTTCCCCCCTTCGTTTTCTTCTTGTTATCTTCTGTCAAACCCCAGACCGTAGAAAAGACAGAAAAGAAATGACACGTCGAGAGACATTCGTGCCGTTGCTATGGGATTTTTCTCCTAATGACGTCACAAAAGACGGATAAGGAAACACGGGAAAAAAAAGGAAAACCAGGAATATTTCCTTTTAAAACTCTCTTTGTAAATAAACTTCCTCAACCTCATCTTCCACTAAAAACCTCATAGAATTGCCAAAGTCTCTTAAAGAGAAAGAAAGAGAGACCTTTTTAAGATTAACGAGACATGCCCCTTCCATTAACTACTATGCATGACCTGAATAATTTCAAATATAAAAACTTCCTAAAGGTGTCTGTTTTTTAAAAGTTGTTCGAGATATAGTCTCGGAACGCCCTAAAATTATGGGACACCCGAGACGTTACCAAGTGAAGATCTAGAGAAGGGCGATGGGGGTGATCGCTCCTCCTAAGAGCCGAAAAACTTGAAATTTGTCTAACCCATAAAATACGGAACGATCCTATGTACCTACACAATGACGCTTTTCTAACACATTCCTCTGGATCCCCCTGCCTCCGCTTCATTCGCAGCTGAAGATTGTCTACCTTGGCTCATTTGCAGCTGAAGATATCCGCCTCGACTCATTCGCAGCTTAATATATCCTGCTCGGCTCATTCGCAGCTGAAGATATCTGCTTTCGATCCATTTCATTTGAAGATGCCTGATGTGCTTCATTCGCAGCTGAAGATGTGTTTATTTGCTCAAGCACGGATCCAGAGGTAGGGGACGCGACAGGGACTCTAGCTCTTCCCAAGAGCCGAAAAATATGAATGGAATATAAGAAACGCAATGGAAATGTATCGATCACAATGTTCTAAATAAAAATGTAACGCAAAATACACTTCCAGTCTCTGACAGCGATGAAATACTAGCAAAAAAATTGAGTGAGGACTTTATAACAAGAAACATAGAAGAAATGGAACTAGGCATAGACTGCGATTGTGAGGAGGAGCAAACAATAACTAATTCTAACAACTAGATGTATTTTTTCGAAATTAACGATAGTGAGAATGATGAGATTGTAACAAAATTACAGATTAACAAAGCAAATGTCTACGATCAAATAAATACAAATACAAATACAACGCCACAACAGGCAAAATACCCAACGAGGTGGCTGAGAACCTCTAAGATGTTGAAAATAATTGCACATTATCACATGGATATACTATGAAACCTAATCAATTCATCTATACTAAATAGATTCTTTTATATTCAGTTAAAAGATGTAATAGTATATTCCATTTATAAAACAGAAGAGACAAATAACTTATTAAGCTACAGGCCTATATCAATTCTTCCCATTTTTTCAAAAGTAATTAAAAAGTGTATGGAGAAACAGCTCATAAGTTTCCTAAATTAACAGCACTTTCTAGCACCTAACCAACATGGGTTTCAAAAAAATAAAAATACAGAGATACCCATTTTAGAACTTAGTAACTACAGGGTGATTATAAAAAAACTATCCCGACATATGGGCCCCTAACTATCATACCATTCACAGAAACTGAATGAAATTTTGGCATAAGGTATTTTGAGGTACGCGTTCAAGAATGATATGGAAAACAACAGTGTCACTCTAACAGTTACGGTTACAGTGAGAAAATTTCGAAAATATCAAATGGCAACACCAAGTTTTTTGTATTGGAATGCGATCTCCATACTCAAAAACACTAAATAGCGTTGAAATGGCACCTGTAGCACGAAAATCCCCGGAGCTAGGCAAGGAAAAAGGACTTTGCGGTGCACCAGAGCATTAATGTTCGTTTCATTCGTCACACCGTTTCTTCGGCTGAGATCCCAGCCTGATTAGTCCTCCACAAGGTCATTTGTGAAATACAATAAAATGCTTTATTTTATGCTGCTTCTCTGTCCTGATTGGTTGTCCTCACTTTTAGCCTATCTACCGCCGGTGATTTTCATGCTACAGTTGCCGTTCGAACGCTATTTAGGGTTTTTCACAATGGAGATCACATTCCAATACAAAAAACTTGGTGTTGCCATTTGATATTTTCGAAATTTTCTCACTGTAACCGTAACTGTTAGAGTGACACTGTTGTTTTCCATATCATTCTTGAGCGCATACCTCAAAATTTCATTCAGTTTCTGTGAATGGTATGATAGTTAGGGGCCCATATGTCGGGATAGCTTTTTTATAATCACCCTGTATATATTGCAACAGTATTATTATATTTATTAGATATGTGTTCAAATTTATTTTCGCAGTAATGTAATATAAATAAATAAATGTAAGTAAATGTAATTCATTCTAGAAGCATCAAAAATATAACCATTCTTGTAATCAACTTAAAAATATATGTGAATTCTGTGTTAATCAACTGACTAATTTTATATGTTTATATTTAAATATACACCATAGGCTGTATATATGTATATTTTCTTTGTTCAGTTAAATCTAAAAATATATATACTGTAGTATATGACTGCATAAAATATTGACCAATTTGTACTGTAACAAAGCTGTTGCATAATTCAATTAAATTTTTAATTTAACTTGTATTGACCCACTGGAAGGACTATTGGTCCTTTCACGCAATGTCTGTGTCATCGTAATGTCATTTTTTGTGGAGTTTTATTGTTTTGTGTTTTTTATCAGCTTTGATTTTGTTTTATGTGTTGCGTTCAGTCCAATGAAAATAATAATAATATGGGAATATTTGTCTGTCCAGTAAAATACGGGATGGCCCAACGAACCTACACAATGGTACTTTTCCAACACATCGTCCTGGGCCCTGTATCCGTCTGCCTCTGCTCCATTCCCTGCTGAAGACGTCGTCATTCGTTCAAGCACGGATCCAGAGGTGGGGGGAGCTGATAGGAACGATCACTCCACCCAACAAAAGAAAAATATGGGAAAATTTGTCTGTCCCATAAAATACGGGACTGCTCAATGAACTCGCACAATATTCGCCTCTCCCGACACATCGTTCTGAATCCGCTCCTGGATGTTACACTAATTTGGGAGACTCCATCCAGTATAATATATGTACAGGTATCACTCACTTTGCGCGGTTTCGCTATAGCGCAATTTTAAAAAATCAATATAAGAAACCTACGAAACTCGACCTGAAGTTTGATTTTGATTCTAAGATTCGACGTGGTTGAATTATGTTGTGATGACAAAATCTGTTGCATTTCAGGATGAGACAAACGCGGATAAATTCAACTCATTGGAACTTGCCAATGAATATCTTCTGGTAACACATTGGCAATGCAATTAGAATTTTACGAAAATGATAAGAATGATTGCGTCGTATTTGCGAGGGGTATAATGAATTTTGTGCCCTTTCTACAACAGTTTTTGTACGAACGACGGACGAGCTGTTCATCGGAATCTCGATTATTTCATCAGAAAGTTATGAGCTGTCATTCCCGACCTCATCAGGAGATAAAAATCCACACACACCCAGAACCAGTCCAACGATTAAGAACAGTCAGAGCAGTAAAAGGTATTAATTAAATTCATTCTATAAATAAATTCGGATTTTATTAAAACTTATTATATTGGTTTCAATAATCAATTTATTCATAAATAGTTTATTTCTTTTGCTAGCTTAAGAGTTTATTTTCTTTACTCTTCTATAAATAACCTTCCCCCATTCCTATCTTACTCTTATTAAATTCATCTCCCTTTACGCAATTTCGTCTCACGCCATTATTTCGTGGAACAAATTAATCCCGTAAAGCGAGGGACGCCTGTATTCGCAAATATTTTGCATCAGAATTTTTTTTTACGTAGTTAGTTAGTTCTCTTACAAAGAAAGGGTCCCAAGGTGACGTCTTCAGAAAGTTTTAAAAAAATCACCACTGATTCTATTCATTTATATATCCACAAAACCCGGCGAAATTATTGCGAGTAATTGAAAAATAATATATACATCAATATAGTGATACCTTGGCTAACGAAGATGATTCGTTCCGGAATAACGTTCGTTAGTTGAAACGTGATTTCATATAGGTTTCTATGGAAAATCGTTTGAGTCGTTCCAGCTTCTGCCCAAAAGTTAAATATAAGCTTTTTGAAATACCAAGGAATGCTACAAAAAAAGGCAAAAGCTGATTGAAGGTTGTAATGAACAGCTTCAAAATTGGATAAATGGGAATTTACAAGAATACGAGATGAGAGATGTCGAATATCTTTTTATTTTCCAATATGCACACCACCAACACCAACTTTAGTCTGTTAAAGACGGTGTTGCCGCAATTCAATCGAGTTCGTAGATGTCCTCATCCATTTGTTATTTGGTCAGTTCATTTCTGTCAGTTCTGATACATGCAGACGAAAAAGATAATCTAGAATGTCCAGACTGTTTTCAACTTGATGCTCAGTCTTGCACTGAAAGAACTGGTGCTCTGAAAACATATACTAATTTTTTTTCAATGCATTTTCTATTATCCGAATCTTTAGTTTTATATGAAGTGGTTCAAAGAATTTCAGAAAAAGAACTGCAGGTACATCTGGAAAAGAGATTTCGAGCTGGACACGAGTTAATTGGGCTCTAGTGATATTAATAATAATATATTCTGATGGAGATTAGCGTGAAAATTCAGCTCATGGCGTGGCTGTTTTATGTTAGCGCGCGTATTCATATCAACGAAAATATTTGTTAGCAGAAGCAGAAAAATCACGAAAAACATCTTAGTCAGCCGAAAAATTCGTAACTCGGGGCGTTCGTTAGCCGAGGTATCACTGTATTTTCAACACCAATAGACGTCAAGAACAACTTTAAAAATTCCCGCAACCCCAGAGTGACTCCATTCAAAACACATGATGATGTACAGCACTGACAAAAAAAAATGAGGGGAAAAAAGAAATAACTAGTTTTTCTAAAATTAGAGAAATTGGAGGAAAGAAAGGAAAAGAAAGTAAAAATAAGTTTTTTAAATAGATATCGCCAAGAAGGGTGAGAGGCGATGAGTAGCCGATTATTATCATTTTTAATAATTTTTTGTCACTTTAATAGTTGCATTCCGCCACTATTTTGTTTGTTTTTATTTATTTCTGGGTGAGATGAATGTCCTTAATTTTTTGGGGACACGTTGGGATTGTTTTCTATTAGTTGATTGATTCAGCTTGGAATATACAAACTGAAATGTGCTCAAACAAAATTTAAAGCATATACAAAATTTGTTCTAACTTAATATTTATTGCAGGGTCAAAATCATATAAAAATTTATTCGATTAAAAAGTAAAATTAACATACCTCTCATGTGGCAACAGCGCTGCCACAGCGGCGGGACGGACTAGATACAGATATTGCAAGGTAGTGCAAAACGTGCAATCCTTTCATCACAGCAAGCATATTTATACATTTTTAGTGTTATTAAGTAAGTTGTACCAAGTATATAGTACCAAGTTACTATTTTTTAATATTTTTCGAAATTTGGGGAAAAAATTCAATGAATATCAAGGAAACTGATATTTTCTGGATATTATGACGAATTCAACTCGGAAAGAAAAGTCATCTGGTCTCCACAGGGACACGAACCCAGGCTCTCTTGCAAACCGAGCTGGGTCCCGGTGGAGACCTGATGACTACTTTCTGAGTTCACTTCGGCATAACACCTAGAAAATATCTGTTTCCCTTGATATATTGGGCTGATGAAAAAAAGTCACCTATCCCTGATTCAGTGAATAATTCTTCACCTATTGATTCCACCCGGGCGCGGATCGAGGACGATGTGTCAGGGGGGGGGGCAGATTAAAAGTTCTTTAAATCATCCAGTAGTTTACGGGACCGACAACTATTCTGTTCTTGGAAGGGGGTGGTCGATCCTATTCTCCCCCCCCCTCCTCCCGCTGGATCTACACCTGGGCAAAAACACTCATTTTCAGCAGTGGATGGAGCGGAGAACCAGAGAACTTCAGATTCTCTAGTTTTGAAATGGAGTGAAGCTAGACATCTTCAGCTGTGAATGGAGCGGAGGCAGGCATTTTCAGCTGAGAATGAAACCACGGCAGATATTTTCTGCGGCAAATTGAGCGAAAGGAGACATCTTCCGCACTTTAGCTGTGAGTGGAGGCAGACATTTTCAGCATTTCGGTTTCGAATGGAGCAGAGGCAAACATCTTTAGCTTTTCAGAGGTAAATGAAGCCGAGGCAGATAACTTCAGCTGCAAATAGAGTCAAAGCATGTATCCTCAAGTGTTATTGGAGTGAACATCTTAAACGAGGTGTTAAAATATCAGTATGATTAATATTTCTTGAAGAATATAAAAATCAAATTTTTGTCATATTTCCAATTTCTCTGAATAATCAGTCAACATCTTGCAATTTTTTAGTCCGTCTCACACCCCCGGGTAAGAACCATTGTTATACATTCTAAAAAATTAAAAACTGTTGCCACCAAAAAACAACTTCTGCAGAAAATTGCAACATCGGTTCGTGCGTAAAAAAGCAGTGCCACAAAGAGCAAGAGAAGTTTTCAAGATTAGCGAGAGACGTGCCTCTTCCATTAACTACTACGCATGTGACCTGCATAATTTCCAAATATAAGAATTCTCTGTCTTTTAAAATTTGCTCGAGAAATATTCTCGGAACGTCTTAAAATTACGGAACTCCCCGAGAACTTGATACAACTTGATCCTAACGAATTCTGTCAGCTCCTCGCCAAAATTAAATAAGGCTCCCCTTGAACGAGATTGTTATTATGATACGATTACGCGTCGTTCAGATCCGAGGAGAGCGGTGCAAATAACACTCATAAATTTGCATAACCTTATCTGGCTTACAAAGCTTCCGATTTCGAAATTACTTCATCTCGACCATGATGGAATGCGGGAAAACAGATTCCCATCCCCGACTCAATACGACATATTCTGAAAAGTCGTTTCCATATTTACGATGATAGTGAGAATTACGGGTACCGACAATCATTGATAACTTGGAGTTATCCGAAAGTCTTATATTATAATTACGGGTTTCCATAAGCAGGGTTATATATGATTCAGTGGCTTCCTTCAGGATGGATAAGTGTCGAGCTGTTATTTTGCAGAGAATGTTTCGACAGGTATTTTCTCGTTCAAAGTAATAAATTTAAGTTTGGTTTGGTTCTATACGCTTCAATGTAACGACATTTGATTGCAAATAAATCCGAAAAAAAATTTCTTGCACAGTCGGGTTAATTTGTTTTTTTCAAAATAAAATAAAAAAAATTATGAATTATAGTGTAAATGTATTACAAAAAAACTACTCACTGTTCCATTCTTACTTATTATACGGTTTACCAATTTGGGGTAGTGATTATTTTACTAATTTAAAACCTATTATATCGCTACAGAAGAAAATTATAAGGATGATTTTTATTGACTATTATACTCCTTCCATCACTCTTCAAAAGTATAGAAATCCTACCACTTAGATACTTATATTTCTATGAATCCCTGTTGCTGCTCTTTAAACGTCAATACTCCCTACCATTAATATCCACTCGTTCAAGGCGTAACGCCTCATATATATATATATATATTTTTTTTTTTTTTCTGCTGATTATACATAAAAACATTTAAAAAAATTCATTTCTCTTACCTAATATAGTGCTTGCTCTCTTTACGCCTACAAAAAGTACATCAAAAGATATCTATTGTCTATTGATGATGTCTCCGTGCATTTTTAATCTTTCGTTTTCTAAAGCATTTGTCCCCACATTAATTAAAGTAATTGATTTTTTCCCATTATATTTATCAACACCTTAAATATTTTGCCTTTCCGACAGTAGCTCAATTATTCAAATCATACTTATTATCTTCAATTTTGATGTTTAAAACGCACTCACCACGCGTTGCCACAATGATGCCACTACTTAATTTTGTTTTTCCCCTTTTCACCCATCTATCACTTGCTATTTAACTATCAAATCCCCCATTTATATCTGTGTATATATGCAGGTATTTTTCACCCTTCACACATTGTACTTTATTTTGTCAATAACCCATCGTCCAGTATGCGACAGTCATGTTCACCTTGGATGAAAAGTTGTCTCTGTTTGTATATATATGCTTGTACATCTCTTTTGCTAAATAAATAAAAACACATTGAACTGAATTTTTTCAGATTGCAGTTCTTTTTAGTTCATCCGTAAGATTAAAAAGAAAACAACTCCACACAAACAATTCTGAAATTTTCCAGAAATGTTTATTTGTCATGTGTTAGTGATAATGCGCCTCGCAGACTTGGATATATCTGACTAAAACTCGTTAGGGTTTTATTAATTTTTGCAGTTTGAAAAAATGTATAAATTTATAAAATCTGAATTCAACATTTTTTTTTGATATATTTATCATTAGTCTATTGCTAATTGGAGGTTCGTTTCTACTAACACATGCCGAATAGACATTTCTGCAAAATTTTACAATTTTCGACGTATATCTATATATAGTAGGTAAACTTTGCCTAATATATACACTGCTCAAAACAATTAGGTAAGCATATGTTTTTAACAAAATTACGCAAAGATGTATACCGATAAGTAACATAAAATGAATCATCCATAATTTAAAGCCTAGCAGGAAACGGAAGAAGAAAACTTTATATGCAAATCAAAGTTCATGACGTCAGAAACCAGGAAAAGGAGATAAGGGCAGAAATCGCGATGTTGCAGAAACGTCTGTTTTACTGCCGTAACTGTGAAATTCGATTGCGCAGTATTTTTTTTTTTGAGACAAGGTGACTTGAGGATGTCTCAACAACGTGATTTACCGGAATTCATGGCATGGCGTGTTATAGGCAGACTGGAATCCGGGCAAACACAACGTAGTGTCGCGGACGCTGTTGGAGTCGCCAGAAGTGGTGTTGTTGCAAGGCTGTGGAATCGATTCCAAGAAACAGGAAATGTTAGACGACGACCAGGGCACGGTCGGCCACGCGCCACTACAGCAACTGATGGCCGGTATGTACAGTTAACAGCCCGTCGAAACAGAACATAGAATGCTACGCAGCTGCAAAGACGGTTGCTCTTGGCAACAGGACGAAGGGTGTCCAGCCAAACAGTACGTAATCGGCTTCATGAGGGAGGGCTCTATGCACGTAGGCCAATGGTCTGCATTCCGGTGACCCCACGCCACCGTGCGGCCCGAAGAAGATGGGCTGCTGAACATCGAGATTGGGAGCAACATGATTGGAGCCAAGTGCTGTTTACAGACGAGTCCCGATTCAGTCTGGAGTGTGACACCCGACGTGTTCTGGCATGGAGGGACAGGGGCACTCGAAATAACCCCGCATTCGTTCGCGAAAGGTCACAATGCAGACGAGCTGGTTGGATGGTATGGGGTGGAATCAGCATAGGCGGACGTACGGACCTGCATATCATTCGGAATGGCACTTTGACGGCCCGAAGGTATGCAGACGAGATACTGCGACCTCATGTCATCCCTTACGCTGGAGCCATTGGAGATTCCTTTGTTTTCCAGGATGATAATGCCCGACCGCATAGAGTTCGTCTGGTGGAGAACATGCTTGAAGCTGAAGCAATACAGCGTATGGAATGGCCAGCGTGCTCTCCTGACCTGAATCCAATCGAGCATGTCCCAAACATGGACGACGCATTGATGCGCGACCAAGGCCGCCTGTTACTGTCCGAGACGTGCAGATTGCACTTCTTGAGGAGTGGAACAGTATTCCCCAAAGTCTGATCGATAACCTCATCGCATCCATGGCAAACAGGTGTGCAGCAGTCTTAGCTGTTCGAGGAGACCACACGCCCTATTAAAACTCATGCATCATGTCTAAACAGTACTTTTTTTTATCGTTTACATGTAACCAAATTGTTGCCCTAAATCATCTTTTCATGTTTTTTCCATATTTTCAAAGAATTAAAGCTTAATTCCAAATTTTTTTACGTCTTTTTTCTGTATTGCGCATTGATACGCGTGTACTATCCATTGTATGCCAATACGTGGCTGTCTCGCACGGTTTTCTCCACTTTTTTGCTTGCTCCCCCTATTTGTTTTGAGCAGTGTATAATGCTCAGAAAAATCACCAACAAAAAAAGGAAAACACAAGTAAAATACAAAACTCTTTATGCATTTCGACACGCTATGGGTGTCGTCTTCATAGGATGAAAATATCACGCTGACCGAGGTTCCCACTTGGATCGGTTACCAAATCTAAACTCTCGGTTGCTCAGCGGAAAAAAAAAGTATAAGTCTGTCCAAGTCAAACGTCGTGACCAGAATAACTGGTCATTTATCGTGGTGACCAGAAAAAACAAATTAACCCGACTGGCGCAAGAAATTTTTTTGCATTTATTTGCAATAAAATGAAATATTTTTCAGTCCTTTTCGAAAAATCATCTTCGGGGGTCTAGACAACCCATAATCGAAAGATTAGTAAATTTGATCGTTGTGGGGGAGGGGGGGAATTGGATCAATGATATTGTAAGCTTAATGTAGTTAAAAACGAGAAGTGATGAGATGACACAAAAATGGAAAAGTTGTGCAATATACTGTAAATATAAACTGATGTGGAGAATATTTGTGTGAAATAGGAAGGCTTTTTTTATGATTGTCAGCGTTTCCAGATGGCTGGGTATAAATGTTTTATGTATGCTTTAATTTAATGCAAGAATGTAAACCCCAGGGGCACTAAATTTCTGCTATGCTAGCGAAAGGTTAATGACGCTTTTCTGGGGTAATATATATATATATATATATATATTCCTTTTTATCTGGGGTTATGTATCTCATATTCAAGTTTGACATCATCGGGCTTTCTGAGACCACCCATCCCTTTGAGAAAGAGCGCGAACCATCCCAAGATAGTCTCTCTGGGCGGTCGGCGGTCATGTCTGTCTGTCTGGTGATGAGAGGTCAAAGTTCGTATTTCAACTGGAACTTACTGCATTTACGACGAGAACAATGACTTAGATTTTCGGAGAACAAGGTTGTTATTAAGGATATGCTTTCTTCTGAATATACTTTATATGCCGAGGTGAACTCGGCTAAGAAAAGTCCACTGGTATCTTTCGGAATCAAACCCAGCCGTCTTGCAAGCCGGGAAAGTGCGCTACCCATATTCACCACAGGAGACATGACATTTCTTTCCTTATTTACGAACATGCCGTGACGCCCTGAAGTAGAGGTTCAGTAGCGTTCTTTAACTTCAGCTAATGGGCACCCCCAGGTGGCGATAGCAACAAGAATTAAATAATTTTCCCTCACACTAATCTATGAAGGAAAGACAGTAATCTGAATATTACGCTTTCCGAGTTCACCTCGGTATAATATCCAGAAAAAAAAAGAGACTTTCTTCATACAAGATATACAGGAAACTGGATGTTGCGAAGATATTTATTTTTTGAGATGTTGATTTTTCAAGGAAGGAAAAAAGTCACCATCTCAAAAAATAAATATCTTCTCAAAATCCGGTTTTCCACATATCTTGCATTAAAAAGTGAAGAGCGACAACATGTCATATTTTCTTCATACGTTGGGCAGAGAAAAAAAATCAGCATAATTTCACTCTCGCTAAGGCGGCTGTTATTATCATATAGCCTTCATCTCATTCGGCAATTATTATCGAACGTTTCGTTACGCGGAATGGGCTTAAGAGAAATATATACTTTCCAAGTTGTTTCTCATAGAAAGAAATATTACATACGTAAGGAAATTACTCACGTAAGGAAATTACTCACGTGAGTTTGTCTTCTAGTTTTGTCTGGAAGAAAATTACGAATATTCTATGACTGAACTTTCAAAAAACCGGCAGTTCCTAATTAATGCGATAATTCATTTCCTGTCAAACGCCCTCAAGAAATAATTGGTAACGCATCGATCGCTGGATGGTTTTTTTACTGTTGATTTTTATTAGAAGATCTTTGCGATAAAAAATTGTGAGAGCATGAAATTATAGAGATAATCTCAGTTATAATCAAGAGGTTCATTGTAATTTCAGAAGAGGCAAAATATGGAGTGTGATTATAAAACTATTTGGTGAAGCGGGGATTGGTTAAAAAAAACTTGAAATCGCAAGGGGACTTTCTTCTTTTTTTAATCATTCCATTATGGCGCGACTCTCAAAATCGGAAACCCGCGTGCACTATGTCCGTACCATAAGACGGTATTCTCAACGGCTATTCTGATCCGTTGTTTCAACTATTTGAACTTTCAGGAAGTGTAGATACGAAATTGTTCTCGATATAGAATTATCCTTAAAAATAAAATCAAAAATCAAAGGGTTAAAGGTTCATACTTCTTGGTGGCCAACATGTCAGAGTTACATTCACGTCAGTTGAAACTCAGGTTACCTATCGAACGTTTTCTACAAATCAATCAAAATTATTTAACAAAAAAATCACAACAGAACCACAACTAGATATAATCGATTGGACCAAGTGCGAAAACTCTAATAAAACACTGCATAAAAAGAGCGTTTTCTACATTTTCCCTAATGCACTTTGAATGAATTTAGGAATTTAGGAAATGAATTTAACAATTAAAACACATTTAGTTTTTTTGACTATGTAAAAATATTTATTACCAAAGGATAATGACAAATGCAATAAAAAAGTGAAAAAAAATAAAAAATTTATATAGTGTTTAATGAATGCATACATGTGTGAATCACGTGGGATACGTACAGATAGATACATGTGTGATTGTAGATATATGTGAAGTATTTATATTGCATTGTACTGATCCTCGCAATGAGTAATTTAATTATATGCAGTATACTGAAATCGTAAATACATGAACAAATGTACGATATGACGTGTGTAGTCTTTATATTAGCTGTTGCTTGAAACATTCGAAATTCTAACTCTTTAGAGCTACTGGAAGGATCAAGTCCCTCGAGGTAACAAAGTGTATGTTGTTTTACGTTTATATGATGTTTGTAGCTACATATGTATATGTTTGTGTCTGTATATACAGGGTGATTATAAAAAAACTATCCCGACATATGGGCCCCTAACTATCATACCATTCACAGAAACTGAATGAAATTTTGGCATAAGGTATTTTGATGTATGCGCTCAAGAATGATATGGAAAACAACAGTGTCACTCTAACAGTTACGGTTACAGTGAGAAAATTTCGAAAATATCAAATGGCAACACCAAGTTTTTTGTATTGGAATGTGATCTCCATTGTGAAAAACCCTAAACAGCGTTCGAACGGCAGCTGTAGCATGAAAATCACCGGCGGTAGATAGGCTAAAAGTGAGGACAACCAATAAGGACAGAGAAGCAGCATAAAATAAAGCATTTTATTGTGTTTCACAATTTTTCCGCATGACCTTGTGAGGACTAATCAGGCTGGGATCTCAGCCGAAGAAACGAACATTAATGCTCTGGTGCACGGCGAAGTCCTTTTTACTTTTTCCTTTACTAGCTACGGGGATTTTCGTGCTACAGGTGCCATTCCAACGTTATTTAGTGTTTTCAGTATGGAGATCGCATTCCAATACAAAAAACTTGGTGTTGCCATTTGATATTTTCGAAATTTTCTCACTGTAACCGTAACTGTTAGAGTGACACTGTTGTTTTCCATATCATTCTTGAGCGCATACCTCAAAATACCTTATGCCAAAATTTCATTCAGTTTCTGTGAATGGTATGATAGTTAGGGGCCCATATGTCGGGATAGTTTTTTTATAATCACCCCGTATATTACAGAAACAAACATAAATCACTGTTATACTAAAAACAGAATCGTCGTGCTCCCAGTGTGTGTTCGGTAAGTTTTCCACGCCCGATGGAGCAACGAATGCTAACCAGCTTTTCGTTTTGAAAAAAGGGCCTTTTTACAGAGTGAAGATCAGACAGACGCACAAACACTGAAATCATTTCGATTACTTCAACCCCCTTACTTGCCAATTTCATTTCCAATTCGGGAGATTCACTCACATTGTAAACGGGGCGAAATCCATTCCGTTACGAGGAGAAGCCCCCGAGTTACGAAACGTGCAGATTTTTGTGAATTTCAGCCATAACACTAATCACAAAACATACTCTTCAGCCGAACTTTGACGGGAAGGGGACGTATGAAAGTTTATATTTAATCAAAAAATTATTTTTTTGAAATTTCATTCAATACCGTATCATTACGATCTGTTATTACCGGTCTCGAAAAATAAATTAAATTTCTAGAAATCGGTATCTGTGAAGTGTAATTTTGTGCTTGACCAACATCTCTCACCAAAAAAGCATAAACTACTATTTCCTTTGTGCCCACCCTGTGTAATTTAGACGCATTTTAACATTGTGCGCAAGTGAATAAAGAACCAGTAAGAATTATTTTTCGTAGAATTTATTATCATTAAAATATCAAGAGAGAAGTACCGTTGGTATACTGTAAATATCCTACAATTTTTTTTTTCATAATTTAACCGCTTCACGTACAGACTTTTGGTAACCAATTTGAATGATCTCTATTCGACGCATCGGTGATAAATCTGGTGACATTGTTCTTACCTAACCTCACGCTAAAAAAAGGAGGAGAAAGGGAAAGGAAATATGGAAGAAAAGGAAAACAGTATATAATAGATAAATAGGTAAGGGAGTATATTGTATATTTCTCCTTTCACACACACCCAACATGTTCTCTTTCGCTCTTACATGTATGTACAGAGATATGTGGGGGAGAAAATCAATAAGGGGGACGTATAGGAAAAACGAGGAGGAAAAAAATATTCGGTTCATGGGGTTATAATAAAGCTTTGTGATGGTGAGAAGAGACCATAGAAAACACAGAGAACGGGACTGAATTTCTTCCACTGGTGTTTGGACGAAATATTTCGTTCATGATCGTAAAAAAGTTATAAAACCAAATCTTTATTGGAAATCTGGCAAATATGCGCATCCAGTTGTAGATCAATTTTCTCGGATTCGATATTCGCTTCAGTATAAATGGAATTTTTCCTGTAATCATCAGGCGGGAACGAGTCGTCGACCATCCCAGGAATATATCCATGCCATCGATTCCGACAATCAGAGATGGTGAACTGGACTTCAATATACGCAGTGGTCATTCCCACTGGAGACGAGGAAAGCGACGTCTTTCTATTCCGTGGACGTATCAAGTATTCAAAGAGCGTTTCGTTTCGGTCAAACGGTTCATTTTCCGAAGGGAATGTGTCTTTGGTTCAGTTGCTGAACCATTTCGTGACGAAGTTTCGGTTTTTATTTCACGAGAGACTTTCGCGCTCGACGTGCAAAGCATTCAATTCATTTCCTCTTTTACGGAAACTTCATTGATCGACGGTGGGAATATATTTGCAGTGGAGCTTCATTAATTTTCAAATTTTGAATAATTCGGACTTTTACGCTCACACAACCCCTTCATTTTTTTAATCTAATTTTATATTAAAATTTCTCGTTCAATTCGAATGTTTTGGATAACTGGAAGTAGGAGGGCAAAATCGTGATTTTAGTTGGAGCAAATGTTGACAGTTTTTGGGAAAATTCACAAGCAGTCATACGTTGCTTCTCTCGACGAATTTGTTCTAGCTTCATTATCCGTTGCTATTTTCTTTGGACTTAAGAGGAAGGAGACACCAAGGCAACATCGCTTTACTGTGATACAGAGCTATTTTCTGCTTACCAATATGTGAAACAGTAAATCTTTAAAAATAAGAGTTTAAAAAAAATATTCTGAGTTTCTGAATTTGGGTGCACAATCGACGCCGTTCGTTTTGATCTTAATTTCCGAACAGCCATGCTAACATTCTGTCAGCTGAGCAAAGTGTAAGGAATTGTCAAACCAGTCCTGAAGATAATCCCGGGTTTTATGACAACTTGTAATAAAAAATGAGAGCACGTCTTTCTTTGAAAACGGCACACTTTGTATGTTAAAATTAAATTATTTTTTCGTTGAATTTATTGTTTAGCAACTCCGTTCAAAAAGAAAGTAACCGAATTTGATGATCGGAAGCCGTCAAAACAACACGAGCTAAATGCGTATACAGATTATCCGTGCTGAATTAATCCGCCAAAACGGTTTAGAGGACTGGAGTGAACAATTTCAGAAACGACTATCGATAGAAGGAATCCAAAATGCTTATTATTATTATTACTATGTTTTGATAATTTAATGCCTATTCTAACATTGTAAATCTGGAGTGCATCAAAATTGTGCACCTCTTGATATAAATTGTGTCGTTCAACATCTGGAAACAGGTTTCTTTAGAATAGTTTCTTAAATTTATTATAATTTAGTAAATTATAATAAATTCTGATCTGAAAATAGAATGAACAAATGAAGAGCCAAGAGAGTTGTCTTGGTGCAAATATACGGTGAGATGTCATACAAATAGTAAAATATAGGAAACATTTTCGTGACTTGCCATATCAGTAACTGTTTCCGTTAATGAGGCTTTGAGCATTGTCAAAAAATTCTACAGTGGTGCCAATTCCAATAATAATACAAATACAAAGGCCACAACAGACAAAATGCTCAACGAGGTGGCTGAAAAAATATGGATGTTGCACCGAATATGTATATCTACATTATATACAGTCGAATCCCGTTATAACGAACGCCAAGAGACCGAAAGAATCACTTCGTTATAACGAAATTTCGTTATAAAGGAATTCTACGTTACCTAGCATTGTTCCCATGTAAACTTATTTTTAAGATTAGAAAAGTGTTCGTTAAAACGAGATTTTCATTATAACGGTATTCGTTAAAACGGGATTCGATTGTATATCAAAAATAGAGCAGTCCAATATGAGCGATAACGAAAAACACAATAATTATGATAATACACTGCTCAAAACAATTAGGGGAGCAAGCAAAAAAGTGGAGAAAACCGTGCGAGACAGCCACGTATTGGCATACAATGGATAGTACACGCGTATCAATGCGCAATACAGAAAAAAGACGTAAAAAAATTTGGAATTAAGCTTTAATTCTTTGAAAATATGGAAAAAACATGAAAAGATGATTTAGGGCAACAATTTGGTTACATGTAAACGATAAAAAAAAGTACTGTTTAGACATGATGCATGAGTTTTAATAGGGAGTGTGGTCTCCTCGAACAGCTAAGACTGCTGCACACCTGTTTGCCATGGATGCGATGAGGTTATCGATCAGACTTTGGGGAATACTGTTCCACTCCTCAAGAAGTGCAATCTGCAAGTCTCGGACAGTAACAGGCGGCCTTGGTCGCGCAGCAATGCGTCGTCCATGTTTGGGACATGCTCGATTGGATTCAGGTCAGGAGAGCATGCTGGCCATTCCATACGCTGTATTGTTTCAGCTTCAAGCATGTTCTCCACCAGATGAGCTCTATGCGGTCGGGCATTATCATCCTGGAAAACAAAGGAATCTCCAATTTCTCCAGCGTAAGGGATGACATGAGGTCGCAGTATCTCGTCTGCATACCTTCGGGCCGTCAAAGTGCCATTCCGAATGATATGCAGGTCCGTACGTCCGCCTATGCTGATTCCACCCCATACCATCCAACCAGATCGTCTGCATTGTGACCTTTCGCGAACGAATGCGGGGTTATTTCGAGTGCCCCTGTCCCTCCATACCAGAACACGTCGGGTGTCACACTCCAGACTGAATCGGGACTCGTCTGTAAACAGCACTTGGCTCCAATCATGTTGCTCCCAATCTCGATGTTCAGCAGCCCATCTTCTTCGGGCCGCACGGTGGCATGGGGTCAACGGAATGCAGACCATTGGCCTACGTGCATAGAGCCCTCCCTCATGAAGCCGATTACGTACTGTTTGGCTGGACACCCTTCGTCCTGTTGCCAAGAGCAACCGTGTTTGCAGCTGCGTAGCATTCTATGTTTTGTTTTGACGGGCTGTTAACCGTACATACCGGTCATCAGTTGCTGTAGTGGCGCGTGGCCGACCTTGCCCTGGTCGTCGTCTAACATTTCCTGTTTCTTGGAATCGCTTCCACAGCCTCGCAACAACACTTCTGGCGACTCCAACAGCGTCCGCGACACTACGTTGTGTTTGCCCGGGTTCCAGTCTGCCTATAACACGCCATGCCATGGATTCCTGTAAATCACGTTGTTGAGACATCCTCAAGTCACCTTGTCTCAAAAAAAAAAAATACTGCGCAATCGAATTTCACAGTTACGGCAGTAAAACAGACGTTTCTGCAACATCGCGATTTCTGCCCTTATCTCCTTTTTCTGGTTTCTGACGTCATGAACTTTGATTTGCATATAAAGTTTTCTTCTTCCGTTTCCTGCTAGGCTTTAAATTATGGATGATTCATTTTATGTTACTTATCGGTATACATCTTTGCGTAATTTGGTTAAAACCATTTGCTCCCCTAATTGTTTTGAGCAGTGTATATAAATATACTGCCCATAATTTTTTTTTTTTTTTAATATGGAGAAACTCTAGGACCCTTATTAATCGTAAGTGCCAATTTGTAGTCATATTACGGATCCAGTATAGATCAATTGGATTATTCGAATATTTCTGCTGTCCCCCTTGAGCTTCGAATTAACGAGAAGTTCGTCTATATATTTATTTTACAGTATTAAAGGGATTTTTCCCACATTGCATCCTTGAGCAAGATGAAAATCAACGATTATGACTCAAAATACGAAAATATGAGACTAAGCAGCTGTTTGGATAGACAGTATACTAATATAGCTCCTTCTTCAGTGGTAGAAAGTCTGTTATAAATAGCGCAGACTATTCGCTTGAACACAACACATGGTTGATGTAAGGCGAGGTGTTGTATTCAAGATGGTAGTTTGCGCTATATATAACAGGCTTTCTACCTAGCCATAGAGAAAGAGCTATATTAGTCTAGAGACAACTGTTTAGTCACTTATTTTCGTATTTTGAGTTATAATCGTTGGTTTTCATGATTCTCACTATACTCAAAAGCTATTTCTTTTATATTACGTATAATTGTTTGCGAGATATCGGTGCTTGCAAGCACGAGGCAAGGGGCCATCTTCATTTTTACTTTTCTGGCACAACAACCTACCTCATTGACGAAAGTAAGTTGTTTTGCATCAGTCCGAGTTGTGAGTGGCTCTATCTTTGTTTGTTCTTTAGTTATTGGGAACATAATTGTTAAAGTTTTTAAGGAACAGATAATTAGACGTTATTTATTTAAGAGGATTAAATATGCAATGGATTCGTGTCACACGAGATACAGAGATGCTGCTCCCCGTCCGGAATCGTCGAGGTTGTAGTAGGTATTTGAATTTGGATGTCGGTGTCAATTTGCGGGAGTCGCAAAACGGTAGATTTCGAGTGTCGTTCGTCGTCACTCGAGGGTTGTCTTGTTTCCGTTCCAGTGGATTTCCGTCATTTCTCGACCGACACACCATCCAGCCCACCCCCCCCCTTTTTACCCCAATTCAGTCGACGCAGCTCATTATCCACCGGAATTACAAGGTTAGCACTTTGCGTAGCGACTGCGCAAGAAACTAATCCCCCTTTTCAGTTTTAATGGTGACAAAGCCGATTCTACGTTATAATTATGCTTCTCAGTCGTTGTAAGGCATCATCGCTCTTTCGAATTTAATTTGAAATAAATTATTATTCAATATACGTATTAGATTGATTTCATGCTGTCTTCAACAGTACGTGTTCGTGACTCTTGGAGTCGTGTGCGTGTTCATCTGCATTGACTGTGAATTTGAGGAAAATAATAATTTATTGAGGGTTCAATAGAAACAGAGGAAACCTTATCTGATCTATGACTATGTGGCCAATTTATGATGTTTGAAGGGCGGCTCCGAATTTTTTCCGAACATTACGCGGAAATAAATTTGTATTGATCTGTGGAGGTTGTCTTCGGTCATCGAAGTCGAAAGTATTGTATTCACTGCCTCAGATTGGTTCATCAAATTTCTTAAGTTAACTCATTTAAGGACTGACAAAATTGCATTTAATAAAATACAGTGTTGTCTCGAAAATAACAGTCACAGGTTTCGCAAAAAGTTAGCAGCTGCAGACGACGCTCTTTCGGTGCTCCTGTCTGCGTAAGCATTACAATAATTTCAACAAGATAGAAGATGATCTTGAACAAGAAAAACTAGCACATCGAATACACCATAAAAATCTGAGAAAGAACAAGCAGTTCAGACATTCCAAATAAAAGTAAGAAACATTCTTATTTGGATTAGTCATTATTACCATTCGTTGAAGATTCTGCCGCAGTTTTATGCGAAACATCTGGCATTTTATAAATTTTGGGTCACAGCTCAAGAGAACGATGACAGATTTCTGGACTTGAGAGTCGTAGTCCAGAGGAATCTGATCGATTGTATCTTCAGTAATTGTGTGTTTGAAGTCACTGTGATACTTCTTGGCTCTGAGCTGGAGCTGAGCTGGCGTTTATAGAAAGACCAGATTTTTATTACTTTGGCCTGTTGACCAATTTCAACAACCACGAGAGAGTCAACCCAAGAGGTAACCTGATCTTCGTATAAATTCCAGCAAGGCATACCTCTTTGTCGGACTCACTCGTTTCTGTACAGCCAAGATTTTTGCGACCGTACTGAAGATTTCCCAGGCAGATATGGAAGAAGCAACTGGATAGTTAAATTCCACAGGACAACATAGCTGCTTAGGTCGGAATTATCTCCTCATTATGACGTCAGACGTGAAAGCTCCTATTCTTCACCCCCATCCCACCCCAAAAACAAAAAAATGTTTAATAGTCAGAATGACACTACCGGAGAAGATATATATGTGACTTCATTGTTGAAAATAACAGCGCATGAGACGACTCTACTGTGTTCAAGTGAATTATGAATTTTCACCACATCTAGAAATGTGGGTTTTATCATTCGTAATAGTCATTTTTTCCCGTAAAATACTGAACTACCCTTTTTCTCTTCCTTTATAATTGTTTTGCCAGACCAACTTTGGAATATTTCAGTGTTGTTTGGAATTCTTATTGTGTGTGCGCATCTAATATGTGAATAATAGAATGTATCCAAAACCGATTTTTGTGCATTGCTAATTTCAAAAATACCGCTGGTGTTCAACTGAAATTCTTAAATCAACATTTAATATAACTCATTAGAGATTCAACTTTGAAAAGCTTTGCACGGGTTGTTTTTTTTTCCCAAAGTTTTATGGAATAAATTTTGATTTACCATATGCATCCTGTCAATAATTACTTTTTGTTGTCCCATTATTAACCGTTACTTATTCTATGTTCCTCCATATCACACAAATATATTAAGAGATGACTCACTTTTCCGTTTTTTAATGTACAATAAAGTAGATTTTCAGTATTGTATAGTTGTATTGTATGTTCAGGGTGATTACTTAATTCCCCGTGCCGCAGTTTATGGGCGAACCGTTGATCCAAGAGGCATACTACCAATTACAAAATAACGCGTGGAACCCGTCGTTCTGCAAGAGATTGTATATTTATTGAATTAAAAGATAATAATTTTTCGTACGAAAGTCTTGGTCTCAAAAAACCTAATTAGGAAGTTGTTTCCCCGTCTACCTGATGCCGACCAAAAAAATAAGTTCCACGTTTCTTAGTGCAATATGCACTAAGCTACTGTATTCGAATTAAAAAAACGGGGGAAAAGTAGGGAAGAGCAGCATAAATTCACGAACAACGCCCTGATTTATGCTGTTCTTTTTCAACTTTCCTTCGATTTTTAAATTCAAAAATATCTCCACGAATATTACACTTAGGAATTTTTTTTTTGTTGGCTTCAGAAGAGACGGTGCAACAACTTTTTAATTGGGTGTTTGAGGGCAAGGTGTCCGTATAAAAAGTCGTTTTTTATACTTTAATAACAATGCAATTGCTTTCAACACGAATGACGTATATCTAAGTTCTATATATATACACGTTATTTGGATAATTTTTCTAACTGGAAGTATGCCTCTCTAGAACAGGGGTCCTGAACCTTTTTCAGCCGCGACCCAAAATCAACAACAATATCAAGTTCACGACCGATGGACCAATTTTTAAATTACAAAATTGTCTTTAATTTTTCTTATTATTTCTCTTACCATATTTCATTGAGTAAAAACGGGACATCGCCAATTCTCACAAAAAAGAAAACCGCCAAACAAATGATTGCAAAATAAAGAGCTACCTCAAATCACTGTGTAGCAAAATGCTTTTTTTTCATTAATTTGAATTCTCCGTAAAAAATATTAAACATAGCACATATCTGAGATGAATATTCAGATCTATGGTGGTAATCATCATAGCATGATTTATAAGTTATGAATAGAGTCTTCACCATTGATTTCAGTAAAAAATATGAAACAATCACAAGTAAGCTTGGTTGCGAAATGTGCCAAATTTATATTGACGTTTGGGCATAACTGGGGACTTTTGCAAAACACATAATTATTACAAAAAAAAAGAAAAGTTAAAAAATTTAAAAGTTACCACGCACACCAAAAGCATAAACAGGAAGAAGTGCTCTGCAGAACAGGCAGACAAACACTGAAAAAAAACGATAAGATTTTTGTTCAATCCTAATGACTGAAATTAGCAACACCGGTGGTTACTCATTATTCCCAGAAATTCTGAAGTCTTTTGTTCCTGTTCCAGACCCAGACCATTAGAGATAGATCTTTAGGAGGTAATGCCCAGACCCTAGAAGATAGCCTTATCAATAGGGGAGTGCATAGCCTTATCAATAGGGGAGTGTTGCCCTCCCCTATTGATAAGGCTGTCTATACAGAGAGAAGAGGAGGCGGTATGATCAGAGGGGGAAAAGATTGATATATATACTTTCTTTTCATCTCAAGTAATTGCTATCACATTCATACTCTTCAATATGTTCACATTTCCGTGTTTTGTCACGTTCAAAACACGAAAATCGCTAAAAATGAAAAAATAATAATTTTTTTTTTTGGTTTTCTGAGAAGCCTCGGCGACTCATCTCGGAGGCCTCGGTGACCCAACTTTGAGTCGCGATCCATAGGTTAAGAACCCTTACTCTACGATCAACGGTTCACTGGTAAAATGCGGCAAGGATAATCACCTTTTATATGCATGCGCACGAGTGAGCGCGTGTGTGCATGTTTTTTTTTTTTTTTAATTTGCATGTTCTGCGCGTTTGCGCGCATATGTTTTATTTCTATTTTTTTTTTCATTTTTGTTGGTGTTGTACGTCACTTGATTTTGTTCATCACTGTAGTTGTGTCGGTGTCTGTTGTGAAAAAGTGTTTAATTAAATAAACCATATTCCGTGTGAAATCTTCTATCCCCCCCCCCACCCCCATTCAGAACCTCTTTAACAATATTTGTCTGGAAATTCTGCCCATTACTCTCTATCCTGTCTTTCGACGTTGAAAAGGAGTAAATATTGAGCGCATGAATTTCTTATCAGTTTCCATAAATTCCAGACCAGTCGGTCTCAAGAATGGTTTATCTGATCGTCATTGACATAACCAATTGCGTCCCAGCCCACGAATCTTTGTTGCTTATTCCCGCTCCAAGGCAAATGTACACACGATAATAAAAAATGGTGAAATATTATTAATAAAATTTCCGAGACGTACGTACCTTTCCGTGGAATTCTCGGATCGTTTGAACCGATAATATAGCACCTGGAAGGGAATTGAAAGACGTCAGAGATGAGCTATTGGTTCCGATACCTGAAAAGATAGAGAGAGAAATGAAAAATAATCACCTCTTCTCTCTCTCTCTCGCAAGTTTTGGAGTTTATCACGAGTTCCATCGCTCCAATTTAGCCTGGATAATAAACCGGCAAGACCCTGAGAAAAGGGGCGTTCTCGTGACGCAAACGAGACTCTTCGCGATCAAGAACAAAATTATAGTCGGCAAGAATAAATCCTTCTTTATCCCCACTAATCCAATATTAGATGCATCCCAGAAGCCATAAATCGTATTAATGTTGTTTATCCGCTGGTCATTATTATTATTATTATTGTTATAAGGATCTCTTCGTCGAAGTATAGGGAAGAGGGTGTTCTTATGTGGTGGTGTACAGGTGTAACGCGCCTCGAGGTCAGCTCATTGTCCGGAATTGATAGCGAGCCCATGCATATTGAAGTATTACTTCTGTCATAGTTAATGCGCTGTCGCATTGCGCGTCCGAGAACATTGCGCTCTCTCTCTCTTTGTGCGTTCAAGAAGCATAATTTATTCCACTATCGGGTAATGACTACGTTCGGCCGTGGAATTTAATTATTTCTGGGCAATTAAGTGTATTTACTTGGACGTCCGTAGGCCGTTTGTGTATTGAGCTCACCCGCGAACAAACGTGAATGGAATTCAATATCGATACTCCGTTTCCGTGCCGCGTTGATAGTTATGATTTTCAATGAGAATTATGACCAAGGTATTATACGCATACAGGAGATTATGATTTTTTTGACAATCTTGATGGATGGTCTTAATATTGTCTTGGTTTTTATGATTTGATGATGGCAATGAAAAGAATTTTGGAGTATAATGAAAACGGATGGACATTACTTTTTGTTATTTTTAGAATTAAAAGCTTAGCCTTTATTCGTTGATTGCTTCCTTCTTCGCCTTTATTCTTAAGCTTAGAGGTTCATTGGCATTAATCTATTTGGAAAATTTTTCATAAAAAGTGTAGATGAATCTCATGTAATACATTAAATATTTCCGCATTGAAATTTTATTACCCTCTTCTATGGTCTTTTTTACTTCACCGTGACTATTCTTGATTCCTACAAGATATGCGAGAAACTGGTTGCTATGTAGAGATGATGACTGGGAAAGAAAAATTCGCATTTGTTTCCACTGGGACTCGACCCACAGCAATCTTGAATCCCATGCGAGGGCGCTACCACTACGCTATAGAAACAATGAGAAATTTCTTGCTCGGAGTGTACATGGTGAACGGTACGTTCCGATGGAAGCAATCAGCAAATGGCTGGAGAAACCGAGAAGCACGCAGAACACGGCTCTGTCACAAGAAGCAACTCGGCTCCAAAGTGGAACACGGGCATCTCCGGCTAACCCAGAGTTATAGAGATGTCAAACTTTACATATAGTACATCAATATGAAAATTATATAAATAGAAAAATCATGTGAACATCAAAGTGCAACGAGCACTGTAGCGAAGTAGTAGTAGCGCACTCATCCGGACTGTGATAGGGCTGTGGTTCGAGTTCCAGTAAAGCAAATGTGAATTTTTCTTCCCTAGTCATCATCTCTGCATAATAACCAGTTTCGATCATATCTTGTACATATTAACAAAGTGCAGAGGTCATTTTTTACCAAAATTTTTACATCTTCCCCAATAAATTTAAACCTTAGATTCACTGCCCGGAGGTTGATGTTACTGGGCTAAACTTCCTCAGCTGCAGTGTGGGGTGATCCTCTCCCCCCCCCCCCACAACAAAAAAAACCTACATCTATTAGAAATACAAGGCCACAACAGACAAAATGTTCAACCAGGTGGATGAGAAAAAGATGCCCATAACAAACCGGGTCGCAATTTTCTTCGGAATCTTTAAGGGATCTGTGTATATCATGAGGTATCCGACTGCTTTTCTTGTCAATGAAAATGGTGGACAACAATAAAATTTGAACAACCTTTTAATTCCTTTTCTATGAAAAAGGTCTTTTTTTTTCTGTCAAATTCGAAGCAAATTTCATGTAATATTCGAAATACGATTGCAAAAAAAAAAAACACAAGAATTCAAATGTTTTGTTATTTTCACAGAACATTTAGCTAGTGATAATGCAAATTACGAAACGAAATTTGAATAATTGCATGGGGTTGCTCATAAAGTTACACACGAATCTGTTGATTGTACGTGTGAATTTTTATTTTTTAAATTTCATTTCACATATCGTGAACACTGTAATCAGACTAATGCATGTACACCTCCGACTTTGGTTCAAAATCTTAACAATACATGGCAAAACATAATTTTAAACTTTCGTAACGATACAATCAATTGATTTTTGAAAATCAATAGAGAGATTGATGAATAGAGTTATGAAAATTTTGGGAAACTATGCACTAGAGCATGGTTTCCGAAATTTTTTGTTCCCTCGTCTCCTTCTTCAGAGAAGTTTTTTATCTCGTTGCCCCATAGGATCCTATGTTATACCCGCAGCTTCTATCGCCCCACCGGACACTGCACTAGAGGTCCTTCAAAGGTGGTCCGCAAGAGCTCGGGAAGGTGTCCATGGGATGTGTTTCAGAATAAATTTGAAATCATAAAGAAATTATAGCAAATCCAACTGCTCTCCCGTGATTTCTCCTCCACTAACTCCTACACTAAACGTCCTCGGTATCACTTGTTAAAAACGTGTTTTATCGTCATAAAGTAATGTCTACAATAAAATATAGTACCTATTCTCGTGTCATGAACCCACTGTTCTTTTTTGTTTTTTTCGTCGAAAATATCACTTAAATGCATAGTCAGTTGCTCTACCAGTGGTTACAAGCCGATAATTTTTGAAGATTTTTTCCAAAAACTAGGAATTCTTTTGAAGTTCAACCGTGCTTAATAATGTGCTAACCAGTGCATTTGCTCCTTCAATACACTCATTTGACTTTTTTATGACATTACATTGCGAAACTGCTCACCTCCCAATGGTCAAGCTGGAGATTCGGGCTTAAGGGACAACGTCAACTGATTATTTAGCACAGGGGGTTTCTTACGCGGGACCCTTGATGGTTATATGGCTGTTCTATAGAACTCAAAAAACTTTTTCGATATTTCTCCAAATAAATAGCGTGTCCCTACTGCCATCTCAACAGCATCGTATCCACGCTGAAATTCCGGCAACAGACAAGATCCACATAATTTTAGGGCCCTACGAGAAGGGCTTTGTCCGGGGGGGGGGCCCCCTTCGGAAACGGATTTATAGTTTCGTTGCCTGTGGGCGCAAAACAAATTCTGCCACCTTTCACCCATTCTTGTCTAGTTTTCTTGACTACTTATTCTTTCAAATTAGCCCCCTCCCCCATTCCGGACTATAGCCCGTTTAGCTATTCCCGATACTGCAAATATGCTTCTGTGTCTAAGTCACTCTTTCGGTCGTTCACACGCTTCCTAAGTAACTGTTTTCGTCCCTCGCTCAACTCCTTATTCTTTTGGTCACTCACATGCGGGCACACACTCTCTAGGTTAGTCATTCAAGTGGTCTGAACTTCTTTTAAACGACATTATCTCGTTAAAATTCAAAACAAAGAACAGCTTTACGAGTATCATCAACAAGAAAATTTTCTTGCTTGAAATCTCTCCGGCTTCTGGGATTTTTAAGGGTTCTGTGGCGTTTGGTCATGCGGAACCCCAGAAAAACTATCACGGAACCCCAGGGTTGCGCGGAACGCCAGTTGGTAACCCGTGATTTAGCATATGTTATTGCAGGGACACATCTACTGCAGTCTATATCAGAGGCCGCTGTTGTGGTCGAGTGGTCATAGTGTCGGACCTGGGTTCGAACTCCACCGTCACCATAGTGGTGGTCGGCTAAAGTTGGCTTTCTGGGGTTCCCGTCTTCGAAGTGCGAGCCGACCTCCACGTTAAAAGTCTCTCAAAAGAGAGCAACAGGCCTACAAATGCGAGCCGATCTCCCCGTTAAAAAGTCTCGCCACGGAGAGCAACAGTCCTACAACGATAAATCATTCAATCATAACACTTCACTCATAGTTAGAAAAACTGGTGGCAGATGGCAGCACTACACATAACAAGCATTACCGAGAAACAAAAAAAACTTCACGTCAGGTTTCACTACACGTACACGCACATTCCTGCATGTACCGACTCGTTGGGGGTTCCGCGGGGGCGGGGTGCATGTGTGGTGTAGCAGTAGTAGGTAGGGCCTCCAAAAAATGGCTCGGGGATCCATAATGTTCTTAAGTCAGCCACCTCGTTGGGCGATTTGCCTGTTGTGGCGTTGCATTTGTATTTGTATTTGTATAAATAGTTGGAAAAATTGATGACAGATAGTAGCACCACACATAACAAGCATTACATAATAACAAACTTCGTAACACGTACACGCATATTCCATCGTGCATCAATTCGTTAGAAATTCCACAGAGGAATATGGACGAAGCTGCATGTGTGGTTTAATAGTAGTAGTCTATATCATAATCTGTGCGCTGTACTAAGCAATAACCCCGTTCCATTGATAACGGATTGATCATTCGAATATACAAGCTTGAGCCCACCAGGAATATGTGATTCGGAAACACTTGGGAGAGTCTATCGATCATGTTTATGAGTAGAATAACATAGTAATGCACATTGTAATATCCGTGATATTCTGGCTATCAAAAGAACGGGGGTGAAGAAGCAGTCGTAGGTGAAATTGGAGAAGTTGTGCGAAGTTATCAGATGCGCCCTATATAACCTGTTAAACGATGAAATGATACTGTAAACATTCTACTACATTCGTGTTATAAAATATTGCTTAAAAAGTACTAGTCATTTTTTTAGCTTCGAATTGAAGTTATGTTCCGAGAAATCTCAGTTGAATACATGAAATATCGCGGCACAAAATACGCGAGTACGATTTATTAATATTCTCTCCGACTGTTTATGAACGCGATACTAATCATACAAAATTATAGGCTTTTCTTTCTAGATTAATGAGTTTATATGGCAGCTGTCAATTTCGCGATATCAAGTTTTTTACATTGATAAGCTTTTACGAGTATGTGATAGCAATTCTAGATACAAATAAATTTGCAAAATCGGAAACAGCAACAGACAAAATACCTTATTTCACGCACTTTGGCGTGAAGCGCTGAAGTAAGAGCCTCTCTTAACGTTCAGCAAATAGGCCCCTGGTGGGACAGAAGAAAGAGGTAAACGGCTTTTTTCCTCAGCATCGCAGAAGAAGTTAAATAAGTAAATAATTCTTTTTATTTGATAAAAACTCTCGAAATTTCCCACAAACGCTAAAAAATTACCCCATTTACCAATTTTAGCCAATTTCCTCCCCCCCCCCTTCCCCCCCGAGTTACCATCACCGACACCGATTATCACCACTTAGAGATAGAGGACCTTCGCACTCTGCTTGTGACTTGAAGTAAGTAGTCCATTTTCCCTCATAATATTCAGGGGAAAAAATTCCCTGCTTGTGCCAGTATCATCGTTGCGAGGAAAAGAAATGATCGGGCTCAGAATTGGCGATTTCTATGCCCCACATCCAATCACTATGCGGTATTTGTGAGCTAATAAGGAAGATGGTACGCCAAAATAAGAAGAAACGAAATAGGATTCTCTGTGTTTCAAAATGTGGCAAACTTGCTAGGTTCTCTGAATGCCTTTTATGGCAAACACTGCAGAGGTCTTCTATCTCTAGGTGGTGATGCACCGATTCGGATGATTAATCCATTTACAGCCACACACCAGTTGTCCTTGAAGGGCTAGTATTTTTATACTCCAAAAAATAAATGTCATTGCTGACTGGTTGAAAAAACCTGAATTTCGGGGATTTTTTACCAATCAGCAACGACGTTCCATTTTTAGTGCATAAAAATTCTATCCCTAGGAGCTCTCGTCAGAGTCATTAACCGCAAAAACCCGTCTGAAGCGGGATTGGAATAGCGAGAAAAAAATATACTTTTTATCGAAAATTATAATATATGCAAAAATATGCCTTAAATTGTGAAAATATGCTCAAATAGCGAAATGTGCAAAAAAATATATATGTATATATGCAAAGGCATAGAAATCCGAGCCCTAATAATCATAATCATCATCGTCCACAGTTAATCAGTCGATAATTGTACGTGTCCTTACGTAAATAGTCTTACAATAATCTTGCCCTGTATAGGATAGGAATATGATACGTAATTGCATTTGTCCAATCTAGAATATAGCAATCTCATTGATTTTCAGTATAAGCACACACGCAATCACTCCGGAATAAGATATAAATTATCTTATCGTATCTGGCGGGTGTGAATGAAATGGAGGCAACGGCTATATACACGACAATTTATTCACAAAGAACAGAAAGAATGATAAGATAAGAAACGTACAAGTGCGTGATTAATTCCCAACGATAACAAATTTTGAACTCCGTGGAATTTTTCTAAAAAAAAAACAGACTCAAACACATACACCAAAAAAAAAGGGACAAAAGAATTTTTGCCGCGTGGGGATTTACTTCATCCTACGCTCATAGGATTTTTTGTCATTGCATCTCTTAACGCTTATTCTTCATATTTTTCCGAGTAGAAAATCCCTAAAGGCTCCGACGGACACAAAAGGTCGAAAGTCAAGATAACGTTGAAGAACAAAGAGCAAGAATGTAAGAATGAGAAGAGGGTGGAAAATTAGGTTTTAGTTCAGGAGGAAATTAAAATCAATCGAAGCGTGGCCGTCTTTTATTATAATTTAATAACAATCCCCCCCCCGCTCTTCCCAGTTTTAAAGTATCTGCGGGGACTTTATTACCCATCGAAGAGAAGCCTTGCTTTGACTTCAACTCCTTTTTTTCACTTCTATAACTTTATCCTCCTTATTTTCGCATTACGATCCAATTGAAGCATAACTCAAATAAAAAAATTACCCGCTCAAGGTTTATTTTCGGTAACCCTTCAACGGAACACAACAATATTGAATAATGATTAGAATTCGATACGTGTGTGTAATGAGTGGGACGCGTCGCATTCTCAATGTCTCTCTCGGTTTTATTTGGATAAAAAGTTCGGAAATCTATCGCCCACGCTTCGGTGAATGATGAAATTAATGAAAGCGTAAGTCTGAGGCGTTTTCCGATAAAGTTTGTGAGTGAGAATCCAGACACCGATTATTATAAACTGATATGCAATATTCGCTTTTCGTCGATATTCATCTTTTTTTCCTATTACAGTGTAGTGTGTTCGAGATTGTCGAAGAAACTTCGATGTTCCGGATGATCCTAGGTCATGAGATTATTTAAAATTTCTTAATTAAAGCTTCTTTGTTTTTCACCAATAACGAGTTTTTTTTCATATTCAATATTTATTTATTTATTTATTCATCATACCAACAACATAAAGTCCAGTTACGATTGGAGAGAGTAAAACCAAAATGAACAAAGAGCAAATAAATAAATAATGTTTAAAAAATGCATAAAGTAAACGCATAAAAATACTCCCGATGGACTAAGAAATTAAAGTTTTTAAACGACGAATAAAGTTGATAATAAAATACAAAATAAAATGAAAATAAATATGAAAATTAATATAAAATATATAAAACTGGGGGGGGGGGGGAATAAAAACTTAAAAGTTTTACAGTATAAAAAGGTGATTTCTAAAATTCTCCAAAGGAGAATAAAAAATATTTAGGTGCCCTATTTTACAATTACATGCATGAATGAATAGGACCAAAATTAAATAAATTTGTTCTGCAGTGCTTAATTGCAAATAAATTATAAGATCTCGTGCATTACATTGGAACATTAATATTCACTTCCTGTAGAATTTGCATGCAATCAACCTCATTATGAGAAAATGATATCAGTAAAAGAGAACTCTACAACCATTTAGACAAACAGCATAAAATAACAAGCGTAAAAACGTACCAGTAAGAACATCATGATTAACACCGATTTTTTTTTGTAAAACAAAATAAATTTATATATATATTTATTTATTTATAATATAGTATAATATATTTAGATAATATAGTTATATAGTATAATATAGTTATATATCAATATTTTAGTCCGTTCAATATAAATTTCTTAATATTAATATTTAAGAAATTTATATTGTACGGACTCCACTAATTTTGTGTTCGGTAATCGTGAATTGGGTTCCAAGTAATGCACGTATATTGAAGTTTAGATCGAATAAGAGAGTTAAGCAGCACAGTTAGAACTTTACCGATATCATTAATGTGAATGAACCAATATCATTAATGTGTTTTTAAAAAGTAAAATCCGAAGAACGTAGAACACCAAGATCAGTCGTCGAATCAGTCCTTGACAGAGCAATATTATTTACATGGTATGAATGTGTTTTAGGTGAAACTCTGCGTGCTTTTTGTCTCAGTTTTCTTACAAAATACGCGCAATTTCAGTCGTAAGGGAGTCTTCACAGGGATTGAAGGGGTCTTGGTACCTAGACTCGGTTCTTTGGCAGCCATTTAGATTAGAATTTTTCACAAGCACCTCTATAGTAAACTTATTGTTTACAGAAGGAAATAAAAATCATTTTGGACATTCAGGCCTTCGAGCCCTTGTCGGTCTCTCGGAGGACATGGGTCTTGGCAGTCGTGTAATAAATTGAGAACAAAGCAAGTAAAAGTAAGTATCCCCCACTAGATACGTTGCGCTTTATTACTTTTCGGATAATTCGAGTTTTCACTAATCCGAGATGGTCTTGGTCCCGTTCACCTCGGATTATCGAGACTCTACTGTACTACTCTATTATAAAATTAATATTCAAGTATTAATGTTTCTGCAATTTTTTTAGTTTTTAGCCTACAATGTTGCAGTATGTTCCAATATCGAGCAATAATACCGGAGTGGAAGATTCACTAATCTTGATTGTTCAATCACAAGTTTTCGTATTTAACGCTACGACCACTACTACTCTTAACCGTGCATGCACCTCTTAAACATTCGTCTGGGGAATTTCTAAAGAATTAGCCAATGCAGAAACGTTGGGTCAAAGAAGCCGTCAGCGGGACTGCATCTTCTGAAGATCAAATCGTCAGTCAAAATAGAATGAACGGATGTTATGCTAGTTCTCTCCTCGTCTGCAATTTCTGCGATCGTAATTTGATGATCCTGCATCACCAGATTCTTCGCTTAGTCAACAACGATCTCACTCCTGAATGGTGAGGGCCTACCTCAACGTGCTTCACTCTACATTTATATGCAGTCATCTGTGAAGCGGATGTGCCACTCCATTGTCGAAGTGGTTGCGATTTCTTCATTTCCGATTGTTTGTTGAATCTTATGGACTGTTTCTAGTCGGTAATCACCAAGCTTCACATAAGAATTTAATGCGGCAGCGTGTTTTCAAGATTCTCCTGCTATTTTGTCAAAAATGAAATTGTGACGGCGCTTACTTCTTAATTCATCGGCAGTCCGCCGGCGACTAGCAACATCTATAATACATCCAGGTAAAAATTCAAACATGTGCACTAGTATCACCTATATTTGTGCACCAAACCACGCCTCCCCAACTTCATTGGGTCTTGCACAGTCGGATGCTTTTGAACAAACTTAACGCATTTTATATTTTCGTAGCTTTTTCTCGTTTTGTGTCTGGTGCTGTTATTTGTATTCGATAGTTTAACGTGTGAAATGCAAATGCTTGAATTTTCCCGTTATTTAAGTATGGAGATGTTAGACTGCCTGCTCTTTGTTCGGAGAGACTTTTTCGAATTCATTCGCGCCTCGAAGTTGGAAAACCTCAGTTTGAAAAACCTAGTACAGAAGGGTGTGGATCTCTTTTCAATTTATTTTCAGTTTTTCTTTTACTTTTTTGGCCGCAATCGTTCACGCCGGGGATTGAAGACGATTTCTCTCTCTCTCTCTCTTCATAATTAGGCAAAAGTTGAGTATTCTAATATTAGTTAACTAAAGTAGAGGGCCATTCAACAGTCCTGGTTAGTATCAGGAAAGTCTAACAGCGAGGGGGGTTAGCATACCAACCTCTCAATGTGTATAAAAAAAATGTGAAAAACGCCGAACGCTGCCGTTCGGACTTGGCAATAAATTGTAGGTTCCGGTTTAATTAGCCTTCGTGTGCAGAAAATGACAGTGGCGCGACAAAAACGATCAATAGAATCAGGAATGATAATGCCTTTCACGTGAAGATCGGCAATCATACTGAGATTGTACTTCTGCGCGAGTTGGATCAAATTGCAAATATCATTACAGTGTAGATAATCTGCATGGCGTTACAATATATGGTTAGATAAGTTAACGGAGCTCATTAATTTCAGAAATAATAAGATTATCTCTAAAAATAACTTTAAATAAAATTAGAAGTTAGTGTGTTAATAAATATCATTTTTTAAATAGTTTATTATCCGTTTTTTATCAAAGAGATTAAAAGAAAAAATGGTGAAAAACTCGAAGTGACACGCGTACAACTATTTATATTTTAAATTTTTAAAAACTTCAACAACAGATGACTCTTCTCATCTTGTATTGATGAAGCCAATTCGAAATACAGTCGACGTGGCTTATTAAAATCATGGATAATGTTATCGTTCGGAGATTGTTAACAGTTTCACAAAGAATAGAACGAACCAGCATCATGGGGGAAATTCATTTGGAGTTATCGGGACTTCGGATGCAATGCTATCTTTTTTTTTCGTCGAAAGTTTTCTTTTAACGCATTCCATTCTGAAGCAAAGATTAACAAAACTGATTTTTTCCCAATAAGTTACCGTTATCAGACTGCAAGACTATGTAGGAAGGCTGGAAGGTGTTCTCCTCCATCTCCCCTTGTTGACAAAAATTTCCGTACTTAATGTCGTAATCAGTCCTCAGAATTCGCCATGATTCGTGTACGCATGGAGCTGATTTTGTAATGGCCTTACAATAGTAAATGTATGGGAATAAAAACCCCTTTTTCTTCAGTTTTTGATTAGTTTCTTTCAGTTGACCAGATTCAAAATTTTTTTTACGTACTGTACATTTAAAAAAATTATCGTAATTCGTAATATGCATTAAACAGTTCCATTATAACGCCTAACAATGGTTGCGTAACATAAATGCAGGATTTCAGCTGAATGTAAAATAACGTCTCGTCTTAGAATAGAATAAAGAAAAGGAACGCGGAGATTGAACACTTTGGTACGAAGTACGTGGGGAAGAAGATCAGAGTTGTCCTGTTTTCCAATTTCTATTTACCACACGTCCCGTCCAACCTAAAGGAATGTATTATCACCGCACTTGCAAATGGGAATCTATTGGAAATATTTATCATTCGGTTATTGTTATATTGAGTCCCGATGTGATCATATCACGCGGTGTGGACTGTATGTTGTCTATTCTGTGAAATATGGAATCTTTGTTTGCTTTTTCACTATTCAAGTATTTCTTTATCTCTCATGATTAAGGACTTGTCCCCCTCAACCCGACAGATTTTTCGTACCTTTATCCTTCCCAATGGTTCGCCATTTCTTTAACGTCCCATATATGCCGAGAAAACCAGTCTGCGCTGGGCACTTCTGTTAACAATATCTGAGGAGTGTTCGATTTGATTTGCAATTGTAATTTCTATGCACGTCATTTTAAGGTCCAAAATTTCTATACGCGAATTATAGATCGATGTCAAATAACTTCAAACATCTTTACTATGACTAACTACTCAACTACGAATAACAAACTACTCACCTACTTATCCGCACGCAAATGCTCGCATGAAGTGTTGGAAGTCGATGGGAAACCCGGAAGAGAGAGTTAATGTAAAAAATCCGTATTCTAAACAAAATACATCTCAATATCGATGATCCCTTCACACTCATCCCAGGAAAAGTAAAAAAAAAATGTCCCAAATCGTAGAACAAGACCAAAATTACAGGGAGAAAAGAAAACAACTCCTCAAATCGATTCCTTATAATTTAATAATATTTCCTCATAATTTTACTTTCCTCGTAAATCCTTCCATTCACAGAGGCATCAAAATTCTGTGATATCGACTAAAAATCGGCGATATGTAAGTTATATGAGCATGATTTTTATGATGAATAAAGTAAATTTCTTTAAGAAAGAGACTTCCCGGATATTATTGCTAAGGCAAACTCAGAAGGGAGATTTTTCTCTGGAATCGAACTCTGGTATTACATTGAAATCCGAACAAAGTACTGACGAATGCCACCATTGAGACGCGACTTAACCTTCCGTAATACACGCACAGTAGCGTGGTTCACTGCAGTAGAGACTTTGCAGCTTATTAAGATTTTGTTTTTCTCCACGTCGCTGATAAGTGGCCACAACTTATAATTCGATATATTCTTGTGTTTTAAATCTTTTAAAAAATTCTAAAAGAAAATTTTTGAAGAAAACCCTTTCCCCTCTCATACAAACTAGCACTTTTTCCAACCTCATATAACCAAGAAGTC